>NC_064819.1:5012500-5637500 GCF_024166365.1 Elephas maximus indicus | reverse complement strand
ATGGAGCAGCGTCTTAGAGAATGAAGTTAATATGGCTTTTTGGAATTCTTTAGGCACCTGATTCAACAGTTATTTTTACTCTTGAATCAGAGATACAATAGTAATTAGATTTTAGGGTCAAGTCATCCATTGTGGGGACTGCCATTGTCTTTGAGTAAAATGGTTCATTTACCTGTAGCCTGGTCGATCAGCATATCCTTTAGTCTATCCAACGTACCCCTCCACAGCAATGGTTCTCAAATGGGATAGTTTTATCCCCGCCTCCTCCCCACCACCAAGACATTTGACAATGTCTGAAGAGAGTTTTAGTTGCCACAACTTGGGTGGGAGCATGCTAATAGCATCGGGTAAAGAGAGGCCAGGGATGTTGTAAAATGTCTTATAAAAGCATATGACAACTTCTCACAACAGATAAATACCAGCCCAAAATGTCAATAGTGCCAAGGTTGACAATCCGACACTAGAAGGATATATAGAAAGGTATAAAATTTCCAAACTGAAGTAGGATAGACTGAGAAAAAAGACGCTAGACCATTACCTTTCTGGAGTTTTAAGCAGGAAAACATAGCTGTTTACGCAACCTTGACCAAAAAATTTTCCTCGTTGTTCTATAAGGCCATACCTTGCTACCAAACGTTCATCTTTGGGAAAGATACATAGAGAGTGGTGAGAAAGAAAACATGCAGTCAGGTTAATTGATTCAAATCTGTTCACCAATGGTGACATATGAGAGTACACAGTATAGAGGATATAGAGTAGTGTTTTAGAGTACAGGATCTTAAGACAAAAAGAGGCAGACCTAAGCTCCTAACTCAGGCTATGTAAATTCAATTTTCACATCTATAATATGGGATTATGAATGGTACTATCTTCTAGAATGGTAAAAAGGAGTGAATTAATTAGTATGTATAAAACCAGAAAATATATAAAACCAAACTCTTTGCCTTTGAGTCGATTCTGGGCTCATAGCGGCCCTATAGGACAGAATAGAACTGCCTCGTAGGGTTTCTTCGGAGTGGGCTGGTAGATTCCAACCGTCGACCTTTTGGTTAGCAGCCAAGCTCTTAACCGCTGCGCCATCAGGACTCCAATATATATAAAGCATTTAGTAAGTACTGAAAAGTGCTAGGTATTGTTTTTTACAAAGAACAAACAAATCTGTTTTGGAGGAAGTACAACAAGAATGCTCCTTAGAAGCAAAGGTGGCAAGACTGTGTCTTACATATTTTGGACACGTTGTCAGGAGGAATCAGTCCCTGGAGAAGGACATCATGCTTGGCAAAGTACAGGGTCAGTGGAAAAGAGGAAGACCCTCAACGAAGTAGATTGACACAGTGGCTGCAACAATGGGCTCAAGCATAACAACGATTGTAAGGATGGTGCAGGACCGGGCAGTATTGTCTTCTGTTGTGCACGGGGTCGCTATGAGTCAGAATCAACTCGATGACACCTAACAACAACAACAACATTGTTATTATAACCCTTCACATTTGATGATAGTGACAATATAAGAATAGGTAATCCGAAGCTTGATGGAGCCACACATGCTTCAGAAGGGTAGAAAAATTTTCAGGCAGTAAAGGCTCTGTTAACACTGTTCATAAGCCTAATGCCCAGCTGACTTCAATCTATGTAAATCATGTTCATATGTGAATTCTACTGTAGCAGTGTGCTGAAACCTATGGAAGCAAAAGGTCAACCAGTAATACAGTTTACCTGAAGTGTAATTAATGCTCCAAATATATCCAGGTACAAGAACAGAAGAGAAAATGCCCCCACAATCCAGAAGTTTTCAAAATAGGTAGCTAGGTAGAATGATTTATGGCACTGAACTCAAGATTTCTTTTATTGTAACCAAAATAAGTATGTTTCCTTTTTTTTTTTTGTGCTTTAAGTGAAAGTTTACCAATCAAGTCAGTCCCTCATACAAAAATTTATATACACATTGCCATGTACTCCTAATCGCTCTCTGCCTAATGAGACAGCACACTCCTCCTCTCCACCCTGCATTCCCTGTGTCCGTTCAGCCAGCTCCTGTCCCCCTCTGCCTTCTCATCTCCCCTCCAGACAGGAGCTGCCCACACAGCCTCCTGTGTCTACTTGAGCCAAGAAACTCACTCCTCACCAGTATTATTTTCTGTTTTATAGTCCATTCCAATCCCTGTCTGAAGAGTTGGCTTTGGGAATTGTTCCAGTCTTGGGCTAACAGAAGATCTGGGGACCATGGCCTCTGGGTCCTTCTAGTCTTTATCAGACCACTAAGTCTGGTCTTTTTACGAGAATTTGAGGTCTGCATCCCACTGCTCTCCTGCTCCCTCAGGGGTTCTCTGTTGTGTTCCCTGTCAGGGCATCATCAGTTATAGCCGGGCACCATCTAGTTCTTCTGGTCCCAGGCTGATGTAGTCTCTGGTTTATGTGGCCCTTTCTGTTTCTTGGGCTCATAATTACCTTGTGTCTTTGGTGTTCTTCATTTTCCTTTGCTCCAGGTGGGTTGAGACCAATTGATACATCTTAGATGGCCGCTTGCTAGTGCTTAAGACCCTGGATGCCACTCACCAAAGTGGGATGCAGAATGTTTCCTTAATAGATTTTATTATGCCAATTGACCTAGATGTCCCCTGAAACCATGGTCCTCAAAGCCCCGCCCTGCTACTCTGACCTTTGAAGTGTTCAGTTTATTCCAGAAACTTCTTTGCTTTTGGTTTAGTCCAGTTGTGCTGACCTCTCCTGTATAGTGTGTTGTCTTTGCCTTCACCTAAAATAGGTCTTGTCTACTATCTAATTAGTGAATACCCCTTTCCCTCCCTCCTCCCCTTCCCACCCTCGTAACCATCAAAGAATATTTTCTTCTGTGTTTAAACTATTTCTTGAGGTCTTATAACAGTGGTCTCACACAATGTTTGTCCTTTGCAACTGACCAATTTCACACAGCACGTCTTCCAGATTCCTCCATGTTATGCAGTTTTTCACGGATTCATCATTGTTCTTTATAGATGAGTAGTATTCCATTGTGTGAATATACCATAATTTATTTACCCATTTATCTGTTAATGGGCACCTTGGTTGCTTCCATCATTTTGCTGTTTTAAACAGTGCATGTATCTGCTCGTATAAAGACTCATTTCTCCAGGATATATTCCAAGGAGTGGGATTGCTGGATCATATGGTAATTCTATTTCTAGCTTTTTAAGGAAGTGCCAAATCGATTTTCAAAGTGGTTGTACCATTTTACATTCCCACCAGCAGTATATATGTGTTCCAGTCTCTCCACAACCTCTCCAGCATTTATTGTTTTGTGTTTTTTGGATTAATGCCAGCCTTGTTGGAGTGAGATGGTATCTCCTTGTACTTTTGATTTGCTTTTCTCTAATGGCTAATGATTGTGAGCATTACTTCATGTATCTGTTAGCTGCCTGAACGTCTTCTTTGGTGAAGTGCCCATTCATATCTTTTGCCCAATTTTTAACTTGGGTTGTCTTTTTGATGTTGAGTTTTTGCTGCATCATGTAGATTTTAGAGATCACACGCTGATCAGAAATGTCATAGCTAAAAACTTTTTCCCAGTCTGTAGGTAGTCTTCTTACTCTTTTGGTGAAGTCTTTGCATGAGCACAGGTGTTTGATTTGTAGGAGGCCCAGTCAGATAACTACGTTGTTTCTTTTCTGGTGTTTGTGCATTGTTAGTAATGTTTTGTATACTGTTTATGCCATGTATTAGGGCTCCCGGAAGCCCTAGTGGCATAGTGGTTAAGTGCTACAGCTGCTAACCAAAGGGTCCGCAATTCAAATTCGCCAGGCGCTTCTTGGAAACTCTATGGGGCAGTTCTACTCTGTCCTATAGGGTCACTATGAGTCAGAATTGACTCAGCCGCCCTGGGTGTGTGTGTGTATTAGGGCTCCTAGCACTGTCCCTATTTTTTCTCCCATGATCTTCATCATTTTAGATATCTAGGTCTTTGATCCATTTTGAGTTAGTTTTTGTGCATGGTGTGAGGTATGGGTCTTGTTTCTTTTTTGTTTTTTTGCAGATGGATATCTAGTTATGCCAGCACCATTTGTCGAAGAGATGGTCTTTTTCCCATTTAAGGAACTTTGGGTCTTTGTCAAATATCAGCTGCTCATACGTAGATAGATTTATGTCTGTATTCTCAGTTCTGTTCCAATGGTCTATGTATCTGTTGTTGTACCAGTACCAGGCTGTTTTTACTACTCTGGCGGTATAATATGTTCTAAAATCAGGTAGTGTGAGTGAGACCTCCCACTTTGTTCTTCATTTTCAGTAATGCTTTTTTTTTTTTTTGCTTATCCGGGGCCTCTTTTCCTTCTGTATGAAGCTGGTGATTTGTTTCTCCAAATGTCATTGAAATTTGGATCGGAATTGCATTGTATCTATAGGTCACTTTGGGTGGACTAGACATTTTTACAATGTTGAGTCTTCCTATCCGTGAGCAAGGTATGATTTTCCATTTACATAGGTCTCTTTTGGTTTCTTGCAGTTCTTTTATTTTTCTTTGTATAGGTTTTTACGTCTCTGGTTAGGTTTATTCCTAAGTATTTTATCTTCTTGGGGACTATTGTAAATGGCATTGATTTGGTGATTTCTCTTTGACATTCTCTTTGTTTGTGTAGAGGAATCCAAAACTGATTTTTGTATGTTTGTCTTGTATCCTGATAATCTGCTTAACTCTTCTATTAGTTTCAGTAATTTTCTTGAGGATTCTTTAGGGTTTTCTTTGTATAAGATCATATCATCTGGAAATAGAGATACTTTTACTTCTTCCTTACCAATTTGGGTGCCTTATTTCTTTTTCTAGCCTAATTGCTCTGGCCAGGACCACTAACACAAAGTTGAATATGAGTGGTGATAATGGGCATCCTTGTCTGGTTCCCATTCTCAAGGGGAATGCTTTCAGACTCTCTCCATTTAGGATGATGTTGGCTGTTGGCTTCGTATCAATGCCCTTTATTATGTTGGGATATTTTCCTTCTATTCCTATTTTTCTGAGAGTTTTTATCATGAATGGGTGTTGGACTCTGTCAAATGTCTTTTCTGCATCAACTGATAAGATCATGTGGTTCTTATCTTTTGTTTTATTTATATGATGGATTGCACTGATTGTTTTTCTAATGTTGAACCATTCCTGTATACCTGGTATGAATCCCACGTGGTCATGGTGAATTATTTTTTTGATATGATTTGGAATTCTATTGGCTAGAATTTTGTTGAGAATTTTTGCATTTAAGTTCATGAGGGATATAGGTCTGTGATTTTCTTTTTTTGTGGTGTCTTTACCTGGTTTTGGTATCAGGGGTATGCTGGCTTCATAGAATGAGTTTGGGAATATTCCATCCTTTCCTATGCTCTGAAATACCTTTAGTAGTAGTGGTGTTAACTCTTCTCTGAAAGTTTGGTAGAATTCTCCAGTGAAGCCGTCAGGGCAAGGGCTTTTTTTTTTTTATTGAGTGCTTTTTAATTACATTTTCAATATCTTCTTTTGTTATGGGTTTATTTAGTTGTTCTCCCTCTGTACTGGGTTCCCTGTGTTTATATTAGTTTAGGTAGGTAGTGTGCTTCTAGAAATTTGTCCATTGCTTCCAGGTTTTCAAATTTGTTAGAATTATAATTATTCATATTAATCTGACACAATTCTTTTAATTTCAGTTGGGCCTGTCGTGATATTGCCCATCTCATTTCTTATTTTGGTTTTTGCTTCCACTCCTGGTTTTCTTTTGTCAGTTTGGCCAATGGTTTATCGATTTTGTTAATTTTTTCAAAGAATCAGCTTTTGGTCTTGTTACCACTTTCAATTGTTTTTCTATTCTTATTTCATTTAATTCTGCTCTAATATTTATTATTTGCTTTCTTCCAGTGCCTAAGGGTTTCTTTTGTTGCTCTCTTTCTATTTGATCAAGTTGTTGGGATAATTCTTTGATTTTGGCCCTTCTTTTTTGTATGTGTGCATTTATTGATATAAACTGACCTCTGAGCACTGCTTCAGCTGTATTCCAAAGGTTCTGATAGGAAGTTTTTTCATTCTCACTGTATTCTATGAATTTCTTTATTCCATCCTTAATTTCTTCTATAACCCAGTCATTTTTGAGCAGGGTATTGTTCAGTTTCCAAGTGTTTGATTTCTTTTCCCTCCTTTTTCTGTTATTGATTTCTACTTTTATGGCCTATGGTCAGAGAAGATTCTTTGTAATATTTCAATGTTTTGGATTCTGCTAAGACTTGCTTTATGACCTAATATGTGGTCTATTCTAGAAAATGTTCCATGTGCATTGGAAAAGAAAGTATACTTGGATGCTGTTGTGTGGAGTGTTCTGTACATATCTATGAGGTCATGGTGTTTGATTGTGGCATTAAGATCTTCTGTATCTTTATTGATCTTCTTTCTGGTTGTTCTGGCCTTTACCGAAAGTGGTGTGATGAAGTCTCCTACTATTATTATGGAGCTGTCTATCTCACTTTTCAGCGTTGTTAGAGTTTGTTTTATGTACCTTGAAGCCCTGTTGTTGGGTGCATGAATATTTAATATGCTTATATCCTCCTGGTATATTGTCCCTTTAATAATTATATAGTTGTCCTTCCTTATCCTTTGTAGTGTATTTAACTTTAAAGTCTCTTTTGTCAGAAATTAATACAGCCACTCCTGCTGTTTTTTGATTGTTGTTTGCTGGATATATTTTTTTCCATCCTTTGAGTTTTAGTTTGTTTCTGTCTTTATGTCCAGTGTGTCTCTTGTAGGCAGCAAATAGATGGATCGTGTTTTTTTATCCGTTCTGCAACTCTCAACTCTTTATTGGTGCATTTAGTCCATTTACATTCAACATAATTATGGATAGGTAATTTTTTTTTATGAGTTTAGTGCTGTCATTTTGATGTCTTTTTTTGTGTGTTGTTGACAGTTTCTTTTTTCCACTTAATTTTTTGTGCTGAGTAGTTTTTCTTTACATATGGTTTTTTCCTCCTTTTCATTGTTGTGGATTTTGTTTTTGCTGAATCTTTGTTTGTCCTGTATTTTATTTTGATGTGTAGAAGTGTTAGTCTTGTTTGTGTTTACCTTAATATTTACCCCTATTTTTCTAAGTTTAAAACAAACTTACATTTCTTTGTATTGCCCTGACTTCTTCTCCATATGAAAGATCTGTGACTACATTTTTTAGTCCCTCTTTATTGATTTAATGTTGTCATCTTTTACGTAATGACATTGCTGTTTCCCTGTTTTGAGTTTTTTTTTTTTTTTCCTAACTTTGATTTATTTTTGTGATTTCCCTGTCTGGGTTGATATCTGGTTGCTCTGTCCTGCGTTCTAGTCTTGGGTTGATATCTGATATTATTGTTTTTCTAACCAGAGTAGTCCCTTTAGTATTTCTTATAGTTTTGCTTTGGTTTTTACAAATTCCCTAAACTTCTGTTTATCTGGAAGTGTCCTAATTTTGCCTTCATATCTGAGAAATAGTTCTACTGGATATATGACTCGACGGCTGTGGGTTATGATTCTTAGTTGGCAATTTTTTTTTCCTTCAATGCTTTATGTAAGTCATCCCATTGCCTTCTAGCCTGTGTGGTTTCTGCCATGTCATCTGAGCTTATTCTTGTTGGCTCTCCTTTGTAGGTGACTTTTCATTTATCCCTAGCTGCTCTTAAAATTCTCTCTTGATCTTTGGTTTTGGCATGTTTGATTATAATATATCTTGGTGACTTTCTTTTGAGATCTACCTTATGTGGGGTTCAGTGAGCATCTTGGATAGACATCTTCTCATCTTGCACGATATCAGGAAAGGTTTCTGCGAACAAATCTTCAACAGTTTCTCTGTATTTTCTGTTATCCCTCCCTGTTCTGGCACTCCAATCACTCGTAGTTCATTTCTCTTCATACAGTCGAGCATGATTCTTAGGTTTTCTTCATTTTTTCTTAAATTCTTTTATCTGATTTTTCTTTGAATATATTGGTGCCAAGTATTTTATCTTCATTCTCACTAACTCTGACTTCCCTTTCCTGAATTCTGCTTCTCTGACCTTCTACAGAGCTGTCCAATTCTGAAATTTTATCGTAAATCTTCTAAGTTTCTGATTGCTGTCTCTCTGTGGATTTTTGCAGCCTATTAAATTTTTCATTAAGTTCTTGACTAACCTTCTTAACTTCTTCAACTGCTTTATCTGTGTGTTCCTTGGCTTTTTCTGCATTTTGCCTGGTATCCTTCCTGATTTTTTGAAGAGTTCTGTAAATTAATCTCTCCTTTTTTTTTTTTATTTTCTGAAATGGAACCATTTTATATTGTACATACCATAGCTTATGATGGAATAAGTAAGTAAAAAATTATACTGCTGCGCAACACATACACACACACACACACACAGAAATCATAAGAGGCAAAAAAAATTAGGATACAGTGAAAATAGTTATTTATACCTCTACCAGGTCCTTAGTGATAATGAACATTCTAAACCGTTCCACTGTGTGATCTTGGGAGGTCTCCACCCTCTAGGAACCAGTTAACTGCCTTCCAGGTAGTGAGTGTAAGTGCCAGCACTTTGTGGAATGTGTAGCCACAGCTTCCCCCAACTTGGAGTTTGGCAGGGAATAAGTCAGCCCTGGGAGATTTTCAGGCCATTGGGGACCTGGTGGCCAAGGAAGGAAGGTGTTTTCTTGGACTTCCTGCCCTTGGCTCAGCAGGTGAGAGTGCTTTGATGCTACAGTGGTGAGGGGGTGAGGGGTCCAGGGTGGGATGAGGGCATTGGCTCTGAGAGGTCTACCGTGCTGGGAAAGGAAGCACATCTGGATTTTTGCAGTCCGATCATTCTGTGCGGAAGGCCTTCTTGGCCAGCACTGCGTGCAGGGTGGCTGGCGCTCTGCTGGCACGGTCATGGTGGGGTCCGACTGGTCTTGACCACAAGTCCGTTCCTACCTTCCGGCATTTCAGAGAAAAATGGATGACAGCCTCGGTACTGTGGGCAGTGTCTTCATCCTCAACTGTGTAAACTCCTCTGGCCTGTCTGAAAGACACCATAGGTGAGAGCTGCAGGCAACCTTGCTGACTTTCCACTTCTGTGGATGCATGTGTTTGACTCTCCTTTAGTTCTCCAAGGCTGCACCCTCTGGTTTACCACAAACAAAAGGATATCAATCTCCAATACCTCTTTCATCAAAAAATGAAGTTTTGCTGCATGCAACAAAAAATGTTACTCCAGCTCTACGGAATCTAGAGGTAAAGCCACCCTGAGACGTGTTGGCAGCTAACACATCTGGTTGTTTCCACATGGAGATGCAGAACACACTTCTCCACGGAACTGACTGCCTGAGGGGGAAGATCCAGAGGTACAAGGATTTTTTCCTTTCCTTTTTTTTTTTTTTTTTTAAGACAGAAACCTCTCGGCATTGCAAACTTCAACATTAAGATTTTTAAATTTTTTTTTTCCCGTATTTTGGTGGGCATTTTGCATGAGATATTTGAAATTCAGGAACATTTTGACTCTCCTTGAAGTGCAGGAAATAGATTGGCTCCCTTACAAAAGAAAAAAAAAGTAAGAGCCTCACCCTCAGAAATGCTTAGAAAACAGATTCTAGGAGACACTTCCCATGGTGGTCGAGAGATAGATCCACACGATGAAGGCAGTACCTGAATAATGCACAAATTAGCCAAAAAAAAAAAACAGCCAACCAAACACACAGACCCCCACCCCCTATAACACACAACTTAAAGGCATTTGGAACTCCACTGCAGTAAAGAATGCTCAGGAAAATGTTTCAGGCCCAAGAAGTCTGTAGATTAATTAAGAGCAAACCAGGCCTCAGAACCATGGTTGGACAGTTTGTTCAAGGGGCAGCTCCATTTTTGTGAGAGGAAGCTGTTCCCAGGCAGGTGGGACAGAGATGGTGGCAGGGGGGATTCAATCACTCCTTTCTGGAGATAGTGCAAATCTTTCTGATTGCTTGGTGCCTTGTGTAGAGCCTTCAAGACGCATCTACCAAGGCCCACTCCCTGCTGGAGGCTGACAGTACATTCTGGGAACAACTATTTTGTTCACTCTGAGAGACAGGAACGCAAAGCAGAAGCAAGCCAGTTTTGGTCAGCTGCCGGGGAAGAGCAGGGTGAGGGGGAGCAGAGGGTAGCAGGTTACTTTGGATTTGAAACCCAAGCAATTTCCTATGAGAAAGTTCGGCACCAGCTATTCCTGTAGTCTGTTCAGACCATGGTAACTGGAAAAAGATGCACTTGTAGCCAGTCAGAGAAGCCATCTCATTCTTAGGATGTCTGGGAGGAAGCAGTGATGGTGGGCGGTGTAGGGTGCAAGTGCCAGAAGAATCTAGGGGCTCTGTATCTCAGCCTGGCCAAAGAGAGACTTGGAAACCCCGGCCTCAACTGCCTCAAGCAAGTGAAAGCAACTCGTGTTCACAGCCTGCACCAAGGAGGCCAGCTCTTGGGGACTGTGCCCTGACCCCTGTGACTTTTAGGGCCTCGGAGGCTGGTGCTGGCCCCACCCCAGGCTTGGGGCTCACCAAAGTCCTTGCACCTGGAAATGAGCAGGCTGGGGCCTTCCTGCTCCTCCCCAGCCTCCATTTCCCCATCTCCTTCCTGCCTGCTCTAGGTCCGTTCAAAGTCCTGGGGCAGGGAGGTGAGAGATATGAGGATGGTGGTGGCTGTTGCCACCACAACAAAACCAAGGGGGCACTTTCCAAAAGGAGATGTAAAAACAACCAGGAAACAGGCCAGAGGTCACCTCGAGGGCACAAAGCACAAAAGTGGACAGAACTGGCTGGACAGTGAAAAGCCTCGATGGTAAGTGGATTCCTGACTGGTACCACCTCCAATAGCTTATATCGTTAAATAGAGAAGTTGGTGGGGTGGGGGGGAGTGGGAGGGGATATAGCAGCAACTGAAATGGAATCTTGGCTTCAGAGACAATGTTCAGACGGACAGATGGACACTCCTGAAAGGCCGGCTCCCCCTTCCCAAAGACAGCAACTTAAAAAGTTTCAGTGTTTTGCTTCACAGCAGAGAGTTCTTCAGTGTCTTAGAAGTGATTCCGTACAGGGTCTTCTGGGATTTGGTCTTGGTAAACTTGAAGGGTTAGGAGTTCTGTTTGCAGCCAAGCGGAACTACTTGTGTGCCGTTGTTCTAGAATTAAGCCTGCTGATGTAGCTTCTGTAAGCGCGGGTCCAAGCTTCTCATCTAGTGTCTACATTTCCTTGGAGTTTTGTTGGTAAGCCTCCAGTTTCATCTTTTTCAAGGGTGGCACTCCTTCCAAATCTTGAGAGAGTTCTGATGTGTCTGTGGTGAGACTCGTATCACCAGATGGCTGCCTTTCCACTTTTTCTGAGCTGCTTGTCGAGTTTTCCATCAAAGAGTGCGAGTTCTGCTCGTCAGAGGCATCTTTGGCCCTGAGGTACTCCTTCCCATCAGCCTGGGTTTCATCCACCTTGGCTTCTGCATCATCACTGGGCACGGCTGAGTTGGGCTCTGGAGCAGGGCTGGAGTTACTGCTGTTCTCCCTTTTGATGGGGGAGGCACCTCCAATGGAGCTCTGGTTGCTGTTGTCATCATGCATGTCCATCATCCCTGGATAGGAGCTGTTCTCCAGAGTGGCCACCTCTGAGCCACACTTCTCATCCTTGCCCTTCTACTTGTTTTTGTTTTTCTTGTCAACCCCGGACTCCATCACAGAGAGCCACTTGTAGATTCACAGGGACGTATCATCCACAGGCACCCACTTCTTCTCCCATTTGCACACTTTCTCCATAGCTGCCATGACCCTCTTGATATCATCTTTGGCCCGGCTCCTGGTGTTGGCTCAAACCAACCTACCTGAGACGGTGCTGCTGGGAACAGAGGCTGAGGCTGCACCACTGGTCCTGCTCCTATTCCGTGGTGGCCACACTTGCTTGCTCGTGACTCACTCACACAGACATTCACACACACACTCACACACTCTTAAATTAATCTTTTGAATCCTGCCTCTGGTAAATTCCAGGAAGACATCATTGCCTTGATTCTTTGTTCTGAGAGCTTGTTGAGGTGATCATGATCTGCTTACTGTATCGTAGCTTCTTGTTTTGTTTTGTTTTGATATGCCCAAATAGGCTGCTTAAGTGAGCTATCTTGATTATTTGCACCTTTGAAGATTTAATGTCCTGTCACCAGATAGTTAGAGCTCTTACCAGGTATATGAAACCTAGGAGTCTATTCACTTTTCTTGTATGGATTCAGCTCAGGTGTCTAGGTAGTTGGTCACCAAGTGTGTAGTACAGGCTCTGACCCACAGTCTTAGAGGGGCAGGAATGATTGGTGTAGGCACAGGTATCTGGTTGCAGCAGGGGATCACATTCTGAACAAGGCAGGGGGCTGACAACCGTCTCCCAAGTGTCTGTGAGGAAACAGCGTCCCTGTTCCCTAGAACACACAGGTGGGTAGGTTCTGCAGCCAGACCATGGGTACCCAATGCTTTTGGTTTTGAGGACTGGGAGGTACCACTTTTCCTGTTGTGGGTGGCTAGGTGATATGGATGGAGCCACCAGCCCTCAGGCCCTGATGTGGGTAGGTGAGGATCCTGCTTAATAGGCAAAGTGGTGTCAAACATCAAAAACCCACCACTCCACTGCACAGTTGAAACAGTTGAAGTCAGATCTCTAGTACATACACTGTTGCAGTCTGCCAACATGGGCCTAAGCTCCTGAAATGGGCCCACACAGGTCTATGCAGGGGTGACAGGTATTCAAAGTCCACGGACCATTTGTGCCTGGGCAGGAGCCACTTCTGTCCTGAGTGCTCCAGTTTAGGGGAGCTGGCAGATTATCTTTCCCCCCAGTTATTGATTTATTCCTTCTCCAAGGAGAATGGCTCAGGTCACGCAATAGGACCTATCTCAGGCCCAGGAAAATTGACAGCCACAGAAGCCGGCTTGAGGGCTGAGGGTGTGGTAAAATAAACGCAAATACTTAGCTTTTGCTGAGAGCACTGTTCTTTTCTGGTTCCAAAGGCATGAGTAGGCTGTGTGGCTCACTGTCTCTCCCTGAGGAAACAGTGTCCGGAACGCTACTGCCAGCCCCGCCGAGATCATGCCTGAGGGGTGCCAGTTCCCAGAGTCAGTTCCGGCAACTCCTCACCACTTCCCTCCCCCTACCGCTCAGTCTGATTTCCTAACTTTGCCTTTGATGTTCAGGGCTCCTAGCTTGTCGTATATATAATGTTTCACTTGTTTTTTTAGGTCTTAGTTGTAAGAGGGATCACCGGAAGCATCTGACTACTCCGTCATCTTGGCCTCACCTCTGAGTTTATTTCCTTTTGCTCAATTAAAATGGAATGGCATTTTCAACTCTGAATCTATCGAGGGCACTGAGAGGTTTTGTTAGTACCGAGCATTAGTTTCCAACACCATTTCTATTGCTTTGTTCATCAATGCCACTTAAAAATGGCAACATCTAAGTTTTTGCCCCCTTAATTTCCACTTTAGGAACAGGCAGAACTTCTATCCTGAGGGACACTCAAAGTTTAGTCATTCATTTGAAAACAGACTGAATTTTGATTATGAGTCACATTTACCTATCTAAACTCAGGGGCTTTAGATTTTACAAGAACAGATGATTCTGAAATCAGAGATATTTCATTAATCTTTGGATAAACTTTGAGCAAGCATATTTGATAATTGATCTTCATTACCAGGCAAATGTGCAATTCAGGAAGCACTTATTTGTTACACATTCTTCATTTGGTTGTTGCCCAGGATCAATTTGCCATTTTGTTGAATAGAATAGGCCTTATAAATCATCCAACCTAGTTCACACCAGACACTTTGTTGTTGTTGTTAGGTGCCATTAAGTCACTTCCGACTCATAGTGATCCCATGTACAACAGAATGAAACACTAGTCCTGTACCATCCCCATGATTGTTGTTATGCTTGAGCCCATTGTTGTTCCACTGTGTCAGTTCATCTCATTGAGGGTCTTCCTCTTTTTCACTGACGCTCTGCTTTACCAAGCATGATGTCCTGCTCCAGGGTTGATCCCTCCTGATAGTATGTCCAAAGTATCACCATCCTTGCTTCTAAGGAGCATTCTGGCTGTACTTCTTCCAAGACAGATTTGTTAGTTATTTTGGCACCCTATGGTATATTCAATATTCATTGCCAACACCATAATTCAAAGGTGTCAGTTCTTCTTTGGCCACTTTAACCCAGTGCTGTTGAGTCTATTCCAACTCATAGTGACTGTATAGGACAGAATAGAACTGTTCGGCCACTTTAGAGCCCCTAAAACAAACCTCTCAAGGAAGATCCTAATGTGATCATTTCCACCTCCACCAAAGGTGTTTAAAATATTTTTTTTGAGCATTATCATGGCTGCTCAAGGAATTCTTAAGATAGTTAATACTGATGGAAATCCAGAGGTAAAGAACCAACCAATAAAATAAGAATGGTGGGTACAAAAATAAACAAGAATTGGCATGAATTTCATGTATGTTTCAAGGTTTTATGTGATTCTATGTAAAAAGGAAATGAATGGTTTTTTTGTCCACATGACCTGTACCCAGAAGGCAGTCATTTCTCCTTGCTTATCTGAGGCAGGGCGCGGGACAACTGTTTCCTCCCTTCACCTCCTTTCAATGAAGACAGACTGCTCTCGTCCACTTCACTCTGAATTCTCCTCTTCTGACCTGCGTCTCTTTAGTCCCATCCTGGCAGTAGTAACAAAGGCTTTGAATCCTCTGCTATCTGTAGAAATGCTGGAGTGATGTCAAAACCACAGGGTTTTGCCTCAGAGTTCCCCTGCCCTCAGTTTGTGTTCACCCAGCTACTACCAAACCATCCACACACAACACACATTTGCTTTCTCTTCGGGTATGAGGTTCCAGTGTGCTAGCTTCAGTGATCTTTCCATTTACCCCTTTTTAATTCCACCCCCAATAAGCAGAAAAGGGACCAAGATTTTTTTTTTTTTTCTTTTGTCTTCAAAAGGAAGCAGGGTAAAGAGTAGCTGTCTCCTGGAGCATAGGGACTCAAAATGAAGCAGGGCTTTGGCGATGTAAGTTGAGGGCAAAAGGGAAGACTTTGAAAGGTGAACTTGTGAGAGACAAGCTGGTCATGGAAAAGTAAATTGCCAGCTTGCCTCCAGTGAACAAATGCACCTGCCATTCGTATTGCAGCCAATTTGCTGTTTCTACTTTTATCTCTCTCACGCAGCAGGCTCCAAACTCTCAAAGGTTTTCCTGTGCCTCTTTTTGTGATGTGCAAACCAGCAGGGCTGTAAGATAGAGGGTTCTGTATATGGATTTTATCCCCACCCTCTCTCCCACTCATTGCATTAAAATAAATTGAGACAATGATATTCATAAGAGAAGCAAAGTTCTAAGGAGCAACAGTTCTTCCACCAAACCCTAGTGTCTCGTCAACCGTTCAGTTTTATAGGTGCTCAGCATCTACCTATAATGCAGGGACTGGAGCCCAGCCACCAAGGGAGAGGCACGCTGTGCTTTGAACACGTTACTTAGGCTTCAGGTGATGCCTTCTAATCCCACACTCGTATAGTGAATAATAACTCCTGGAGAAAGACTTCCTTTGAAGGATGAAAGTTTGCAAATAAGGTGTCAGTGCCTAAATATATATATGTATATATATTGTCAATGTGAGGAAATGTTTGATAATGAGCGGTTGCCAGGTGTCTATTTTTAATTACCTAAGTGGGGGGGAGAAACGCCATCTTTCTGTAAAAAGAATTCAGAATGACAAATGTAGATCTGCTTATTTGAAAACATCCAGTTCAATCATTTCTAAAAGATTTAATTATTTCAGCATGTCTTGTTGAGCTTTTACAGTAGCTTACGTTTCTCAACCCCAAAAGATGCTTCTAGGTACAGACTTCCAATTCTGTATGTCTGTGCTTCTCTGAAGACACTTTTAAAAATAGGCTATTTCAAACACTAGCAGGAAAGAAAGGAAGACCTTGGAACAGCATCAAATGAAGTTTTTTGCTTTGTTTCTTTCTCTCTGTCATGAAAACCTGAAGTAAGTGTTTTGCAAAATGTTCTGATGCTGACTTAAGGCTGGTATTTTAATTGCACAAAGGAGAAGTTATTCGACTGTAGTTGCCTGATGGAAGGGAAGGCCTCTGTCTTTAGACTTATGACATAAAGAAAATGCAAACATTTGGACAACACTTCTTTTCCAGTGCCCTCCCTTGCCTTTCTGACTTGTGCTTCTGTGCAAAATGAATTGCCTTCAATTAAAAGTGGGAGTGCTAAGCAACTGTAGTATATATCTCAGAGAACAGAAGCTAGGATCTTATCTAGAGCGCAGACATCATTAGAAACAGAAAGAAGGCACTCAAGGTATCCTAATGGTAAAGAAATAAACACTGCTTAAATGTTCTAATCTGCTCTCCAGAGACATCACAGATGAAATACAAGTCACTGTTCATCCATTATCTCCCCAAAATACAGTTTCAGAGAGAGTTTTTCTGGCCTTTATTGATACATTCATTTACTTATTCCTACTTTTGTTCCAGAAAATATTTAAACTTCTGTGCTTGATATTCCAATCAAGTAGCACTAGCGTGTTCAGAGATCAATGACATTTATTGTAAGCACTTGCTATGTTCCAGGCATCATGTAAAGCATTTCACATGTATTTTCTCATTCAATACTTTTAAAATCCTTTGAGATAGGTTAATTTTCCCATTCTGCAGATGAGGAAACTGAGCCAAAGAAAGGTTAAATTTCTGCTCAAGATTAAACAGGTAGTGAATTGAGGAACCGGGATCAGAACCTTGCCTGGCTTTAGAGTTCAGTGTCTAGCCATTAACCTATGCTCTAGAAATATGTCTTGAAAGAGGTTGTTCCCACGCTCATAAGTTCCCAGGCATATCTGAGTTAAGTTCCTTTTGTCAGAGCATTCATCCCACTCTACTTTTGACTGTAGACCCACGACTTCTTAAGTTCATGGATATGGGGGAGCAGTAGACACGGTACTGTTTGGACCCAGCTCAATTTAATTGATTTTCTAAGCCCTCTTCTCAATAGATATTATAAACCTATACCACTGGAGTTGGGGAGATGTTATTGGCCCATAAGCACACTGTAAAGATCAGTCCCTAAGTCTCCTGCCAGTTGCTGTCCAGTTGATTCTGACTTACAGTGACCGTCTGTATGTCAGAATACTGTGCTCCATAGGGTTTTCGGTGACTGATTTTTCAGAAGCGTATAATCAGAACTTTCTTCCAAGGACCCTCTGAATGGCCTCAAACCTCCAACCCTTCTGTGAGCAGCTAAGAGCATTAAGCATTTGTACTACGCAGGGACTCCCTAATTAGCGTTATAACTTGTGCTAGGCCAAGTATAACTACACAGTCACGGGACACTTTCTGCAAGCCACAAATAAATGCCAGTCCTGTTACCATACAATCCTGCCTCAATTTTCTCTTCCATATGAGCTCTCTGAAAAGAAAGAACGCTTAAAAGAAAATATTCTAAGCACAGATAAATATACTTTCCTTACTTGATTTAGTTAATCCTTGTATCCATCCTGGGATCTAGAAAATTGGCATATGTTCTTTTTCTCCTTTTAGACATGAAGACACTGAGGTATGGAGAGATTTTGTGTCACGGAGGAGCCCTTCTGGGAGTCAGAAGAAGTGTGGGAATCAAAATCTAGGGATCCTATAGCCTGTGTTCCCTGTTGTTTAGTGAGTGGGGCTGCTCTTAGATAAGGCTGTTCACTTATGTGGGTCAGATCTTATTTTCTATTCAGAGTCACACATTTTCAGTATGTCCCCCTCACTATTATCCTGAAGTTCTCCCTAGTTGGCCTTAAAAATAATTACTTTACTGGAAATACATTCAGTGAAATTCCTTTATGTTTTCTTATGAAGAAGTGATTTTGTAATAATGAGACCTGCAAAACGGCAAATACAGGACTGTTTCACTACGAAAAAGCTGAGGACAGACTCAACCCATGTTAGAAACCATATTTGTTCTGGTAATCTATTATTTTATATTTAAGTGAAGGAAACCAATACAGAGGTCCCTGAGTCCTAGCGTTGGTTATATAACAGCTTCCTTAAATAGTTCCCTTAATGTCCTCCTCCTCTAGCCTGTGGGGATGGGGGTGGGGAAAAAAAACCCTGCAGGTACAAAAAACACCAAGACAGAGGGAAAGCCAAAAATATAACTCAGGACTCAGATATTTCCTGGCAGCTGTGCTATTTTACTAGCAAGCATATGCAACCAGAGTGAAGCTTGGTTATAGTACCTGGAATACAAACTAAGCATTTTTCGTTCCTCAGGCCATTTCTAGAAATATCTGGTACAGTTTCATTACCTCTATAGTTATGAACGAGGTTGTGACTCCCTTGATGAGAAATGCCATTCTGCTAATTCCAATCACATTCCTTTAAACTGGCTTCACGTGGTTTGTGTAGAGCACTTGCTTCCACGCTGTTCATCTTACGTTTATTTACAAAATTCGAACTTGAGAATGCCAGAGTCCCAGGGCAGATGGCTTACAGTTATCAGGGCTCTGGAAACAAGCACTTTCAGGTTCTTAACACCAAAACTGTATGATCAGAGACAGGCATGAGGTAGGTAACTCGTAATAGTTGGCAGAGACCAAAGTGAGACACAGAAGTAGGCACTGGCCTCCATTTCTGACTCTGCACTGTGTCTTCGGTACTGGTGGAAGAGAGGACAGGTCCCCACACCTCTTATAGGCAATGGCCAATGTCAGGCAGGAGGCTGTAATTGGCCAGAAAATCAAAAAGAAATGGATGAGCAGACCAGAAGATTGTTTGTGTAGTAATTAGCAACAACCAAATCAATCTTCACTGAATGGAGAAGAGGATTTCATTCAACTGTCTTAATCATGAAATATGAGGGACCCTGAGAGGACATCATTCCACTCTCCAGCTTCAGGCCAGCACACATCTAAATAAAAGTTGAAATGTTTGCTCTTCTTAGTGGTATTTCAGCAAGGGTAATTAACGTTAGCTGCCACAGCAGACATCCCTGAACTCTCGTGGCTCACGCAGTCCAATCCAGGTCAAGCAGCCTTCTGCTACCAGCCACTAGGCCACTTGGATCCCCCAGCCCCTTGGGCGCTATGGCAAGGTAGGAAAAGGCTGGAGCAACACCCACGTTCTTTTTAAGGGTAGGCCTGGATATAGTTTGCCTCACCTTCTCTAAGATATTATTGGCCGGAGCCCAGTTATATGTTTCCAAACTAACTGCAGGAAGTTGGGGAATGTAGAGAAGCACACAGATACTTGGTGAGCACTAACAGCACCTTCCACAATATCAGAGGACATCATGGACAATACATTGGGAACGCCATTCTGAAGAGCTCTGGATGGTACCAGCACACTCATCCATCCAACAAGGAGGCAGAGGGACTAGACCCACGGCGCCCTGACAGAGCACACACACAACTAATGTAAGACAGGTCGAGGCAGACAGCTAGCTTGGAAGCCAAAATTAGATTTAATGTGTTTGTCTTCGGTTTTGCATTGTGATTTCAAGAATGTGAAGCATTTTAAAAATATTTTAGCAAAGGGGTTAAGTAGAAGAGCATAGATCCACGTTTGGGAAATACACCGGTACCAGTTTGATCTGGTCAGTTCCAACTTGCGGTAGCCCCACGTGTGTCAGAGCAGGGCTGTGCTCCACAGGGTTTTCAACGGCTGAGTTTTTGGAAGTAGTTCGCCAGGCCCTTCTTCTGAGGTGTCTCTGACTGGACTTGGACTGCCAACCTTTCAGTTAGCAGTGGAGCGGGCTTGCACCACCCAGGGACTTGGGGGAAATACACGCATCCATGTAAAGTGGCACTCTGTCATTTTCCCACCGCCTTTTCCTTCCTCTGACTAATTGTCACAATTTTAATGGAGCCCTATGAAGACGTTCCCTTCGGTCTAGTATAAGCGAAACGTTCCTATTACTCCCATTAGAACCTGTAAACTACGGTGTGCTTTGAGTCGAACAGTTTAGCATCTGATTGAATGAGAAAGGTTATAATGTTTTGAATGCTGGATTCACATGTCAGAAATACCCACAGCATATGACGTTTACACGTGTGAATTCCCTAATCCCAAGCAGGGTTGTCAACTACCAGCGTACCAGCTTTGTTTGGTTGATACTTTTTCTTTTTTACAATGTTTTAAGACACTTTTTAAAACATTTATAATAATTTACTCTACTTTGTAATTAGACTTAGTGATTAGAATTTTGCTCACTTATGTAGCTGTTTTCCCTTAAATGGATGGCACCAGCTGGCTTATACCTGAAACGTGATCTGACTCCCAAAGCTATTGGGGGGCCAGCATAAGGCAACACATAATGTATGGAGCTTCACGAAAAGTTGACAGAGAGGAGAGGTTTTGCATTCTCTTATATTTCCTCTAATGGAGGAAGATTGGCTTTTAAACTTAAACTTACTCTGGGCATACATTTAATTTATGTGACATGGAAAAATACTGATATTATGTTCTGTCATACAACCTCTCATCATCAGAGGGAGGACAAATAACTAGAAGTTTGCAGTTTGGATTTGAACCACTTGGGGTATTTTACCCTCAGGAGAAACGTGATGGCTGTGTAATTAATGAAGACAGCGTTCAGCAAAAGGCTAAGAGAGCAAAGGAGTCGCAAGTGGCCCTGAGTTCCCCTAGTCGTTTCTGTGTAATTTTACTCATGGTATTAAAATCCAGTAAGTTATTCATTCACTCCCTTAACGTACAACTAATGAGAAACCATGTCAGGCTAGGCATTTTGCTTTCGTGTTGGGGTGATGGGGTTAAGTAAGTTTTATTCATGGAAATCCAACATTCTCAATTGCCAAAGTCTCTGAGGGGCATTTCATTTTCCAATGAGGTTAAGTGACTTGTCTGAGGCCAGAGGGAAGGTGGGAAGTTAACAGACAGAGGGATCGGCTTACCCTTCCCCATTGCTTGAAAAGGAAGAGGTGTGGGCTCAGAATGGAGAACCCTCCTGGTGGCCAGCAGGCCTGGCTCTCTTAGTCCATCTGGAGCTGTTTGGAAGTGATAACGCAAGCATCCCACTTACTGCGACAGTGTGTCCCTCCTCCTTGTGCAGCCTGTGGCTTATTGAGAACAAGCCTGTGGCCATCACGTAAGGAGCCTTTAGTCAGCTGAATCCAGGTGGACTAGAGGACTGACTGGGCATCAGAGCCGTGATGACCATGACTGCCTCTTCCTGATTCCTGCAGTTCAGTTGCCATGGCGTTGACTCCAACTCAGGGTGACACCATGCGTCAGAGTAGACCTAGGCAGCAGAGCATTTTCAATGGCTGATTTTTCAGAAGTAGACCATAGGGCCTTTCTTCCAAGGCACCTCTGGGCGTACTTGAACCTCTAACCGTTTTATTAGCAGCCAAGTGTTTGCACCACCCAGGGGCTCCATTCCTGCTCTAATAGCCGAATAATCTGCCTCATGTGCTGTGACAGGACAGAGATGGGGGCAGAAATGTGAGTGATGCTCACTTCCTTCCTCTTATGCTCACTGTCTGCAGTTTTTATAGAGAGTTCCCACCAAAGCCATGTGGATAGTTTACTACTTCTGGTGGCTACGAGGGCAATTCCAAACATGATACAGACGCAGCACAGAGCCAGAGAAATTCCTCCTGGCTCGCCTCGTGGAAGTGCAGCTAATTCGGACCCGTCCTGAGTCAATCTGCATCACTTTCTCCCTCTACCCAGCCCCATTTTCCCAGCATTCAGTTTTTCTCTAGATGAACCCAAAGTTTCACTTGTAGTTAAAACCATCTTGTTGGAAGAAAGGGTCAGTGGACACATCATGTTGTATGAGTGCAAGCGTTGTGAGAGATGGATACAAACATGGCCATGGAGGGTCACAGCTGCCTCAGAAATCATTCGCTAGACTGCTCAGGCCTCGTGGCGTGGTGCCGAGAGACTGCTTTTTGCAAGAATAGATCAGCTTGCCTGAACGCAGGTGTTGTGCATGTCTATGTGTGGCACTGGGAGCTAGGTGTGGGGGTTTTGATAGGCAGCATGGGTTTCCTTAGCACATGGAGGCTTGCCTAAAACGCCACGGCGGGATGCAGAAGGAAGAGAAGAGAAATCTTTGACATTTCTCAATAACATGCCTAGGACTCTGAGCAAACTAGTGGGGCCTGAGGTCCCTCTATGCTTAACTTTACATCCAGGTCAGGGTTAACAAGAGACTCACCCATTCAGGTCATTTGTGGAGGCAGAGATGCAGTATTCCTCCCCACGCCACCACACCATTCATTCTCTTGAGAGATAAAAATCCCATTCTGCATTGACCAAATTGAAGGAAAGGAAAGGTGATACAGGCCTGTGAGGATGGCTCCAATTTCCATTGTGAAATAATAAAAGCTTTCCAAGTTTCAGATATTAATAATATCATTATTAAAAAAAAAAAAATCCTCTCCAAACCAGAAAGCAAATCCTTTATCATATAACTTTGAAACAGAATAATGCAAAGAAAACTAGCTCCAGTAAACCCAGCCCCTGTAGCCCCTGTACGTCAGTGGTACATCAGTTGGGAAGGACAACTACCTACCCAGACTTTCTTATCTCTAGCTGTGCCCTGGTTATCTTGGCAACTATTTAATTCAATCAGTATGGCAGCAACTCACATCTCAGAGATAAATAATCTAGTTCATGAAATGTCAATGCCTTCCTTGGATCCTCCTGACATAGTCAGAAAAGCTGGCTTTGAGCTGCAGTACTTTTACTTTCTAGTTTTGTGACCTTGGCCAAGAGAATGGATCTCACGGAGGCTCAGCTTTCAAACGAACATGGTAGAAGAAGGGTGATAATACCTGCCTGATGTATTGCACAAGAATACGCATGGGTCAAATATGACAAGGCATGTTGTTGTTAAGTGCTGTCTAGTCGGTTCCGACTCATAGTGACCCTACATACTACAGAACGAAACACTGCCCGGTCCAGCATCATTCTCACAATCATTATTATGCTTGAGCCCATTGTTGGAGCCACTGTGTCAATCCATCTCGTTGAGGGTCTTCCTCTTCTTCGCTGACCCTGTATTTTCCCAAGCATGATGTCCTTCTTCAGGGACTGATCCCTGTCCAAAGTATGTATGACACAGTCTCACCATCCTTGCTTCCAAGGAGCATTCTGGCTGTACTTCCAAGACAGAATGACAAGGCATATTCCACTGTTTTAACAGTATCGTGTCATGCTATCACAGATGTTACTATCATCATCATTATCTTTTTTATTTCTTCTCACTTTTCTACTCATTTGTGTCTTCCTGCATTATTTAATTGTTCACTTGCCACCTCCAACAGAGGGCAAGCAACGTTAAGAAAGAGGAATCCAACTCAAATTCATTAATTAGAGGTTTTTGGTTTTGACACTTTTCTCCCACAGACCCTGCACAATTTTATTTACATCTCTGGATTTTTTAAACCTTCTTGGAATTGCTGAAAGCATTCTATCTCTTGTAGCTAGGTTTAACACTTGCAGCAATTACTACTCTCTCTACTGTCATATATGATTTTTGAAAACATTGTAATTTACATGAATGTATGAATCAATTCACAATGGTAACCTCATAACTTTTTGTTTAGAAGGAAATAATATGAACGCTGCACATTCTCTTTGTGATAGTTCATGGTAAGCCTTGAATAGGGGTAATGCAAGGGGAAAAAAATTTCTAAATCCTTCTGTGAATCCTATTCTTGGTCTAAGTATTCAGTCTTCTGGGCCCTTGATCAATGGCAGAAAAGGACTTTTATTATTTCCATGTGTTCTAGGTATGCTTGAGTTCACCCTAGTTGGTTTCTATTAGAATCTACCTCCTTCCGTACACACAAAGAACACTATACGCCTTAAGCAACTAAAACAATAGAATTTAGGCTAATAATATGGGCATGAAATCATTAAGTTTAAGGGTTTCATACAAATTCCATAGTTATCTCTACATAGTTCTGATTCCAAAGATGAAACAAAGAAATGAGATGAACAGTAAGCCATTTTGAAAATGGTATAGTAACTATTCTTACTATTTTCATGATAACTTCCTACTGGCACTTCTGTTAAAGAAATAAAAACTGGCAATAATGGACAACCTTAGCTGGCCAGGAATGGGCATATTGGCACTTAGATAATTTGTCCTCTTTCTAAGACAACCCACACACTTAGGTTCTGGGATGGTTCTACACATTTAATCAATATAGAAAAATCCCAATATAATATACCTTCTTTTTAGGTAGACTAAGAGAATCTTAAGAATCCCTGGTTGCTCCGTAGTTAAGCACTCAGTTGCTAACCAAAAGGTTGGCAGTTTGAACCCACCAGCCCCTCTGTAGAAGAAAGATGTAGCTGTCTGCTTCTGTAAAGATCACAGCCTTGGAAGCCCTATGGGCAATTCTACTCTGTCCAATAGAGTCACTATGAGTCAGAATCAACTTGATGGAAGTGGGTTTGGTTTTCAGGAAATCTTAGGTAGATGCAGATATTCATGGCACACATGTATCACAGTAAGAACACATATACCCATGGATGGTATATAAGTGAGCTGCATAATACTTCATTGTCCCATGGACACTGTGTTTTGAGTTTCTTAGAGCTTCTGACCCAACATCCCTTTTGGTGGTAGCCGCTGTCTGGGCGGGTCGGTAGGGACTGTTTTGGTGTAAATCTGACTCCTGGACCACTGACAGGGACTCACAGGGCCGCTTGAGAATGTCAGCAAGTAAATCACAAAGGCCCAAAAGAGTATGTCTTACTCAGCTTCTACCTTTGGCCAATGCAGTAAAATGCCACTGCATCTTAGAGCACTATGGTGAGTGAGGCTATTGCAATCGAGGCTTGAAGTTTTTCTTAGTTCTTTCGGCTTGACAAACGCTGAGGGTGTTCTTCCTTTTTGGCTTTCTATCTCCAGCTCTTTGCACGTGTCATTATAATACTTTACTCTCTCTTCTCTAGAGGCCCTTTGAAATCTTCTGTTCAGTTCTTTTATTTCGTCAATTCTTCCTTTTGCTTTAGCTGCTCGATACTCAAGAGCAAGTTTCAGAGTCTCCTCTGACATCCATCTTGGTCTTTTCTTTCTTTCCTGTCTTTTCAATGACCTTTTGCTTTCTTCATGGCTGATGTCCTTGATGTCATTCCACAGCTTGTTTGGTCTTCGGTCACTAGTGTTCAATGCGTCAAATCTATTCTTGAGATAGTCTCTAAATTCAGGTGAGATATACTCAAGGTCATATTTTGGCTCTCGTGGACTTGCTCTGATTTTCTTCAGTTTCATCTTGAACTTGCATAGGAACAATTAATGATCTGTTCCACAGTCAGCCTCTGGCCTTGTTCTGACTGATGATATCGAACTTTTCCATCGTCTCTTTCCATAGATGTAGTCAATCTGATTCCTGTGTGTTCCATCTGGTGAGGTCCATGTGTATAAAAAATAGTCACCATTTATGTTGGTGAAAGAAGGTATTTGCAATGAAGAAGTCATTGGTCTTGCAAAATTCTATCATTTGATCTCTGGCATTGTTTCTATCACCAGGGCCATATCTTCCAACTACTGGTCCTTCTTCTTTGTTTCCAACTCTCGCATTCCAATCACCAGTAATCATCAATGCATTCTGATTGTATGTTCTATCAATTTCAGGCTGCAGCAGCTGATAAAAATCTATTTCTTCATCTTTGGCCTTAGTAGTTAATGCACAAATTTAAATAATAGTCATATTAACTGGTCTTCCTTGTTGTTGTTGTTAGGTGCCGTCTAGTTGGTTCTGACTCATAGCAACCCTATGCACAACAGGACGAAACACTGCCTAGTCCTGTGCCATCCTTACAATCGTTGTTATGCTTGAGCTCATTGTTGCAGCCACTGTGTCAATCCACCTCCTTGAGGGCCTTCCTCTTTTCCACTGACCCTGCACTCTGCCAAGCATGATGTCCTTCTCCAGGGACTGATCCCTCCTGACAGCATGTCCAAAGTATGTAAGATGCAGTCTCACCATCTTTGCCCCTAAGGAGCATTCTGGCCGCATTTCTTTCAAGACAGATTTGTTTGTTCTTTTGGCAGTCACTGGTATATTCAATATTATTCGCCAACACCACAATTCAAAGGAGTCAACTCTTCTTCAGTCTTCCTTATTCATTGTCCAGCTTTCACATGCATATGATGTGGTTGAAAATACCATGGCTTGGGTCAGGCGTACCTTAGTCTTCAGGGTGACATCTTTGCTCTTCAACACTTTGAAGAGGTCCATTGCAGCAGGTTTGCCCAGTGCAATGCGTCTTTTGATTTCTTGACAGCTGCTTCCATGGGTGTTGATCGTGGATCCAAGTAAAATGAAATCCTTGACAACTTCAATCTTTTCTCCGTTTATCATGATGTTGCTCATTGGTCCAGTTGTGAGGATTTTTGTTTTCTTTATGTTGAGGTATAATCCATACTGAAGGCTGTGGTCTTTGATGTTCATTAGTAAGTGCTTCAATTCCTCTTCACTTTCAGCAAGCAAGGTTGTGTCATCTGCATAATGCAAGTTGTTAATGAGTCTTCCTCCAATCCTGATGCCCTGTTCTTCTTCATATAGTCCGGCTTCTCATATTATTTGTTCAGCATTGGTGAAAAACAAGGCTCCAGGAATTGATGGAGTATCAATTGAGATCTTTCAACAAACAGATGCAGTGCTGGAGGTGCTCACTCGTCTATGCCAAGAAATATGGAAGACAGCTTCCTGGCCAACTGACTGGAAGATATCCAGATTTATGCCTATTCCCAAGAAAGGTGATCCAACCGAGTGTGGAAATTATAGAACAATATCATTAATATCACACGCAAGCAAAACTTTGCTGAAGATCATTCAAAAACGGCTGCAGCAGTATATCGACAGGGAACTGCCAGAAATTCAGGCCAGTTTCAGAAGAGGACGTGGAACCAGGGATATCATTGCTGATGTCAGATAGATCCTGGCTGAAAACAGAGAATACCAGCAGGATGTTTACCTGTGTTTTATTGACTATGCAAAGGCATTGGACTTTGTGGATCATAACACACTATCAAAAACACTGTGAAGAATGGGAATTCCAGAACACTTGATTGTGCTCATGAGGAACTTTTACATGGATCAAGAAGCAGTTGTTCAGACAGAACAACGGGATACTGATTGGTTTAAAGTCAGGAAAGGTGTGTGTCAGGATTGTATTCTTTCACCATACCTATTTAATCTGTATGCTGAACAAATAATACGAGAAGCTGGTCTTCCTTGTAGGCATATAGATATTATCCTATCACTGACAGCACTGTACTTCAGGATAGATCTTGAAATGTTCTTTTTGACAGTGAATGCAATACCATTCCTCTTCAAGTTGTCACTCTCGGCATAGTAGGCTCTGTGATTGTCTGATTCAAAATAGCCAATACCAGTCCATTTCAGCTCACTAATCCCTAGGATATCGATGTTTATGTGTTCCATTTCATTTCTGATGATTTCCAGTTTTCCTAGATTCATACTTCATACATTCCATGTTCCAATTATTAATGGATGTTTGCAGCTGTTTCTTCTCTTTTTGAATTGTGCCACATCAGCAAATGAAGGTCCCCCAAAATTTACTCCATCCATGTCATTAAGGTGGACTCTACTTCGAGGAGGCAGCTCTTCCTCAGCCATCTTTTGAGCACCTTCCAACCTGGGGGGCTCATCTTCCAGCACTATATCAGACAGTGTTCCGCTGCTTTTCATAAGGTTTTCACTGGCTAATACTTTTCAGAAGTAGACTCCTCGGCCCTTCTTGCTAGTCTGCCTTAGTCTGGAAGCTGAGACGAAGCCTGTCCTCCATGAGTGACCCTGCTAGTATCCTGCATAGCTTCCAGCATCACAGCAACACACAAGCCCCACACTATGACAAACTGACAGACACGTGGGGGAAAACAAAAGAAGACCTCTCTTTTATTGGGATTTATAAATTATTTAAAAGTGACAAAATTTTATTTGGAAAGATTTTTCTTGGTAGTTCAAGAGTTAAGCTTCTAGAAATTTTAGTGGAACTTATTTCACTTGTGGTTGTGTACTCTCGCATCCTTGTTACTCTTTATTGTAAGGTATAAATGCCTAGACATTGATTGACTAAAGGGCTAAACATATTGATATGACTGTCCCATTTGTAGTTTAGAACTCAATATATATATCTTTGGGGTGTTTTATTGTTAATTCCAACATTAGTGATTAGTTGGGAATTGTAGTAATTACCTACACCTTTTGGCAATAATAGCATCTGCAAAGATTTAACTAGAATGCCATTAGGCATAAAAATGCATGAGCTGTTATATCATGTTATCTCATGAGGGGTTAAGCTAACACTGCTTTATTAGCTAGTTGTAGCATGTCGTAATTAATAGTTACTCTTGTAGAACCTTCTACAGTTTACTGAACAAGTTCACATGCATTATCTTATTTGGCCCTAATATCAATCCTATAATGTTATCTACTATCAACCCTTGAAATTACCTCCAACTGCCAGGTGAGGAAATTGAGGCTCAGAGAGATTTAAATGATCTATCATTAATTTTGAGTATGGTGGGTACCATTAATTCATTCATTGATTCATTTGGAATTTGTTAAGCTCCTACGGTGTGCTTGAAGATGGGGATTCAAAAGCAAATAGAGAACACTGAACGGCATTATGAGTTAGTGGCGGGGCAGGATCAAAATTTCCTGGTGCTCAATCCAGGGCACTGGGCTTCATTTTCCAATCTCATCATCCATCCTGGAAATTACCACACCATGCAACAAAACATGTTTTAGTAGCATTTTCAGAAGCAAAATGCTAGGCTGGATGGATGTTTGATGTTTCACAAGATGGCATTTATGTGTTATATTGTATATTTTTATTCTTATTTTTGAATCCTTGGATTAAAAAAAAGCCAAGTGCAGCTTAAAAAACTTTGTATAGATTTCTGAACCCAAAACTCTTGTATAGACATGCCATGCTTTTCCATATCCTATTGTATATGGCAAAAGGTAGGGCTTAAGATTCTCTAGCTGTACCAAAAAAAGTCACGGAATAAGGGAGTTGAGAGTGTTTTATCCCCACTGCACCCCACATACACCGTACACATAGACCTTGCCTCAGCTTCAAATGAACGATAACTAATGAGATTAATTTGTTGCTAATTTGTACCACTAAGGATGACATTTTGATCTGAATGCAAGTAATAACTGCCAATTATTTGAGGTTAAGGAATAAGCCAACTGACCACTCTTCTCCCCCGCTCTGGAACTGATTTATTTCTTTCTGTTGGTTGGTCAGTTAGAGACCAAGGATAAAGTCCTTAAGACATTCACAGCTAGAATTAGATGGTCTGGTAGACCTAGGATAATTTTAAAGCAATGTGTACAGACAGATAAGAACCAATGTCTAACATCTGACTAAGCTGGTTATGTGGAAACCCAAAGAACACCATTTATTTCTATGAAAAGGTCTCTCTTCAAAGCTTCCCTGTATTTTGACTGCTTTCTAACTTACAGTTAGGGTTCTTTAACTAAGCAAGAGAAATTGACATGCTAGTTTTATGTAAAACGAGAAAATTCATTGGGAGAATATGGACGAGCTCACAGAATCAAAGGAAAAGCAAGATAACCTTGCCTTGGAAAGGACAGAAGCCAAGCATCTTTAGGAATCCAGATTACAGAAATTAATGAGAAGTAATAGTATTTCTAGGTGGTTGCCCTTTCACAATATGTATCAATAACTATTGCTGTTGAACAAACTACTGCAAAATGCAAAATGCAGGGGCATAAAACAATAATTATTCTTTATTTCTCACTTGCCTGTAAGTTAGCTGATCTACGCTGGGCTTCAACAGGAGTGGTTCTATTCCTGGGGTTGCCAGATTACGTCCCATGTAATACCTGGAACAACTTATACTAAAAAATTATCCATTGTTTTGAAGGAATCTGGAAGGCATTATGCTGAGCGAAATGAGTCAGAGGCAAAAGGACAAATATTGTATAAGACCACTATTATAAGATCTTGAGAAATAGAAAAAACTGAGAAGAACACATACTTTTGTGGTTACGAAGGGGGGAGGGAGGGAGGGAGGGAGAGGGTTTTTTATTGATCAATCAGTAGATAAGAACTGCTTTGGGTGAAGGGAAAGACAACACTCAATACAAGGAAGGTCAGCCCAATTGGACTGGACTAAAAGCAAAGAGGTTTCCGGGATAAAATGAATGCTTCAAAGGTCAGCGGAGCAGGGGCTGGGGTCTGGGGAACATGGTTTGAGGGGACTTCTAAGTCAATTGGCAAAATAATTCTATTATGAAAACATTCTGCATCCCACTTTGAAATGTGGCGTCTGGGGTCCTAAATGCTAACAAGCGGCCATCTAAGATACATCAATTGGTCTCAACCCACCTGGAGCAAAGGAAAATGAAGAACACCAAGGTCACACAACAACTAAGAACCCAAGAGACAGAAAGGGCCACATGAACCAGAGACCTACATCATCCTGAGACCAGAAGAACTAGTTGGTGCCTGGCCACAATCGATGACTGCTCTGTCAGGGAGCACAACAGAGAACTCCTGAGGGAGCAGGAGATCAGTGGGATACAGACCCCAAATTCTCATAAAAAGACCATACTTAATGGTCTGACTGCGACTAGAGGAATCCCGGCGGCAATGCTCCCCAGACCTTCTGTTGGCACAGGACAGGAACCATCCCCGAAGACAACTCATCAGACATGAAAGGGACTGGTCAGCGGGGGGGAGAGAGATGCTGATGAAGAGTGAGCTAATTAAATCAGGTGGACACTGGAGAGTGTGTTGGCAACTCTTGACTGGAGGGGGGATGGGAAGATAGAGAGAGAGGGAAGATGGCAAAATTGGCACGAAACGAGAGACTGAAAGGGCTGACTCAATAGGGGGAGAGCAAGTGGGAGAAGGGAGTAAGATGTATGTAAACTTACATGTGACAGACTGATTGGAATAGTAAATGTTCACTTGAAGCTTAATAAAAGTTAATTAAAAAAAAATTATCCATTGTTTATTCTGAAATTCACATTTATTCTATCTGGCAATCCTTTCTGCTCTACATGGCTCCCATATTTCCTCTGGGAAAAAGAGGCTTACCTGGGAACGTTCTTCTCATGATGGCAGAGGTACCAAAGCAAATGACTCAGCTTGCATTACCTATGCTGACATCTTATTGGCCAAAGCAAGGGACATGGCCTAGGAATGGAAAACTGCGCCCCACCCACTACAGAAGGGCATTGATGTGGCAAAGTATGTGGATACAGGGAGAGGTGGAGAATTGGGGTCATTAACACGGTCCATGACAGGAGTGTCATTATTTACAAAAACTAACTTCCAGGGAATGAGAGTCTGACTGGTCTAGTTTAGGTCATGCTCCCACCCTTGGACAAGGGAGAATGGGTACTTGATTGATGGTACCAACAAACTAATGGCAGTGGGTGAAGAGTGGTTTCCCAAAACGAAAACCAGAGTGTCTCACCAAAAGAAGGAGGCATGAATTCTGAGAAGGTAAAAATGATAGATGTCCATTCCACTAATGTCCCTGACATTATCCGTGTTGCCACTTTTTGTCGTGCATGGGGGATCTTGGTCTTATACAAAAAAGAGGAAATAAGGGATTGGAATCTAGTGAACTGTACAGACATGTACAGGTAAGGCTGGATCCACAAAACCCAGGAGATCCTGGAGATCTGATAGAAGGTGTGCATAAATAAATTATCAAAAGAGTCAGAAGGGGCAATAAAAACATGGCAATAGAGCCAGTTTGACTGTGTCATGGTTTTACTTAAGGCGATTCACTGCAAGTTAAAGGAATTCAGGCATCCAAGTGTACCTAGATCTTAGTATTATTTTAGGAACTACCATTCAATTTGTATTGTTTTAACATAGAATTTATGTTTTTTCAATGAAAGAATATCACCTTTTTGATAATTCATTTCTAAAATTATAACTATTAGTTGTGACATATTCATTTGGTGTCATTTTATCAACTGAAAACCCGAGGATTCCCTTGAATAATGAATTTTGCTAGAGTTTTTTTTTTTTTTTTTACTCAGCATTTTAGGAGGTGCTCATCTAATGACCAATTAATGTAGAAACTGGCAGCATATAAAAATAATGTAGTGTCCCAAAGATTGATGGATTTTTTTTTTTTAATATTTTTATAAAATCACTTGGCATGGTCAGTGAGGTTTGTATTTGTATGTTTACCAGGAATATTGGGCTGGACATGTTGGCGGCACTTTATAGGACGATTCTGAAAACCAAAACAATGTGTACATTTTATACTATTTAACAAATGGCATTGCAAAAAATTGTATATGGCATAGTGGTTAAGTGCTATGGCTGCTAACCAAGAGGTCGGCAGTTCAAATCTGCCAGGTGCTCCTTGGAAACTCTATGGGGCAGTTCTACTCTGTCATATAGGGTCGCTATGAGTCAGAATTGACTCGATGGCAGTGAGTTTGGTTTTTGGGTTAATATATATATATAAAATTAAAGATGTATCTAAAATTAAAAATAGATATAATTATATATATAATTAAAGATATATTTTATGTAATTAAATATATACATGGAGCCCTGGTGGCACAGTGGTTAAGAGCTTAGCTTACTAACCAAGAGGTCAGCCCTTGGAATCCACTAGCCACTCCTTGGAGACTCTATGGGGCAGTTCTACTCTGTCCTATATGGTCACTATGAGTCTGAAGTAACTCGATAGCAGTGGATTTGGTTTTGGTTTGTATATATATACCTGGTTGTCTTTCATACCATAAATACATTCTAGATGATTGAAAGAGTTCAATATTTTCAAAAATGAAACAAGCCATTAAAAGAAGAGTAAACAGAGGTAAGTATTTAACTGATCTTATGATGGAAAAGGAAACACTGGTGGCATAGTGGTTAAGAGATATGGCTGCTAACCAAAAGGTCAGCAGTTCAAATCCACCAGGTGGTCCTTGGAAACTCTATGGGGGCAGTCTTACAGGGTCACTATGAGTCGGAATCAACTCGATGGTGGTGGGTTTTTTGTTTTATGATGGGAAAGGGCCTTCTATGAATAAAGCAATAGAAGAAATTACAAAAGAAATATCAATACATATAACAACAAAGAAATTTAAATTTCTCCTGACAAAAATAATCATAAACAAAATTAAGAGGCAAGGAATAAATTGGGAGTGTTACAAAGAACATTATAATAAAAGGCTAATTCCTCACTATATAAGGAGCTCTTCTTAATTGATAAGAAAAACAAAATAATCCAAATTGGGGAGATTGCTGAAACTGAATAGGTTGATAACCTCAAATAAATGGTTTGTGGCATTACATTTAGGAAAACATAATAAATCACACTAATATCCTATGAATGAAGAATTGCTAGGGAATAGCCCAGAATGAGGAAAAAAACTGAGAGTACTGTAATGACTCAAGAATTGAGCATAAATCAATATTATAATGATTTTGAAAGATAAACAACAGTATTTGCTAATGCAAATAAGATTATCATGTTAAACAGTATTTTTAGGTAGCCATCCTTACTGAGAATTAAAATAGAATTAAAAATGCTATCTAGCACCACTTTTACAGAAGTAAATGTGATCTAGGGAAAAGGGTGACATTTGAGAAAACTACAAATTGTTGGTTATGGTCCTTGCTCAATTTTTCATTAGCTATGTGACTTTTACCAATTTTGTTCCTTCTGACCACACCTGAAAATGGTAATAATAATAATATCTATCTTTCCACAAGTTTTAGAGTTAATACAATAAAAATGCACATTGTCACCTTGATGTTATACTATCAGTGAGTGTCTGAATTTTCTACAGGAAACTAGAAAGAAGCTATTTGATCATTAGATTAATAAAAATTTAAGTGTGTATATACATATATGTATACATATATATAAAATGTGTGTGTGTATATACATATATGTATAAAATTTTTTTTTTTTTTTGTATAACAAAAAAAAAACCAAACCTGTTGCCATGGAGTCGATTCTGACTCATAGCAACCCTGTAGGACAGAGTAGAACTGCCACAGGGAGTTTCCAAGGAGCAGCTGGTGGATTTGAACTGCTGGCCTTTTTGGTTAGCAGCTGTAGCTCTTAACCACTATGCCACCAGAGCTCCCACATATATGTATACATATATAAAGTTTATGTGTGTATATAAACACATACACAATTTTATATGCAATATATAATTACACACATATGTATGTACAATTGATACTTAACACACTTATGTACATATATACTAATGACTCCTCATAGGAAAAAAACAAAGCAAGTTAAAACTCAAGAAACCCTATCATTTAGGAAGTTAGACACCAAGTTTCTCTAGCTTCTTATGTTTCTCCAATATACAAGCACCTCCTGCCCCATAGCAATTTTTTTTTTTTAAAGAGATAATGAAGTTGACAGTGAAATGGATGACTAGAGGGCTGACTAAAGATATATATATAAAGGCTATATTATACTGATTAAAAATGAAAACTTGATCCTTTCTGATAAAAACGCGATGAGATGCCTTCCTTGAGCTAAGGAAAGAATGAGGGTGGAGGTCATTAACTTTTTTTTTTTTTTCAAGTGTTCGTGAGCATCTACCATGTTCCATGCACCACGTTCTATAGGATTCAGTGGTCAAGAAAATAAAGACCCCAACTTCTGCCTCTTAAAATACAGTGAAAGGCACAGGCAACTAATGGAGCAATCATGATTCAATGCTGGACTGGGGAAATCCAGGGCACGATATTAGAACACAAGAAGAGCATTTTATCCAATATGGAGCAGGAGGCATGGGTGGGTGGGGGAGGGGAGAGACAGGAAAGTCTTACTGGAAAAAGTGAGCCACTGACTAGCTGAAACCTGGAGGGGGAAAGACGTGAGTCTCACAAATAGTTGAAGGAAGAATATTTCATGTAGAAAAAATAGAATGTTAAATACCCAGGAGCAAGAAAAGAGGATAGCACATTCCAGGAACCAAAAGTTGTTTGAGGTGACTGGATCAAGCAATGCAAAGGGAGTAGGAAATGAGGCAGAGAGATAAGCAGGGTTCCATCATGATTGACCTATTAAGCTCTGTTAAGGAGTTTGGGCTTTATTTTGAAGGCAGTGAGATTAACCATGGGGTACTATACTCACATTTTCAATGTAAGGGAAAAATTCTGATTGCAGAGTGGTGAATGAATGCAGTGAGTATGGAGAAAGGAATGCTAGAGGCAAAGAAACCGGTTTAATTATTTTGCCATAATTCAGGCAAAAAAAATGTAGTGAGGGATAGAACAAGGTTAGTAGGAGTAGAGATCAAAAATAATGACTGAATAGGAGAAATATTTCAAAGGCATGAACTACAGAACTTGACGATCAATTTTATGTAGGGGACAGCGAAGAGAGCAACCAGGGGAGATGCCTTGTTGTTTCTGTTTTTGCTTGTGCAACTGTTGGCATGGTGACACCATTCACTAAGATAGTAGACACAAGACTACGAGAGTTTTGAGGGAAGGAAGAAGATGAATTCAGTTTTGAGAATGTTGAATCTTTCTTTGGTATCTGTGTAGAATAGCCAACTAGAAATGTAACTAGGAAGGTCATGAGGAAAATCTGGACTGCAGATATTGATTTGGGAGTCATCCATAACAAAGTAACAGCATCTAAAGCTAGAGAGTGGAAAGGATCACTACAGTGAATGTATGGATTGAGATGAAGAAAGAGGGTAGTGAGAGAACCCTAGAAAATATAGATATTTAAGGACCAGGGTAAGATAAGCCCAAAATTTAACTGGGAAAGCTGGCCAGAGGGGTAAGAGGAAAAGCAGTTAGTTGAGTTTGGTGTCATAGAAACCAAGAAAAGAAAGGATTGGATGAAGGTGGTTGTGGTGAACAGAGTCAAATACTTCAGAGAAAGATAAGACAATAACAAAAAGTGTCCATCGGATGCTCCTGAGAGGAGTTTCTTTGGAGGTCAAGGGAAGAAGCTAATTTCAATAAAGATTGAAGGGTGACTTGGAGATTAAGACATAGTATGGAACAATTTACTCAAGAAATTTGGAGAGATAGAATTTGAAAGTTAATAAGAGGGTAACATGGGGTTTGGAAAGTATTCCTTTCTACAGTGGAAACACTATATCACATATGCATGCTTGTGGGAAAAAGTTGACACAAGATATAGTAGAGGAATAAAAGATGGAATGAGACCCACTGGGAGTGACCCAGAGGTGGGGTAGAAAGTCAACATGGTTACATGTCTAACTGTTTGACCCAAACACTTTCTCTGCCTCCAGTCTCTGAGATACATGACCTTGGTATATTGTCCGTAATTAGGAGAGCCAGTGTAGCTTGGTGGCCAGAGGATAGGCCTGAGTCTATTATTCTGGATTTTATAGCCAATTCTATCAGTACCTGTCTAATGTAACATTGAACAAGTGTCTTCAGTATATATCCCTCTTGTACAAGAAAGGTTATACAAGTAAATTGAATCATAGTTAATAATTCTCTGGAGCTTAACCATTGGTGATATTTTCTAATTTGTAAATTCGCATGTTTTCGCATTAGGGATATGGAGGGTTTTTTGTTTTCCTCTCTCTTTAATCAGAACATACCTGCATTTCTTCTCTTTACACTGTGTCCCATGTTCGAATTCAGAAGCGACTACAACTTGAGTAATGGGATCTCTTGTAAATATTACACAGTATTACAAAATAAAGTGTACATATAGTATACAATATATATTACATATATTGTTATCTTACTGTAAACACCCTATGTTACAGGTTTTAGATTGTGGAGGAAGGCACCTAAATCTTGTTCTTGAGCATAGTAATTGATTTCTATTTCATTGTAGTTTTTTGGAGACACTCCGAACACTGACTTCGTCTGCTGGGAATTAGAAACTATGAATCTTAAGCAACAGAACAAGCAAATGCTCTGAGGATCTGGATTCTAAGCTAGCCATAGTTCTTGGCAGGATCACCCTTGACAATCATTAGTCCTCTCTGTGCCTCGTGTTCTCCTCCATAAGATGGGCTTGACTTTTTAAAGCCCTCATTGTCTAAGACTGGGACAACATATTGCAAGTAGATATGTGACTATGAGAAAATGACCCTTAAACTCCAATTTAAAAAAGTGAAAATAGAAACTCTATGAATAGAAATCTCTAAACAATAAGAATTAACTACATTCTACTTCCGTCATTTGGTTTGACTTGGAATCACCAGCTCCAACCCAGAGGCCGTGTAAGATGTCATTGTGAGAGGGAGGCTCAGGTCACGAGAGCATCTTCACACTTGCTCCTTGTGACACTCTGATCCAATCAGTTGCCCGGGTGCTGTCATTGCCTCCTACAGGGATGTGCGGGATCCTGTGATTGCTGGACAGTTGCCTCTGTGCTTGGCTTAGATGAAAGGTCATCACACAGGACCACTGATGGACAGGGAAAATGAGAAAAAAATAAGATTTTTTTTGTTATTGAACTCCTTCATACCATTTTGTCCTCATTCCTCCCCAAGGCACATATTTCTCAGAGACAGCATAAGCAACTAAGAGTTAAAAAAAGACAAAGAAAAAAGGAAAATCCCAGTCAAACCATAACTCTGCTATTTGTAACCGGTGCATGACCTCTGTGATGAAATTTGTGAGTAATTCACTTCCCACTCAAGCCAGCCAGCGTGAGATCTAATGCTGCCACCCTGAACACTAATGAAGGAAGTCAGACGGCAGCACAGTGTGTCCGTGGGGACTCATTTCTCACATCACCAAAAAATAATTTCCATCAGTTTTGGCCATCTGGTAGCCTGGATTGTGAAGATGGATTTTTATTCAAGCAGTGCTTAAGAGCGTGGGCCCTGGAGACTGCCTGCATTCAACCCTGTGCTCCGTCCCTCACCTAGCTCCCTCTAAGCCCAATTTTCCCACCCATGAAAGCAGAAAAAGAAAATATTAATAGTACCTGCATTATAGGATTTTATTTCCTTTTTATGAGGACTTATTGAGATAATACTTGTAAAGTACTTTACACAGGGTCTTGCATATAGTAAATGCTTAATGTTTCCATTGCCATGGAGTCGATTTCAACTCATAGTGACCCTATAGGACAGGAGAGAACTGTCCCATAGTGTTAACAAGGAGCGGCTGGTGGATTCAAACTGCCAGTCCTTTGGTTGGCAGCCTGAGCTCTTAACCACTGCACCACCAAGGCTCCAGAGATAATTAATGTTAGCTATTATTTAATTGTTGGAAACTCTGGTGGCATAGTGGTTAAGAGCTACAGCTGTTAACCGAAAGGTTGCCAGTTCAAATCCACCAGATGCTCCTTGGAAACCATCTGAGGCAGTTCTACTCTGCCATGTAGGTTTGCTATGAGTCAAAATCTACTCAACAGCAATGGGTTTCTGTTTTGGGGGGAAGGGTATGATTAAATTGTTAGTGGTACTAGTAGTGGTGGTATTGGAGTAATAACAGTATTTCTGTAATGTTGACCTGTTTGTGTTTTTCAGCTCTAAAGTACAGCATCTGGCCTGTTACACACCAGGATGCTATTAGAGGCTTTCTATTATAGTGACTAGCCCATGATTTACATACGTGACGAGATTATAAGTAACTAGGGATTGCCACATCTTAACACAAAGTGGCGATCCTATACTAAATGAAACTGATGTCTTCCCCTGGCGTTTGTAAGGGAGATTGGTTTATATTCATTTTATATGTGTAAGAAAATAAATTTAGGCAACACTTGGTGACAAGAAAAAATTATCCTTAGCTTGTATAAATATCCATGCTCTCTAATATCCAAATAAGGTTTATCCTAATCAAAAAGGCTCTAAGACATTTTCATTACACGACTCTTTGTACTTCTTTCCTCCAGCACTCAGATGGCCAAAGTGGGGGTATGCCCACCTTGTGGCAGCGCTTTAGGTTCTCCTTAAGAGACTTGATGAGCAGATGCAAAGCATGGATCTTAAAAGTACTTTGACTTCTTAACACAAAAATTCAAACTGCGTAAGCTATAAAACCACTTAGCTCAAATTTACCATTTCCAGTTGTGTGGACCAGTGCTGCAAGCCTGCTTTTACTGACGTGGTTACATATGCCATTTGATTTTATCTTTATAGTTCCACCAAAGATCTCCAACATCTCCTCGGATGTCACTGTGAATGAGGGCAGCAATGTGACCCTGGTCTGCATGGCCAACGGCCGTCCTGAGCCTGTTATCACCTGGAGACACCTTACACCTACTGGTAAGCAACATTCCGGTCTCCAAGATACCATATGCCGTTTAAGATACTCTCATGCCATAGACTCCATTGGATCAGAAGGGCAACACACATCTTGTTATTAAAACACTAGGAGAATTGCGACAGAGGTCTTATTTAGGGCCCACCCTAGTGGTCTCTAATTAATATGTTCACCTCTATCAATTCTATGACCGTAGTACTATAAAAATTAAGTTTTATATATATACATGTGATTTACATATCATTTAATTTTTAATAGCACACTTCCCCAAGCCAACACAGATAGAATGACTTGACATATTTAAAATGCGTGCCAGTTTAGTACTTCAGTGTCTTGGGGCAATGTTCTGTGTGAGTTAAATTTACATTGTTTTTGTTTATATGTTTAGGGTTTTTTTGTTTTTGTTTTGTTTTGAACTGCAGATCAGTTTCCTAATATGTAGCATCTTGTGAAGAAACCTGTCAGGAATCATTCAAAATGCTTTCTGATTTCTAGTGATCTCTCCTTGACTCTGACTCTGTGGATGGGCACCAGGTGTGGACTAAGTTGTACGAGCTTGTTATGAATCAGCACCTATCATTGCTAATTCAGTAAAAACAAGACAATTATTTCCCAGTAACCTCTTCCACGCTACCCCTTCCCTGCCCTCTGTCATCACCACAGCTGGGTTCCCAGACCCTCCTGTTGTTTAACTTTATTCAGAAGTTTACCAGATCCCTTAGGATTAACTGCCTGCGTACTCCTCTGCTCTACAGATGACATTTTCTCATATGCAAACCGTGCCTTTGCAAATGACACAGTCTTCGTAGAACGGGGCCTACTATTTAATTTTTCTTAAAAGAGGAGTGATAGCACAATCATTCTTATACAATGTCATTTTTGGTAGATAGCCCCAACTTTTAAATGATATTCTCTTAAAGAGTGTTTTTAAAACACAGCCGCCCACATTCATTTACATATTGTCTATGGGTGCTTTTGTTTGGAAACAGCAGGCTTGAGTAGTTGGAAAGACGGTCACGTGACCCAGGAAGCCCTTTACACAAGTTTGCCAGCCCATGCTCAAGATCAATGCATGAGGCACAGGACAAGGGCTTGTTGCAGTCACCTATGATCCCAGTAGCTTTTGGAATATCCTCCACTGAGTTCCTTCAGACATCTTAATGGAAAGAACTTTTTTTCTGTAATTATCTGAGCCCTCTCTGTGGGTCCAATTCTTTTATAGCACACGCAAAACTAGCTCCCTGCTACATTCACAGGTGTGAGGGCAGACTCCTATTCTTCTATCTAACAGGTATTAATACCCAAGCCTTCTTTTTCATCTATTCCACATCTGACCTAAAGAATGACCTGATCGTAACCATACTCTTCGTGACAGAAGAAAGGATTTTCCTTGACTATTTTATACAAGAAACTGGGATATTTTTGCTTTAAATTTTCTTTTCAAAATTTGGAAGCAGGAGGTGATCTTTTTCAGCGTGTAATGCAAAGCCTTTCCTGGAGACATCCACGGAAGTGGCTCCACTCACACGTGACAGTAAAGCTGCCTGCAACCTATGGCCGTGTGAACAAAAAACCCTGCTCACTTTGTTCAATTATTAATTGTGCCTTCAACAGTAGAGTGTGACTGCCTTGCAGAGGAAATGTACCTGTAATTAGCTCGACCCCACAGGGATATCTAGCTGTGAAAGTGGAAGATTCTGTGCGGGGTTTGCATTGCAAATACTTGATTACCTGTCATTTTGATGACAAGAGGAGGAGAAAGCAAAGAGGGTGCTTGAGAAGAAGAATATTTATTACCTCTTAATTCCTTTAAAAATAATTTTTTTTTTGAGTAGGTCATTTTGTTTCACTTTCTTTTACAAATATACCACAAGTGTTTTTAAGGAGACGGGGAGATTAGAAGGATGGTGAATTTTTCATACATACAAAATCAAACATTTACCTGACTTGGATGAAGGAGAGGGGATTGATGCATTCTGACGGTGCCTTTCTTAGGTTCTGATTTCTTAACTTCTCTCTCCTCTTCAGTTATTCATTATAATTGAAATGATGTGTCACGTATGTGGTTGTTAAATGTGACCCACTTTCTCCCTTAATTAAGTGAGGCTTCCATAATCCTGTAACTCCCGGAGGGCAATTGCACCATAACATGTATTTTCTATGGAGTGTTTGATCTCCCTTCTGTGAGCAATGCTGCTCCCATCTTCATTTAACTTTGTTTTGAAGTCTTTCTTCTGGCATTCGTGAGGAAACCCCTTTCTTAAGTGTGTGTCATCTGTTATCAGGACTGCTCAGGGTTATAGAAAGAATTTCTATGCATTCTCTTTCTATAAAGGTTTGCTCAACCTCAGTAGCTTTCTGTACCTGAAAGACTCAAAAGACACACTGAGGGTTTAGCCCCTTAGGCTGAGAACAACTCAGGAGGTGCTCTGTAATTCTCTTGTTCAAGCCAGAAGCCAGATTTGACATCAACACAGAATATAGAAATGCCGCTTAAGAGAGATTTTATATTTTTATAGGGTGGATTTCTAATGGAAATACTGTACTGGGAGGAGCTACAAGGACTCGGAAGAATCTGGAATCTCATCCTCTCAGTGAATGTTTGGTTTTAATATCTTGGTCTGAGGTTCCCCTTTAAAAACATTTCCAGGTTTGAATCCTTTTCTGATGGTGCTTTTCAACTCCCCTAAGGCTGCAGCCCCATCTGTGTTGTGTTACTTTAAATTCTACAACACACCCAATTATGTCCAGTATAGACTCGGCTTCATGGGTCTGAGAGAAATACCTGATATTAAATTGAGCTTATTTAAGCTGGATTCCAGAAGTACCTGGCTCAGGTACCTACCATCTCATGGCTCAGGTACCCATCATCTCATGGCTCAGGTATCTACCATCTCATGGCTCAGGTACTACCATCTCATTTTGAGTTAGCATGCTGGAATTAGTGTAACTTCACATTTCACCCAGAAAGCATATGATCCATAGTTTAAGTTTCAGGAAATTTTGTCCCTGTGATTTTCTGATATGAGCCTTCCAGAAGGTTCTGTGAGTGAACATTGGAAGTATATATATATATAAGAGTCAAACCTATGTGTTTTTTAGGTAAAGCCTCTTGACCATATAATAACAATTTAAAGGAGGATCATGGCTCAACCTCTTCTATCAATTGCTTTCATTTATTTCTTGTATTTTTTAGTTTTTAATATTCCTATTTTTTTGTTTTCAAGAAGCATGAAGACAGATTAAAAAAATCTTGTTATATTGTTTTCAGTGCCTTGTATATTGCTTTTAAAATATGTCATCCATCAATATATAATTATATTTATATTATCTTGATCTCCATCTCACAATTTGTTCATTTGGCAAGAAATACTTATTGGGTGCTCATTGTGAAAGGACAAAATGAAAAGCAAGACAGGCATGGTCTCTGCACATATGGAGCTTAAAATTTGGCATAATAGCAGGGCATTAAACTAATAATTGCATGGTAACCACTTAATTAGATTTACGCATTATAAAGGAGAATTACAGTATGCAATAAGACTACCAATAAGGCCATGTAGCAAAATCTGCAAGGTCAGCAAAGCTCCCCTGTTGGAAGCTTATGCTGAGACCTCAAGGATGAATAAGATCTGGCTAAGAAGATAAAAATAAAAATAAATTTTTTTTTTTTTTTTAAGAAAATAGGGAAAGGAAAAGTATTTCAGTCAGAGGCCCTGGGTGATAACGCATCAAGGAATCCTGGCGAGGATGCTTCCATGGAACCGTGACGTTAGGGTTTAGTCATTCAACTTTTCTTCTAATGTTTAAGTCTTTAAAAAATACACAATTTCTTTCACATTTGTAGCAGGTATGTAGATGGTTATTTGAGTGTATGAATGTCTTAAATTTACTCCAGAATAGCCTATTCAAGTAGTTGCAAACTCTTTATCAGTAACCTTATCATTAAACAACTGGTCAATTTAAAGAGTAAAGAATACAAAATTAACCACGTGTTCACCGGCTTCCACGGCCCAAACTTCAGCATCTTGGATAGACTGACAGTCACTGACACTGTCAGCCTTTATGCCGTGAGGGTTTTCTGCAACCTGATGCTGGCCATTCAGACAGGTGTTGGGCTTTGAAAGAACCTAGCACCACCCCAGTAACTTACTTCTGCTCTCCCCAGGTGTGCCATCAGATTCCCAAAGTACGCGGCCCGAAGAGAAATAAGTCATCCTAGATCTGTCCTTGGGGATCTAGCTTGGACTTGAGTGCTCCAGGATATTTTAGAATCTTGCATGGAGGAGGAGCAATAGCTTAATCACAAATATGCACATGGTTTAAGAGAACAGAAATAGAGAATTCACGTTTCTCAGCATCTGTGTTTCCTAATATTTAAAATAGGAATAGTAATAGAACCCCTATCAGGACATTATCATGAGAATTAAGAGAACACACAGGCAGAGTTCTCAGCACAGTGTTAGCTATTATTATTACTACTATTATTACTTATTGTAATTATTGATTATACATGCATCAGCTTCCTACAGTGATCAGTTTAGAGGAGAGTAAAAAACTGATAGCTTGGCAACAACCTCAGCACCATCTTTACCCAAATCCACCCTCTAATCCCACACAATACCAGCAGGATTTAAGGAGGATGCTCTCAGCAAGGCTAGACTTACTATTTCATATCTTATACTGTGTCATATTTGATATACACACTTGAGGTATCCCTTTTTCAGTGTCCCTTTTGAGAACATGAAGCACGACAAATATGTGTCTTGTTAGGGAGATATTTTCTAGCACGGCAGGTTGATGTGTCTCACTCTCTTCCTCAGAGACAATTCTCCCAGTCTGGCTGTGTAACAGCAAATAATTTATTAGCTGTAGTACATAGAACCTGTAATGAGAAATTACAACCCTTTTTATTTTATCCAAAACTGGTGTCTCAGAAGATATTCTACGAAGACATAAAAAATGATCTGCAGTGTTCAGGGGTAAGCCTTTGAATGGAAACAGAGGGGTTATACATTAAAAATATATGTATACTTTTTTTTTCTTGAAGAAGCATATTAAAAAGTTAAAAATAATCATGAAATTTTTGAAAGAGACAGATATTAGCACAATGAAATTCGTGAAGACAAGTGCAGGTTGATTTACTTGGGAGTCAATCAAACTGCTAAAAGAGAGGCTAAGACTCGCATTTTGTTTGATGCGGCTTCTTACCCATATAATAGGCAAATATTAGACTAGGTTTTGCTACTCTTTTGAACTGGCTGTGGTTGACTTTGGAATCTTGACCGTGGATGTCCTTTAGGGTGTTTCCTAACGTTCTTCATGAGATGCCAACCTAGGTCTTATTTAGTCCTTGACAAGGGAGGCATCCCAGATCCCATGAACCCATTTACCCAGGGTGGTTTGAATTTCCAAGAAATGTTCAGGGTAGAAAATAAAAACTGTCTGAGGCCAAAATTTGGGAGTGACCCTGGCCTCTTCCCCTTCTTTTTCCCCCAGCAATGATTCATCTGATACATTGTGTTGATTCTGCCTCCTTAATAAGTACCAGCCCACTCACCTTTTCAAATTGCCGTCTCCACAACGCAATTCATCCAGGATTTTCTCTTCCTGGATTTCAACAGTTTTACAATTGGGCTTTTTGCTAGACATTTCTCCCCTACTACAGGAACATTATTTCCAAAATGTAAAAATCATCAAATTAATTTTCCTATTTCATGTCCCAAATTTCCAAGGCCTTTGGGATAAAGTTAACTACTTAACATGGCGTATAAAGCCTCCCATTGAGCTTACACCCCTACCCACTGACTCTTACACTGGAGACAGGTTATAGTGCCTACATTTCAAGAAAGTGCCTTGCTCACTTGCTTCTTGCCTCCATACATCCCGGTTTTCTCTTGAAACATGATTGCTTATCCTACTTGCACCATCATTTTGCCAGTACAACCTCTTGCAAGACTTTCAAGACGACACTTTTTTCCAAAAGCTCTATCATAGAACTAATACAAGCCCATTTTACTTACACACTTAACTGTCCCCCTAGATTACAAGATCTGTAAACATGCAGAAACTATGCTGTGTTCCTGTGTTATTCTTAGTCCCAGCACATTGCTTGGTATATTGTCCGTGCTCAGTAAATCAATGAATTAACTGAGTTATTCATTTAAGGGCTTTGTAAAAAATTAGAGGTATTGTTGTATAATAACACAACTCATACCTTGATGTGTAAACTACACGTTTATAAATAAAGCTTGGTTGCATAGAAAACAAACTATAAATGATACACAATTGAATAATAGAAATAAGCCTATCTAACTCTTAGTTTCATTAATTTATTTCTGGGAAGGTTTTGGCAATTTAGGTAAAGTTCTCTGTGGACGCTCTATTCAGACATTTTCAGATATGTTGCCCTGATATGCTGATCGTCTTCCATCTGACCCATGCCATTATCAGCTGGGTTATGGGAATGCTTTGAAATGGCCACATTCTTGCATGTGAACCTTCGATATTCTCTTTATCTCTCATTTATTATCAGTAATTGTTCTCAGCAATTATCAATCAGTATTTATCTCACACATCTGTTTACCTCTTTGCGCTCTATTTTTCTCATAAAAGCAGGCACCTGCATGTCCTTATTTCTCCGTACAGTACCTCGCACAGAGGAAGGATTCAATAAATATCAGTCTAACGAATAATTATTCTAGAGAAATGTCAGCCTCTAGAAACTATTATTAGAAGCTGCTTGAAGTTTAGACTTTAATACAAAATGTTCATAAACTATAATTTTGCTTTATTGAATCATGTACATCTCTAATATATAAGAAATTTTCTTTTATTCACACACTTTGTGAAATGTCTACCACAGGCTTCTGTATTTGGAAAAGGATTGGAGCCCTGGTAGCACAGTGGTTAAGTGATTCGGCTGCTAACCAAAAGGTTGGCGGTTCAAATCTACCAGCCACTCCTTGAAAACCCTACGGGGCTTTTCTACTCTGTCCTCTAGGGTCACTATGGGTTGGAATTGACTTGACGGCAATGGGTTTTTGATTGTTATGATAAAGTTCTCAGCACTGTCACACTGCTGAACTTGCCTTGTAGTCTGGGGGCAGATATTCAGGCCACCCTGGCTTTGCCAGTAGAGAGTAGTTCACAGGTTGAGTCAGCCTGAAAAAAGGTCCCCCATCACAGATATCCCCCGTCGCAGAGCTATAAGTTTATAATGCCTCCTGTGATTCACTATAGAACATCCCTTCCAGCTATAACCACCTGTAGCTTAACCTTCATGACCATTATTAGACAGCCCCATGAGTTTCCATACCCAACTAATCATCAGAATCACCTGGAGTGACGGCACAGGTTTCAAAAATACAGATTCCCTGGCTCACCCCACACTTACGGTGAATTCTGGGATTATGTAAGAGTAAAGTTTCCCAGTGATTCAGCTGATCACCCCAGTAAGCAGAAGGATGACCCCCATAAGCACAGTGGGAGAAAAAGATCAAAAGTACTGCTTCTCCAACCTTAACATGTGTTACAGATTGAGTTGTGCCCTCCAAAAATGTGTGTCGACTTGGCTAGGCCATGATTCCCAGTATTGTGTGGTTGTCCACCATTTTGTGATCTGATGTGATTATCCCGTGTTGTAAATCCTATCCTCTAAGATGTTAATGAGTCAGGATCAGAGGCAGTTATGTTAATGAGGCAGGATTCAATGTACAGCATTATGTTGTATCTTGAGTCAATCTCTTTTGAGGTATAAAAAAGGGGCTCCAGTAAAGAGGAGAGGGACCTCATACCACCAAGAAAGAAGCACAAGGAGAAGAGCATGTCCTTTGGACCCAGGTTCCCTGTGCTAAGAAGTTCCTGGATTAGGGGAAGATTGGTGACAAGGACATTCCCCCAGACTTGACAGAGAGAGAAAGCCTTCCCATGGAGCTGGCACCCTGAATTCAGATTTCTAGCCTCCTAGACTGTGAGAGAATAAATCTGTGTTTGTTAAAGCCATCCACTTGTGGTATTTCTGTTATGGCAGCACTAGATAACTAAGACAATGTGTTTGGAAATCTTCTGGAGAATCTTGTTAAAATGCAAATTCTGTTTCAGTAGGTCTAGGATGGAACCTGGAATTCTGCCTTTCAAACAAGCTCCATGGTAATGCTGGCACTACGGGTTCATGGACCACATTTTGAGCATTATCCAGGGTCTTAAGGACAAAATAATTGGGAAGATACCAGAATGTATAAATAGTCTAGCACAGAGAAATATCTAGATAAGTTTTACAGTGTACATTAAAAAAAAAAAAAAAAAAACCCACTGCCATCGAGTCGATTCCAACTCATAGCGACCTTATAGGATGGAGCAGAACTGCCCCATAGAGTTCCCAAGGAGTGCCTGGCTGATTCGAACTGCCGACCTCTTGGTTAGCAGCCGTAGCACTTAACCACTATGCCACCAGGGTTTCCTCAGTGTACATAGTATTCAACAATTATTATCATAATGTTAATATTTTAATTTCTCTGTTCTACCCTGGAGATCTAGAGGTGGTTCATAGAATGATAAAAATAATTATTGCTTTGAGAAATAGGCTGCCAAACTTTGACCACAGACCAAGAAAATTGCCATTCTTGGTTTTTTAGAAATGTGGAATATTCGATAGAACCCCAGACACCCTGGATCAGAATCTGCATTTTAACAAGATCCTCTGGTTTCTATGGACTTTACTTTGAGAAGCCCTGGGCTGGAAGTCGAGAGTCTTTATATACAGACAAAGCTGTTTTCCTTAATAGTTGCAGTATAGAAATTAAGGAAATTTTCCTACTTTCCTACCAGCTAGTAACTCTCAACCCCATCCCTACCTCCCTTTCCTCCAAATGTACTCCTGCTAAGAAAAAAAAAAAAATGGAGACAGGAGTGGGAGAAGGAATGGGAGGTTATAATACCATGCCATTGAATATTTATCACTTGGGAGAGACTGCATCTAATATTCTACTGGCTACATCAGAGGACAGTGCTAAATGTTGTTGGAAAAATTTAGGCTAGCGTATGAAGAAATAATGTCTGAATGACAGTAGCCACTTTCCTCATCATCTTTTATAATGGCTTTATCTGCAAAATGTAGATGATGATATGTGCTCTGCCTGTCTCACGCAGTTGCTTTGAGAGATCAAACGAGATAATGAATACTAAAGCAGTTTGAAAAGTACAAGGCTTTCTAGAAATGTAAGGGATTGGGAGGAATAGTGGCTTGGTAGAAAGAGTTTAGAGTCAGAAAGCCAAGTTTGAATGCCTGATTTTCATCACTTACTTTTTTGGGTTTTGGGTTAAGTCCTTTAAGCTCTTTACTTTTCATCTGTAAATATGAATGATATAATACCTGCTCGCTTACGAGGATTCTTGTGTTCTCCCAAATGAGATAATGTATGTGAAAGTGTTTTGTTAACAATAAAGCATTATCCAAGTACTGTTTATTGTCCCTATTATTTTATCTTGGATTCCACAAAACAAAATATAGAACTAAATTCCAATGGTGATTTTGGTTAAAGAGTAAAAAGAACTAACTGCAAGACTATGTATGAGACAGTCTATTTGATCAAAATAAGAAAATGAATCTCTGGGCAGTCCAAAGCAGTGGTTCTCAGAGTTCTGGCCACAAGCCAGCAGCATCACCTGGGAACTTGTTAGAAATGCAAATACCCACCCCCTACCACAGACTGACTGAGTGAGATACCGTGGGTGTGGGGTCAACAGTTTACAGAACAAGACCGCTAGGTGATTCTGATATATGCTGACCTTAGAGAACCCCTGGTCTAAAGAAAACACACCTTACTGAGACATTGAGGATTGTGCGCCATTTACCAAACACAAGCAGGGAACGTTTGAAATTCTTTCTGGTGCAATTATAAGAAATCAGTCGGAATGTTTCAGTGACCTGGTAAGGTGTGTGTGTCCGTAAAACAATTTGTTATATAAATGAACTATCACTTCTCTTTGGTTAGAATTTCTGTCACTTTAGATAAAGAAATTTTGAAGTAACAACTGCACAGAAATTCCCACTTTGTCTTTTCCCATCTACATTCTAATGATGTTTGAGGCTAACATATTGTTTAAAATGTGCACTTATGTAGGAAATCCTCATGGTTCTCTCAGCATATTAATTTGCAAGTCTCCCAGTACACTGAGGCTGCAATTCATCCTAATAAAATGGGGAAACCTCCATAAGTAACTCAAATGGAGTCATACTGTTCACAATAGACACGCCAATAAAATCATCCCATGCCACATAAGAAAAATTTGTGAAAAGCAAACTCCTTTACAAAAATACTTCACCAATTTTTTTTTATGCATCATCTGCTTTGATTTTATGGATCAAATCAGCTGTTTTTCTCAAGCTGATCAACAATTCAAAAGCCCAGGAAGCTTTAAAGGAAGCCACAGGATTGCTAAATCGTGCCTTTGTCTGCTCTCCATGCAAGTGTTAAGGCCTGATGAAGGGAAGAGAAAAAGAAAAGAAAAAAAAAAAAACTTTAATAATCCACTTGGCAAATATCAGTGCAAATCAGATCTAATTCTTCAAGGTGTTCTAGTAATAAAAGCTGAAATGTCAGTCTTTGAACAACATCAGTCTTTTTATTTATTTATCTATTTTTGCTTGGTCACTGAGGTTTTCTGCTCTTTTGGCTGTGGAAAGACAGATCCAGATTAGGGAATGAGGTGTTTGAAAAGCAGATGGGAAAACAGTCACCACTGTTCCTAACAGCAAGTTAGTCCTCATAGTGCAATCAAAGGGACCTTTTATATTCTGTATTCTTAAAACCTCTACCACCCAAAAAAAAAAAAAAGTTGCCTCATATTGCAACGAATTACATATTCCATGATTTCATCTTAGAACAAAAGTTATTCCAAATATAACACATGGTACTGGGTGCACATATGGTTAAATGCTCAGCTGCTAAACTAAAGGTTGGCGGTTTGAACACAACCAGCAGCATCAAGGACAGAGAGCTGGTGATCTGCTGCTATACAGATTACAGCCAAAAACACCCTACAGAGCAGTTCTATTCTGTAACAAATGGGGGCGCAGTGAGTCAGAATCAGCTCGATGGCGATGGGTGTTTTCGTTGCTGTTGTTTTTTCTTTCCCTTTTTTTTTTTTTTTTTAAACTGACCACTTAATGGCCCATAGCTTAGGGTAGGTAACTTGGTACGGACACAGAAGAGAGCAGAAATAACCATTTTTTATTTCCTAGTAATTAATTCTGGTAACCATTCTTGGTGCACATGTAAAGAATGCTAGTTTGTTTATTTATTTATTTTTAATAACCCTACTAATTAAAAAAAAAAAAAAAGTCATTCTAGTATCTGCTCTCATGATGCCTATCACCTGGACTCCTGACTCATCTGTCTTGCCCTGAACCACTGAGTCACAGAACTTGCGAAGGCTCTGTCGTCATGTGTCTTTAGGAGGGGATATATCCTGGAGTCAGATGCTCTTTTAAACTTAGGATATACAGCCATGATTCTGAGACCAAATGGGTCTTGCACTCCTCTCAAAATCTGAAGGTCCTGTCTGCAGAGCCAACCCCCGGTATCTTTTCCGTAATGGTAAAGAACCAGTAGGGGACCAAAAGCACATCCTGTTGGGTTGTATGAGTGAGTAGCTCTAACTTTCTGCCCTTGGCAGTCATGTTACTAGAGGAGATAATTCCCTGGGAACATTTAAACACTCTAAGCTCTCCATAGCAGGCTGAGTCAGCTGCTGGGTGTCAGAGTTGATCAGGTGCTATGCTGAGACCAGTGTGCGATGTTGCTAAGCTTCTGATAATGTATGTGGATCTTCTCTCAGGTCTGTTCCTTGTCAAAGGTGTGGCCCTGCCAAGGAAGTGTCTGGCAGCAGCAGTTTCCCATAATCCCATTCTATCGTGCTGTGTAAGGGTGGGTGATTGGTGACTGGAGGAAGGATACAGGGCAGCTACTGTGGCCAGCCTGTAAGGAGCACATCTTGCACCTGACCTGATCCTAAATAGAGTCCTCTTGTGAAGTTAGGGTGAGTCATTTTAGCAGATAGAGAAAATTCACTTTGGTTCTCAGCTGCCTGAAATGGTACTTTTCTAAGTTCAGACTGATTCTCAGTGTCCACAGAAACACTAAGATAGGGAGCTGGTTCTCTTTCTTTGGGGCTTTTATCCCATTATGAAAGAGTCACATAAGGTAGACAAGCCTAATGGTTATTCAGGTCTTTTTTTCACCATTCAGGTCAGTCACCGTGGACCCTTCAAATCTTTTCTTACCGTTACTATTACTATTACTATTATTAGTACTGTTACCACCTACACCAAAAACAGCCACACCAGTTTCAATTAAAGAACGTTAGTGGTGCAGTGGTTAAAGCACTTGGCTGCTAACTGAAAGGTCGCCGGTTAGAAACTACCAGCAGTTCCGAGGGAGAAAGATGTTGCGATCTGTTTCTGTAGAGATTTACAGGCTTGAGAACACAATGGGGTCACTATGAGTCAGAATCGACTCAATGGCAGTGGGTTAGTTTCAATTATTATTGTCAATGATGGAGTGCCTACTGCATATCAGACCATATTCAAGGAAGTCTGCATTTATAATTTCTAATTTTTATAGGAGCCACTAGCCAATCACCCATGTGTGATTCCATGAATCTTCAGAACTTATTCTCAACCGAAGTATAGAACACTACAGCGAGTCACCTATGAATCAAGATCCTTGCCCAAGGGTATTCCTGGGTTTGATCAGTGCAAAGTCTACCAGATGTTAGTAGAGACTCTATATGAATATGCCTCATCGTTTAGCCATATGGTATAAAAATGTCAAATCCCCATAATGGAAAAAAAAAAGATCCCATCTTGCTGCTGCCTCCCTATTGGTCTTTAATAGGAAACCAAACATATAACAAGTGGTATGAAGAGTTTTCTTCAAACACACACGTGTACATGCACACATCTGTCTAAATTATTTGCATACAGTTGATATTTTTATTACTAATTTTAATGAAAACTTTTTTGTTTATAGCACTATAGTGTTGAATATTCAATTACAATGAAATATTTGGAAGAATTGGACTGATTTTTCACCTTCAAAATAGGGACTCTGAGTTTCCATTCCATTCCTAATTGGAAAAGAAACCATTTGAGACCACATTGAACCCTTCACTGTAACTCTGAATGCCAACTGGAATTTATGGGTTTTTAATAATAAAATAGCCCAATACCTTGCATTATTTTTTCAGTTTACATCAATAAGAAAGTAAGGTAAAAACCTGCACCCCTGAGATCCAGTTGTATTCATGAATCACTGAGCTTTCCTCAGTGATACTTGTCAAACTATTTCGATTATGTGCAACATCAAACTACAACTACTTTGCAGTAAAAAATTAGAGAAGAATTATGAGATCTGAGTGGAAAAAATTCAAATGACATTTGAAAAGCAAAGTATAGGAAGCTCTAACTATTGCCATATTCAAATCTGATTCAAATCTTGAGTCAGATTCTGACTCAAGACCATAGCCTTCAGCCTTCAATAAAAAGAAAACAAAAATCTTCACAAATGGATCAATAAGCAACACCATGATAAACAGGGAAATTACTGAAGTTATTAAGGATTTCGTTTTACTTGGGTCCACAGTCAATGCCCATAGAAGCAGCAGTCAAGAAATTAAATGACATATTACATTGGGCAAATCTGCTACAAAAAGACCTCTTTAAAGCGTTAAAAAGCAAACACGTCACCTTGAGGGCTAGGGTGCGCCTGACCCAAGCCATGGTATTTTCAGTCGTCTTATATGTATGAGAAAGCTGGACAATGAATAAGGAAGATTGAAGAAAAATTGATGCATTTGAATTATGATGTTGGCGAAGAATATCGAATATCCCACGGACTGCCAAAAGAATGAACAAATCTGTCTTGGAAGAAGTATACCCAGAATGTTCCTTAGAATCAAGAATGGTGAGACTTTGTCTTATATACTTTGGACGTGTTATCAGGAGGGATCAGTCCCCGGAGAAGGACATCACGCTTGGTAAAATAGAGGGTCAGTGAAAAAGAGGAAGACCCTCAACGACATGGGTTGTGACACATTGGCTGCCACAATGAGCTCAAACATAGCAATGACTGTGAGGATGGCTCAGGACCGGGCAGTGTTTTGTTCTGTTGTACATGGGGTCGCTATAAGTTGGAACCAATCAACAGTACCTAACAACAACAGCAACAATCTGAGGGGAAAGAAAATTCGTATACTGCGTAATTCTCTGAGTTTATCCATAAAGACAGAAGTCTCTACAGATAAACATAGAGAAAATATGCACTGTGTTTCAGAGGGTGAAATTAGAAAGTAGGTAACCTGGGTTTGAGTTTGAGATATAATTTCCTAACTGTGTGACATGGTACTTAATTTAGCCATATACAAAAAAAAAAAAAAAAAACCTGCTGCCTTTGAGTCGATTAAAACTCTTAGTGGCCCTATAATCACTAGCCATATAACAACCCATAAAATCAAGTGATAATAAGAGCTCTTCATAAGCATTTTTGTGTAAGTTAAAAGAAATAATGTTGAACAAACACTTCCCGTAGTACCTGACCTGTTAAGCTCTAATGAAGATTATTCGCTTTTGTTCCACTGAATTTCTAGAGAAAAAATATGTGTTCTAGGTGCAAAGGCATCATCCGCAAGTGACCATGCTGCAAGGCGAACCAAAATATAGTTAGCAAGGACATGTTTGCATTTTTCCATCACCCTGGTGCTTTAGCTTCTGGTGCTTTAGTTGCCGTGGAGCCCCGGGGGGAGGGGTATTTTTCTTTGCCTTAACCGGATTTGAACATGCTAAAATGATGGATCTTTTTCCTTTAAACAATGCTTATAGATCTGTCAGGTGCCCTATTTAAACCTTAATGGCTTTTGCAAATAGCAGGGCTTATGAAACACCCAAATTTGAGGTAAAAGAGAAATATCCAACGTAATTGGCAGGCAAGCAGCCAAAGTGAGCTGAGGGCAAAAAGTCACCAGAGGGTCTTTGTCTACTGCTAAGGGGCAGAAGCTCAGTCTGGCTTGGCCTGTCTGGACATTTTGCCCATACAGCTGTAACCTCCACTCCCCGTTGCCTAGTATCTCTCCCATAACCTTAGTCATGACTTTCCCTTATTCTCTGCTGCATTTGGATTGTTTTTCCAGGGGATGTTTTCCTGTTCCTCTAGCAATGTGCAGAGGGCTATAGGGAGCATGGTACAGCTGGGAAAGCAGCCAAACCCACACATTCAAAAGGCCTGTCATATGGCATCCAAAGTTTCTGTCAACCTGGCTTTCTGCCTTCTCAGTTCTCCTTCCTAATCTCCTCTTGTGTTCTCTACTGTTTGGCACTAGGAAAATATTCTCCATCATTTTTTATCTTTCTTTTACGCTCCAGCCCCAAGTTGTTCTAAACTTTAAGTCGAAGCCCCAGGAAGGCTTAAGAAGCAGAAGTGTGCGCAACTTTCATCTTTGAGGAAGAAGGGCCAGCAGGCACCATGTGTGTTGGTGTGAGCAGTATCCGGGCTTGTCCCTTTCCTTCTGGCTTCGACCAGGGACAAGGCGAGAATCTGCCAACTATTAGTAGAGACTCTGTAAGGACTGCTCCCCTCAACCTCATGAAATTCCACACTTTTCATATCATAATTACCCTGTTCATCACACATAGAAAAGACATATTGCTTCCACAAATTCAAAATCAAAGAGAAAAGTTAAAGAGATGTCATAATAAACAGAATAATGGCACCCGTCGCACAATGTCAACATCGTAATCCCAGGGATCTGCGAATATGTTACTTTACATAGCAAAAAGGAATTCACCAATGCCATTATGTTAAGAGTCTTGAGATGAGGAGATTATTCTGGAATATCTCGGTTGGGCCAATGTAATCACATGGGTCATTATAAGAAGGAGGAAGGAGGATCAGAATGAGGAGGGAGAGGTGAAGACCAAAGCAGGGATTGTAGTCAGAGAACTTTGAAGATGCTGTGCTGCTGGCTTAAAGAAGGAGGAAGGGGCCACAAGCCAAGGAATGCAAGGAGTTTCTGGAAGCTACAAAAGGCAAGGAAATGGATTCTCCCCTAGAGCCTCCAGAAGGAATGCAGCTCTACTGACACCTGATTTTAGCCCAGTGATACCCATTTCAAAGAGCCCTGGTGGTGCAGTGGTTAAGCACTCAGCTACTAACCAGAAGGTTGTTGGTTCAAACCTAACAGCCACTCCATGAGAGGATGAGATGGCAGTCTGCTTCCATAAAGATTTACAGCGTTAGAAATGCTATGGGACAGTTCTAATATGTCCTATAGGGTCACAATGAGTTGGGATCGACAGCAACGGGGTTTGTTTCAACACCCATTTCATACTTCGGACCTCCAGAACTGTAAGATAATGCATTTGCATCATTTTAAGCCACTAAGTTTGTAGTAATTTGTTACAGCAGCCTTGGGAGATTAAAACAAGGAGAGACTCCTTAGAGCTATTTACAACTAGACATTCAGTTATGTAAAACCGGGTTGAGGGGTTTTTTTGGGGAAAAAAGATACTGAACCTATACAGATTTACTTGTTTTAGCAAAATGCCAAATTGATGTGATCTGATCAATGTAATCAGCACATATTTTATTATTGGTGACTAGTATTCAAAGAATTGTATTTTGATAAAACTTAATGCTAAACATATGTCAAAGGAAGCTTTTTAAATTTTGTTTTAAACCCACAAAGCACTTCAGGAGCTTACACTGCCTCAGAGCAGGTGTTGTGAACCTCAGTTATCATGGTATCACTGAAGCGCAGAAGCGCTCTTGGTAATACGTCCAGGTGATGAATACTAGATAAACCTTCATCTACTGTGATACAGTGCTGCGGATTATATCTCTTAAACTACAATTTTGGGAAAACCACATAACTGTTTTGGAATTCAAATATATCCATTTCAAGTATTAGCTGGGAAATTTCACGGAGAAAGGGATACAATGAGCATAAAAAGGAGGTTTCATGGTTACGATTAAGTGCGTGGCTTAAAATGGTGATACTAGAACTCACTTTCTGTTCAGCTCAGATAAGCAGTGGTTTTGCTCTCATTTCATTTGGTGAGCATGTAGGATGGCCTCGGTTTCTGGGGTTGCTGTTGATCTTAGGTGCCATTGAGTCGGTTCCGGCTCATAGCGACCCTATGTACAACAGAACGAAACACTGTCCTGCGCCATCCTCACAGACCTTGTTATGCTTGAGCCCGTTGTTGCAGCCACTGTGTCAATCCATCTTGCTGAAGGTCTTCCTCTTTTTCGTTGACCCACTAATCTACTAAGTGTGATGTCCTTCTGCAGGGACTGGTCTTTCCTGATAACTTGTCCAAAGTACACCATCCTTGATTCTAAGGAGCATTCTGGCTACACTTCTTCCAAGACAGATTTGTTCTTCTGGCAGTCCACAGTATACTCGATATTCTTCCCCAACACCATAACTTAAAGGTGTCAATTCTTCCTCAGTCTTCCTTACTGATTATTGTTCAGCTTTCTCACGCCTATGAGGCAATTAAAAATACCATGGCTTGGGTCAGAAGTACCTTAATCCCCAAGGTAACATCTTTGTTTTCAAACACTTTAAAGAGGTCATTTGCAGCAGGTTTGCCCAATGCAACAAGCCGTTTGATTTCCTGACTGCAGCTCCCAGAGCACTGGTTATGGATCCAAATAAAATGAAATCCTTCACAACTTCAATCTTTTCTCCATTCAGCGTAATGTTGTTTATTGGTCCAGTTGTGACATTCAGATACATTACTTCCCTTCCCAAATTCACTGCCATCGAGTCAATTCTGACTCATAGCGACCCAGTAGGACAGAGTGAACTGCCCCATAGGTTTTCCAGGGTTGTAACCTTTAGGACAGCAGACTGCCACTTCTTTCTCCTACAGAGTGGCTGGTGGATTCGAACTGCCAACATTTTGATTAGCAGCCGAGGCTTTAAGCACTGTGGCCACCGTGGTTCCTCCTTTTCTTTCCAACACAGAGTCAACATCTTCTTTTCTTACTCCCTGTTCCATGTATTACAACTAACTACACTTTGTAGAACAGACTCCGGTTCACAGCAAGTACTGAATGAATAAATAGGTTAATATTGAATTATTTCAATAATAGCAGCTAATGTTGTATTTTTTTTAATGTTGTATAAGGTTTTAAGGAACCCTGGTGGCATAGTGGTTAAGAACTTGGCTGCTAAGCTAAAGGTCAAAATTTCGAATCCACCAGCTGCTCCTTGGAAACCCTGCTGGGCAGTTCTACTCTGTCCTATAGGGTCGCTATGAGTCGGAATCTATGCAACAGCAATGGGTTTGGATTCTGGTTTAACTTTGTGTAAAGGAGCCCTTGGGTTGTGGAAACATTTAACACACTTGACTGCTAACCAAAAGATTGGAGGTTTGAGTCCACCTACAGGTCCCTTAGAAGAAAGGCCAAGCAGTCTACTTTCGGGAAAATCAATCATTGAAAACCCTGTGGAGCACAGTTCTACCCTGACACACATGGGGTCACCAGGAGTCTGAATCAACTCGATGGCAACTGGCTGGTTAAAATAGTGAAGCTCTCAGCTTACCATGTGCTCTCCCTCATTTTGCTTCAGTTGCCTGCCCAGAGGCGTGATGAGGTGGGTATTGTCCTATGAGTCTAGAGTCCTGGCTCCTTCGCACCCAGCTGGCTTTGTGGAAAAATTTACTGAATAATCTCAAGCCTCATTTTTCTCATCTGCAAAAAAAAAAAAAAAACAGAGATGCTTCTGTCTCTTAAAGTTGTTGTGAGGATTATACAAAACAGTCCCCACAACGTGCTCCAGCAGGGGGCCTACACTTGACAAGTATTTTGTAAGTTGTAGATTACTGCTGTGCTCAGTTGGTGGAGGAGAAAAATGAAAATCAGAGGCAAAACATGACTTACCCAATGCCACACACCACCCTAATACCGAAATGGAATATCTGACTCACCTCTTGTTCTCTTCTCTCTCTACTGTGTATTTGGAATCCATTCCTTAGTCTCTCTTCTTTTGTTGTTGTATCTTCCCAATACACACACAGTCATTCTGTAATCATGCACACATACACACACACACACACACACACACGACACGTATACACACTCGTGCATACCTATGTCACTGCCCGGCTCCAGTTGCCGGGAAGAAGCACTGGGTACCTGCACATGTTCCTGTCAGGAACCTGCTAATGGCAGATGACAGCTGTGCAATGACAGAAGCCGTATGCCTCAGGGGTCAGTCCCCTGCAGAGAAGAGTGATCTCACATCCAGCCCTAAAAAGGCACTCAGCGTCGTTTTCCTTCCTGTGTGAGCCTGCGGCCATCTCCCTGCCCACCAACCACTGTGCGTACAGCAATTGGTTTATCTGCCCTTTATAAACCTGCTAACTCCAGGAAGTCAGAAAAGTCTCTTGGCAGAAGTGGTTCAGTGCATCACTCCCAGGCTTCTGAGGAAGCAGGGCTGGCCTCTAGCTTCTAAGGGTCAGAAATAGAGATCGGTATCTTGTCAAATGAAAGGCATGCTTGAAGATTTGAGCCACTTTTATTATCCTTCTTTCCCCTCAAGCTCAACCTCCAACCCAGGCTCTCTAACTGATGATTTGATGGCGCCCACATATTGGGATAAACACAGCATATTAGCTCTGCAGGAGCTGCCAGGAAGGACAGTCGCTATTTTGTGCCTGAGGTTTTGAGGAGAAGACAATCTGGCAAACGGTCCGTTTCCCTGGAGGATGCGAAAGCAGCTAATCTGGGATAGCCAGAGAAGAGGACAATGAGGACAAACAGAAACAGGCACATATGCAGTTTTTCAGAATCTCTCCTTACATGGAGACAAAAGAAATATTGTCCAAGTGGCAAATCCTGTTGCTTGTGACCCGGAAGACTCTAGTGGCTGGATACGCAGTCGAAGAACCCTCTAAGCCTGGACTGGTCTGAAGGACTCGTCGTCATCCTCCACACCCCAATCCTGGCATCGCTTTTCAGGGGATTTGTTCTATACTTTCAGCCTTAACACTCTGAGTGGGAGAAAGATGCCAGCCTTACGAGCGGCAGCAACACAGCTTGGTAATTGTTTTTTAAATGCTTTTTTGCTTTAAATTGATACCATGGGTCTTTCCTTCTTCCTCCTGGAGGAATTGCAATTGTTTATCTTTTGAAGGGTGACTTTCCTTTATCCTGTGAGAATTAAGGGACAAACTTGCAATTTCTGACTCTCTAAGGAAGGATTCTAACAGGAGATACATGTTATCCTACCAAACAGGCTGCTGCAGAGGACGCTGAACCAGGACTTGACAGAACTGGGTTCCAGTTTGGACTCTGCTGCCAATTATATGTAACCTTGGCCAAATTACTCTTCTTCTGAAAGTATCTGTTTCCTTATAAGTGAAATGAGAAACTTAGGTTAGACCAGTGTTTCTCAACCTTAAATACACATAGCAAGCACAGCAATCACTCAGGGATCTTATTAAAATGCAACATTCTGATTGGGCACATCTGGGGTGGGGCCTGGGGTCCCACATCTAAGCTCCCAAGTAACGACAATGCTGCTGGTCTGTGCATCACATTTTGCAGGGGTCAGGAACATTGTTTCTCAAAGTATAGTCCACTGGCCACAGGAAGTATTTCCAGGGCTGCTTCCAGCACACTTTCTGAATCCAAAATCTTCTCACTGTCTTGGCTATTAAACACTATTTCCAGTCCCATCATTTCTCTGCTTGATTCCTTTAGCCATCAGCCAACTGGTGTCCCTGCTTCCATTTCTCACTCCCTCCATATTCCACCCAGCAGTCAGAGTTCCCTTTTAAAATCATAAATCAGAGATGACTTCCCCAGCCCCAGTCAAAATCCTCCAATGACTACCAGAATCTCCTGGAATAAAATCCAGTGACTATTCAGACCCTACATGATTTAACCATTCTCTGCCACCCTCTTCCCCCACACCATTCTCCCTTTCTCAGTGTGCTCTAGCCCTGTGGTTCTCAGGTGATTTTGCTCCCTAGAGGACATTTGGCAGTGTCTGGAGACAATTTTTTTTTTTTTTAATTGCGTTTCAGGTGAAAGTTTACAAGTCAGTTTCTCATACAAAAAGTTAAACACACCTTGCTGTGTACTCCTAGCTGCTCTCTTCTTAACGAGACGGGACATTCCTCCTCTCCACCCTGTATTCCCCACGTGCATTCAACCAGATCCTGTTCCCCTCTTCCTTCTCATCTGCCCTCCAGACAGGAGCTGCCCACATAGTCTCATGTGTCTACTTGAGCCACGAAGTTCACTCCTCAGCAGAATCATTGCCTACCTTATAGTCCAGACCAATCTCTCTGTAGAGTTGGTTTTGGAAATGGTTCCAATCTTGGGCTATCAAAGGGTCCCTCCAGTCTCAGTCAGACCATTAAGCCTGGGCTTTTTATGAGAATTTGAGATCTGCATCCCACTGTTCTCCTGCTCCATCAGGGATTCTCTGTTGTGTTCCCTGTCAGGGCAATGATCGGTGGTAGCCGTGCAGCTGTCTAGTTCTTCCGGTCTCAGGCTGATGGAGTCTGGTTTATGTGGCCCTTTCTGTCTCTTGGGCTCATATTTACCTTGTGTCTTTGGTGTTCTTCATTCTCTGGAGACAATTTTGATTGTCACAGCTAGGTGAGTGCTCCCAGCTTCTAATAAGGAGAGGCCAGGGATGCCCCTAAAATCCTACAATGAGCAGGATAGCCTTAAACAACAAAGAATTTTTCAGTCCCAAATATCAATAGTTCCACAGAAGAGAAAGCCTGTTAGAGCCATACTGTCCTGCTTTCTATTCCTCAAGCTAACCAAGCTCTTCCTCCCTCAGTGCATTTACACTCACTGTACCCCCGTGCCTAGGACCCTTTTCCCCATATACTCATATCGCAGCTTCCTCATCCTTAAGGCTTCAGTTCAAATCAGCTCGCCCTGATCGCCTTAGCTCAAAAAACATGCACTCCTTGCTATTCTTTTTTTTTCATTGTACTATTTTATTTTCTTGTAGCACTGTCACTGTGTGAAAGTTCATTATTTGCTTATTTATGAGATTTTCTGTTGCCCCACAGTAGAATATAAGTCCTAAGATGGCATGGACTTTGCCCATCTTAGTCACTGCTGTTTTCTTAGTGATACTGATGTACCCTAAAGGGTACCCAGGGCATATTTACTGCTCACAAATATACATAATTAGTAAATGTATGAACACACAACAGAATCTACTAGGGTATATATTTTAAAATACAGGTTTTTGAGCCCTGTTCCAGATCTACTAAAACACAATCTCTTGGGTGAGGGGTGCAGGAATCTATATGTTAACAAGTTCTCCCGGGTGACTCCTAAACCCACTGGAGTGTAAGTTCTACTGGGCTGGATAACCAATAACGAACTCCTGTGACTCAGGAGAAGGCATTAACTCCCAAATCTGCACACAGACCTTGCTACCAGACTTGATTTTCTTCTGTCCTGCTGGAGTCAGGAAAAGGCCAGGAATCCAGTCTTTGGTTTTGTCTCTGTGGGTGGCAGATGGGGCAAAAGGTCTGGGACATGACTCTGACTGGGGACCCAATCCATCCTTTCCTGGAGATTATGAATAGACCTGGTTTCTTTTTCTTGAAAGCTGAAGGAATCCTAAGGAAAGGTGAGAAAATGACCTTTCCTGAGCAAATAGTAATAAAGTGAGAAATAAATAAGGGATAAGCAAAAACTATATGAACTTAACTTTAAGATAATGAGTTTCATGAGGACTTTAAAAAATTGGTGAGGTTCTCTTTCCTGAAGCCACACCAGTGGCTATAAGATCACCATCAGCCAAAGCTTGTGAGAGATTTCACACCCAAGGCTAATGAGCCATTTATTTCCCATCTTGAGTTTATTTCATTCGTTTTTGTAACATAAAGGAAAGACTCTACATTTATTTCTATTGCATGCAGCCTTAAATAGATTTGCTTTATTGCTGAAGTCTTACAAGGCAATGATCTTGAAATTCTTGTTATAAAATTATAAACAAAACACCAATTCCCTGAAAACTCCCCTTGAACTAAAAGATGGTGGGGGGTTATCCGTGTACGTCAGTTCAGAGGTAGAACTCACTCTCTGAATACTATTCTAACATCCAGCTACTCCTGACATATAGTAAATATTCAATGTGCGGTCACTATTATTACTGTTATCCCATGCTTTAGCTATTTCAATTGGTTCCATATAATCAGTGAATTTGATTATAGTGTTCATATCTAGATCCCTCAAGTTTACTTCAGTCCTTTCATTGGCAGTCTTTAGGAAAAGTTTTCGATCAAATAAGAATCTACTTACTATAATCTAGTTTACATACTACACATTGTTAACAAAGCAAATTTTGACAAATGCTTTCCCTAAATTCAAAGGTATTCCACAGTATTTCTTTAATCAGTTGTTTGGTAATCATCATAAATTGAACTCAGGTATTTCGTCACGCTGGTGTTCTATCTGTTGTTAGTATATTGTGGCTCCAGCCAATCTTTCTCCAAGGATTTCTCACATGCCCTCAGAGACAAATCACTGATGCTCCTCAGGAAAATTATAAAAGATACAGGTTTCCCCAGCAGCTCCTAATCAATAGCCATTTAGTTTCTGGGAAAAGTTGATCTTTGGTTTAAGTCCTTGGGAATTGAGTATCATTTTTAAGCCTTTTCTGAATTTTACACTTCATGACATCTTTGCCCTTATTACTGACATACAAAGTCAAGTGAACATAAACGTAGACCTTCCTATTGTAATACAGCTGCTCCTCATCTCCATGAACCCAGCATAACATTGCTCGTTACATAAACTAACCTAACCTGTTGCCGTCGAGTCGATTCCAACTCATAGTGACCCTATAGGACAGAGTAGAACTGCCCTATAGAGTTTCCAAGGAGCGCTTGGTAGGTTTGAACTGCCGACCTTTTGGTTAGCAGCTGTAGCACTTAATCATTATGCCACCAGGGTTTCCTCTCATTACGTAGGTGATTTAAAAACAAAGTCTCGATCTATTCCTAAAACTAACCACCTTATGAACATCCCCTGGAATGCATATAGTCCCTTTATTAACAACAACAACAAAAAAAAAAAACCTAATAATTAAGGAATTTGGTGTTTCTTAATCAGAGCCGAAGCTTATGGTTGGTGGCATAGAATAATTATCACATTCATCATCAACAAATATTCCCTGAGTATCCTCTATCAAGTGCCAAGTTGGAAACTAGGTCCTGAATACTATGGGGGAAGCGGGACATTAAATTGGAAAAAAAGGACCAAGGGTCACCTTGTCTATGGTCAGCAATGATCTCCACCATTAAGAGGCATTGGATCATCATAGCATAGCTCTGGAAAAGGTAGGCCTATTGATCAAGTGTGCCCTTAATTATCTGAATATTGGCAAGAATAATGGTGGCATCACACAAAAAATGAAAGGAGCAGGGAAGGCTCCTTTCCTTATTTTTTAAAAGAGTCTATGAAGAAGTCTTTTAATGAATCCTGTGTGGAGAAAACTGACAAGCTTAGACCAGCAAGACCAAAAATGGTAGATATACAAGTACAGGAAAGCTTCTAGGTGTGCTTTCCAAAACCTTCATTCTCACTTGTCTTTGAAAATATGGCATTATGCCATGCCCAGTCGTGTGCACTCGCAGTTACACCCATATCACATTCCGTACATCTGTTCCAGGGAATGGTGGGGAGGAAGGCATTTTCTAGTAGGTTATCATCCCAGTATCTCCAAATGCAAAAGTCTGCTACCAATCAAATCATGATCCATGTGGAATGCAAAGGTGTAATATCACACCTAGCCAAACTTCATTTTAAATTCTAGTATAAAACAAGACTCTCAGAGGGAAGATTCAATCTTAGTAACTACACTGGTGTAGTTTCTCTTACCCACTGAAATCCCAAGGCATTCCACTACCAGTGCGTGTATAGGTATCACTTACTGAGTGTGGAAATGAAGCCACTTTCAGGGGTTGGACGTCGCCATTCTTTAATGATTATTCAACAGCATAACATATTAGTTACAGATAAGACTTAATATGCCCACACACATATATATTAAGAGACATATATGAATGATAAGAGAAAGTAAGCCTAACAAAAGAGTCAGAAGGATCCTGATTCATTGAATAATTAAACAATTTTATAACTGACATGATCCACTTCCCAGGTTGAGCTACCAACTAACGTTGCACCTTTGGGGTGGTGGTTATTTTTATCTTAATGACTAGAGATTCCCTTCCTGCCTGCACTGTGGTGGGAATATCCTCGTCTTCTCCTTAGAGTCACTGTTCATGAACCCCAAGGTGGTACACTCATGAAATTCCACCCTGGTTCCACCCTCTTGCCTTGAAAATGACTTCCTCTTCCTCCCTCAGACGTGCCACCATTAAAAGCAGGAGATCTGGGATGCTGATATCACATTGACATCCAGGAAGTCATTCTCATCATTGCTGTTGTCACTGTGCCAGTGCTGGGTTGCCACTGGTCATTCCCGAAGGCCAGGCTCAAATAAGAGGAGAAGGGAAAAAACCCACAAAAGTTAATATGCCCCAACTTCCAGCTCTTCAGAGGCTCTCAAACTCAGAATTTTTAGCTTCTCAAAAGAGAGCTCTGAGAAACTGTGGTGCATTTATACAATTTTCAAGCTATAAAAAGGTACAGAAGAAACTTCGATGCATCTTGTTAAGTGAAGAAAGCCAGTCTGGAAAAGCTGCCTAGTGTATGAATCCAACTATATGACATTCTGGAAAAGGCAAAGCTGCAGAGACAGTGGAAAGAAGAGTAGATGCCAGGTATTCAGGGGAAGTAAGGGGAAAGGATAAACAGGTGAAGCACAGGTAGCTTTTAGGACAGTGGAAGGATTCAGCATGATGCTGTAATAATGGACCCATGACATTATGTATTTGTCAAAAGCCACAGGGCTGGACAACACAAAGGGGAATTCGAGTGTAAAGGATGGACTTTAGTTAATAATAGTGTCATAAAGTAACATAAGAATGCAGAACGTTAATAATAGAAGAAACTGTGCAGGGGACAGAAGGGGTATGTGGGAGTGTTCTGTACTTTCTGCACGCTTTCTTTGTAAACCAAAAACTGCTCTAAAAAGTAGTCTTACCCTCCCCCCCCCGCCAAAAAAAAGTCAAAAAGCAAAAAACCAAGCTCAAACCTGGAAGACAATGTCTGCATTTTTTCTAAGCGTATGCATGGATGTGGCCTGCTAGCACTATTCTTTTCATGTGAAAAAAAAATGTTTGCTGAGATAAATCAACATTCTCATCTTGACTCAGTTATTTGACAGGAATGAAAAAGATTGTACACTGTAAAGAAAAGGTAAAAGGATAGGGCATGTAAAGAGGTTGGAGAAACAAGATAATTTTATATTTTACACAGATACTACATTTTTTTTACACCATAAAATATTAACTATTACCACCATGGCAGAAGTGTCAAAATTTCCAGGGCAAAACGTAAAAAATGCATGTTCTTCCCTATAAGGTAAAATGGATTCTGTTCCCTTAAGAACACAGAGAAAACAATCATGAACAATCACAATGGTATGAAGTGTCGTGGCCTAGAAAATTGTCAAGGGACAAGTTTATGGGCAAATTTTAAAAGAGGAACAGTGAATTCAGTTTACATAATCACTAAATGTTAATAAGATTATCTGAACCTGTGAAATGTAGTCAGAAATTCCTTTATGGGATACTTAATTTTTCTCCTAGATGTACTTAAGGTTAGAGAAAACATAGTCATAGGTACCACAGCATTTGGAATGAAAAACAAAAACAAACAAATAAAAAACATGAAGAATAAAAGCCGAACCTTTCCAAATAGGATGTGTGGAATTTGACAGCGGGGCTAAGTTCAAGTTTATGACCTGTATCCAAACTGCCACTAGAAAAACTTAGGGAGGTTGTTTGTTTTTCTAAGCATGTAGAATCTCTATGCTTTGCAGGCATTTGACTTATAAACAATAAGAATTACCCTATATGGAGTGTAGAAAGAAAAAAAACTGTTGCTGTCAAGTCCAACTCATAGCAACACTGTAGGACAGGGTTTAACTGCCCCATAGCGTTTCCAAGGAGCAGCTGGTGGATTCCAACTGCCGACCTTTATGGTTTGCAGCCGAACTTCTAACCACTACACCACCAGGGCTCCAATATGGTGTGTAGCGGAAATATAAAAATATTTCCTGCTGACAAAGTAAAAGATTGAGGTGTACATAGCTTTGAGGCCAGATGTCTGTATTCTAAGCCATTTTCCAGTTTAGAATCCTGAAAAAAGTCTAGGAGAAATTGTCACCATACATGTAACCACTATCGGCCTGGGAGAGAGCGGAGGGGAAGCAGAAAAAGTGCTCTGCTAGGCTCTTAAAGTCCTGTGATTGAAGAGGCAGAGGGCTGCCTGAGAGCGGCCACTGCTATCCTGACAGAGAGCATTAATTAGGGCAGCAGATAGACTTATGAGCAGTCACATCAAGGCAACATCTTAATTATCTATCTGAAGATGACGTTGTTATGTGCCGTCGGATCCGTTCTGACTCATGGTGACCCTAAGCACAACAAAATGAAACACTGCGCAGTCCTGCACCATCTTCACAGCCGTTACTATGTTTGAGCATGTCATTGTTGGAGCCACTGTCAGCCCATCTCATTACGGGTGTTACTGTTTTTCGCTGACCTTCTACCTTACCAAGCATGATGTGCTCCTTCAGGGACTGGTCCCTCCTGATAACATGTCCAAATTATGCGAGATGAAGGTTTATCATCCTTGCTTCCGAGGAGCACTCTGGCTGTACTTCTTCCAAGACTGACTTGTTTTTTTTTTTTTTTCCTGGCCAAAAAACCAAAAACCAAACCTGTTGCTGTCATGTCAATTCCAACTCATAGAGACCCTATAGGACAGAGTAAAAGGGTTTCTGAAGAGTGGCTTGTGGTTTTGAACTGCCCGTCTTTTGGCTAGCTGCCAAGCTCTTAACCACTGCACCACCAAGACTCCTTTCTTCTGGCAGTTCATGGTATATACAACATTCTTTACCAACACAGTAATTCAAATGCATCAATTCTTCTTCAGTCTTCCCTATTTATTGTCCAGCTTTCACATGCATATGAGACAATTGAAAATAACATGGCTCTGATCAGGTGCACCTTAGTCCTCGGAATGACACCTTTGCTTTTCAACACTTTAGAGAGGCCTTTTGTAGCAGATTGGCCCAATGCAATGTGTCATTTGATTTCTGGGCTGCTGCTTCCATGGCTGTTGATTGTGGATCCAAGTAAAATGAAATTCCTGACAACTTCAATTATTTTGTCCATTTATCATGATGTGGCTTATTGGTTCTGGTGAAAGGATTTTTGTTTTCTTGAGGTGTAATCCAAACCGAAGGCTGTGGTCTTTGATCTTCATCTGTAAGTGCTTCAAGTCCTCTTCACTTTCAGCAAGCAAGGTTGTGTCATCTGCATAACACAAGTTGTTAATGAGTCTTCCTCCAATCCTGATGCCCAGTTCTTCTTCATATAGTCCAGCTTCTTGGATTATTTGCTCAGCATACAGATTGAATAAGTATGGTGAAAGAATACAACCCTGACTCACACCTTTCCTGACTTTAAACCTATCAGTATCCCCTTGTTCTGTCTGAATAACTGCCTCTTGATCTATGTAAAGGCTCCTCATGAGCACAACGAAGTGTTCTGGAATTCCCGTCCTTCTCAATGTTATCCATAATTTGTTATGATCCACACAGTCGAATGCTTTTGCATAGTCAGTAAAACACAGGTAAACATCTTTCTGGTGTTCTCTGCTTTCAGCCAGGATCCATCTGACATCAGCAATGATATCCCTGGTTCCACATCCTCCTCTGAATCCTGCTTGAATTTCAAGAAGTTCCCTGTCAATATATTGCTGCAATCATTTTTAAATTAACTTCAGCAAAATTCTACTTACATGTGATATTTATGATATTGTTTGATAATGTCCACATTCTATCTGGTGGCGTAGTGGTTAAGTGCTATGGCTGCTAACCAAAGGGTTGGCAGTTCGAATCTGCCAGGTGCTCCTTGGAAACTCTATGGGGCAGTTCTGCTCTGTCCTATAGGGTCGCTATGAGTTGGAATCGACTTGATGGCACTGGGTTTGGTTTTATCTGAAGATATCTTTGTTGTTTTTTCCATAAATTTACTTTTGCTGTTAATGGCTGAAGAACATAGAAACTTTGCTCCTTCTTTTTAAAAAAGTGTCTGTGGGAGTTGTTGTTAGGTGCCACGGAGTTAATTCTGAATCATAGTGAACCCATGTAAGAGTAGGACTGCCTCTGTAGGGTTTTCTAGGCTGTAATCTTTACGGGAGGAGTTTGCCAGGTCTCTCTTCAGCAGAGTCTCTGGGTGGGTTTGAACCGCCAACATTTGGTTAGCAGCTGAGCACTTAACTGTTGTGCCACAAGGACTCTTTTGTGGGAGTTACAGGCATCTAAGTTCAGGTTTTAATTACTCTATGCCTACACTTGTGTAAACGCACACATACAATTGCTTTCCCTACTGTTTTGTTTGAAACGCTCTGTTCAGCAAGATAGTATCCACTTACCAAGGTAGATGGTCTAATGTTCTCTTCTTGGCTAATAAGGCTTCTAAAAATCTGACCCTTTCTATGTGATTCATTTGTCACCACTCCCCAGTGTGCATCTTTCTTTGAAGAAAAGCCATTCTGCTGTTTCCTCAGCAGCTCATGCTGATCGCAGATCGCACACCTTCCTTCAAGTCATTACTGCTGCCCAGAATGCCTATCCTTTAAAATGCATCTATCCAAATTCCCTCTTTGCCTGGGTCCCGAGATGGTCTCACCTCATCAGTGACACCTCTGCCCGTTTCAATCCCTCACACCCTTCCTATCTTACAGAACATTATACTCATCTGAACTTTCAACGTATAATGCTATTTTGTCCTTTAATTGTACACCATTTTCTTTTATTTGTTGCTCATAGTTCTATCTATTGGATAGCTCGTTGCTCTAGCAACTACATACCATTTGATATAGGTTACAAATTATTCTTCGATCTTAGTCTTGTTTCCTAAATAAAATGGTAAATTTCTATATACCCCTTCCCTGGCCTTGGTAGTGCAAATGGTTGACAGGCTTAGCTGGCAGTTGGTGTCCGCTCAGAGACACCTCAAAAGATCTGGTGATATACCTCTGAGAAATCAGCCACAAAAATCCTATGGGGCATAGTTGTAGTCTGACAACCATGGGGTATCCACGAACGAGAATCAACTTCAGGACAAATGGGTGGCTTGGATATGTAATAAAACCAAAACCAAACCTGTTGCCATTGAGTCGATTCTGACTCATGGAGACTGTGTAGGTCAGAGTAGAAGTGCCCCTAGAATTCCAAGGAGTGGCTGGTGGATCGTTTACTAAGAAATTGGAGCCCTGCTGGTGCAGTGGTTAAGAGCCTGACTGCTAATCAAAAGGTCGCATTTTGAATCTACCAGCTGCTCCTTGGAAACCCTATGGGGAAGTCCTACCCTGTCCTATAGAGTCACTATGAGTCAGGTTCAACTCAACAGTGATGGATTTGGTTTCTTGGTTTACTAAGTAACTAATTTTAAAATATTGATTTGAAACAAATAATCCCTTAAAGAGACCTAGAAAGAATTTGAAATATTGGAATAATGGACTACATCAAATCATTTTACACACAAAGGAAATGGAAAACACAGAAGAGGAAAGTTGACAATAAAAATTAACTTTACTGAGCATTTATTCTGAACAATTACTGTGCTAGACACCATCACACACCACAGTAGGAGAATTCTTGGACAACCACAGATGGAAATATTATGATGATCACTTGTGAACCACCTGGGGTTTCTTGTGAACTTAACAGAAACATATTTGTCTTATGTCAAAATGCTCATGTTTGAGAAAATCATAAGGAAAAAAGTAAAATAGGTTCTTTTCATTAAAAAAAAAAAAAAAAAATTTTTAACCACCTTTATTTCTAAGAAAACTCAAACCCAAGTCTTTTCTCTTAGATAAAATTTCTCTTTGATTTCCCTCTTCCTAACCTTTTTATCCAGGCTCCATCTCAATCTATTCTACTGCAGCCCTTTAGCCATCTTTATGAACTATGTCAACATTTTCTCATAGTCCTCCACAAAGAAAGGTCATCAATATACAAAACAAATGCATTTTTGAAAAGTCTTCTGTAAAGAAAACATTTTGCAAAATGACTCTTATTTTTCTATTTACTTGAATCAGTAAGAGAAGGTTCAGCTCTCAGATTTCACATACAAATCTACTCAATTGGTATCATCTGATTTGCATGCTGATTTTAGTCCTGATTATAGAGAAGGGAAGGTGGCTTTGATCATCCTACTCACTTATAGGCACCCAATTATGCATCTTCAAAACTATAAAGCAAAAACACCAGTAGCCAAAGCAGCAAAATAAGATTTTTGACCCTGGGGACAATTCCAATTCTTTGGATCTTTACTACATTGCCGTCACCTGCCCTCTGGCTCTCATTAACTACAGCTGTCATTGCAAAGCGGCGCTTAGGCAGCCATTTTGACTGGGTCCCCATCTGTGTGACACTAGGCTTATACAGGTGCGAAGTTAGGGCCAGGGGCTGAGCGCATCTAACCTGGGAAAAAGGAACCCGAAGTATCATTCTTCAGCTAACATACTTTGCAAAGTATGACATAGCGAAGTTGTGTGTTGCACATTTTCTTCTCACAGTACACTGGAACGCAAAAAGCAAAAGGAGGCAAAGAAAATAACTTAGTTCTTACAGCCAGACTACCTACCTGTCACCTTTAAGAATAAAATTTTGGTGATTTTAAAGAAGAAAATAAAATACCTAGGAGTATATGCAAGAGCAAACGTGGATTGGGAAAAGGAGACAATACCAGATGATCGGCTTTACCCTAGAGTATGGCATTGCCTTCTTCCTGCCATCTGAACTAGCCGCCATTTTGCTGGGGATAAACCAACCTCAGCACATTAGTTGGTTTTGTAGAATCCTGTGTCATTGCTTCCAGATAACAGCCCGTTGGTCTTTAAATGACACTTTTTCCTCTTTGGGGTTTACAACTACTTTTACTCTTAGGGAAAAAAAAAAAAAAAAGTTAAACAAGGAAACCATGCTCCGTTTGTATGGAGGCTAGCTTAGAGTCTCTAGAAGCCACGTTTTCTTTTCCTAGGTAGATATTTGAAGATATTGATAAATACAGTGATTTTTTTTTTCCTTAATTGTGCTTTAGGTGAAAGTTTTCAGTTCAAGTTAGTTTCTCATACAAAAATTTATGCACACGTTGTTATGTGACCCTAGTTGCTCTCCCTGTGATATGACAGCACATTCCTTCTTTCCACCCCAGATTTCCTGTATCCATTCAGCCACCTCCTGTCCTTTCTGCGTCCTCATCTTACTCTGGACAGGAGCTGCCCATTTAGTCTCGTGTATCTACTTGAATGCAGAGAAAATTATTATAGGCATTTACTCTGGGACAGAGGTATGTAGGTGTGTGTGTGTGTTATCCATACATACATATATATACACATGTATATGTAATTCTATTTTTAAAAAAATTTATTGTGTTTTAAGCTAAAGTTTACAAATCAAGACAGTCTCTCATACAAAAATTTATACACACCTTGGTATTTACTCCTAATTGCTCTCCCCCTGATGAGACAACACACTGCTTCCCTCTACTCTCTCTTGTCATGTCCATTTGGCCAGCTTGTGACCCCCTCCACCCTCCCATCTCCCCTCCAGACAGGAGATACCAATATAGTCTCATGTGTCTGCTTGATCCAGGAAGCTCACTCCTCGCCAGCATCATTTTCTATCCCATTGTCCTGTCCTAGCCCTGTCTGAAGAGTTGGCTTTGGGAATGGTTTCTATCTTGGGCTAACAGAAGATCTGGGGACCATGACCACCGGGGTCCTTCTAGTCTCAGTCAGAGCATTAAGTCTGGTCTTTTTACGAGAATTTGGAATCTGCATCCCACTGCTCTCCTGCTCCCTCAGGGGATCTCTGTTGTGTTACCTGTCAGAGCAGTCATCGGTTGTAGCCGGGCACCATCTACTTCTTCTGGTCTCAAGCTGATGTAGTCTCTGGTTTATGTGGCCCTTCCTGCCTCTGGAGCTCATAATTGCTTTGTGTCCTTGGTGTTCTTCATTCTCCTTTGGTCCAGGTGGGTTGAGATCAATTGTGTGTTAAGTCTCCTACTATAATTGTCGAGATGTCTATCTCATTTTTCACTGCTGTTAGAGTTTGTTTTATGTATCTTGCAGCCCTGTCATTGAGTGCATAAATATTAATATGATTATATCCTCCTGGTAATTTGTCACTTTAATCATTATATAGTGTCCTTCCTTATCCTTTGTGGTGGATTTAACTTTAAAGTCTATTTTGTCAGAAATTAATATTGCCACTCCTGCTCTTTTTTGATTCTTGTTTGCTTGATACATTTTTTCCATCCTGTGAATTTTAGTTTGTGTCTCTAAGTCTAAGGTGTGTCTCTTGTAGGCAGCATATAGATGGATCTTTTTTTTTTTTTAAATCCATTCTGCCACTTTCTGTCTCTATATTGGTGCATTTAATCCATTTACATTCAGCATAATTATGCGTAGGTATGAATTTAGTGCTATCATTTTGATGTCTTTATTTGTGTGTTGTTGACAGTTTCATTTTCCTACTCAATTTTTTTCTGCTCTTTCCCTCTTCTTTGTTGTTGTTGATTTTGTTTCTGCTGAATCTGTATTTTTTCTTGTGTTTTATTTTGATGAGTAGGATAGTTAGTCTCCTTTGTGGTTACCTTAATATTTACCCCTATTTTTCTAAGTTTAAATCTAACTTTTATTTCTTTATATCGCCTCGTCTTCCTCTCCGTTTGAAAGACCTATGACTACATTTCTTATTCCCTCTTGTTTTAATGTTGTCTTCTTTTACATGATAACATCACTTTTTCCCTGTTATGAGCATTTTTTTAATCTTGATTTGTTTTAGTGGTTTCCATGTCTGGATTGACCTCTAATTGCTCTGTCTAGTGTTCTAGTCTTGGGCTGATACCTGATATTATTGATTTTCTAACCAAAGAACTCCCTTTAGTATTTCCTGCAGTTTTGGTTTGGTTTTTATGAGTTCCCTAAACATCTGTTTCTCTGTAAATGTCCTAATTTCACCTTCATATTTGAGATACAGTTTTCTGGATATATGATTGTTGACTAGCAATTTTTTTCCTTCAATGGCTTACATAAGTCATCCTATTGCCTTCTTGCCTGCATGGTTTCTGCTGAGTAGTCCGAGCTTGTTCTTATGGACTCTCCTTTGTAGGTGACTTTTCATTTATCCGTAGCTGCTCTTAAAATTCTCTCTTTATCTTTGGTTTTGGCAATTTTGATTATATGTCTTCGTGACTTTCTTTTAAAATCTACCTTATGTGGAGTCCGATGAGCATCTTGGATAGATATCGTCTCATCTTTCACTATATCAGGGAAGTTTTCTGTCAACAAATCTTCAACAATTCTGTTTGTATTTTCTGTTATCCCTCCCTGTTCTGGTACTCCAGTCACTCATAGGTTATTTCTCTTGATAGAGTCCCACATGATTCTTAAGATTTCTTCATTTTTAAAAAAAATTCTTTTATCTGATTTTTCTTCAAATATATTGGTGCCAAGTGCTTTATCTTCAAGCTTACCAAGTCTGACTTCCACTTGCTCAATTCTGCTTCTCTGATTTTTTATTGAATTGTCTAATTCTATAATTTTATTGTTAATCTCCTGGATTTCCGATTGCTGTCTCTCTATGGATTCTTGCTGCTTATTAAATTTTTCATTATGTTCTTGAATAACCTTCTTCATTTCTTTAACTGTTTTATCTGTGTTTTCCTTGGATTGTTCTGCGTATTGCATGATCTCCTTCCTGATGTCTTGAAGGGTTCTGTATACTAATCTTTTGTATTCTGCATCTGGTGATTCCAGGAAGACATTTTTCATCTAGAAGATCCCTTGATTCTTTGTTTTGAGAGCTTGTTGAAGTGATCACGGTCTGTTTCTTTATGTGATTTCTTTATGTGATATCGACTGTTGTCTCTGAGCCATCTATAAGTTACTGTATTAGTTCATTTTATCTTTGTTTACTGTATCCTAACTTCTCCCTTTGTTTTGTTTTGATATGCCTGAATGGTTTGCAGATGGTTAGAGCTGTTATCAGGTATATTAGTCTAGGAGTCAATTCACTTTTCTTGTATGGATTCAGCTCAGGTGTCCAGGTAGCTGGTCATCAAGTGTGTGGTACAAGCTCTGTCCTACAGTCTTAGAGGGGCAGGGGTGATTGGTTTAGTTTCCAGTATCTGATTGCAGCAGGGGGTCACATTCTGAACCAGGCAGGGGGCTGAGAATCATCCCCCAAGTGACTCTGATGAAAGCACGTACCTGTTCCCTAGAGCATACGGGTGGCTGGATTCTGCAGTCAGACCATGGGCATCCAGTGCTTTTGGTTGTAAGGACTGGGACGTACCAGTTACCCTTGGACCCCTGTCATGGGTGGCTGGGTGACCTAAGTGGATCCACCAGTCCTTAGGCCCGTGATATGGGTAGGTAAGGACCCTCTTTAATAGGCAAAGTGGTGTTAATCATCAAACACCCACCTCTCCACTACACAGCTGAAATAGTTGTAATCTGCCAACGAGGGCCTATTGTTCTGAAATAGTCCCATACAGGTCTATGCATGGGGAAAAGGTATTCAAAGTCCACAGACTGTTTATGCCTGGACAGGAGCCACTTCTGTGCAGAGCTCCCCTGGTTAGTAGAGTTGGAAAATTATCTTTTCCCCCAGCTGCAAATTTATTTCTTCTCCAAGGCTGAGAGAATGACTCCAGGTATTCAACAGAGCCTCTCTCAGGCCCAGGGAAATCGATAGCATACAAAGCTGGCTTGGGGGCTGGAGACATGGTAAAATATACGCAGGTACTCAACTTTTGCCGACAGCACCATTCTTCTCTGGTTCTGGAGGTGTGAGTAGGCTGTGTGGCTGGCTGGTTCTTCCTGAGGAAACTGCAGTTGAGCACTACTACCAGCCCACCACATCCACTCCTGGGAATGGTGCCTGAGGGATCCAGGCAATTCAGGTCTGGTAACTGCTCTCCTCTTCTAAACTGTCTCTCCCCACCGCCCCCCCCCCAGTCCATTTTCTAACTTTGCCTTTGATGTTCAGGGCTCCTAGCTTGTTATAAATATAATCACTTCACTGTTTTTTTCAGGTCTTTGTTGTAACAGGGATCACTGGAAGCATCTGGCTATTCTGCCATTTTGGCCTCGTCCTCTAATTCTATCTTTAAATGGAGTTCTACATGATATGTATTACTATTGCTATTTTACATTTACGAATACTCAAGTTTAGAAGGTTAAAGAAATAAAATCTAGTATTTGAACACACATCTAGTGCCTAAACCACTATACTGTGGCTTATGACCTTGCAAAGCTCTTGAAGTATAATCTCTGTTCATTTTTAAAATCATGCTATACAAACACAAAAGGCTCTGTTTTCTTTACCTTCCTTTTTTTCCCAAGGAAATAAATGCACTCAAACATTCATTTGTAAAATACTTTAGAAGAGTGAGTATTAAACTTAGAGGAAATGGAGGCATTGGCGAAAGAAATTAAAAAAAGGGAGAGAGAGAGAGAATAAGCCTCTGAGGATAAGGCCCCATAGTCAACACTTTAAGTACACTATCCATATGTTTTTTGTGTCCACTAAAGATTGAGAACCAGTGCCCTAAAGTATTTTGTTGTTTTTCATCATATTATGTGACAAGTTATTGGAGAGTATAGTCAGTGATAGGAAAATGGTAAGTTATGGACAGATGCCACCTGAGACTTTCCTAATATCATTTAATTAGAGCAGCAGAGTGAGTTTTGGAAGCTCTGGTGTATTATCAGTCAGAAATTAAAATTAAGCTATGGTTATTTGGAATTCCTGAGAATGTGGAAGCCGATTGGTGTGTTTGGACTGCTTTAATGGATGACTAGGAAGAGAATAAGTGTTTTAGCAGAAACTTTTCTTACCTGATGACCTTGTATGCAAGGTAAGGCGTCTACTAGTAGGTCACAGAGTTTATTTAAAAGAAATGAGCATTTTACCAAAGGTTTTGGAACGTGCACTAATCAGAAGCTGCCTGTCAAGTTGAAGTGGCATCAAGAGGCTCAGAATAAGGGCTCTTGGGCGTTAAATGGTTCCTACCAAATACCAAACCTATTATCATGATTGGCTGTTATAGCCCTCTCAATGGCAAAGTGATTAAATTGGTCATTAGGAAACCCTGAAGATGCATAATTATGACAAGTAAGACTCAAGTGCAGGGAGACTTCTATCTCACTGACTGAATTACATTTCAGGGAGAAATCAATGAAGGACTGCTTTTAAAACCACTGTCAGCTGTGTGGAAGCTGCTTAGGAACTGGACTCTCTTGATCTTAAGACAAATCTCTTTTGTGTATCATTCCAACACATGCAGTTCAAAAATTCCCCCAGTTCTTAACTCTGATTCTCAATGTCCATCCTATGCAACACCTTTTTTTTCCAGTTACAAACCTGAAGTATGCATGGAATGCTCTCTCTTTTCTTTTCTTTTAAATCATTTTCTAAGTCTCAGATGCCTCTAACAAGATCTTGAATTTATCCTGAGTCACACTAACTTGTTCTAAGTCCTCAGCATGGATGTGCTTCTTTGGCCCACTTATTAATACTAACAGTAATGACTAAAAACCAGGACTACAAAATAAGTTTGTCTTTTCCAGTCTGAACTACATGTAAGAATTGAAGAAAATAACTGAAGAACAGTTTAGGAATATGCTTTTGAGTCCAACTCTGGGGACTAAGTAAATTACTAAAAAAAACTACAGTAGTTCCTCCTGGAAATGCATACACTATTAACCATTGTAAAATATGCTTGGACCACTAACAATGATATCTGCCAATAAGGATGCACTCGGCTGTACCAAAAAAGACCAGTACACAGTTCAAAGATTTTTTGTTAGCATTATAGAGGAGACAGGTGATATTAATTCAGTTTCCTTGGTAGAATGCTTTTCAATTATTGACAGATTGGCAAAGAGAACATGAAAAGAGATCTCAATAAAGAACGTATACTTGTCCTTTTGAAAGTTGGCAGCCAGATATAGAACCAATGTAGTGCCCAATATCAAGCTTCATTTATACTATCAAGCTTTGTCATTAGTACAAACTAAAAGTACCATTTATTGAATACTGATATTTGTCTAGTTACTAATATCTTATTGGAATAAAATTCCTTCTAGGTATGTTATATTAGGTGCAATATAAATTATAATTGCAATAGTTGATTTTTTTGAAACATCACTAGGAATGTTGCTGTTAGGTGCCGTTGAGTCAGTTCCAACTCATAATGACCCTATGCACAACAGAATGACATGTTGCCTGGTCCTGCGCCATCCTTACAATCATTGTTATGCTTGAGCCCATTGTTGCAGCCACTGTGTCAATCCATGTCATTGAGGGTCTTCCTCTTTTCCACTGACCCTGCATTTTACCATGCATGATGTCCTTCTCCAGGGACTGATCAATCCTGACAACATGCCCAAAGTATGTAAGATGCAGTCTCACCATCTTTGCTTCTAAGAAACATACTGGTTGTCCTTCTTCAGAGACAGATTTGTTTGTTCTTTTGGCAGTCTAAGGTGTATTTAATATTCTTCACCAACACCGCAATTGAAAGGCATCAATTCTTCTTCGGTCTTCCTTATTCACTGCCCAGCTTTCACGTGCATATGATGCAACTGAAAATACCATGGCTACAGAGGTGCGGCCAAGATGGTGGAGTATTCAGACAACTTTCGGTGATCCCTCTTACAACAAAGACCAAAAAAAAAAAAAAAAAAGTGAAATGATTATATATATGACAAACTAGGAGCCCTGAACATCAAACGCAAAATTAGGAAATCAGGCTGAGCAGTACGGGAGTGAAGCGGTGAGGAGTTCCTGGAACTGACTCTTTGGGAACCAGCACCCCTCAGGCGTGACTGCAGTGGAGCTGGTCGTAGTGTTTCAGACACAGTTTCCTTAGGGAAAGACAGCGAGCCACACAGTCTACTCACATCTCTGGAACCAAAAAAGAACAGGTCCCTCAGCAAAAGCTAAGTACTTGTGTCTATTGCACCGCACCCCCCAGACCCCAAGCTGGCTTCCATGTCTGTCAATTTCCCTGGGCCTGAGATAAGTCCTGCTGCATAACCTGAGCCATTCTCTCAGCCTTGGAAAAGGAATAAACTAACAATTGGGGGAAAAGGCAATCTGCCAGCTCCACTAAGCTGGAGAACTCAGGACAGAAGCAGCCCTGTCCAGGCAAAAACGGTCTGTACACTTTGAATGCCTTTCGCCCCTGCATGGTCCTGTGTGGATCCATTTCAGCAGATTAGGCCCTTGTCGGCAGACTGCAATGATGTGTATGTGTCTGAGATCTGACTTCAACTGTTTCAGCTGTGTGGTGGAGAGGTGGATTTTTGATGTTTGACACCACTTTGCCTATTAAACAGGGTCCTCACCTACCCATATCAGGGTCCTGAGGACTGGTGGCTCCACCCATGTCACCTAGCCACCCATGACAGGGGTCCAAGGATAACTGGTGCCTCCCAGTCCTTATAATTAAGAGCACTGCTACCCATGGTCTGGCTGCAGAACCCACACACATCTGCAGTCTAGGCAACAGGGATGCACTTTCCTCACAGACACTCGGGAGGCAATTGTCAGCCCCCTGCTTTGTTCAGAGCATCACTCCCTGCTCCAACAAGATACCTGTGCCTATACCAATCACCCGTGCCCCTCTAAGACTGTAGGAGAGAGCCTGTACCACACACTCGATGACCAACAACCTGGACACCTGAGCTGAACCCATACAAGAAAAGAGAATGGACTCCTCAGCTCATATACCTGGTAGCAGCTCTAGCCATCTGGTGACAGGACATTGCAGTTTCAAAGGTGAAAATAATCAAGCTAGCTCACTAAAAGCTGCTTATTTGGACATACCAAAACAAAAGAAGCTAGAATACAATAAGCAAACATAAAATAAATTAATACAATAACTTATAGAGGGCTCAGAGACAACAGTCAATACCAAAGCACATAAAGAAGTAGACCATGATTGCTTCAAAAAGCTATCAAAACAAAGAATCAAGGAATCTTCTGGATGAAAGTGTATTCCTGGAATTGCCAGATGAAGAGTACAAAAGATTAATATACAGAACTCTTCAAGAGATCAGGAAGGAGATCAGGCAAAATGCAGAACAAGCCAAGGAACACACAGATAAAGCAGTTGAAGAAATTAAGAATGTTATTCAAGAACAAAATGAACAATTTAATAGGCTGCAAGAATCCATAGAGAGACAGCAATCAGAAATTAAGATTAACAATAAACTTACAGAATTAGACAACTCAATAGAAAGTCAGAGGAGCAGAAGTGAGGAAATGGAAGGCAGAATTAGTGAGATTGAAGATAAAACACTTGGCACCAATATATTCAAAGAAAAATCAGATAAAAGAATTTAAAAAATGAACAAAAAAAAAAAAAAACCCTAAGAATCAAATGGGACTCTATCAAGAGAAATAGCCTATGAATGATCTGAATACCAGAACAGTGAGAGATAACAGAAAATACAGAGAGAAGTGTTGATGATTTGTTGGCAGAAAAATTCCCTGATATCGTGAAAGATAAGAATATCGAAGATGCTTATTGAACCCCACATAAAGCAGATCTCAAAAGAAAACCACCAAGTCATATTATAACAAAACTTGCCAAAACCAAAGATAAAGAGAGAATTTTAAGAGCGACTAGGGATAAACAAAAAGTTACCTACAAAGGAGAGTCAGTAATCTCAGACTACTTGGCAGAAACCATGCAGGCAAGAAGGCAATGAGATGACATATATAAAACATAGAAGGAAAAAAAATTGTCAGCCAAGAATGATATATCCAGCAAAACTGTTTCTCAAATATGAAGGCGAAATTAGGACATTTCCAGATAAACAGAAGCTTAGGGAATTTGTAAAAACCAAACAAAAACTACAAGAAATACTAACGGGAGTTCTCTGGTTAGAAAATCAACAATATCAGATATCGACCCAAGACGAGAACACAGGACAGAGCAACCAGATATCCACCCGATAGGGAAATCTCACACACACACACACAAAAATCAAGATAAAGAAACGCTTGGAACAGGGAAACAGCAATGTCATTGTGTAAAAGATGAGGTCATAGATCTTTCATATGGAGAGGAAGTCAAAGTGATATAAAGACATAAAAGTTAGGTTTAAATTTAGAAAAATAGTGGAACATATTAAGATAACCACAAAGGAGGCTAACAATCCTACACATCAAAATAAAATAAAATAAAATAAAAACATAAAGAGTCAAGAAAAACAAAATCAACAACAAATAAGAGGAAAAGACAATATATAAAGATAAACTACTTAGCACAAAAAATTAAGTGGAAAAAAGAAACTGTCAACAACACACAAATAAAGACATCAAAATGACAGCACTAAACTCATTACACTGAATGTAAATGACTAATTGCACCAATAAAGAGACAGAGAGTGGCAGAATGGATTAAAAAATTATGATCGGTCTATATGCTGCCTATAAGAGATGCACTTAAACTAAAACTCAAAGGATGGAAAAAAATATATCAAGCAAACAACCATTAAAAAACAGCAGGGGTGGTTATATTAATTTCTGACAAAAGAGACTTTAAAGTTAAATCCACCACAAAGGATAAGGAAGGACACCATATAATGATTAAAGGAACAATACACCAGGAGGATACAACCATATTAAATATTTATGCACCCAATGACAGGGCATCAATATACTTAAAACAAACTCTAACAGCATTGGAAAATGAAATAGACAGCTCCACAGTAATAGTAGGAGACTTCAATACACCACTTCTGGTGAAGAACAGAACACCCAAAAAGAAGCTCAATAAAGACACAGAAGATCTAAATGCCACAGTCACTCAACTTGGCCTCGTAGACATATACAGAACACTCCACCCAACAACAGCCAAGTATACTTTCTTTTCCAACACACATGGAACATTCTCTAGCACAGACCAATTATTAGGTCATAAAGCAATCCTCGACAGAATCCAAAACATCAGAATATAACAAAATATCTTCTCTGACACTAAGGCCATAAAAGTAGGAAACAATAACAGAAGAGGCAAGGGGAATTCAAATACTCGGAAACTGAACAATATCCTGCTCAAAAATGACTGGGTTATAGAAGAAATTAAAGATGGAAGAAAGAAATTCATAGATTTCTTTGATTCCAGTGAGAATGAAAACACTTCCTATCACAACATTTGGGACACAGTACTCAGAAGTCAGTTTATAGCAATAAATGCACACATCCAAAAAGAATAAGGGGCCAAAATCAAAGAATTATCCCTACAACTTGAACAAATAGAGAACAACAAATGAAACCCTCAGGCACCAGAAGAAAGAAAATAATGAAAATGAGAGCAGAACTAAATGAAATAGAGAACAGAAAAACAATTGAAAGAGTTAACAAGACCAAATGGTGGTTCTTTGAAAAAATTAACAAAATTGATAAACCATTGGCCAAAGTGACAAAACAAAAATAGGAGTGGAAGCAAATAACACAAATAAGAAATGAGATAGGCAATATTACAACAGACCCAACTGAAATTAAAAGAATCATATCAGATTACTATGAAAAATTGTACTCTAACAAATTTGAAAACCTAGAAGAAATGGATGAATTTCTAGAAACATACTACCTACCTAAATTAACACAAACAGAGGTAGAACAAATAATTAAACCCTTAACAAAAGAAAAGATTAAAAGGTAGTTTAGAAACTCCCAACAACAACAGAAAAAAGAAGCCTTGGCCCTGACGGCTTTAATGGAGAGTACTATCAAATTTTCAGAGAAGAATTAACACCACTACTACTAAAAGTGTTTCAGAGCATAGAAAAGGATGGAATACTATCAAACACATTCTATGAAGCCAGCATATCCCTCATACCAAAACCAGGGAAAGACACCAAGAAAAGAAAATTACAGACTTAGAGCCTTCATGAACTTAGATGTAAAAATCCTCAACAAAATTCTAGCCAATAGAATTCAACAACATATCAAAAAAATAATTCACCAAGGCCAAGTGGGATTCATACCAGGTATGCAGGGATGGTTCAACATTAGAAAAACAATTAATGTAATTCATCATATAAATAAAACAAAAGACAAGAACCACATGATCTTATCAATTGATGCAGAAAAAGAATGTGAAGTCCAGCACCCATTCATGATAAAAACTCTTAGCAAAATAGGAATAGAAGGAAAATTCCTCAACATACTAAGGGGCAATTACACAAAGCCAACAGCCAACATCATCCTAAATAGAGAGAGTCTGAAAGCATTTGCCTTGAGAACGGCAACCAGACACGGATGCCCTTTATCACCACTCTTATTCGACATTGTGCTGGATGTTCTAGCCAGAGCAATTAGGCTAGAAAAAGAAATAAAGGGCATCCAGATTGGTAAGGAAGAAGTAAATGTATTATTTGCAAATGACATGATCTTATACATAGAAAACCCTAAAGAATCCTCAAGAAAACTACTGAAACTAATAAAGAGTTCAGCAGAGTATTGGGATACAAGGTAAACATACAAAAATCAGTTGGATTCCTCTACAATGACAAAGAGAACATCAAAGAGGAAATCACCAAATCAATACCACTTACAATAGTCCACAAGAAGATAAAATACTTAGGAATAAATCTAACCACAGATGTAAAAGACCTATATAAAGAAAACTACAAGACACTACTGCAAGAAACCTACATATGTGGAGAAACATACCTTGCTCGTGGATAGGAAGACTCAACATTGTAAAATTGTCTATTATACCCAGAAGCATGTATAGGTACAATGCATTTCTGATCCAAATTCCAATGACATTTTTTAATGAAATGGAGAAACAAATCATCAACTTCATATGGAAGGGAAAGAGGCCCCAATAAGTAAAGCACTACTGAAAAAGAAGACTATACTGGGAGGTCTCACACTACCTGATTTTAGAACCTATTGTATCACCACAGTAGTCAAAACAGCCTGGTACTGGTACAACAACGGATACATAGAACAATGGAACAGAACTGAGAATCCAGACATAAATCCATCCACATATGAGCAGCTGATGTTTGACAAAGGCCCAAAATTTGTTAAATGGGAAAAAGATCGCCTATTTAACAAATGGTGCTGGCGTAACTGGATATCTATCTGCAAAAAAAAAAATGAAACAAGACCCATACCTCACACCATGCACAAAAACTAACTCAAAATAGATCAAAGACCTAAATATAAAATCTAAAATGATAAAGATCATGGAAGAAAAAAATAGAGAAAACACTAGGAGCCCTGATACATTGCATAAACAGTACACAAAATATTACTAACAATACACAAACATCAGAAGAGAAACTAGATAACTGGGAGCACCTAAAAATCAAACACCTATCCAAAGACTTCACCAAAGGAGTAAAAATATTACCTACAAAAAAAAAAAAGAGACTGGGAAAAAGTTTTTAGCTATGACATTTCTGATCAGCGTCTGATCTCTAAAAACTGCATGATACTGCAAAAACTCAACAACAAAAAGATAAATAACCCAATGAAAAAAATGGGCAAAAGTTATGAACAGGCACTTCACCAAAGAAGATATTCAGGCAGCTAACATGAGGAAATGCTCAGGATCATTAGCCATTAAGAGAAACGCAAATCAAGACTACAATGAGATACTATCTCACTCCAACAAGACTGGCATTAATCCAAAAAACACAAAATAATAAATGTTGGAGAGGTTGAGAAGAGACTGGAACACTTATACACTGCTGGTGAGGATGTAAAATCATAATACCACTTCGGAAATCTATTTGGTGCTTCCTTAAAAAGCTAGAAATAGAAGTACCAGCAATCCCACTCCTTGGAATATATCCTAGAGAAATAAGAGCCTTTACATGAACAGATATATGCACACCCATGTTCATTGCAGCACTGCTTACAATAGCAAAAAGATGGAAGCAGCCAAGGTGCCCATCAAAGGATAAATGGATAAATAAATTATGGTATATTCACACAATGGAATACTACACACCCATAAAGAACAATGATGAATCCGTGAAACATTTTATGACATGGAGGGATCTGGAAGGCATTATCCTGAGTGAAATTAGTCAGTTGCAAAAGGATAAATATTGTATAAGACCACCATTATAAGAACTCAAAAGATAGTTTAAACGCAGAAGAAAATATTCTTTGATGGTTATGAGAGTGGGAGGGAGGGAAGGAGAGGGGTATTCACTAATTAGATAGTAGCCAAGAAATATTTTAGGTGAAGGGAAAGAACACACAGTGCAGGAGAGATCAGCACAACTGGACTAAACAAAAAGCAAAGACTTTTTCTGAATAAACCAAGTGATTTGAAGGCCAGATTTGAAGGGGTGGGGGTCTGGGGACCATGGTTTCAGGGGACATCTAGGTCAATTGGCATAATAAAACCTATTAAGAAAACATTCTGCATCCCGCTTTGGTGAGTAGTGTCTGGGATCTTAAACTCTAGCAAGTGACCATCTAAGATGCATCGATTGGTCTCAACCCACTTGGAGCAAAGGAGAATGAAGAACACCAAATTAAGAGTCTGAGAAACAGAAAGGGCCACATAAATCAGAGACTACATCAGCCTGAGACCAGAAGAGCTATATGGTGCCTGGCTACAATCAATGACTGCCCGGACAGGGAACACAACAGAGAATCCCAGATGGAGCAAGAGAGCAGGGAGATGCAGACCTCAAATTCTCATAAAAGGACCAGACTTAATGGTCTCGCTGAGACTAGAATAACCTCATAGTTCATGGTCCCCAGACCTACTATTAACCCAAGACTGAATCCATTCCCAAAACCAGCTCTTCAGACAGGGATTGGACTGCTTTATAAGATAGAAAATGATACTAGTGAGGAGTGAGCTTCTTGGCTCAAGTAGCCACAAGAGCCTATTGTGGCAGCTCCTGTCTGAAGGGCAGATGAGAAGGCATAGGGGCACAAAAGTTGGCTGAATGGACACAGGGGAAACTGAGTGGACAGAAGGAGTGGGCTGTCTAATTAGGGGGAGACCAACTAGGAGTACGTAGCCTCCAAAAACCAAACGCACTGTCACCGAGTCAATTCTGACTCATAGTGACCCTATAGGACAGAGTAGAACTGCTCCATAGAGATTCCAAGGAGCACCTGGTGGATTTGAACTGCTGACCTTTTAGGTTAACAGTAGTATCTCTTAACCACTACACCACCAGGGTTTCTGAGTACATAGCAAGGTGTAGGAAACCCTGGTAACATAGTGGATAAGAGCTACGGCTGCTAACCAAAAGGTCAGCGGTTCAAACCTACCAGGCGCTCCTTGGAAACCATATGGGACAGTTCTACTCTGTCCTATAGGGTCACTATGAGTAGGAATCGACTCGACAGCAACGGGTAGCAAGGTGTATAGACATTTTTGTATGAGAGACTGACTTGATTTGTGAACTTTCAATTAAAGCACAATAAAAATTAAAAAAAAAAAATTAAAGAAAATACCATGGCTTGGGTCAGGTGCACCTTAGTCTTCAGGGTGACATCTTTGGTTTTTAGCACTTTAAAGAGGTCCTTTGCAGCAGATTTACCCAGTGCAATGTGTCTTTTGATTTTTTGACTATTGCTTTCATGGATGTTGATTGTGGATCCAAGTAAAATGAAATCCTTGACAACTTCAATCTTTTCTCCATTTATCAGGATGTGTCTTATTGGTCCAGTTGTGAGGATTTTTGTTTTCTTTATGTTGAGGTGTAATCCATACTGAAGGCTGTGATCTTTGATCTTCATTAGTAAGTGCTTCAAGTCCTCTTCACTTTCAGCAGGCAAGGTTCTGTCATTGGCATAATTCAGGTTGTTAATGAGTCTTCCTCCAATCCCGATGTCCTGTTCTTCTTCCTATAGTCCAGCTTCTAGGATTATTTGCTCACATGCACATTGAATAGGTATGGTGAAAGGATACAACCCTGACTCACACTCCTCAGTGTCCCATTGTTCTGTCCAGACAACTGCCTCTTGATCTATGTACAGGTTTCTCATGAATACAATTAAAATTAAAAAATAAAAAAAAAAAACTCATTGCCGTCAAGTCGATTCTGACTCGTAATGACTCTATAGGACAGAGTAGAACTGCCCCATACGGTTTCCAAGGAGTGCCTGGTGGACTCGAACTGCCTACCTTTTGGTTAGCAGCCGTAGATCTTAACCACTATGCTACCAGGGTTTCCTGAGTACAATTAAGTGTTCTGGAATTCCCATTCTTCGCAATGTTATCCATGTTTGTTGTGGCCCACCCTGTAGAATGCCTTTGCATAGCCAGTAAGACACAGATGAACATCCTTCTGGTATTCTCTGCTTTCAGCCAGGATCCATCTGACATCAGCAATGATATCCCTGGTTCCAGATCTTCTTCCGAATCTGGCCTGAATTTCTGGCAGTTCCCTGTCAATATACTGCTACAGCCGCTTTTGAATGATCTTCAGCAAAATTTTGCTTGCATGTGATATGATATTGTTTGCTATTTTCAGCATTTGGTTGAATCACCTTTCTTGGGTATAGGCATAAATACGGATCTGTCCCAGTCGGTTGGCCAGGTAGCTGTCTTCCAAATTTCTTGGCATAGATGAGTGAGCACTTCCAGCGCTGCATCCCTTTGTTGAAACATCTCAATTGACATTCATCAATTCCTGGAACCTTGTTTTTTGCCAATGCCTTCAGTGCAGCTTGGACTCCTTCCTTCAGTACCATCGGTTCCTGATCATACGCTACCTCTTGAAATGGTTGAATATCGACTAATTCTTTTCGGTATAATTACTCTGTGTATTCCTTCCGTCTTCTTTTGATGCTTCCTGCATCATTAAATATCTTCCCCATAGAGTCCTTCACCATTGCAACTCGAGGCTTGAATTTTTTCTTCAGTTCTTTCAGCTTGAGAAACACCGAGAGTGTTCTTTTCCCTTTTGGTTTTCTATCTCCAGCTCTTTGCACATGTCATTATAGTACTTTACTTTGTCTTCTCGAGCCACCACCATTTGAAATCTTCACAGTATAAACCTTTGTTTATATTGTGCATAACATAAAAGCTATTCATTTTTCCGTTTTCACTTCTCTTCCTATAAATTTCTTTCACTTTCTTCAGTTCTATTTACCGCCTGATTTGAACTGTACTCCCATCTTCCCAACAACTCATTTAGGGTGAAAACTGAATGCCCTTTAAGAAATGAACTGTCAGTGTTTGATATCACTATGCTCCTCTCATTTAGAGAAATGCTATAGGTTCCTTGGAGTGAGGAGAAACTACCAAAAGTGGGGAGTCAAAACACCCTGAAGGATGAAGCAGTTTTATTGCTTTTAAATACATTTTGATTTTTATCATAAAAACATAGGAAAGAGAACAAAATAGACGCTATTGACTAAAATAAGCAAGGGCATCTTTTTTATGCCACTCAACTACAAGAAATCTTGTGAACTCAGGGTGTACAAATGAGAGCCATGTTGAAAATTGAAAGAATTTTTTTGCTAATAAAACTGAAGGAAATCAGAAAAATATACCAGAAGTCAATGTGTGTTTAAACTTCTAGTTCTCTTAATTTTCAAAGTATATCCTGTCTGGAAGGGTCATGATAAAAAAAAAAAAAAAAAAACACACCCACAATTAATCATTTTCAAGAGCCTCTAACTCAGGGGATATTCTTTCCACCGCTTTGATAGCCAGTTCTCAAGGTTTACCCCCAAAACAAGCCTGAGAAAGCACTCATTGTTTATTTCCCTGTTGACTATTTTTATGCCTGTTGTTTCCACGGAGCTCTGGTGGTTTAGCGGTTAGCTGCTAACCAAAACGTCAGCCGTTCGAATCCACTAGCTGCTCCTTGGAAGCCCTATGGGGCAGTTTACTCTGTCCTAGAGGGTCACTGTGAGTCGGAATCAACCGGACGGCAGTGCATTCGGTTTTTGGTTTCGGTTGTTTCCATGGAGTTCCTGGATGATGCAAATGGTTAACACCTGACTGCTAACCAAGATGTCGGCAGTTCCAATCCATCCAGAGGTGCCTGGGAAGAAAGTCTGGCCATCTACTTAGAAAAAAATCAACCATGGAAAACACTATGGAGTGCTTTCACTGTGGCTCACACGTAGTCCGAGTAAGTCGAAGTCAACTCGACAAAAACTGCTTTCTTTTTTGGGGGGCGGGAAGGGCGTGTTATTCCCATGTGCATATGAAACCAAATTAAATGCAATGTAATCAGAGTTTAAAATGTCATTTTAATTGAAACATAGTAGCTTAGAATAAATGTAAGTTATCCATGTAATATTTGGGGCATTTGAAGTGAACTTTTCACATGATTTGGTTATCATGAAAATTAAGAAATAAAGAAGTAGTTAATCTATTATAATGGTTTATCTTTATCTGGTTTCCTTGTAGTTAGAAAATTTTTGGATAAGATGAATCTTCTTATATTTGTAGAGGAGAATAGAGAATGTAGACATTTCTGGAATAAAAAAGTCATTCAGTTAGAGAGTGACAGAGGAAATACGTATCTGAGTTCAGGAAAATTACCTACATACAATTTCTTATCACGTTTATGTACAGAAATCCTTAGAAGGAAAGAAGAAGGTCTGGCCTGCTGGAAGACTTTAAGAATTGGAAGACCTCTCTATATACAATGATAGAGGAACCACGCCATACAATTGTTTAAATAGAAAGAAATTTTGTATTCAAGCATTTTCTCCTGATTGCAAAATATACTTGTATCAAAGATCCCATATCAGAGGTGGGGTGCAGAACTCAATGTAGAGATAAATAAGCTCCCTGATAACATAATCTTATGTTAGCATATACATGAATTCACAAATCATCCAAGAAACTTTTCTGTAAATAAAACATTATGGAACTGTATTCTACCTGAGGAATGTTTCGTCAACATTGGTGATGTTGATTCTAATAATGGCGTTATTTACTGGATATTTCTACTGGTCTTATGTGGGGTGAAAAAGTGAAAGGAAGGAAAGCTGTATTCGTATAATTCACCTTATCTGCCACTCCACTTTCCAGAAGAGGCTCAGTTCACTGCTATTTACAGTTCACTGGCCACAGCTCGCTCTTATGACCCTCTCACGCTCCAGCAAGGCTCAGAGACATGATCTCCCGTGTGCCCAGGAAGAGGAAAATGAAATGAGATGTGGTTAATACAAAGCATTGTCCCTCCCTGCCCCAGTCAGCCTTTCTAGTCGTTAGAAAAGTATAATTCTTTTTTTCCAGTAGAATACCGTCACCTCCTCCCTAAGAGAGGCAACCCAGTGACAGCACGCACCTCAGATTCCAGTCTCCAGTTGAGGCACGCTCTTGAGGTCCAGATACTATTCCTCCCAGTTCAACAAACACGGAAATGAAAAGTTGTCATTTCCATCCCCTCCGCATCACATACGCATCTAACATACGGCGATGGAACAGCAACAGCCTAAGTTCAGTAAGCACTTTCCCTGGAAAAGAGATGAATGGGAGATAGGTTTGAGTCACTGGCCTAGAGCAATTACAAAATTCCACTGGGCGTGATGGTATAAAAGCCACCTCCCTCGACCTGGTGGTAAGAGTTGATCCCTGTTAAGCATCTGATTCTGTGTTCTTGCCCACTTGTTTTTTCTTCAGTGGCCCCTAGATCTACCATCTCTTTGATCATATCTGAAGTGGGAATTTGCAAATATGCTTTCCTTGGAGGCTGTACAACTTTTGCAGCTCACCTTCTGCTCTTGGTGGCCTAAGGCTTTTAAAAAATAACAGTGAAATTTTCCATCCAATTTCTCAATTAAATACAACTTCATAAATTATCTTTTTTTTTTTTTTTTTTCCAGAAGTTCAGACATTTTGGTTCTGGACTTGAGTTTTTTTTTGGTGATTTTTTTTCCCAATATGTAGTAAACTTCTATTTGTTTCTAATCAGTAATATGTGCTTATGACTACACTCAGTGCTCTTTGGGGAACATAGTTCTTATACATGTTGTATTTATTTTGCTTTCTAACCCTTACACCCTCCCCAAACATTGTTGTTAACTGCCACTGAGTTGGCCCCCAACTCCCAGGCCAACCCCAGTGAACCACCCTCAATGCACTAGCCCAGCGTTCCATTGCAGATCAGCCTGGAATCCGTAGGGTTTTCTTTAGCTGATTTTCAGAAGTAGATTGCCAGCCCTTTCTTCCCAGTCTGTCATGCTCTGGAAGCTCTGCTATAACCCGCTCAGCATCGTAGCAACACAGCAGCCTCCAGTGATAGGTGGCTGGTGGCTGTGCGTGACCAATAGCCGTGCATGAGGTGTACTGGCCAGGACTTGAATCCAGGTCTTACGCATGGAAGGTGAGAATTCTACCACTGAGCCAGCGCTGCCCTCAACTTATCGGTAGCTCCACTGAAGTCCCGCCCTTAATTTGATCTTTGCCCTGCATTTCTTCAATCAGCTAAAAGGTTTTGTTGGCCATTTCTCATTCAGACTCTTAAAATTTTATGTCTTGCTATTTGGAATCAAAAAGCAGCTACGTTCTCTGACTCTTCAAAGCCCCAAATTTCTGGACTTTTTTTTTTTTTTTTTTACTGTCTGCTTTCAAACTGCCCAATTCTCCCCTTTGCTCATTTTTTCCTTGTAATACCTTACCAAAGACAGCTGTGTTAATTATGTATTGCTGAGTAACCAAGTGTCACAAAGTGCAGCAGCTTAAAACAACAAGCATTCATTATCTCACAGTGTCTGTGGGATGGGAAACCGAGAACATCTCAGCTGTGGGGTTCTGGCCCAGGGTCTCTCATGAGGTTGTCGTATGTCAGCTGGGGTTAGAGTCTCTGAAGAGCTGGCTGGGGCTGGAGTATCTGCTTCCAAGCTCACCCCCATGGCTATTTGGCAGGAAGCTTCAGTTTTTCACCCCATGGGCTTTTCTATGGGCCTACCCATGACATGGCGTTCCCCAGAGTGTGTGGTGCAAAACGGTGAAAGACAGTGAGTGAGCAAAGAGGATCCAAGACTGAAGCCACAGGTTTGTATAACTTAGTCTCGAAGTGACATTTCATTTCTTCTGCCAAATGGTATTGGTCACAAATTCCAACCCAAATGCACTGTGGGAGGGGACTACCTAAGAATATATCTGGAGATTGGGGGTGTTTGGGGGTCATCTTAGAGGCTGACTGCCACAGCAGCCAATTGTACCAAACACATAGGTTTTGAACTGAAGCTGCACACTCCGTAAGCGTGTGGCCTCCCCCATAGGCTAACACGAGTGACAGTTTTACCGAATATTTTGCTGCTTCCTAACACAGATCATAGTCTTCAACTGGCCACCAACCTTTCAGTTTGCCCAACAATTGGCCACTATGCTAATGGCACATTTTACATTTTCACGCTACAAATTTTTTGTAACAGCCAGGGTATTTAATGATTAAAAAAAAAACACATTTTACATTTTCATGCTACAGATTTTTTGTAACAGCCATGGTATTTAATATAGGGGCCACAAAAAAAAAAAAAAAACTAAATTTTCTTAAATGTTTCTTGTTTCCAGGTTCTCTTATAACCAACACAATGTCCCCAAAGTCACAAGAATTTCCTCTACAAAAATAAATGTTTGAACACACCAGTCTACTAATAACGGCTGCTTGGTGCCAGTGCCTTCAGGAGAAAGTTCATTTCCTTAGTGTTGCTTACGAGGCCCTTTGCAATCTAACTCCAGTCTGTATTTCCAGCTTCCTCTCCAGCTATTCCTCATATATACTCTGTGCTCTAGTCACAAGACTTCACCATCTCTGGAGCGTGTCAAGCACTTTTATATATGTGTATTGTACATGCCAATTGCTTTGCCTAAGATTCTCTGCCTTTGCCCAACACCTGCACAGATTCCATGGAACTGCTCCATAGGGTTTTCTTGATTATAATATTTATGGAAGCAGATTGCCAGGCTTTTCTTTCATGGTGATGCTAGATGGGTTCCAACTGCCAACCTTTAGGTTAGCAGGCCACCGTAAACCATTTGTACCTCCCAGGGACCCTGTGCCTACAATAAACCAAAAACAAAAAACAAACTCATTGCTGTCAAGTCAATTCCAACTCATAGTGACCTATAAGGCAGAATAGAACTGCCCTACAGGGTTTCCAAAGCTGTAATCTTTGCAGAAGCAGCTATGCACACCTTTCTCCCACAGAGCAGCTGGTGGGTTCTGTCGCTGACCTTTTGGTTAGCAGCCAAGTGCTTAGCCACTGCACTTCCAGGGCTCCTTGTGCCTATAAATGGAACTCCGTAAAAGCTAAACAGCTGGAAACCAGATGGAAGCAGTTGATTGTTCTAATTTTCCCCCAAATATCTCCATTTATACTCTTCCTTCAAAAAATTTAACTCCAGCCCCAACCTATACTGAGTTTCAGGCCCATATATTCAACTGTTTGTCAGATATCTCCATTTGCAATTTCCCAATTTGTATCGCATGAGCTATTCTTATTTTCCTTTTTTTTTAGCTTCTTACCATGTTGTGTTTTAGTTATTGCAAGACCCTCCTAATTGGTTTCCTTACCTGCTGTCTGACATTCCTTTAGTTTATTTTCCACACTGCTGTCAAAATGACTGTTCTACAAGGCAAATTAGTCTTGTGTCATTTCTATTTAAATGCCGTCAAGGTTTTCTGTTACACTAATGTTAACATTATCACTTTTGTACCTACACAGACAGCAGTCTATGGTTCTGCCCTTGCTTATCTCTGGAGATTCAACTCTTGCCAACTCCCCTCCTCCCCCATGCCCCAAATGTGGGGGAGACGTACCTAACCAAAATTATGGTTCCGGAAGGCACCATTCTCTCATGTGTTCACCTCTTCCCTCTCCATGGCTCTTTCTCTGACTAAATGTTAACTGCTTAGCCTGAAAAAAACATTCCATATAGACAGCCCTCTCTGTAAATATTTATTAAATCGGTGCATGATTATTGGAACTTTTCCTTAACACCACAGAGCACAAAACCTAAAATCTGAATGTGTTTTGTAATTAAGTTGTTAGTTTATTTATGCTACTGAATGTCTCCTCAGTTGCTGGGCTCCTAGTATAACGACCCATGTGTCCCATCCCCTTCTTCCTTTTTGTCTCTTAGAAAGCCCGGTTTCAGCTTGAGTTTTTGTTTTTGTTGTTGTCTTTTGGGTGTTGCTGGGGGCTGTGGGGAAGGAGCAGGGTATTGAAAAGTTTGGTTTCTCATAGCTTCGCTTTTAAACAGGATCTCAACTGACCTGTCTGGCAAGCTATTCATACTTTGCCTTAAACTGGACTTTAAAAAAAAAAAAAAAAGTCTTCCATTGGAAGTGATTGGTTAAGCCAGAAAGATAATGACCCCACAGGGAGGAGGCTGAGGTAAGCAAAGACTGCAACAGGCAGACAAACAGAAAAGGAGGAAGCAGTTAAAAAAAAACCACAGGTACCTGAAAAGCCTCAGCTGAGACAGTGAAGGAGGTAATAAGAGAAAGAGGAGAAATATAATCAGCTACTGATAATTGGAGGGGCTGGATAAAATGTGGAGGAAGTGATGTGACAAAGTTGCTGTTCTTTCCTAAAGAAACACACACACACACACACACACAAACACACACACGTTGACCAAGAGCATGCAAGCGGTTAAGATGGGTGCACTCTGACCTCCAATGCACACTCTTAGTGACTGTCATCTTTACTCTTGGACGCCGAGACTTGTGGAATTGGGCTGCTTTGGATATCTACGCTCTTTGGATATCTATGGTTTTGTGTGTGTGTGCGACTATTCAAAGGAAGGTGCCATAAAAATAATGTAATTTCCATGGCTGAGCTCTGCTCGGGAGGTTGAGAGGAAACAAGGGCTTATGGTTAGAATTCTGATGTGTGCATTTTGTTGTTGTTGTTAAGTAACGCTCTCAGAAATCACATCTGCAAGAGAACATGGGACGATATTGACTAAGCTCACAACAGTTCGGTGAGGGACCTTCATGCTTCTGAGCAACTAAAAAAAAAACTAGCCAATCAGGATTCATGGCAGGTAGCTATCACCCAATCAGTATTCATTTCGTGTGACTTATAACCAGCCGATGTTAGAAAATGGGTGAGAGGCAGAATTCAGGTATGTAATATGATTATAAGATAACAGATCAGAGTGCAACTCTACGAAGTTACAGGGTTGACAGGCTTGGAAAATGCATTTTGTAGCTTTAGAGAAGACACAATTTTTATAAGATCGTAGTATCAACAATGAAAACAAACAAGCTCAAAACAAACAAAAAGGAATTTATAACATAAGACCCCTTGCTTTCTATTTATTGTGAAATGCCCAGTTTTACATAAATATCTAATGACTTGCCCAAGGAAATTACAGAGGTATTAGCCTCCAAACATCTTTCTAGGAACACAGCTCTGGAGGGCAGGACCTTTTCAGCTCTATCCTAATTGTCAATCTGTTTGATTGCTCAGCTCACTTCCTTTTTTCTTTTTAAGTGTGTTTTCCATGATGCAGTGACCTATCCTGGGACAACTCTCATTTCACACCAGGAATACCATCCTATTGTTTGGCTATAGCTTATGTAGCTTAAGTGGAAAGGGAGATCAGTCTGGGACCTTGGCATTCTGACCCAGGGTTAAAAACAACCCATACAGGAGTTCCCCCAAGCTCTGGTTATCACTGGTGAAAGAACAGTTCACTTCTGTTTTCTTTTACTGAAAGTGACACTGAAAGTAACAAAACATAGTAAAGTTTCAAAGAAAAGAAAATGACCTTTAAATTTTCTGAAGCATAAAGGCCACTTCATGCAACAGAGAACAGCAAGAGATACGTGGCCATAGAAGGTGAGTGCGATGCCTCAGATTAGGGGATAAAAGGGAGAACGCAGCTGGGAATTTGGGGCTTGTCCTTTCTGAAGTCACGAGGACTGAGGTCCCTTTTATATGGAGAATAGCGGTAGATGAACCTCAAAAGACTTTGTATAGATAACCCAGAGGTCTCAATAATTATTCAAGGTATCTAAGAGTTCCAAAATGAGCCAGCCAACTTGCTGTATTTCAGTATTTTCTATTAGGCTTTTATAAACCCAGGATCAAAAAGAATGTGTGTGAAATTAATATGGAAATATTTTCTACTACTTCTAGATCTAAGTCTCAAAAAAGAAATTAGCACAATTGTTTTTCTACACGAATAGAAAAACAAAACTCAGAACTCAGATGTCACTATAGGGTATATATATATCTATATATATATGTAAGTATGTATGTATTTATATGGCGAAGTGGTTAAGGGCTTGGCTGCTAACCCAAGTTCAGCAGCTGGAACCCACGAGCTGCTCGCAGGAGAGAGATGGAGCAGTCTGCTTCCATAAAGATTAAAGCCTTGGAAACCCTATGGGGCAGTTGTACTTTGTCCTATAGCATCACTATGAGTTGGAATCTATTCAACGGCAATGGGTTTTGGTTTTTCTTGCTTGGTTTATATGTGTGTGTGTGTGTATGTTTGTGTCTTAGGTTGGGCTCTCTAGGGAAGCAAAACCAGTAAAGTGTATAAATATATATATATAAAGAGATTTATACCAAGGAAGTGGCTCACTCAGCTGTAGAGGCTGGAACATCCTAAGTCCGTGGGTCGGTACAGAGGCTTCACCTGAAGCACGTAGCCACAGGGGCTGGCGAGCTGAAGATCGACAGTCAGAGAGCAGGGCTCTTGCTCCCAAGGCTGTGAAGATGGCCGAATCCTAAAGATTGGCAGGCAAGACTACAGGCAAGCTGCTAGCTTCAGTCCCAGGAACTGGAGGTCAGACGAACAGAAACCAGCTGCAGGATCCAGAGAGAGCAAAAGCCCACTAGCATTGCCAGAAGATCCACTTATATTCATGCAGACCACATGCCCAAGGAAACTCCCTTTCAACTGATTGGCTACTCCCAGCAGATCCCACGGAGGTGATCACATAGTATCAAAGCTCATCATGGAAGTGATCACACCATCATATGACTATCAAACCACTGAGAATTACGGCCCAGTCAAGTTGACACACAACCTTAACCATCACAGTATGTACGTATGTAGCCCTGGTAGTGCAGTGGTTAAGAGCTTGGCTGCTAACCAAAAGGCCGGCAGTTCAAATCCACCAGCCACTCCTTGGAAACCCTATGGGACAGTTCTACTCTGTCCTATAGAGTCCCTATGAGTTGGAATCAACTTGACGGCAATGGGTTTGATTTTATTTTCTGTATATATATATATATATATATATATAAGGAATTGCAAACAGTATCTATTTAGAAGTTTAGAGAACTGTGGAAATTTTCAAAATTGAGAAGAGATTGCAACAGCTAAATTCAGTAGGAGAAAGAAAAGTTATAATTCTACTTTTTTTGGTATCATTTTGAAACTCTAAATGATGATAAATTTAAAGTTTAATTGAAGTGATCATTTCTTAAGAGGCCAATGAATCAGCAAGGGATTAAAAGTCTGAAATTTTAAATTAGTATTTTTCTACATATCAGAACCTCTCTCAATTCTAGGTTAAATCCTTGTAGTCTAACAGAGTGTCTTATATATTTTGTGTGATAAGCTTAACAGAAATAGATGAGAATTGCAAGTATGAATTCTTACTGGAAGTTGAAATACAAGTTGATTTTAGGACTAAAGAAGTATATGATTTTAACATATTAGAATATGTAAGGAAATACAACAAAAATGCTAATGCTGATAGGGCATTTTTAGCAGGAAAATCATAAGTTTTGTAAAAGATACTTCAGTCTCTCCAAATCCTACTTGCATTCAGAATTAGCTAGCAGGTGTTTTAAGTGCTCTACTTTTTTTTTTTTTTTTTTACTATTAACCGAAAGGTTGGCAGTGTGAACCCATCCAGAGGAGCCTTGAAAGACAGGCCTGGCAATCTGCTTCTGAAAGGTCACGGCCTTGAAAATCCTACGAAGTGCTGTTCTACTCTGCGTACATAGGGTCTTCGTGAGTTGGAATCAACTTGACAGCAATGAAGTTTTTTGTGTGTGTGTGTTGAGAAATTAGTATCTGGGCCGGTGAAGGATGCACCATGATTACAAGTAATAATCACTTTCCTTTCATCATCTATATAAAGGAAAGAAACTTGATAAATGGTGATCAAAATCATTATTCATGGAGTCACAACAGTCAAAGAGACTTCATTGTTTATTCTATTTTTGGAGACCTTAAGGAATAGAGACTTGTCAATCTCCTTTGGGAGCTCATTCCAAGGTTATATCAAAACAACAACAACAAAAAAAAAAAACCTGTGTTCTAAGCCTGGAATCTGAATAATAGCTACTGTCTAAATTCTGTTTATATTCCTGGGCCCAAAGGTACTTCTAAAGATAATTGTAGAACCATCTTAATTTTGAAGATTACAAAGTCATGCTAATGTCACATGAATCTTTCTGCTCCTAGGAAATATTCGTAGCTAACTCTTACTGCCTCTACCATCTGTCAGTTGGTCAGATTGTGGTGACTTGCGTGTTGCTATGGTGCTGAAGGCTATGCCACCAGTATTTCAAATACCAGCACAGTCGCCCATGATGGACAGGTTTCAGTAGAGCTTCCAGACTAAGACAGACTAAGAAGAAAGCCTTGATGATCTACTTCTAAAACTTAGCTCTGAAAATGGCACGGTGGCATCAGAGGTCCTTTAACTTCAGGGGGAGAGATGAGAGTCACCATCAGCATCCTATGAGGTAGAGGTCAAACATACTTTACCCTCCAACCTTTGTACCAACTCTAACACCAGCCGTCCCTCCCATGGCACTGTCTACGTCTCTGCTGGGTTCTATAATTTGTTGCAGTGGCCACATAGAACTCACAGGCCATACTCAGAGCTATGGGGATTATTAGGGAAGTAACGGGTTACAATTCAGGATCTGAAAGAACTCGGGATGGAGTTCTTCAGTCAGGACAGCTTCTTGGCTGTGCCCTCAGGCAAGCCTCTCTCTGGCACTCAGCTCATGGCCTCTCAGTCTCTCGGTCCTCATCCTGGCCTCCTCCCTGCTCTGGCAAGTGTTATAAATCTCTTTACCTCCATCAATACATCTCCGGGGGGCACCACACTCCACCAGTAAGCCTCAGCCCGAAGCAGAGGCATTATGGCAGGTAGGATGTGTGCCCTGTGCACCACTCGAGGAGGTTCCATCGTCAGCTATGAGAGATCATTCAGCAATTTACAACTAATTGCCAAAGATGCAGAAACCCTGGTGGTGTAGTGGTTAAGTGCTACCGCTGCTAACCAAAAAGGTCGCCAGTTCAAATCCACCAGGCGCTTCTTGGAAACTCTATGGGGCAGTTCTATTCTGTCTTATAGGGTTGCTATGAATCGGAATCAACTCAATGGCAACAGGTTCGGCTATTTTGATCAGCCATAGATGCTATCAGGCCCCTGTCCCAAAGACGTTCAGCTCTCTCGTTCCATTGGTCGGCAAGCCTAGCTCCATTGACAAGAACCCAGGGACATCTCCACTTCACCAGGAAGCCTCCTACCCAAAGGCACTCAGCTTTCTTGCTCTGTGGGCTGGGAAGTCCACCATGCTGTCTCTTCTCAGTCTTCTCGTTCTGCTGCTGTTGATTCTCTGCCACACTTGCTGCTGCTTCTTGCCGTCTTGCACCATTTCTGGTGTTGCAGCTCTCACTCTCCTGAGTCTGGGAGAGTCTCAGCACAGGAACCCCAGGTCCAAAGGACATGGTCTGCTCCTGGCTCTTCTTTCTTGGTGGGAGTGAGGCCTCCCTCTTTCCACCTCTGGGATAGTTCATTTTAAGCCTAGTGAGTTGGTAAAGCTGACCAATTCCCTGCTTAGGGTTTCATACACTTTATTTGCATGATCCCACCCCTGCAAGTATGCAATGCATCTTACTTTCATGGTCCCACCCAGTCACTTGGTGGGAGTTACAAGACCATGGCAAGAAAGGCCATATAAAAGCAATTCGTTGCACTGCATTAGCCCTTGAAATCTTTGTAGATCACAGCAGAATATTGTCTGATATAGTGCTAGAAGATGATGGACCTAAGCGAACCAGCAATCATGAGGATGGTGCAGGACTGACTATACATAAGGCCGCCGTGCATCTGAGCTGACTTAACAGCAAAACTCTCTCTGAATACCTAGTATGCATTCCATGATGGATATGACAAGAGTTTCCCATTCTAAATTCCACAATATTCTTGGAAATGGCTTTCTCTCACTTCCTTCTACTAGATAAATTGTAACCCTGAAACATTAGTGTTTTCCTTTCTCTTTTCTCCTCTTTAAAAATCAGTCTTCCTTCAATAAAACCTTTGTTGTTGTTAGTTGCTGTCCATTCAATTCTGAGTTATGGTGACCCCATGTGGAACAGTATAGGGTTTTCAAGCCTGTGACCTTTGAAAGCAAATTGCCATGCCTTTCTTCCAAGGAGCCTCTGGTTGGGTTTGAACTACCAAACCTTCGGCTAGGAGTTGAATGTTTAATTGTTTGTGCCACCAGGGACTCCTCTGTAAAGACGACCACATGCTAAACATTGTTCTAGGATTCAGGAAAGAGATCGAATAGATCCAACTAACCTAGCCTTTTCTCTCCTCCCTCTTTGCTCTCCTTTTCCTTCTTCCCCATGTCTCCAAGGTTACTCTCTCCATCTGTATGCCTTTTTCTTTTATATATTCTACTTCTTCAACTCTCATTTATTTGATATCCCTTTGTCTTTTCAATCTCTCTCTACTCATTCTTAGCCCCCTGCATTCAAATGCATAAAACTCAGTTTTATTGATTTTTTTTCTCCTACTGTTAATGCTACCCTCTCTACCAATAACCCGAGTTCTTTCTTTTGGTGCAAAATTTCTCAAAATAGTGGATGTCTCCTCATTATTTACCTCTTTCACTTTCAATTAAGTTTGGTTGTGACTGGTTACTTCCCAATTGCAAAATCCAATTATCATGGCATCATTTTAATTCTCCTTGTTTCATGGTAACATTCACCCTTTCAATAATTCCTTCTTCCTTGAAACCCAAGCTTCCCTCAACAAGGCTGCTGCTTGGCCATAAGGTGATACACTGCTCTGCTTTTCCTTCTTGTCTTTTTTTATTTCCTTTCTGACCACTCCTTTTTCCTCTTCACTGACTCCTTTTCACTCTCCTATCTGTGATATGGGAGTGCTTTTTTCTTTGTTTATTTTTGTTGCCTTGGAGATGATCCTCAAGGGACAGCTTGTTTATTTAATAGGAACACTGTTAATAATACTGTGTTTCTGAGTTTATTTTCTTCTTACAATTTGTCATGAAAGGAACAATTACTTGATTTTGCTTTCCAAAAATTCATAGTGAATTGCTGATGAATAGTTTTTGATATAGTGGGAAGATTACTGGATTAAAACCTTAAAGATCTTTTTTTTTTGGTCATTTCTTTCTTTTTTTTATTGTACTTTAGATGAAGGTTTACAAAGCAAACTAGTTTCCCATTAAACAATACACATGTTGTTTTGTGATGTTGATTGCCAACCCCATGACATGTCAACATTCTCCCCTTCTCAACCTTGGGTTCTGCATTAGCAGCTTTCCTGTCCCCTCCTGCCTTATTGTCCTTGTCTCTGGGCTGGTGTGCCCATTTATTCTTGTTTTGTTTTATGGGCCTGTCTAATCTTTGGCTGAAGGATGAACCTAAGGTATGACCTCATTATTGAGCTATAAGCCTGCGTGTGGGGGTGGGGGGGAGAGGGCATACTCTTGGGGTTTCTCCAGTCTCTATCAGACTAGTAAAGAACCTTAAAGATCTTTGTGATGGAAAACAAGACACTTAGTCTCATTGACCTACAGTTTCCTCAGCAAATAGGGATTATACTGCCTGCCTCTATTATTGTGATAACTGTAGGTGGTAACTGGTGATGATCAGATAACACTAGACACATAAAACCCCTTTGTAAATGTTAAAGCAATATTTCCATCCAGTTTATATTCTTACCAGGAACCAATGTTAAACAGATCTAAGGTTGTACTTTCCTCTCTTCTTTTTTAAAGATGGTATAGCTTTTACCTCTGCTATAAGAAGGAAATATCTAAATTCTTTGCCTGAAGACAGAAGGTTATTTCACTTCAAATCCTTTCCACCTCCCAGAGCTGTGTCCTTGGGAACTTCACTCTCCATGACTACTCAAAAAGAAGAGATATTGGGTCTGTCATACCATCTACCAATTCCTTAAATAACCAAGGGTGAATTTATTTAATTTAGCAATTCAAGGCCGTAAAAACTAGATTTTGTCTGTTTGTTTGTTTCCTATTTTAGTATGGCCTTCTTTACTCCCTTCATAAGTGGAACTACTGGAAGTTTCCTCTGGTATACTATTCATATTTAAAGTTACTTAAGAAAAGAAAGAAAGAGAGGGAAGGAAGGAAGGAGGTGGGGAGGGAGGGAAAAAGGAAGGAAGGAAGGAAGGGAAAAACGAACATTAAAAGACAAAGATTTTTCTGTGTTCTATTATGTTCATTTCTTGCCCTATCATTTCATAAACATGATACCTTGTCAGGACAACAAAGAGGAAGTGTTTAAGTTGAGAGGCATTTAGTAAGGAGATATTTAAGTTGGCCCTTCAATAATGAGTGAAATAACAGCTGGGGGAATATAGAAGTCAAACAGCATTTCGGAAAGAAGAAAAATCTTGGGTGAAAGAATTGAGTTGAGAAGGTATAGAATAAACACAAGTGATAGTGAGTAATGTCTGACAGGAACCTATGGTAAAGTTAAAGGGATTAGGCTATTCTTCTTTAGAAAGGTAGAACCCAAGGTACCTTGGATTGGAGGAGACCCTAGGCATCATGTAGTTCAATACTTTTTTTTTTTTTTAATGCTAGAATTCATCCTATAATGTCCCATCTGAATGGGTACTCAGAATAAATTTAAAACCTATGGTGAAACTCTTTCCTGAAACAACCCAATCCATCTTTTGACAACCCTCCTGTGAGGAGCTGCTTTTTAACATTGAGCACAAATTTATCTTCTTTCCACCCACTGGTAGTCCTAATGTGGTAGTCTGGGCATACTGAAAAAGTTAAATTACTTGATTATTATCTTTTATATATTTAAAAAGCATCTCAAGTACTTCTAAATCTTCTCTTCTCAAGCAAAACATCAGTTCCTTCAGTACCTCATATGATAAGAAATAAATTCAAATTCCTTTACTCAATGTTATGCTCACCTAAGAATGTTCCCCAATTTTCCTATATCTATCTTAAAGGGTAATACCTACAATCGAATGATAAACTCACTACGAATCTTGACTAAATAGGGTAAAATAATTCTGGGTGGTGTGAGTGGTTAAGTGCTCGACCGCTAGCCAAAAAATTCAAACCCACCCAGGAGTACCTCACAAGACAGTTCTTCTGAAAGCAGTCTTGAAAACCCTATGGAGGAGTTCTACTCTGCATACATGGGGTCACCATGAGTAAAAATGGACTCGATGGCAACTAATAAACAATATCTATCTTTTTTATCCCATTTCCCTGCATGGTGAAAACAGTTAAATGTTCAGAACCTGATTTGGATTAAGTGCTTGGAAAAGTGAGTGGCTCAGACCCAACCAGAAGCCCCTCAGAAATAAGGCCTGGTGTTCTCCTTCCGAAAGATCACAGACACGAAAACCCTGTGGAACGAAGTCCTACTCCGCAGCGCACAGGATCACCACGAATCAGAACTGACTTGATGGCAGCTGGGTGTTCTTTTTTTTTTTTTTTTTTTGGTTTATCCATCTCTTAGAAATTGCTTTTTCCTGCTGTCTTCTGAAACTTCTTTTCTTCAGATAGTACTTCCTTCAGTGGTGATATTTGATTTTGTTCAGCCACGTTTAATTCAGACTGAATTTATTGTCATGAATACATTATGTCTACAATAAAATTAGTTGACTTGGTTTTGCAGCTGCTGAATCCATTTCTTCCCATCCCTTTCTCCTTTCTGCCTCCCTTAATCTTGTCCTCGTGCATTTAGTTGTTTTGAACTCAAGGAAAGGAGTTTTTATTCCCTCTGACAAACTGGAGCTATTTCATGAGGAGTATTTATTGTAATGCTTAGAAATTTATGTTTCATTAAATAGTGAGAGGCCACTGAAATTTTTCAACATAATCAAAATTCTTCTTTAAGAAGACTAATCTGGCAGCCACAGACAGAACAGATGGAAACGGAGAGAGATGAGAATGCAGTTTGGAGAGGATTTCAATTGCCCCTTAGAGTGATGGCAGAGGAAATGGAGAAGAGTGGTAGGCGTGGTGACAGAGCTGCAGAATTTGCTGATAAACACGAAGGGGAGGGAGAGACCAAAGTTCCTGGTAAGGTTGTAACCTGTAGTGACTGGGAGAATGGTCAAATGATGGAATCAGAAGAGAAGTGCTTTGGAAAGAGGGGGTTATTGGGACTTACTGAGTTCCAGTGTCAGATAAACATATATGTGAAGGTGCTGTGTAGACTGAAATGATAGACTAGAACTCAGGAAGGAGATAAGGATTAGAAATATAGATTTGTGTTTTATTTACATACCAAAACCAAAACCAGTTGCCCTTGAGTCAATTCTGACTCCTGGCAACTTCATGTGCTTCAGAGTAGGACTGCGCTCCGTAGGGCTTTCAATGGCCATGATCATTCAGAAGTAGAGACGTGTCTAGGTGGACTTGAACTGCCAGCCTTGTGGTTAGTAGCTGAGTGAGGGTTTAACCATTTGTGCTATTTGTGTTACCCAGGGACTCCTTAATTACATAAAACCAAAAAAGCCAAACTCATTGCAACTGAGTTGATTCAGCCTCATAGAGATGCTATATGGTTAGCAGCTAAGCTCTTAATCACTGCACCACTAGGGCTTCCCTTATTTATTTACATAGAAGATATTAATTAAAGACCTTCAAGAGGTCAATAATGTTGCATATTGCATAGAAGTCATCTAGGAAGATGACTGAGAAAAAGTCAATGTTTTGGTGGCTTAGAAATCTATGTAGTTGGAAAAATTAGGATACTTGGGTGGAGGGGGCAGAGAACTACAGGAGCCAAAGAGTATTTATTCATCATTTCTTTTTAAAATATTTTTTTTAATTTATTTTGTTGTTGTTGAGAATATACACAGCAAAACACACACCAATTTAACCTTTTCTACAGGTAGAATCCAGTGGCATTGATTACGTTCTTGCAGTTGTGCAAATCACTCTCACCTTCCTTTTTTGAGTTGTTCCTCCCCCATTAACATAAACTAACTGCCCCCTACAGTTCCTATCTAATCGTTCAAGTTTCTTTTGTCACGTTAATCCCATACAGATACAGTTCTTAAAATAGTGTAATGCAAGGCAGACATTTTTTACTAGGCAAGCTAGACTTGCGTGGATTTAAGAAAACTTCGGGGGATATTTTTGGTTTAAGGTTTAAATATTATCTCAGGGCAATAGTTTCAGGGGTTGATCCGGCCTCCATGGCTTTAGAAAGGCTGGCATCTGTGAGAATTTGAAATTATGTTCTACATTTTCCACCTTTTGATCAGAATTCTTCTACAGAATCTTTGATCAAAATGTTCAGTAATGGTAACTGGGAACCATCCAGTTCTCCAGGTCTCACGGCAAAGGGTGCAGTTGCTCATGGAAGCAATTAGCCACACATTCTATTTCCTCCTCCTCCTTTCTTTTTTTCTTTTTTAAATTGTACTTTAGATGAAGGTTTACAGAGCAAACTAGTTTCTTATTAAACAATTAGTACACATATTGTTTTATGACATTGGTTAACAACCTGACGGCATGTCAACACTCTCCCTTCTCAACCTTGGGTTCCCTAAGACCAGCTTTCCAATGGGAGTGGGGCAAATCCAAGCAGCAGGGACCCTGCACTCCCCAGCTGGCTGAGCAACCGCAGCCAGCCAAGAAGCTGCAGGATCTAAGCAGGGGGGAGAAGAATGAGGGATGGGAAAGCATATTTCACTGGTTACCAGGTTCTCTGTCTCCTGCTGGGAGCTCCATGAAGCTGCGTTCCCGTACTGCCTGTCCACCAATCTCCAACAGCAGTCCAAGATGGCAAATCCGTGCTTCATTAGCCGATAGGGGACCTCCACACTCTGTTCTCTATCAGTTTCTTAACCCATTTGGTGCTTAGTTGAGTTCTTTAACTCTTCATTTGACACTTAGGGTTCCAGGATTGATGTCTGTCTCCATTTCACTTAGATTTTCGGGTCTTTGCTGTGGAGGGACAATGTGGAGCTTCTGTCTATAGCGCCACATTGGCTCCTAGAGTATTTATTCTTGAATGAACCATCTCTACTCACTTTCTCCACACCATCATCTACCCGCCCCTCTCTCTCACTCCCTTGAACTTTCAGTAATCAGGTTCTTGCTCCTAGAAATTTATTGAAGGTGGTCTTTCAGAAATCATCATACTCTGTCCCATTTGCTCCCTCCGTTTGTCTTCTAAATGCAAGAATTCCCCAAAGGTCTGTTCTCAGTCCTCCGCTTCAATCAGCTCTGTAAATCAGAAAAAAAAAAGGCTAAAAGTGTATTCTAGCCTCTTTCATTAGTTCCAGACCTTTTGGTTAGCAGCCGTAGCTCTTAACCACTACACCACCAGGGTTTCTGTATTTAAAATGCTCTGGTCATAAAGCCCACCTGTATGTCTTTCGTGTCTGCTATCTCAAACACAAAGTATCCTAAATCAAACCCATCATTTTTAATGGTTCCAGTACTCTTCAAAGTACTCGGTTTGTCAACCCTGAGGACAACTTCAACTTTTTCCTCTCCTGTCCCTTACTATCTTCCATATGTCACGTCCCCTTAACTCTACCTACAATGTACCCCCCAAATCTTACCCTTGTCAGTACTACTATCACCACTGCCACCACCATCCTAATCCAAGACTTCATTGTCACTTATCTGTGGTATTAATGTCCTAGATGGACTTCCCATATCTAGCCATTCTCACCTCTAATCTGTCCTTTTAGATTGCTTCCAAATTAATCTTCCTAAAGCACAGCTTAAATCATGTCATTCTATTACTCCAAAGTGTTTAAACGCTTTTTATTACCCATTGAATAAGATCCAAACTCCTTAAAATAACATTTAACATCATTCACCATCTGGTGATATCCCACATTTCTGAAGTATCTCCCATTTCTCCCTTTCAGTGATTCAGTGCTTCATTCGAACTACAACTTGTCCTTCTCCTGTCTGTCTTGGTCACTTTAGTCATTTTATCCTCTTTGACATAAATATCCTTTCTTCTGACCCTCCTCTGTGAAGCCTTTATTGATTACTCCAGCAGAAAATAACATGATTCAAAATAACATAAAATACAGCAGCGTGCTAAATTTTCACAATAACCCTATCACATATCTACTGTTTTCTAAGTCTTCCCAATGAATAAGCTGGAGTTTATATAGGTTTGTCAATTAGCCCAAAGTAACATAAGCAGTTTTTCAGATTTGTCTGATACCAGTCAATGTTCTTTACACTTATCCAAATATTTTTAATTTTATCATCACCTCTTCAGGTAAAATAGTGAGTCCCAAAATTTTCAAGTGGCTTCTCACTGTTTAAGTAAGTGTAAATTTCTAGCTTCACCGAAGCCATAGTAATAAGAGAAAAAAAAAAAAATAACAATGATGTATTACCAAAACCAAACCCATCGCCATCAAGTCGATTCCAACTCATAGCTACTCCATAGAACAGAGTAGAACTGCCCAGAGGGTTTCCAAGGAGCAGCTGGTGGATTCAAACCGCGGGCCTCTTGGTTAGCTGACAAGCTATTAACCACTGTGCCACCAGAGCTCCAATGACGCATTAGGTACTCGACTAAAAAGTCTGTTTCTTGAGTCAGCTTTATTGAAATATCATTTACAAGCAGTAAAATCCACTCTTTTTGGTGTACCGTTCTATTAATTTGATATTTCCAGCTTTGTTTTTCTTAAGCTCTCTCTTTATAGTCTGGCGAATTATTTTTGTCATTCCCTTTAATCGTTTGAGTTCGTATCAACAACAGTTGACTTACTCTTTGCCCTATCATTTCTCTGGAAATGCTGGGTGTTGAGAACATTGTTTTTAGTGATTCTCCCAATCCTTCTTTAGGAACTGGTAAAGTCGTTCATAGAATAAGAAGGTAAGTCCATAATGTTAGCCAAAATTCATAGATTTTTCCCATTAGTTCTTTTGTATTAATGTCTTAAGCCTAATAAAATTTGTATTCTTGAAGATTATTTTCTTCATCTTTAATTAATTGTAGATTTATAGACTACATAAGATTTAGATGGTTACATAGCCACAAAAAATGTGGAAGATTTAACTTCTGAAATGAAATTCGAATGCAGTTCAGAAAGAAATCATAAGAGAAAATACAGGAACAGAACCTATTATTTTAGAACCTATATTTCTACAAAACCTATACAAATAATTTATTTATTCATTCATTCAATAAACATTTCTTGAGCATCTACTATGTGAACAGATTATGAACTTTGCCCTTAAGTAGCTTGCCATCTAATAGATATTCTAATGGTTTATTTCATATATAATAAAATAATAGGGAGAACAAATACACCAAAGTGATGTTCACTTTAACAATAGTTAATGGCTAAATTAAAGTGTTGGAACCACCAAACGTGGAAAAGTCTTTATGGTTGTTATTAACTTTTAGGAAAGAACTGATATGCTAACAGCCTTTGATGCTTCACAGTATCATATATTGATGCCCAACAGTAATAAAATAACAATAATTGGAAAGATAAGACTTAAAGCCAAGTTTCAATACTTCAGTACTATGAGGTCAATCATTGCATCAGAAATAAAAGGAATAATTTTCATGTAAAACCAAGACACCATTTAGTAATATGAACGCAAAGGAGAAAATATTCCCCTCTGGAGTTTTGAAGAAAAGATAAAGCAGGTTTGGAGAGCTTTATAGTGAAGTTCTAAGAGTAATTTGTCCTGCCATTATAGTCTAAACATGCCATTGTTCTTTTTTTAGAAAAGCATCTTGTTTTTGACCTCTCTGTTTAAGACTTTAGAGAAAACAAACAAGAAAATGTTCAGGCATTTCTCATCATAATACATTTCTTGTCAAAATTGCACAAGTGCAATTTTGAACTTACAGAATATAGAGTAAGAAACACGTTTCGCAGCCCTTTTCTGGCTCCAGTAGCACAGCCCCACAGCTGCAGCCCTGTGGACACTGACCACCCACCACAGGGGTGTCTTTTATGCCTCAGAACACTCTGAATAGGCACTTGGATTATCTGGCCTTGGTATGCTTAGGACAGGCTGAATGAGCTGTTCCCATTACTCCCTGTTTTTCTCCTTCCTCTCTCCCATCCTCATCTCCCATTGCATGTCATTAAAATAAAAAGGATGAAATGAATTATAATGTACAGCAATTGCTATAAAATAAGATAATATAGATAATAGGTCTCATGACAACACATATATCACAGAATTCAGAGGAGAAAGAGTCCTCTAACCCCCTCCAGCTGCTAATCGGCACTACCAAAATTCTCTCTTTTAATAATTAGGTAAATACCTTACTTTAAAATAATCTTTGCAAGTACGAAGTGTCATGTTCCCACCCTAAAAATCTGAGTTTTCACACCTCATAGAAATTTCTGCATGTATCTGTGATAAATACATTCAAATGCAGAGCTAAAATATTCAAATATACATAATAAGCCCAAGCAAGATCTTTGTTCTGACCTAAAATACCTCATTAGCACAGATGTCCATGAGAGCCCAAAATACTCTGACTTCCAAGGGCATGAAAGGGCCCTTACTTTTGTGGACTAAAAAAATAGATGCATGTAATTTAGTGTGTGAACTTGAAGATATTATCCTGACAGACCGATTGGTGCGCACATGCAGCCAAGGGGAAAACACCAACAAGGCAGTGTTATTATTACTGCTGTAATTATTGCCAAAACCATGAGACCTTCGAGCTTTCTGGATGAGAGGCGTGCAAGGGAAAAACAATCTATCCTAGGGTTTGCTCTGTGGACTTGAAATTACTTTCCAACCTTTTCTTCTTGTTTATCCAACTCATTTCAAAAGATGAAACACCTATTCCAAGGTGAGGAAAAAGGCTTCTGGGGAACAGAAAAAATAAATTCTTTAGGATGGTCTTATTTTCTTTTGTTCATTCCCCCGATCCTTCCCCCCTCCCTATTTCCGGGGTTTTAATTTGCCTTACTGTGTTTTCATCCTTCACCCTCAATTTTTTCAGAATGTCTTGCTTCTTTTCTCTCTCTCATCTCCCAATCTCTCAGAAGTACTGTCAGTAATCAGTCATATATTCACTGTGTTCTTCCTTTTTTGTTGCTGCTTTAAAACATCCCCATGAATATAGCTTCAGAGAAGCCATGATACCCGTTATGGAAACCAAATGAGTGACAGTTAAATATAGGCATACTTGAAATGAAGGCTGTAGAGAAACAGTGTGATGTAGAGGTTGGGAGGATACATCGTAGAAACGTGGTTACGTTGGATCCCTGGCGCGACCGTTTACCAGCCGTTGTAAGGCTAGTCTATCCTCTGCTCTGAGTCTCAGTTCCCACAGATCTTATGAATGGTTAATAATATTAGCTCACTAGATTGTTGAGGATTAATTCAGATAAGGTTGTAAAACACCTAGGAAAATGTCAGGAACATAAAAGCACTTAATACAAGGATAAAAGACAGCGGTGAAAGGGGCGGCAGCAGTGGAAGCAGCTGTGATGGTGACGACTGAGACCTGGGCTGTCAAAGAGCCTCTTTGCAAGAAGGGGCAGTCGCCTTCATCCATTTGGATTTCAAGTCCTTGGTAACCATTCACGTATTTAAAAGCTGAGGAGCACTCTGCTATATCCAGGGTACTTAGGCGTAAGTGTTATGGTCAGGCTTAAATCTCTTCAGGTCCCTGGAGAAAGGTTTACTTAAAGAACATGTATATGCAGGCACATACACACACACCCCAAAATCCAAGCACTGACTTGCCCTTCCTACCCTTTTCCTCACTATTATTTTTAAATGTTTCGTATATTCAAAAGAATACCTAAAACATTCATGTAAGTTAAAAATAAAATAATATCCGTGTATATTACCCAGCATAAAAAAAAAGAACGTGACCTATCTCTATGAAGCTCCCCCTATGCCCCTACGTGATTGCAGCACCTACCCTCCCACCCGAGAGATAAGCACTGTTCAGAAATTTGAGTTTGTCATGCCATTGCTTTTACCGTAAATTGCATAGACGTATATAACGCTAAAGAGCCCTGGTGGTGCAGTGGCTAAAACACCCGGCTTCTAACCAAAAGGTCACTGTTTTGAACCCACCAGCTGCTGTGCCTGGGGATAAAGATGTGGCCGTGTGCTTCTATAAAGAAGCAGCCTTGGAAACTCTATGGGGCAGTTCTACTCTGTCCTATATGGTGGCTATGAGTCAGTACCGACCTGACAGCAGTGGGGTTGGTTGGTATGTATCGTTAAATAAACGCTGCTGGGTTTCTTTGTTGAATTTGTATAAATTATCTCAAATTTATGGATTCTTTGGAGATTAATTCCCGGCTGTGTGTTCATAGTCCATTGAATGAAAACACTGCAATTAAGTTATCCATTTCACCATCTATTGGCTTTTGAGTATTTCCAGTATTTGGCCTCAGAACCATATTATTATGAATATTTTTGTACATGCTTCTTGGTGCATGTAAGTATGAGGTTCTGCATAGCACATACTGAAGAGAATGCATTGCTGGACTCTAGGGTATGCACCTCTTCAACTTTATGAGGTAATGCCAAATCTTTTCCTAGTAAGGTTGCATTGGGTAGGATTAGGCTGGGCTGCTGTGGATAATAAAAAAGCCAGAAAAACAGTAGCTTACCTGAGAACCTGAGATAGTCCTGCATTTCGATCTCAGGTTTAAGAAGTCTGGAGGGGTAAGTCCAGGGATGGTATGACACTCAGCAATGTCAGAGATCCATGCTCCTTCTATTGTAAAGATCACCTTGTATGTACAATTTTCATTTCCAAGATCATATCAAGGCCCAGAATGGTTTCTGGAGCTCTGGCAGTATATTCACATTTTCACTGGTAGGAAGGAGGAAGAAAGAGGAAGTGCATACCCCTTTTACAAAGATGCACACAACACTTTGACTTGCATCCCTTGGCCAGAATTTACATGGTAATACCTGGCTGCAGGGAACACTGGAAAATGTAGTTTGCCTTCCAACTGATCATAGAGCCAGCGAAAAATAGACTTGTCATTACTAAGAAAGACAAATATTGGGGAATATCTGGCGGCTTCTGCCACAATGGTTTTATCTATTTATATATCTAACCTGCAGACTAAGAGAGGTTTTGTTTCTCTGCATACTTGCCTCACTTGACATTATCAGACTTTTTACATTTTGTCAAAATGGTAGGTGTGAAATACTGTGCCATTTAAAAAATTGTATGCTTATAGTTAATAGTGGAAACCCTGGTAGTTGTTAAGAGATGGCTGATAACCAAAAGGTCGGCAGTCCAAATCCACTGGGTGCTCCTTGGAAACCCTGTGGGGCAGTTCTACTCTGCCCTCTAGGTTCTCTATGAGTCAGAATCAACTCGACAGCAGTGGGTTTTTTTGGTATGGTTGATAGTGAAGTTTCATCTTTTCATATGTTTGTTAGTTATTTGGATTTCCTTTTTTATGAACTTCCTGTTCATATCTCTTTCCCTTTTTTGTGTTAGTCTCTTATTCTTATTGATCTTAAAGTCTTAGAGTTTTTATTCATTCTGAATAACAGCTTTGTTAGTTATATAAATTGCAAAAACTTCTAGTTGGTGTCTTATCTTTTTATTTGTACTTAAAAGAGTTCCTTAGTTTAATTTTGTTGAATTCATCAATCTTTTCCATTATGACTTAAGCTTTTTATGTCCTTTGAGAAATCCTTCAATACCCTGTAGTTATATAATACTTATAATTTCTTCTAAAAGTCTTGAAGTTTATCTTTTGGCTTTATACTTTTCAACAGATTAAAATTGATTATTTTTGTGTGTATGTTATATGGGTGGGTATGTTGGGTATAACTATAATTTTGTTTATTTATCTGTGGATAACTAAAAGTCTTAGCACAATTATGATAGATTAGCCTTACCCCACTGATCCGAAATGCCAACTCTGCATATTCAATTTTCCTTGTATGCAGAGATCTGTTGCTGGGAACTAGTTATTTACTCATATGTCTATATATACCATCATGTATATACATATATAGACAGAAAGAGAGCCCTGGTGGCACAGTGGTTAAGAGCTCATCTGCTAACCCAAAGGTCGGCAGTTCAAATCCACCAGTTATTTGTTGGAATCCCTATTGGGCAGTTCTACTCTGTCTGATAAGGTCACTATGAGTTGGAATCAACTCAAGGGCACCTAACAACAATATCTACACGCATACACACACATACATACATATATATATATATATATACTCACAGTGGCCTAATATTTATAGACTTGTTACCCAATACATCAAAAACCTCTATCATTTTATTTTTTTATTATTTGACTAAAATTAATTGAGTAAATATAATGCCCCAAGTTTAATCTTGTTGATACGTGACATTCAAAAATGAATCAGACAGGACGGCTGGGAGGCGGAGCCAAGATGGCGGACTAGGCAGACGCTACCTCGGATCCCTCTTACAACAAAGACACGGAAAAACAAGTGAATCGATCACATACATAACAATCTACGAACCCTGAACAACAAACACAGATTTAGAGACGGAGAACGAACTAATACGGGGAAGCAGCGATTGTTTCCAGAGCCTGGAGCCAGCATACCAGTCAGGTACGGCACAAGCACAGAGACCTGCTCCACCCCCCTGAACTAACCCCGGGAGGGGGACTAGCCGGTTCCACGGGCGGCGTGGGACGCAGCCGTTAGGAGAAGTCCCCGGGAGGCAGTGACTGATCTTGGAGCAGAAAGAGTAGCATCCGAGCCGGGGAACCGTCCCACAGGGATTTGGACTGCACGCAGGCGGCTTCATTAACATCTGAATAGCCTGAGCCAGAGGGAGAACTCTGATAGGGATCTGACTGCAGTTTTTTTTTAGCGGATTTTCTGGAAAAACTAGTTTCCCAGTGATGGCTTGGAGACAACAATCCATATCAAACCACTTAAAGAAGCAGACCGTGACAGCTTCTCCAACTCCCCAAACAAAAGAATCAAAATCTTTCCCAAATGAAGATACAATTTTGGAATTATCAGATACAGAATATAAAAAACTAATTTACAGAATGCTTAATGATATCACAAATGAAATTAGGATATCTGCAGAAAAAGCCAAGGAACACACTGATAAAACTGTTGAAGAACTCAAAAAGATTATTCAAGAACATACTGGAAAAATTAATAAGTTGCAAGAATCCATAGAGAGACAACATGTAGAAATCCAAAAGATTAACAATAAAATAACAGAATTAGACAACACACTAGGAAGTCAGAGGAGCAGACTCGAGCAATTAGAATGCAGACTGGGACATCTGGAGGACCAGGGAATCAACACCAACATAGCTGAAAAAAAATCAGATAAAAGAATTAAAAAAAATGAAGAAACCCTAAGAATTATGTGGGACTCTATCAAGAAGGATAACCTGCGGGTGATTGGAGTCCCAGAACAGGGAGGGGGGACAGAAAACACAGAGAAAATAGTTGAAGAACTTCTGACAGAAAACTTCCCTGACATCATGAAAGACGAAAGGATATCTATCCAAGATGCTCATCGAACCCCATTTAAGACTGATCCAAAAAGAAAAACACCAAGACATATTATCATCAAACTCACCAAAACCAAAGATAAACAGAAAATTTTAAAAGCAGCCAGGGAGAAAAGAAAGGTTTCCTTCAAGGGAGAATCAATAAGAATATGTTCTGACTACTCAGCAGAAACCATGCAGGCAAGAAGGGAATGGGACGACATATACAGAACACTGAAGGAGAAGAACTGCCAACCAAGGATCATATATCCAGCAAAACTCTCTCTGAAATATGAAGGCGAAATTAAGATATTTACAGACAAACACAAGTTTAGAGAATTTGCAAAAACCAAACCAAAGCTACAAGAAATACTAAAGGATATTGTTTGGTCAGAGAACCAATAATATCAGATATCAGCACAACACAAGGTCACAAAACAGAACGTCCTGATATCAACTCAAATAGGGAAATCACAAAAACAAACAAATTAAGATTAATTAAAAAAAAAATACACATAACAGGGAATCATGGAAGTCAATAGGTAAAAGATCACAATAATCAAAAAGAGGGACTAAATACAGGAGGCATTGAACTGCCATATGGAGAGTGATACAAGGCGATATAGAACAATACAAGTTAGGTTTTTACTTAGAAAAATAGGGGTATATAATGAGGTAACCACAAAAAGGTATAACAACTCTATAACTCAAGACAAAAACCAAGAAAAATGTAACGACTCAACTAACATAAAGTCAAACACTATGAAAGTGAGGATCTCACAATTTACTAAGAAAAACGCCTCAGCACAAAAAAGTATGTGGAAAAATGAAATTGTCAACAACACACATAAAAAGGCATCAAAATGACAGCACTAAAAACTTATTTATCTATAATTACCCTGAATGTAAATGGACTAAATGCACCAATAAAGAGACAGAGAGTCACAGACTGGATAAAGAAACACGATCCATCTATATGCTGCCTACAAGAGACACACCTTAGACTTAGAGACACAAACAAACTAAAACTCAAAGGATGGAAAAAAGTATATCAAGCAAACAATAAGCAAAAAAGAAGAGGAGTAGCAATATTAATTTCTGACAAAATAGACTTTAGACTTAAATCCACCACAAAGGATAAAGAAGGACACTATATAATGATAAAAGGGACAATTGATCAGGAAGACATAACCATATTAAATATTTACGCACCCAATGACAGGGCTGCAAGATATATAAATCAAATTTTAACAGAACTGAAAAGCGAGATAGATACCTCCACAATTATAGTAGGAGACTTCAACACACCCCTTTCGGAGAAGGACAGGACATCCAGTAAGAAGCTCAACAGAGACACGGAAGATCTAATTACAACAATCAACCAACTTGACCTCATTGACTTATACAGAACTCTCCACCCAACTGCTGCAAAATATACTTTTTTTTCTAGCGCACATGGAACATTCTCTAGAATAGACCACATATTAGGTCATAAAACAAACCTTTGCAGAGTCCAAAACATCGAAATATTACAAAGCATCTTCTCAGACCACAAGGCAATAAAACTAGAGATCAATAACAGAAGAACGAGGGAAAAGAAATCAAATACTTGGAAAATGAACAATACCCTCCTGAAAAAAGACTGGGTTATAGAAGACATCAAGGAGGGAATAAGGAAATTCATAGAAAGCAACGAGAATGAAAATACTTCCTATCAAAACCTCTGGGACACAGCAAAAGCAGTGCTCAGAGGCCAATTTATATCAATAAATGCACACATACAAAAAGAAGAAAGAGCCAAAATCAGAGAACTGTCCCTACAACTTGAACAAATAGAAAGTGAGCAACAAAAGAATCCATCAGGCACCAGAAGAAAACAAATAATCAAAATTAGAGCTGAACTAAATGAATTAGAGAACAGAAAAACAATTGAAAGAATTAACAAAGCCAAAAGCTGGTTCTTTGAAAAAATTAACAAAATTGATAAACCATTGGCTAGACTGACTAAAGAAATACAGGAAAGGAAACAAATAACCCGAATAAGAAATGAGAAGGACCACATCACAACAGAACCAAATGAAATTAAAAGAATCATTTCAGATTATTATGAAAAATTGTACTCTAACAAATTTGAAAACCTAGAAGAAATGGATGAATTCCTTGAAAAACACTACCTACCTAAACTAACACATTCAGAAGCAGAACAACTAAATAGACCCATAACAAAAAAAGAGATTGAAACGGTAATCAAAAAACTCCCAACAAAAAAAAGTCCTGGCCCGGACGGCTTCACTGCAGAGTTCTACCAAATTTTCAGAGAAGAGTTAACACCACTACTACTAAAGGTATTCCAAAGCATAGAAAATGACGGAATACTACCCAACTCATTCTATGAAGCCACCATCTCCCTGATACCAAAACCAGGTAAAGACATTACAAAAAAAGAAAATTATAGACCTATATCCCTCATGAACATTGATGCAAAAATCCTCAACAAAATTCTAGCCAATAGAATCCAACAACACATCAAAAAAATAATTCACCCTGATCAAGTGGGATTTATACCAGGTATGCAAGGCTGGTTTAATATCAGAAAAACCATTAATGTAATCCATCACATAAATAAAACAAAAGACAAAAACCACATGATCTTATCAATTGATGCAGAAAAGGCATTTGACAAAGTCCAACACCCATTTATGATAAAAACTCTTACCAAAATAGGAATTGAAGGAAAATTCCTCAACATAATAAAGGGCATCTATGCAAAGCCAACAGCCAATATCACTCTAAATGGAGAGAACCTGAAAGCATTTCCCTTGAGAACGGGAACCAGACAAGGATGCCCTTTATCACCGCTCTTATTCAACATCGTGTTGGAAGTCTTAGCCAGGGCAATCAGGCTAGACAAAGAAATAAAAGGTATCCGGATTGGCAAGGAAGAAGTAAAGTTATCACTATTTGCAGATGACATGATTATATACACAGAAAACCCTAAGGAATCCTCCAGAAAACTACTGAAACTAATAGAAGAGTTTGGCAGAGTCTCAGGTTATAAAATAAACATACAAAAATCACTTGGATTCCTCTACATCAACAAAAAGAACACCGAAAAGGAAATAACCAAATCAATACCATTCACGGTAGCCCCCAAGAAGATAAGATACTTAGGAATAAATCTTACCAAGGATGTAAAAGACCTATACAAAGAAAACTACAAAGCTCTACTACAAGAAATTCAAAAGGACATACTTAAGTGGAAAAACATACCTTGCTCATGGATAGGAAGACTTAACATAGTAAAAATGTCTATTCTACCAAAAGCCATCTATACATTTAACGCACTTCCGATCCAAATTCCAATGTCATATTTTAAGGGGATAGAGAAACAAATCACCAATTTCATATGGAAGGGAAAGAAGCCCCGGATAAGCAAAGCACTACTGAAAAAGAAGAAGAAAGTGGGAGGCCTCACCTTACCTGACTTCAGAACCTATTATACAGCCACAGTAGTCAAAACAGCCTGGTATTGGTACAACAACAGACACATAGACCAATGGAACAGAATTGAGAACCCAGACATAGATCCATCCACGTATGAGCAGCTGATATTTGACAAAGGACCAGTGTCAATTAACTGGGGAAAAGACAGCCTTTTTAACAAATGGTGCTGGCATAACTGGATATCCATTTGCAAAAAACTGAAACAGGACCCATACCTCACACCATGCACAAAAACTAACTCCAAGTGGATCAAAGACCTAAACATAAAGACTAAAACGATAAAGATCATGGAAGAAAAAATTGGGACAACCCTAGGAGCCCTAATACAAGGTATAAACAGAATACAAAACATTACCAAAAATGATGAAGAGAAACCCGATAACTGGGAGCTCCTAAAAATCAAACACCTATGCTCATCTAAAGACTTCACCAAAAGAGTAAAAAGACCACCTACAGATTGGGAAAGAATTTTCAGCTATGACATCTCCGACCAGCGCCTGATCTCTAAAATCTACATGATTCTGTCAAAACTCAACCACAAAAAGACAAACAACCCAATCAAGAAGTGGGCAAAGGATATGAACACACATTTCTCTAAAGAAGATATTCAGGCAGCCAACAGATACATGAGAAAATGCTCTCGATCATTAGCCATTAGAGAAATGCAAATTAAAACTACGATGAGATTCCATCTCACACCAGCAAGGCTGGCATTAATCCAAAAAACACAAAATAATAAATGTTGGAGAGGCTGCGGAGAGATTGGAACTCTCATACACTGCTGGTGGGAATGTCAAATGGTACAACCACTTTGGAAATCTATCTGGCGTTATCTTAAACAGTTAGAAATAGAACTACCATACAACCCAGAAATTCCACTCCTCGGAATATACCCTAGAGATACAAGAGCCTTCATACAAACAGATATATGCACACCCATGTTTATTGCAGCTCTGTTTACAATAGCAAAAAGTTGGAAGCAACCAAGGTGTCCATCAACGGATGAATGGGTAAATAAATTGTGGTATATTCACACAATGGAATACTACGCATCGATAAAGAACAGTGACGAATCTCTGAAACATTTCATAACATGGAGGAACCTGGAAGGCATTATGCTGAGCAAAATGAGTCAGAGGCAAAAGGACAAATACTGTATAAGACCACTATTATAAGATCTTGAGAAATAGTAAACCTGAGAAGAACACATACTTTTGTGGTTACGAGGGGGGGAGGGAGGGAGGGTGGGAGAGGGTTTTTTTATTGATTAATCAGTAGATAAGAACTGCTTTAGGTGAAGGGAAAGACAACACTCAATACATGGAAGGTCAGCTCAATTGGACTGGACCAAAAGCAAAGAAGTTTCCGGGATAAAATGAATGCTTCAAAGCTCAGCGGAGCAAGCGCGGGGGTCTGGGCAACATGGTTTGCGGGGACTTCTAAGTCAATTGGCAAAATAATTCTATTATGAAATCATTCTGCATCCCACTTTGAAATGTGGCGTCTGGGGTCTTAAATGCTAACAAGCAGCCATCTAAGATGCAGCAATTGGTCTCAACCCACCTGGAGCAAAGGAAAATGAAGAACACCAAGCCCACATGACAACTAAGAGCCCAAGAGACAGAAAGGGCCACATGAACAAGAGACCTACATCATCCTGAGACCAGAAGAACTAGTTGGTGCCCGGCCACAATCGATGACTGCCCTGACAGGGAGCTCAGCAGAGGACCCCTGAGGGAGCAGGAGAGCAGTGGGATGCAGACCCCAAATTCTCATAAGAAGACCAAACTTAATGGTCTGACTGAGACTGGAGGAATCCCGGCGGCCATGCTCTCCAGACCTTCTGTTGACACAGGACAGGAACCATCCCTGAAGACAACTCATCAGACATGAAAGGGACTGGTCAGCGGGTGGGAGAGAGACGCTGATGAAGAGTGAGCTAATTATATCAGGTGTACACTTGAGATTGTGTTGGCAACTCTTGTCTGGAGGGGGGATGGGAGGATAGAGAGAGAGGGAAGCCGGCAAAATTGTCAAGAAAGGAGAGACTGAAAGGGCTGACTCAAGACGGGGAGAGTAAGTGGGAGTAGGGAGTGAGATGTATGTAAACTTATATGTGACAGACTGATTGGATTTGTAAACGTTCACTTGAAGCTTAATAAAAGTTATTATAAAAAAAAAAAAAATTCTAAAAACTGTTAAAATATTAAAAAAAAAAAAAAAATGAATCAGACAGATCCTAACCCCCCAAAAATTTACTACCTATAAGAAGTGATAAGAACTATAAACAGCAAGCATAATACAACACAGAAAGTAATAGTAGTATAAGAGGGGTTCAAGAAAGGTACCATGAAAGCTCAAAGAATAGAGCAAACTGCCAACTGGAGACCAGGAAAACCTTTGTAACTGAGAAGGCAAATACACTGAACAGTAAAGAATGGGCAGGGTTTGAACTGAGGAAAAAAATTAGTAGAGAATGCTATGAACAAAGTTTTTTAGTGCTGCCGTAACAGAAATGCCACAAGTGGATGGCTTTAACCAACAGAAATTTATTTTCTCACAGTTTAGGAGGCTAGAAGTCCAAATTCAGGGCCCAGGCTCTAGGGCAAGGCTTCTCTCTCTGTCAGGGAAAGGCCTTCTCTCTTTTCAGCTTCTGTTCCTCCGTTCCTTGGCAATCTTCATATGGCCTGGTGTCCACCTTCCTGCATCTGTGCTGGTTTGCTTCTGTGCTTCAGGTGCTCCTTTTATATCTCAAAAGTCATTGGCTTAAGACACACCTTATACTGATATAGCCTTATTCACATAATAAAGAAACCTTACCCCCAGATGGTATTATATCCACATGTATAGGAGTAAGAATTTACAACACATATCTTTGGGGACACAATTCAATCCATAACAGCCTCCATCTCTTGCACCTGTGCTCCAAGTGAAATGAAAAGCCTCCTAAACAGAAGTTCAGCTAAATAAACCCAATACACTATCAATCAAATCCAAACTTATACTGGAGATCAAACTTAATGGTCCGAGTTTTGTTGTTTGAGCACTGTTAGCCCTCTCATATAAGCATATGGGTGATGTTATGGAACCTTCAAATGACCACAGATAGGATTATCCTACTTCATCACCTACCTTAGTAACCACAGTAGATACAAACATCTTAAAAAAAGATAAAAGTTGTCATCAAGTAGGTTACAACTCATGGTGTTTCCATGTGTGTCAGAGTAGAACTGTGTTCTGTAGAAATTTCAATGGCTAATTTTTTTGGAAAAAGATTGCCAGGTTTTTCTTCCAAGGCACCGTTCAACCTTTCAGTTAACAGCCAAGCACTTTAACTATTTGCACCACCCAGGGGCTCCTCCAAATTGAAATTTACCTTCAGGTGACAATTTGACATCCCTAGGAGTCCCCAGGATTCCAGAACACTTACTTGTGCTCATGCAGAATCTGTACGTAGACCAAGATACAATCGTTCCAACAGAACAAGGGGATGTGTGTGGTTTAAAATCGGAAAAGGTGTGTATCAGGATTAAATCCTTTCACCATACTTATTCAATCTGTATGCTGAACAAATAATATTAGAAGCTGAACTATACAAAAAAAAAAAAAAACATGGCATCAGGATTACAGAGAGACTTATTAGCAACCTGCGATATTCAGATGATACAACCTTGCTTGCCAAAAGTGAAGACGACTTGACACACTTACTGATGAAGATCAAAGACTACAGCCTTCAGTATGGATTACACTTGAACATACAGAAAACAAAACTCTTATAAATGGACCAATAAACAACCATGTTAAATGGCAAAGAAATTGAAGGTGTCACGGATTTCATTCTTCTTTGATCAATAATCAATGCCTGCGGAAACAACAGTCAAGAAAGAAAATGACATTGTGTTGGGCAAGTCTGATACAAAAGACCAAAGACCTCTTTAAAGTGCAAAAAAAGCAAAGTTGTCATTTTGATGACTAAGGCATGCCTGACCCAAGCCATGGCCTTTTCAATCACTTCATACGTATGCAAAAGCTGGACTTCAATAAAAAAGGAACCTGAAGAAGAATTGACACATTTGAATTGTGGTATTGGCAAAGACCGTTGGATATACCATGGACTTCCAGAAGAATGAACAGATCAGTCTTGGAGGAAGTACAGCCAGAATGCTTCTCAGAAGTGAGAATGATGAGACTATGTCTCACTTACTTTGGACATGTTATCAGGAGTGACCAATTACTGGAGAACAACCTCATGCTTGGTAAAGTAGAGGGTCAACATAAAAGAGGAAGACCCTCAATGAGATGGATTGACACAGTGGCTGCAACAATGGGCTCAAACATAGCAATGATTGTAAGGATGTCACAGGATCAGGCAATGTTTCATTCTGTTATATATAGGGTCACTGTTATGTATAGGGTCACTGTGATGATTGTTCTGTTTCAACTTGTGTAGGCTACGATTCTCGGTGAGTTGGCAGGCACTATGTAATTACTTTCCATTTTGTGATCTGATGCAAGCAGCCAATTAGTTGAAAGGGGATTTTCCTTGGGGGTATGGCCTGCCTTCAGTGTATGAATGGATGTTCTGGCAAACCTCAAACTCCCTCAGCCTGAACTCTTTTCATCACCTGACCTCTGGTTCTTGGGATGTAAGCCTGCAGAAGTCTTCAACCTGCAGCCTGAGCTGCAGATGTTGGATTTGCCAGTGCTCACAAGCTCCTGAGCCAACAGAAGCCTCTAGCTTACCACCTGACCTGCAAATTTTTGGATTTGTCAGCCCCTACAGCCATGTGAGCCAACAGAAGCCTTCAGCTTGCCACCTGTTTCAGAGATTTGGGATTTAACAGCTCCTATAATTTCATGAGCCATTTCCTTGAAGTAAATCTCTTTCTATGTATTACATTTATATATATGCTGCACCAGTTTTGCTCTTCTGGAGATCCCAGGCTAAGTCAGTTGCTATTGTTGCCAGGAACCCCAGGTTCTGCTTGGTGCGACTCCATCTGGTACCAAGAAAACAGAGACCGAGATGGGGAGAACAAAAGGCAACTTTATTGGTTGTCCAAGCAAGGAGACAGTCAGGGCTAAGTGCCTTCTGAGACTGCTGGATGGCAGCTTGTTGAGGCTGGTTTATACAGGCAAGATCAGTTACAAAACGCACAGGCACAGATGGTTCAGAATGAATAAGCATTTTCTAGGGCCTGTGTTTGATCCCCTGCTCAAGAGGAAGTTAGCCATTTTTGTTCATTAGCATGTCAGCTCTCCACCCAGGGGTTGAGAATTTACCATGTACGAGGCAGTTAATAAGCTAAAAGTTTTCTGAAGTGCCAAGATGGAGGTCAGAACCCATTTCAGCTGGTTCCAGCTAGCTGATGGCTGTTTCTTTTCAAAGAAGTTCTGAGGAGAAAAACAACTTTAGGAAATGGGCTGGGCGAGGAGCTGTCCTGAGGAGACAATGATTTTAAGAAAATGGCTTCTAGCCCTTTTACTGTGAGGCAGAGCGGACTCGAATGCACCTAACAACAACAGCAACAACTAAGGAGTCCCTGGGTGACATAAACATACAAACAATTGAGTGCTTAACTACTCACCAAAAAGTGGGCAGTTTATGCCTGCTCAGAAATGTCTAACAGGCCTGGCAGTCTGCCTCTGAAAGCTCACAGCCTTAAAAACTCTATGGAACACTTCTACTCTGCACACATGTGTCAGAATCAACTTGACAGCAACTAGAAGCAACAAGGAGATTCAAGACGATAAATGAGTGTGTGAGGGCAGTTCTCAAAGGATTCCATAATCTTAGCAATGGTAGTATCATATTAGCAAATGTATACATTCCCAGGGTAACTGTTTTGCAGCAAGAAACTATTTGGATGAATTAGTTTGGTGCATTTGTTAAAATTTCAATCACATTTTTAATACTCAAACTTGTATATTCTTTCTGGACCTCTTGTTACAAGGAACCAGGGGGATTCTGTGGCCCCACACCACCAGTGTTCAGAATTTATGAGGATGGAAAATAATAAGAAGGAAAAAACTAAATATAAAGATAACCTCATCTTTCCTTCTCATCCGATTGCTCTGTGGTAATTTAGTCCCCGGCTAATGTATTACCCATAATTTATTGTAAATTTATTAAACCTCAGTAACTCAGAAGCCTAGTAGCTTATGGATGGTCCTCTAATTAGTGGAATTAGAGGACGATACAGCTTTCTTTGATTAATTGGCACATGTGGAGGCTGGATGCCCTCTGAGGCCTCATTTGCACATTAAGTTACCACATATTTTGTGCTGAAATACGAAGGGTTCCATCTACCCATGTGAAGGCAATGTCCTGTGGATCTAATTAAATCACTATGCTTTTTCCCCTTTCTCTTTTTCACCCACTTTGGCGCAATTTTCTAAGGAATAACCTAAAAGTTTAAAAATGGAATAAACAACCTATGTGTAGTAGCAATTTACAATTACAAATTCCTTTCACATATATTATCCCATTTAACTCTCTCAACAACCCTCATAAGAACATACAGGTTTATTCCCATCTTACATATAGATATTGAGATTGATAGGCCTCCCAATTTATAAAGTAGTAATTGATCAAGCTGGGGCGCACACATAGATCTTCTTACTCCAACATTGAGCTATCTTCACTCTGCTATGTTGCCTCCTTAGAGAATTACCCCAAATTGCATGATAAAAGACATGAAGAAAATACTGTTCTTCCATTGTCATATTCTGTGACAACCATTATTGTAAAGGGAAGGTTAGCCTGAACTGGTAGAAAGACTTTAACACATTAAGGGAAAAATGGCGTTCAGTGAGAGTCAGTATGAGCTCATAAAGAACGAGCCATATCTGACCAATACATTTCCATGTTTGACAGAGTTCTTGGGACCCTCAGGAAAATGCTCTAGACAATGTTGAAAGCAATATGAGAAAACATTTTCCAAAAGGAAAAGCTGTTCATAAATAAGAGAGTAACTTTGCCTTCATCCCAGGAGTTTAAGAGAGATTGGATGGCTAGTTGGTTATAATTCTAACTCAAATGTCAGCTACATGGTTTGCAAAATGGTTCATTAAGGTCTCTTTCTTTGCTGAGCTTCTGTGGTTTTTAAAAACATAGCAAGCCAAGTTTCTGGGTCAGAGAAATTTATAGGCCATTGCCTTTGCTGGGCATTTGTCAGAGCCTGAAATAAGGGAGTTATTTTAGACAGTGAGCAGTTCCAGTAACCAAAGGCCATCCAGCCATCTTCTGGGCACCTCTCACAGAGTGTTTTACCTTTTGGGGAGAGCATATCTGGATGGATATAACAAAGGTTCTGAAGGGCCTTCTTGGTATAAATGCCTGTTATTGTGGTCAGTGTCATTTAAGAAAAGCAGGAGGGAGGTGTTTCAAACAGAAGTTCAACTTCTATTCCCTGAAGCCCCTCCAGCTCCAGCACTGCTGTGGTTTTTCAGCACCCTGTGAAACTGGCCTCCGGGAAGGCAGTGGAGGGAGATAGCTGAGCTGCCTGCCTGGGACGTACACTGGTTGGTTGCTAGCTGGGAGAACTGGTTGCAGAACTGTTTTCCCGTTTAGGTACTGAGTTGCTCAGTGGCGACCTGTATTGTGAATATGCTTCAGCCAGGCTGTCTAAGACGGCAAAAAGAACACTTCTTTCTTGCTGTGAATTCTGAAGGAACCCGAACCTGTGGCAGCTGCGACCCATCTTGAGAGGAGACCTCTATCTGATCTATAAGAGAGACTTGGAGAGAAATGAGAATTGGCACAGCTTCCTACAGGTTCTCCATAAAGAATCTTGTGCGAGGGCCACCAGCTTGCTGTGACTTAATGCCTCCTAACTCGTCTTCCACTGCTTTTGCTGATGTTAGGAGGCTGGAAAACAACACATCTGCATAGAAATGACAAGATGAGAAGATCTTATGAGAAAAACCCTATTGCTTAATGGCCTATATCTCGCTTTTCTCCACCATCAGTTCTCTCTCAGCTTCTCTCAGTCCCTCTAAAATACCATTTGCCTCTTGGTGATGCCAGCTCCCTTACCTCGTTAAGCTGCTGCGAAGGAGACCCGGGGATTGATGGCAGACAGGTTTTATGTGGCTCCCGCAAAGAAGTCAAGCTTGGCATGGGGGAGGCTGCTGGGGAGATATTACCGCAGGTTCCGGCACACCAGCTGATTGTTGTTGTGAACTGACAGATAATGGGGGAGCTTTCTTTGATAGCTGGTTCCTTGTGGGTGCAGCTGGATTTAAAAAAAAGAAAGAAAAATTTGCTCCATGGGAAATAAATTTAACCATTTATTTTTTTGGTTTGTTTGCCTTTTATTAACACTTGCTTTCAGGGTATCCTAGAGGCATTGTACTGTCAGGCATTATATTGTCTGATGAAAACCTGGACTGATAACTCTGTAAGTCCTTCCTCTAGGTGGTCACTATGCCAGGCCCCAGGGGGCAGGTGGAAGCAGAGCGAACCACGGCTCAAGATTCTGTTACAATCACTCTGAAAGGGTGGCACTGGTGGGGAGCGACAGAGTGAAAGCTGGCTGAAATGTGTTGGCTGAAAAGTTCAAAATTGTTGGCTGTAAAGTTCAAATGCCAATTTGAGGGTTGCCTAAAAAATCCCAACATGTCCCAGTTGCATTTTGCTTAGGAAAGAGGGAGAGCAGAACTGGAATTCCAGAGGAGTACCAAGCTCCACCTCATTTCCTCTGCATGAGAATTAAACTATGATATGAAATCTCCCAGGTGGTGAGGGCTGCTCAGATAGCATGGCCCAGACCCTGAGACATCATCTCCCTCCCTTGGAGTCTCTCTCTAGCTCCTTAGCTAGAAGGTTTCATGCCTGTCTCCACAAATGGAGGTTCTAACATTCATGGTCAGTACATCGGAGCCCTCAGCTAGTTTATACCAAACTAGAATAAGATAATGAACCCAACTCATTGGAATGAATCTAATAATAATAACAGAAATAGTAGTCATAGTCATAAAAAAAACAAAATCATAGTGTTGTTATTGTTGTTAGCTGCCTTTGGCTGATTTTTCAGAAGTAGATTTCCAGGCCTTTCTTCCTACTCTGGCTTCACCTGAAATCTCTGTTGAAAACTGTTTAGAACCATAGCAACACACAGCTACATTTTAGTGTTTACCACATGCCAATCTCAGTGCCAAGGTCTTTCCACGTATTATCTCATTTAGGCCTCATTTTCAAACCTATGAGTTACATACAAGGGTTGCCCCATTCTTACAGCTAAGTAGCTTGTCCTAGGTCACAGGGTTAGTTAAATGCAGAGCTAGGCTCTGTCTAACACCAAGAAAAGTATCATCCTTACTATCACAGTTTATTGTATAGAACCAACCCTTCTCCAAATCAGGGTTTTAGAGCTCCCCCCTTTTTTTTTTAGTTACCAAACCCCTATGTTCTCCAGCCAAACTCTTACATTGAACTCTACGCTATAACACAGATATACAGCATGCAACAGAGGAAAGTGGTATGGAACCCCCTCTTGCTGTCTCCTCCATTTCCTCTTCTTGGCGCATCCACCAATTTGAAAACCACAACCCCAGATCATGCCTAAAGTGCGTGCACTTTTGGACTCTCTGCCTTGGATGGCCTGAGCCCTGCCCTATATTTTCCGATTTTCTTCTCCTCCATTGAAGCCTCATGTTGCTGTCTCCCGCACAAGAGAGATCCTGGTGATTACAACCCACAACACTTGCCCGGCACATCGTATGAAGCCCTTGGACTATATCGTTAGAGACATCTTTTTACAGTAATAAAAGAAATAAGTAGGCCATATCAAGAGCATAAATTATTGTAAAGGAGAATAGAAGCATCCACATCAGGAGAAAATTTCAGAATTTATGCAGTAAATAAGGGGAGTGGCTTGTTAAGGAAGGAGAGGGTACTAGCAATTACAAGCCACCCTTTTAGGTATGACCCTGGGTGCTTTGCACAGGCTTTCTCATTTATTCCTCACCACAGGCTCGGAGGAGTCCTACCCTCCCCGGGCTTTACTTCACCAGCTTCCTCTGACAACGCAAAATGCTCAGAAATTGATCTCATTCAAGGGGAAAAGTTGTATCATTTGGAGATAAAAATAAGAAAAGTGCTTAATGCTTCACTTGCTGAATCCTCTGCCGAAAAATGGCCTTTGCAGCCACTCCTCCGCGGGAACGAATCCTGCCATGGAATATTATCTTCTCATCCTCTCTGCCATATGTTCAGGCAATCTGTGTTTCACAGCCTATATTAATACACTGAGTCAGAGGCAGTGGGGTTCAGTGGGCTAAGCAACAGCCAGGAAAATTGAGGGGTGTGAGTTCTAATTCCGTCCTTTCCCCTCACTTGCTGGCCGACCTTCAGGGAAGTTGTATCGAGCTCACATCATCCTCCATTTCCTCCTCACTTCTCAGCAAATTGAAGAGAAAGACCAACAATGTCTGCACAGAGTTTTCTAAACGTCTTTGGCGCCTTTAACTGCCCACGATTTTAAAACTATCCTGAGGCTGTCAAAGATCTTAAAGAAATGATCTCTACCCTTCAGTCATGTGCAACCTAGCTGGAACATTAAATATATATTTATAAAATTAGTTAATCATCTCTATACTTCCAGATAGTTGCTTTTTTTTTCCTTTGACAGTTAAAGTTATTTTAACTTTTATGTAATTAAGAAGACATTAAGAAAGATATTCTCAACCCCTATGATAATGTATTTACGCAACATCTCAAATCCTTCACAAAATGAGCCAAATTATGTATGCATGTGTATGTATGTGTGCTTTTCCATGTATGTTTTTCTTTTGTGTGTGTGTGCATGTGAATAAAACCAAAAAACAAACAAACCATTGCAGTAGAGTCAATTCCAACTCATAGCGACCCTATAGGACAGGGTAGAACTGTTCCACAGGGCTTCCAAGGAGTGGCTGTGGATTCGAACTACCGACCTTTTGGTTAGCAGCGGTAAATCTCTGTAGCTCTTAACCACTGTGCCACTAGGACTCCATATGAATAAAGAAAAAGTAATTATGTTCATCTCAAATATATAACAGGCTCAGGACTTATTATTACTATACACCTAGCAAGAGTAGAACATTTCCTGTCTCCTCCTATTCAGGGACCAGAGAAAATTCTTCCCTCCTTTACACCATTCCTGGGAAAGCTGAGGAATACACATCTGAAGACACTGCACAGAAGATGGAGGTGACATGAGACAGTAGACAAAAACCCTCCACAACAAGGGATAATTCATAGCTACAGTTGGAAGCTATATGGTCTAGGAGACCATATTTTTGAAATTTGCTTTGCAAAAGAGGGCCACCATGACTTCCAGGAAAATGTACAAAATGGTCTTTCTGTATATACTTGAAACTACAAGGATAGTGCCAGGGTTTTAAGATGGAGGCACATGAGTCATTGAAATGGCACCTCGGAGGTATGTTAGGCTGACATAAAAAATACAAAACCCAGCTCCTTTGTCCTGGCATAGAAATCACAGCGATGACATACTTACCATGTAATATTGGGAAAGCTGCTATCCCAGATGTCCCTTAGAAGGTCAAGTGATTCTATTAGGTGTCCTCAGGTGTATTTGGGTTTAGGTCTTTCCAAAGAAGAGATTTTTTTTTAAGTGTATGTAAATATATATAACTATTTGTAAGTGAATATCATGGGGATTCAGGATTCAATTTGGGGCAAGGGTAGAATTTGACGTGGCATCTTTGAATATTGTGGTGTCTGGCCACAAAGTGCTCCAGATAAAATTTTCCTAAACAAATAGGCTCTGTTTTCTAGCATGAGGCATTTGTGTGGTGGGTATGACATTCCCAAAGAAGAATGGGAATAGCATCGGGGTACTCTTTAACAAAATCAGGCAAATGTAAATGTTTGCAACATTAATTTTGACTATAAGTGGCATTGGGGGTAAATTCACACTGGATCCCTCAAAACAACTGAAGAAAAGTCAGCTTTCAAGTTCTGGGAGGCCTCTGGGATCTGCAGAACATTGGAATTCTTCATGAAGTCTTTAAGAGGAGATTGGGACTGAAGGGAGGAAGATCTTAAATCCAGGAAAACTTTGAGCATCCTTGACGTGCTAGGGGAAAATCTAGACTTATATCTTTAATTGGGAACTGGTTAAAGAATTGTAAAGGTCTTTGACTATAAGATCTTGACTTTCTCTTTTCCTTCTTGCCTTTTAATGTCCTTTTTCTATCACAGAAGCAAGCTGACATGAGCCTAAATCCAAATCTTCAGTGAATTTCTTTCTGGGTGATTAGTGTACTTGTCTCAGCCATCATGGAGGACACCTTTGAAACATGAGTATGTTCTACTAAAGAATAGGTCTGATCTAAGAATCGATGTGGGAAACCAACTGGTTGTCAAGAGTCAACTGAAGTCTACAGTGCCGAAATAGTGGATTTAGTGAGGGTCGATTCTCAGATATGTCAGTCTGGCAAGCCAGATTATTGTTCTTCTGTGGGCTTTAAGGCCATTTGGAAGTCACTGGCTGCACTACAATAAAAGCTTCTCTATTTTATGGTTACTTGGCCTACATGAGGTACAGTCCCTCATTCTTGTATGGGAGGCCTAGGAGGTGGGATCTGTCTCATAGAAATTTGTATGTACAGTTCCAGGGCCCAAACTCATGACACCACCCCATCTCAGATACCCCAGTGCTTTGCCGACTCTTCCCTTTCAGTCAAATTTTAAGTTTCCAAATACATTCACGTGGAGGCAATCATGTAAGAGGTAACAAGCTTTTCCAAAAAGCTATCATAGAAGGTAATATGTCTCCAGGTGAGGACCTGGGTATCAAGGTGAATCATGGTAGCCCACATCTGAACTTGGTCACACCCCTAGTGAGCTTGTTATATGGCTCATTTTAAGGTTTCTCTCTTGGCCAGAGTCGAAAGTTTCTACAGAAACTCTTGAGTAAAGGCCTAATGCCTGCCTAGTGGGAGCTTCAGAGTTTATGCACAGGACTATGCTCTTTTCACCTTTCCAAATGGTTATGAAAAGAAAATGTTCCCAGACCAATAGCATTTATGTTGAAGTGCTAGAGAGAACTCCATAGTCTCGTGAGTGTCCTTACCATCCAAGTAAGCTGAGCGTATGTACCTAGGGGTGGGAAACCCAGTAAGCAAAGTAAGCATGGGCTTACTTTTGCTTACTTGCTAATCTGTAATGAAAAATTTCACATGTGTTTCACCCAGGTAAGCACAGGCTTACTTGTGCTTCCTTACTAAGCTGTAGTGAACAATTTCACATGTGTTTTACCAAAGTAAGCGCGAGCTTACTTGTGCTTACTTATTAATCTGTAGTGAAGAATTTCACGTGGGTTTCACCCAGGTAAGCAATTAATCTGCAGTGAACAATTTCACATGGGTTTCACCTAGGCAAACACGAGCTGACTTGTACTTACTTACTAACCTGTAGTAAACAATTACACACGGGTTCTACAAAGGCAAGCAGAGGTTTATTTATGCTTATTTACTGATCTGTAGTAAACAATTTCACATGGGCTCCACCCAGGCAAGCACGGGCTTACTTGTGCTTACTTACAAATCGGTATGTAAACAATATCACATGGGCTCCACCCAGGCAACCACGGGCTTGCTTGTGCTTACTTACTAATCTGTTGTTGTTAGGTGCTGTTGGGTCGGTTCTGACTCATAGCATCCCTATGTACAATAGAACAAAACACTGCCCGGTCCTGCACCATCCTCACAATTGTTGCTATGTTTAAGCCCATTTTTGCAGCCACTGTGTCAATCCATCTCTTTGAAAGTCTTCCTCTTTTTCACTGACCCTCTACTTCACCAAGCATGATGTCCTTCTCAAAAGACTGATCCCTCCTGACAACATGTCCAAAGTATGTGAGACATATTCTCACCATCCTTGCTCCTAAGGAGTTTTCTGATTATACTTCCTCCAAGACAGACTTGTTCATTCTTTTGGCAATCCATGGTATATTCAGTATTCTTCACCAACAACAGAATTTAAAGGCATCTGTTCTTACTCAGCCTTCCTTATTCATTCTCCAGGTTTCCTATGCATATGAGGGTATTGAAAACACCTTGGCTTGGGTCAGGTGCACCTTAGTCCTCAAGGTGACATCTTTGCTTTTCAACACTTTAAAGAGATCTTTTGAAGCAGAGTTGCCCAATGCAATGGGTCTTTTGATTTCTTGACTACTGTTTCCGTGGGTGTTGATTGTGGATCCAAGTAAAATGAAATTCTTGACAACCTCAATCTTTTCTCCATTTATCATGATGTTGCTTATTGGTCCAGTTGTGAGGATTTTTGCTTTCTTTATGTTGAGGTGTAATCCATACTGAAGGCTGTAGCCTTTGATCTCCATTAGTAAGTGCTTCAAGTCCTCTTCACTTTCACCAAGCAAGGTTGTGTCATCTGATAAAGCAGGTTGTTAACGAGTCTTGCTCCAATCCTGATGCCCCATTCTTCTTCATATAGTCCACTTCTCAGATTATTTGCTCGGCATACAAATTGAATAGGTATGGTGAAAGAATACAACCCTGACACACACATTTCCTGGCTTTAAACTATGCAGTTTCCCTTTTTTTCTGTTGGAACAACTGTCTCTTGATCCTTGTACAGATTCCCCATGAACACAATGAAGTGTTCTGGAATTCCCTTTCTTCGCAATGTTATTCATAATTTGTTACGATCCATACAGTTGAATGCCTTAGCATAGTCAATAAAACACAGGTAAACATCTTTCTGGTATTTTCTGCTTTCAGCCAGGATCCATCTAACATCCCTGCTTCCAAGTCCTCTTCTGAATCCAGCCTGAATTTCTGGCAGTTCAATGTTGATATATTGCTTCAGTCTCTTTTGAATGATCTTCAGCAAAATTTTTCTTGGCTGTGATATTAATGATATTGTTCAATAATTTCACATTTGGTTGGATCACCTTTCTTGGGAATAGGCATAAATATGGACCTTTTCCAGTCAGTTGGTCATGTAGCTCTCTTCCAAATTTTTTGGTATAGAAAAGTGAGCACTTCCAGCTCTGCATCCATTGATCGAAACATCTCAGTTGGTATTCTGTCAATTCCCAGAGCTTGTTTTCCACCAATGCTTTCAGTGCAGCTTGGATTTCTTCCTTCAGTACCATCAGTTCCTGATCATATGTTACCTCCTGAAATGGTTGAACATCGACCAATGTTTTTTGGTATAGCGTCTCTGTGTATTCCTTCCGTCTTCTTTTGATGCTTCCTGTGTCATTTAATACTTTCCCCATAGAATCCTTCAGTATTGTAACTCAAAGTTTGAATTGTTTCTTCAGTTCTTTCAGCTTGAGAAATGCTGAGTGTGTTCTTCCCTTTTGGGTTTCTATCTCCAGGTCTTTGCGCATGTCATAATAATTTACTTTGTCTTCTTGAGCTGCCCATTGAAATCTTCTGTTCAGCTCTTTTACTTCATTATTATTATTATTATTTTTGATCTGCAGTCAGCCCCTGGCCTTGTTCTGACTGATGATATTGAGCTTTTCCATCATCTCTTCCAACAGTTGTAGTCGATTTGATTCCTGCATATTCCATCTGGCAAGGTCCATGTGTACAGTCACCATTTATGTTGGTGAAAAAAGGTATTTGCAATGAAAAAGTCATTGGTCTGGCAAAATTCTATCATGCTATCTTTGGTATTGTTCCTATACCAAGGCCATATTTTCCAACTACTGATCCTTCTTCCTTGTTTCCAACTTTTGCATTCCAATCACCAGTATTTATCAATGCATCCTGACTGCATGTTTGATCAATTTCAGACTACAGAAGTTGGTAAAAATCTTCAATTTCTTCATCTTTGGCCTTAGTGGTTGGTGCATAAATTTGAATAATAGTCATATTAACTGGTCTTCTTGGTAGGCATATGGATATTATCTGATCACTCATGGCGTTGTACTTCAGAATAGGCCTTGAAATGTTCTTTTTGATGATGAAAGCAACACCGTTCTTCTTCAAGTTGTCATTCCTGGCCTAGTAGACCATATGATTGTCGGATTCAAAATGACCAATACCAGTCCATTTCAGCTAACTAATGCCTAGTATGTTGATGTTTATGCATTCCATTTCATTTTTGATGATTTCCAATTTTCCTAGATTCATACTTCATAAATTCCATGTTTCGATTATTAATGGATGTTTGCAGCTGTTTCTTCTCATTTTCAGTCATACCACATCAGCAAATGAAGGTTCTGAGACCTTGGCTCCATCCACACCATTAAGATCAACTCTTTTAAGGAGACAGCTCTTCCCCAGTTATATTTTGAGTGCCTTCCAACCTGAGGGGCTCATCTTCTGGCACTATATCAGACAATGTTCTGCTGCTATTCCTAAGGTTTTCACTGGCTAATTCTTTTCAGAACTAGACTGCCGGGTCCTTCTTCCTAGTCTGTCTTAGTCTGGAAGCTCAACTGAAACCTGTCCGCCATTGGTGACCCTTCTGGTATTTCAATACCAGTGGTATAGCTTCCAGCATCACAGCAACACACAAAAACCTAACCAGTTGCTGTTGAGTTGATTCCAACTCATAGCGACCTTATAGGACAGAGTAGAACTGCCCCATAGGGTTTCGAAGGAGTGGCTGGTGGATTTAAACTGCTGAATTCTTGGTTAGCAGCTGAGTCCTTAACTGCTGTACCACCAGAGCTCCATAAATATATATATATAGAGAGAGAGAGAGATTTATATCAAGGAAATGGCTCACATACTTGTAGAGACTGGAATGTCCCAAGTCAGGACCGGTCAGGATAGAGGCTCATTTGTGTTTACTTAGTAGCCTATAGTGAGCAATTTCATATGTCCTTCACTCAGGCAAGCATGGGTTACTTGTGCTTACTTAGTAATTTATAGTGTACAATTTCACATGGGCTCCTCCAAGTCAAATATGGGCTTCCTTGTGCTTACTAATTTCACTAAAGCACGTGTGAAATTGTTCCCTACAGATTATCAACTGAACACAAGTAAGCTCATACATACCTTTACTGTTAGATAATCTGCCCTTATGCATACTGTAAGAATGACAACCAGAGAGACTTTCTGTTGCTACAGAAAGTCTGTTGTTACTATAAAGTATCTGGCTAATTCTGCCTTATACCTCAGATCCCAATTTAGATAGAAATTGTTATCTGTTAGCATGCTAACACACATACAAACAGCTACCTGCTGGGTTAACACTCCTACTTTCCCCACTGGGATTTATTCAATGATTTGTGTAAGTTCCTGTTTCCCAACTCTATGCTCCATGAGGGTAAATACCATGCTGATTTTGTTTACCATTTTATCCCTAGCACTTAGTACAGTGTCTAGCATACAGTAGGTGCTTAATAAATATTTGTAAGTGAATAGATTAAAGAAATGAATGAAGTCTGATACCACCACTATTTCATGAAATGTGAACAGGATATTCTGGGAAATTTTACTAAAGAAGCTGAGGAGTAAACCAGGAGCATGGGTGGAGCAAGTTATATTTTTTAAAAAGTAGCAAGAAATCTTATTTAGGATGCAAGGATTGAGCATGGAGTCAACCAAGTTATAGGATATATCAGATACATTAGGAAGCAAAAGGGTGGAAGGGTGATACCAAAGGCAAGCACAGGAAAAGACTGGCATGAGTTACCAAGAACTAAGGGGGCCCATGAGGTCAGGAACCAGCAGAAACCAATCTGGATATGGTGCTTTGAGGAGGAGATAACTATGGAAAATCTTAAAAGGCTAGGCCAGAATCTTCCTCTTTGATCATTCAAAGAGTGTCAAACTTAAAAATGAAACCCAGTGCCGTCGAGTCGATTCCAACCCATAGCGACCCTGTAAGACAAAGTAGAACTGCCCCATAGAGTTTCCAAGGAGCACCTGGTGGATTCAAACTGCCGACCCTTTGGTTAGCAGCCATAGCACTTAACCACTATGCCACCAGGGTTTCCCATCATAAAGTTAAAAAAAAAAAAAAAGTTAGCACCTAATAAATGTCAGGCTTTGGAAAAAGGATGTCTTTTCTTTGCCAGCCATCTTAAAATCATATGTTTGGTTAAAAACACACTGCCCCTTTATTCTGATCTATATTTGGCCTTGACATTGAAAGAGCTTGGCTCACAGCTGAGTGCTCTATCTCAGTGCTGCAGCTGATATGACCAAGATAAATGTATCAGAGACTTGTGTTTTCCCTTTTCTCTTTCTCGCTTTCCATTTGGCTTGTCCATTTCAACTTCTGTGGCACCTTACTGAAAAAGCCCCTGCACCTTCAGACCTTGTTTTTTTTTCTCACCCCCCATAGGACTGGCCTTGTACTTGCCTGTGTGGAGAAGCAGGCAGGTCAGCTTTTTCCTGTCAGCATGCTCTCATAGAGCTAAGTACATGAACGCCCAAGTGTGGGGAGGTGGAGGTAGAGTACTGTGGGCTGTTCACAGTAAAACCAAGCTCCCAGGCTGGCTTATCATGGCAGCACAGATGCCAAGGATGGATGGGAAAGGGTGCAGACATTCCAAAACTGGCAGACTCAGAAAATAAACAAATAACATAAAACAAAACAAACTTCTACAAATATTCATCAAGTGTTTCATGGATATAACATTCTAGCTGGAAGTAAAGGAAGAAGAGTGGAAGGAGAGGTTATAAAATAAGCAATTAAAAAGCAAATGAACAAGCTATCTTTTGACCGTTTTATGTGATATAGAAGAAGTACAATACCTAGACTGATATGCAGGGTTCTTTTTTTTTTGGCTTTGTAGGCCTGGAAAATATTTTCACAAAAATAAACTAGGAAAAAAAAAATGGCAGTTTATTAAACTTATTTGTTTCTGCTTCATTTAAGTAGGTAAGCGTAAAAAAAAAAATCTTGAAACCTGATCATTCCTGTATTGTGCAAACAGTTGAGTGCTCTACCACCAGCCAAAAGGTTAGTAGTTTGAACCCACCCAAGCTACCTCAGAAGACAGGCCCAGGTAGTAAAGGGAGCAGGTGTGTTTGTTTTAGCTGGAGAGTTCAGGGAAGGCCTCTCACAGAAGGAAAGGACCTGAGAACCGAAAGGTAAGAATGAAACAGCCATGGAAAAAAAGTAGGGAAAGGGCATCCCAACCAGAGGAATGAGGAGGAGCAAAGGCCCAGAGCAGAAGTCTAAAGTAAGAGGAAGAAGGACAACGTGATTAAAGCACAGAGGAAGTGAGGCTCCTGGGCAGGAAAAATGTTGGTGAGGCTGGCAGGGGTAAGATCCTGCAGGGACTCAGAGACCAGGGTAAGGGACATTTCCTATGTCAAGGCTTTCCTATTTTTTTAGGATGTCTTAAGACCTTACTCTGTTAATTTCCAGGTTTTCTTTAGCTCAAGTATATGGTAGCTCCTTTCCTGGTACCAGCTTTGTGGTCCCTAGGTCACTGAATTCAATCATTCTGCTGAGGGAGTAGTTGGTGAAAAGAAAAGCATGAGTGAGATAGTATTGCAGAAAACCCAAAATGCTGATCTAAAGGGAATTATATTTGGCTTATCCTGGACAACATGTTTATATAAAAATAGGCTATATTATGGTCCTATCCCATCAGATTTGTCTCACTAATTAGTTTTGCTAATTAGTTTGCATCTATTATATACATACTAAAAGTAATGTGAAGGAAATGGCCCAAAATGAAAATTTGCCATGGAAAATCAGCCAATAATTAAAGTAAAAAAAAAAAAAAAGTAGATTGCACTGTATCTGCAAAAAATAAAATAAAATAAAACAGATGTGGATGAGGACAAGTTGGGCAGGAATTTGATGAGGGGATCTGAGCAAACTCAAAGGACATGCCCTCTGGCTAGTCTTTGCGGGATGATGGTTTTGGTGCGGTGATTGGAGAAGGGCTCTGAGTCAGACTGAAAGAGGATCAAATACCAGCTTTGCCCATTACTATCTTTGATTTGGATAAATTACTTTAATTCTCTAAGCCTCACTTTGCTCATCTGTAACATGGAGTTAACAGTGACCTTTACATAATGGATTTTGTCAAAATTAAATAATAAAGCATTTTACTCAGAGATGGCATAGCAAGCATTCAGTTATGGTTTTCATTATTATAATAATTTTTATTATATTTTAAATTTATATGTGTTTACATATCTTGTTATTACCTTACCTCCTTCCCAAATATGGACCATAGGAGATCAGACCCTAAGCCGTTTTACTCACCCTGGTAGAATGGCAAGACTTTATGAGCTAAGCAGGGAAGAAAGGCTGGTGAAGAAAAATAAGGAAAGCAGAAACGAACTGGAAACCAAATGAAGGAACTTACCACTGAATAAAATCTTGCCTTTGTAATATGGTTTGTTGTATATAAGGATGGGCATATCTGGAAATACATATCTTTTCAACTAGGGCATCTTTGTTGGTTAAGACCTCATTTGGGAGAGACTGAAATACTATTGGACTTAATAATCCAGTCCCAAGATTTTCTTTATCTCGCAGTCAAATGCTCAGGTAAAATAAATATTACCTTTCTGCATAGCTCAATCAAAGACTCCACCTATACGTAGATGTCCTCTTTCTCTGAACTTGCTACGTAATACTCTCCTAAACGTCCAGCTCTGGGTCAGACCCCTGAAAAGCGGCCCACCCCTCAGCCAACTTTCCTGCTTGGAGACGCCTAGATAAGCTGTTATATGACAAGAATGTGCAGAAATACAGCTGTAATATGTTACCTACGAGGCGGGCTCATCCCACGTCTACTCCTCTTGTGGCCTATTCTAACCAGTTTTTCTCCACAGACTTGCATAGCAGACATTTACCCACTTGTGGATCTGAATCTAAGCCTGTTATGTGGTTGTTAGGTGCTGTAGAGCTGATTCTGACCCAGGGATGAGTTATTTGGCAATAATTTTAAAATCTATTTTTGTAAACTTTTATTGAAGTGTGATGTGCCTGTAGTAGAGATTACAAATCTCATATAGCTCAGTGACTTTCTACAAAGTGAGCATACATGTCACAATTCAAGAAAATAAACATTGCCAGGAACCCAGACACCTCCTTTGTCCTTTTTTTCAGTATTACTTCTCCCAAAAGTAGCCACTATTATGACTTCTTTTTAAGTATAAATCATATCTTATCTTTCAGGTTTGGCATCTTTTACTAAATATTATGTGTATATTCTATGTACACTCTCATGCTATCTGTAAATAATGACAATTTTATTCCTGCCTTTCCAAATCTTGTAACTTTCATTATTTTTCTTGCTCTATTGCATTGACTGTGAGCTTCAGTAACATATTACGAGAAGGGAAGGCAGAAATCTCTGTTTCATTTTTTATGTGTTGTGAAAATGTTCAGTATTTCACCATCAAATATAGTGTTTGCTGTAGAGGTTTGGTAGATACTCTGTGTCAGATTTAGAAAATTCCTTTGTATTCATAATTGCTAAATATTTTATCATAAATGAGTATTAAATTTCTTTTCATCCTTTTCTGCATATATAGAGGCAATCACACTGTTTTGTTTTTCTACTGTTACTGTGCCAAATTATATGGATTGATTTTTTTTTAATGTTAAAAATGAAGCTTCTGTTTCCGAAATGAATCAACATGGTGCCGTAGACAGAAGCACCATGCCATACCTTTACAGCAAAGACCCGAAAACTAAGAAAAACAGAGAAAAATGCCAGTCTGGAACCTGAAATGTCAAATGAAGAGATAAAGAACTCAGCCAATCACCAAATGGAATAAGAAACTTACAGAGAACAGACAGTGAGGAGAGATAAGTGTGGAGGTCCCCTATCAGCTAACACAGCATGGATACGCCATCTTGGAATCCTGTTGGAGATCGGCAAACAGGGAGCACAGGAAAGCAGCTTCACACAGCTCCTAGCAGGAGACAGAGCACCCAGGAACCAGCAATACATGCTTTCCAACCCCCCAACATCTACCCTCAGCTCTATCTGGCTGGCAGCTTCCTGGCTGGCAGCAGTGGCTTGGCTGGCTGGGAAGTGCAGTGTCCATGCTGACTGGATTCACCCTACCCGCATCAGAGATCAGTGGATGGGGAGTACGGGAAAGAAGCTTCAAGAAGTTCACAGCAGGAGACAAAGCACTCAGTAACCAACGACATATGCTTTCCTAATCCCCACCTTTCTTCTCCCCTTCTTCCCCCCTGGCCTTCTCTGCTTCCTACCAGCTGCAGTCTCTTGGCCTGGAGACAACTGCTTCAGCCCCAGGCCACATGGATTCACCCTGCCCACACTGGCCGGGTCCCCAAGTACCATTTGTCTGTTGCTTGTGTTGCTTTTTTCCGTTTCTTTTGGTTTCTCAGCTGCCTCTCAAGACCTCCCCCTCCTTTCTCTCAAACACCTGGCTCCATGTGCCATCTTTGCTTCCTTTTTGAAGGGGTGTGAAGCACTGTTCAACTGGGGAACCACTCCCTCAGCCTGCCACACCATGCTGGTGGAATCCCCAGGGCTTTTTTTTTTTTTTTTTTTTTTGCTTTGCTTTGTTTTACTTTGCTCTGTTTATTTGTTTGTTTTCTTTTTCTTTTCATGGCTTGGAAGCCCCTTCTAGCCATGCTGCACTGCATGGCTTAGATGGCCCTCCCCAAATATGTGCAGCCATCTAGGTGGGATCTCTGGGGGCATTTCTTTTTTACTTTTTCTCTTTTTTCCTTTTTGTCTTTCTTCATTTCTCAGTTCTCATCTCTCTGTCGTTACCTTCTTTTTCTGTCTCCTGAATACCTGGCACTGTCTGATATCTATACCCCTCTAGCCAGGCTATATTGTGCAGCCTGGGAGCCACTTCCCCGGTTTTTGTAGCTGCACCAGTGGGATCCCTGGGAGCTTTTCTTTTTTTTCTTTCTTTTCCTTCTTCCAAGCTTTTATCTAGTTATTTTTTTTCTTTTTTGCTTTCCCTTCCTTTTTGTTTTTCTCCATTTCTCAGTTTCTTATCTCTCTATTCCAATAGTAAGCTCCCTTAGATCTCTTTTGTTTTGTTTCTTTGTTTGTTTTGGCTCCTGTTTCTCTCTCCTCTTCTCTTCCCCACACCCATATTAACTCCACACATCACAACCTCTCCTCTCCTTTCTGCCTACCTGCATGATGCACTGAACATCACACCCCCAAGCAGGCCAGGCATGGCCTACTGGAATCTGCTCAGCACTGATTCCCAGCCCACCCTATCTGCCCTAGTACATGCCACACACAACCCATCCTAGCCCTCCCCTTCAGCTGGACCTGCCCTGCTGCACCATACCTAAGTGACTGGCCCTGACTATTAGACGAGGAGGTGAAAAGTATCATAACCACAGACAAGTGAACAACAAAGAACACACAGCCCACTAGCTTAGACATAACCAAATAAAGCAAAAAAGTAGGATGAAACAAATAGATCTACAATCAATAAATGAAGAGAGTAACTACTGAATGTCCCAAAGACAGCAGGCAATATCAAAACATTTGAAAAAAATGGACAGGACAGTTCCAGTAGGCATCCAAAATAAAACACCAGATGACTTTCCACTAGAAGAAAAGGCACTAGAACTACCTGATAAAAAATAAAAGGGAATTCAAATCTCTAATATTCAGAACTATCCAAGAGTTGAAGCAAAAAGTAGACAAAAAAAATGAGGAAAAAATAGACAAATTCATGGAAAATACAGACCAAAAAAAATGGAAGAATTCAAGAAAATAATACAGGAACAAAATGCCTAAATAAATTCACAACTAGAAATCATATAAAACAACAATTAGAAATTGAAAAGATAACAAGATTTCAGAAAATGGACAGTGACATAGAAAGGCTGAGGAGCAGGTCTGAAATGATGGAAGAGAGGATCAGCGAAATTGAAGACAAACACCTGGATACAAATCTGTTTGAGGAAAAATCAGAAAAAAAGAACAAAGAAAAACAAAGAAATCCTGAGAATTATGTGGGATACAATTAAAAGCAAAATTTCTGAGTGACTGGAGTTCCAGAACAGGGGGCAAAACTTTAAACACAGAGAGAATCACTGAAGAATTGCCAACAGAAAACATCACTAATATCAGGAAAGATGAAAAACTGACCATCCAAGAAGCTCGATGAACCCCATATAGGATAGGCCCCAAAAGAAAATCACCAAGGCATATCATAATTACACTTGCTAAAATGAAAAACAAAGAAAAAATCACGAGAGCAGCTCAAGAAAAACAAAAAGTCACTTACAGAGGACACGATAAGACAAAGTTCTGATTATTTGGCAGAAACCATGCAGGCAAGAAGGCAATGGGATGACATTATAAAATTTTGGAAGAAAAAAATGCCAAACAAGAATAATATATCCTGCAAAACTCTTGTTCAAATATGATGGTGAAATCAGGACATTTCCAGATAAACAGAAACTAAGGGAATATCTAAAAACCAAACCAAACTTACAAAAATTATTAAAGGGAGTCCTTCAGTCTAAGAACAAACAACATCAGACCACAGCCTGAATCTAGGATGCAAGATTGTACCAGCCAGATACCAACGTAGGAAATGAGGTCTCAAGAGAACTATCCCAAACCAAAAGAGTTATAACAGGGAACCAAAGAGGTTAATCTGTAAATGACAACAATATCGGAACAATAAAAGGGGGATTAAATGGAGAGGAAGGCAAGGCGATATTGAGTAATAATAGACTGGTTCAAACCTAGGGAGATAAGGGTAAATTTCAAGGTTACCACAGAGAAAATTAACAAACCTACTCATCAAAATAAAGAAGAAAAACAAAGTCTCAAAAACAAAATCTACAAAAACAAAAGAATTCAGCACACGAGAGTAAGAGGAACAAAGAAAACATAAGCACCAAAAAAAAAGCACTACAAAATGACAGCAATAAACTTGCTCCTATCAATAAAAAAAAAAAAAAAAAATTTTTTTTTTTTATCAGTAGTTACACTGAATGTAAATGGCCTAAATGCACCCATAAAGAGACACATAGTGACAGAATGGATAAAAGAAAACAGGATCCATCAATATGCTGTCTAAAAGAGACACACTTTAGAAAAAAGATGTAAATTTATTAAAAAATCAAAGGATGGAAAAAATATATGAAGCAAAAAACTACCAAAAAAGAGTAGGAGCGGCAATACTAATTTCAGATAAAATAGACTTTAAAACAAAATCCACCATAAAAGACAAAGAAGGGCACAATATAATGATTAAAGGGATGATTCATCACGAAGACTTAACCATAATAAACATGTATGCGCCCAACGACAGTGCTCCAAAATACATAAAACAAACTCTAACAGCACGGAAAGATAAATTGACAGTTCCACAATAATAGTAGAAGACTTTAACACATCACTCTCAGTAAAGGACAGAACATCTAGAAAGAAACTCAACAAAGATATAGAAGAGCTAAAGGGCACAATCAGCCAACGTGACCTCATAGACATATGTAGAACACTCCACCCAACAGCTGCAAAGTACACATGGAATGTTCTCCAGAATAGACCACATCTTAGGCCACGGAGCAACCCTCAACAAAATCCAAAACATTGAAAAATTACAAAGCATCTTCTCTGACCACAATGCCATCAAAGTAGAAATAAACAACAGGAAGAGCAAGGAAACTGAATAACACCCTGCTTAAAAACCACTGGGTAATAGAAGAAATCAGAGATGGAGTCAAAAAATTCCTAGGGTCACACAAGAATGAAAATGCATTATACCAAAACCTTTGGGATACAGCAAAGGCAGTGCTCAGAGGTCAATTTATAACGATAGATGCACACATCAAAAAAGGAGGAAGGGACAAAATCCAAGAATTAGCTACACATCTTGAACAAACAAACAGAACAGCAAAAGAAGCCCACAGCCACCAGAAGAAAGGAAATAATAAAGATCAGAGCAGAAATAGGTGAAATAGAGAATAGAAAAACAATAGAAAGAATCAACAAAACCAAAAGTTGGCTCTTTGAAAGAATCAACAAAATCAACAAACCACTAGTCAAACTGACAAAAGAAAAACACGAGAGGGCGCAAATAATACAAATAAGAAATGAAATGGGGGACATTACAACAGACCCAAATGAAATGAAAAGGCTCATAACAGAGTGCTATGAAAAACTATACTCCAACAAATTAGAAAATGTAGAGGAAATGGGCAAATTTCTAGAAATACACTACCTACCCAAAATAACACAAAATGATTTTTTAATATCTGAACAGACCTATAACAAGAGAAGAGATTTAAAAGGTAATTAAAATAAAAAAAAACTCCCCACAAAAAAAAAAAAAAAAACCCCAGACCAGATGGCTTCACCGGAGAATTCAACCAAACATTCAGAGAAGAGCTTACACCAGTACTACTCAAACTATTTCAGAACATAGAAAAGGAAGCAACACTTCCAAATTCATTCTATGAGGCCAGCACAACCATGATACCAAAACCAGGCAAAGACACCACAAAAAGAGAAAATTACAGACCAATATCTCTCATGATTACAGAGCAACAATTCTCAGCAAAAGTCTATCCGGTAGAATTCGGCATCGTATCGAAAAAATAATACACCACAACCACGTAGAATTGATACCACACATGCAAGGATTGTTCAACATTAGAGAATCAATCAACGTAATCCACCACATAAGCAAAAGGGGGAAAAAAAAAGAATCACATGATCATTTCAATCAACGTAGAAAAGGCATTTGACAAAGTCCAACACCCATTCCTGATTTAAAAAAAAAAAAAAAACTCAATAAAATAGGTATAAAAGGGAACTTCTTAACATGATAAAGGGCATCTCTGCAAAACCAATGGCCAACATCATTATTATTGGAGAGAGGCTGAAAACAATCCCCTTGAGAACAGGAACCAGATAAGGATGCCCTTTATCACCACTCCTATTTAACATTGTGCTGGAAATTCTAGCTACAGCAATAAAGCAAGAAAAAGAAAAAGCATCCAAATTGGTAATGAAGAAGAAAAACTGTCCCTATTTGCAGATGATATGATACTATTCTGCACGAGAAAAGTACTGGAACTAATAGAAAGATTCAGCAGAGTAGCACGATACAAGATAAACACACAAAATCAGGGGGATTCCCATACACCAATGAAGGGAACAATGAAAAGGAAATCACAAAAACAATACCATTTATAGTAGCCACTAAAAACATAAAATAGGAATAAATCTAACCAGGTGTGTAAAGGACCTATACAAAGAAAACTACAAAACACTACTGCAAGAAACCAACAGAGATCTACATAGATGGAAAAAACATACCATGCTCATGGATAGGTAGGCTTAACATTGAGAAAAGGACAATTCTACCCAAAGCGATTTACAAATACAATGCAATCCCATTCCAAACACCGACAACATTCTTTAAAGAGATGGAAAAACTTATCATTTAATTTCATAAGGAAAGGGAAGAAGCCCCGGATAAATAAAGCACCATTGAAGAAGAAGAGTAAAGTAGGAGGACTCACACTACCTGATCTCAGCACATACTGTACGGTTACAGGTAATCATAACAGCCTGGTACTGGTACAACAACAGATACATTGACCAATGGAACAGAATTGAGAACCCAGATTTAAATCCACCCACCTATGTTCACCTGATCTTCAACAAGTGCCCAAAGTCCATCAAATAGGGAAAAGACAGTCTTTTTAACAAAGGGTCCTGGCAAAACTGGATGTCCATCTGCAAAAAAATGTAAGAGGACCCATACCTCACACCATATACAAAAACTAACTCAAAATGGATCAAAGACCTAGATATAAAGCCAAAAACAATGAAGTTCATAGAAGAAAAAATAGGATCAATCCTAGAAAAAATAGAGGCCCTAATATATGGCATTAACAAGATACAAACCACAACCAACAACATACAAACTCCAGAAGATAAGCTAGATAACTGGGATCTTCTAAAAATTAAACACTTATGCTCACCAAAAGAGTGAAAAGAGAACCCATAGACTGGGAAAAAATTTTTGGCTATTACAAATCAGACAAATGTCTAATTTCTATAATGTACAAGAAAATCCAGCATCTCTACAACAAAAAGACAAATAATAAAACTAAAAAGTGCGCAAAGGAAATAGACACTTCACCAAAGAAGACATTCAAGAGACCAGCAGACACATGAGGAAATGCTCGTGATCCTGCCATTAGAGAAATGCAAATCAAAACCACAGTGAAATATCATCTCACCCCATTATTACCAGTATGAATTTAAAAAAACAGGAAATAACAAATGTTGGAGAGGCTGAGGGGAGATGGGAACTCTTATGCACTGATGGTGGGAATGCGAAATTATACAATCATTTTGGAAAATGATATGATGCAACTTTGTTGTTATTGTTGTTGTTAGGTGCTGTCGAGTCCGTTCTAACTCCTAGTGGTCCTGTGCACAACAGAACGAAACACTGCCCGGTGCTGCACCATCCTTACAATCGTTGTTATGCTTGAGCTCATTGTTGCAGCCACTGTGTCAATCCACCTCGTTGAGGGTCTTCCTCTTTTCCGCTGACCCTGTACTCTGCCAAGCATCATGTCCTTCTCCAGGGACTGATCCCTCCTGGCAACATGTCCAAAGTATGCAAGACGCAGTCTCGCCATCCTTGCTTCTAAGGAGCATTCTGGTTGTACTTCTTCTAAGACAGATTTGTTCATTCTTTTGGCAGTCCATGGTATATTCCATATTCTTCACCAACACCACAATTCAAAGGCATCAACTCTTCTTCGGTCTTCCTTATTCATTGTCCAGCTTTCACACGCATATGATGCGATTGAAAATACCATGGCTTGGGTCAGGTGCACCTTAGTCTTCAGGGTGACATCTTTGCTCTTCAACACTTTGAAGTGGTTCTCTGCAGCAGATTTGCCCAATGCAATGCATCTTTTGATTTCTTTACTGCTGCTTCCATGGCTGTTGATGTGGATCCAAGTAAAATGAAATCCTTGACAACTTCAATCTTTTCTCCGTTTATCATGATGTTGCTCATTGGTCCAGTTGTGAGGATTTTTGTTTTGTTTATATTGAGGTGTAATCCATACTGAAGGCTGTGGTCTTTGATGTTCATTAGTAAGTGCTTCAAGTCCTCTTCACTTTCAGCAAGCATCTTTAGAAAGCTAGAAATAGAAATACCATATGATCCAGCAACCCCACTCCTGGGGATATATCCTAGACAAATAAGAGTGGTCACATGAATAGACATGCACACTCATGTTCATTGCAGCATTGTTCACAATAGCAATATACATACACACAATGGAGTATTATGCAACAAAAAAGAAAAACGATGAATCTGTGAAGCATCTCATAACATAAATGAACCTGAAGAACATTATGCTAAGTGAAATATGTCAATTACAAAAGAACAAATATTGTATGAGACCATTACTGTAAAAACTCCTGAAAAGGTTTACACACAAAAAGAAACAATCTTTGATGGTTACAAGGGAGGAAAAAGGTGGGGATAGAAAAACACTAAATAGACAATAGATAAGTGGTGACTCTGATGAAGGGTAAGACAGTACAGACTACCGGGGAAGCCAGCACAACTTGTGCAAGGCAAGGTCATGGAAGCTCCATAGACAAATCCATACTCCTGAGGGATTGAATTGCTGGGCTGTGGGCTGTGAGGAGCACAGTCTCAGGGAACACCTAGCTCAATTGGTATAACATAGTTTTTAAAGAAAATGTTCTACATTCTACTGTGGTGAGTAGCGTCTGTGGTCTTAAAAGCCTATGAGTGGCCATCTAGGATACTCCACTGGTCTTACCCCTTTTGGAGCAAAGGAGAACAAAGAAAACTAAAGATACAAGGGAAATATTAGTCCGAAGGACTAATGGACCACATCTACCACAGCCTCCACCAGACTGAGTCCAGTACAACTAGATGGTGCCTGTCTGGCTACCACCACTGACTGCTCTGACAGGGATCACAATATAGGGTTCTAGACAGAGCTGGAGAAAAATGTAGAACAAAATTCTAACTCAGAAAGACTGACTGCTCTGACAGGGATCACAATATAGGGTTCTAGACAGAGCTGGGGAAAAATGTAGAACAAAATTCTAACTCAGAAAGAAAAGACCAGACTTGCTGGCCTGACAGAGACTGGAGAAACCCTGAGAGTATGGCCCTTGGACACCTTTTCAGCTCAGTAATGAAGTCACTCCTGAGGTTCACGCTTCTGCCAAAGATTGGACAGACCCGTAAAACAAAACAAGACTAAAGGGGCACACCAGCCCACGGGCAAGGACTAGAAGGCAGAAGGGAACAGGAAAGCTGGTAATAGGGAGCCCAAGTTTGAGAAGGGAGACTGTTGACATGTTGTGGGGTTGTTAACCAATGTCGTAAAATAATATGTATACTAACTGTTTAATGAGAAACTAGTTTGTTCTGTACACCTTCATCTAAAGTACAATAAAACTTTTTAAAAAGCCATTCCTGGCCAGTAAATCCCCCCTAGAGGATGGAGTAGAACTGCCCCACAGAGTTTCCAAGGAGCAGCTGGTAGATTGGAACTGCCGACCTTTTGATTAGCAGACAAGCTCTTAACCACCTTGCCACCACAGCTCTGATATATATATATATTTGTATATATATGAGTTTGGTGTGCTAATATTTTATTTAGAATTTTTGCATCTACATTTATAAGAGCAATTGGCTTGTTAATTTACTTTCTTGTCTTGTTTTCCTCAGGCTTGTTATCAAGGCTCCCCAAATAACACATTGTTCCACGCGCTCTTGATAAACATGTTTTGTGCTGTGGTTAGATGGTGTGCTTTTTATAGATCAATTAGATTGCTACTCAATTATGTTTTTCAAATATTCTATATATTTATTATTGTCTGCTCATCCTGTCAGCTCTAGAAAACAATATATTAAAATATTCTACTGTGATTGTGAGTAGTTATCTATTTCTCCTGTTGGTTCTGACAATTTTGGCTATAATTTTGAGACTAGGCAATAAAAAAAAATACATCAAATTTATGATTGTATATGTTCTGTTTATTTTAATGAAATATCTTTATCTCTGGCAGTAATCCCTTCTATCTTTATTGTATCCACACACATCCACCCAGTGCCCTCGAGTCGATTCCGACTCTTAGAGACCCTATAGCACAGAGTAGAACTGCCCCATAGAGTTTCCAAGGAGCACCTGGCGGATTCGAACTGCTGACCCTTTGGTTAGCAGCCATAGCACTTAACCACTATGCCTCCAGGCTTTCCTCTTCATTGTATAGCATATCTATACAAGTAAATCTAAATGAACACGTACAGTTTAAACAACATCTTGCAGTGTTTAAAATATATGTTGCATATTAAGATACGCTATACAATAAAGTATAAAAAAAATTTTCTATCTTTATACAATAAAGTTTAAACTACGTGTTCATTTAGATTTACCAACACGTTTGTGCTTTAGAGTGCTCTTTTTCCTTCCTGCGTTACTCTGCTTACAGTTGAGATCATTTGCCTTCTGCCTAAAGAACTCCCGCTTGTTTCTTTTAGCATTTAGCATAGTTCTGCTACTGACAAATTAATTTTATTTGAAAAACAATTTACATTCATTTTTTAACGGAGAATCCCACCGGAATAATGTTTTTGTTTTGAATGAGTACTAAATTTCTAGATTGGAGGTTATTTGCTTTCAGCATTTTAAACATCCCATTATCCTCTACTTTCATGCTTTCTGTTTAGAACTCATCTGTGAATCTTTCTATTGCTCCTATGAAGGTAATACGTCTTTTTCTGCTAGCTGTTTTAAGACTTTCTATTTTCTGGTGGTGCAATGGTTAAGCTTTTGGGCGTTAACCAAAATGTTGGTGTTTCAAAACCACCAGTGGCTCCATGGGAGAAAAGACCAAGTGATCTGTTCTAGTAAAGATTTCTGCCTCGGAAATGGTGTGGGGCAGCGCTACTCTGTCCTATAGGTTGCTCTGAGAATCATTTCAATGGCCCATAAAAACAACATTTTCCTTTGATTTTCAGTAGTTAAATTATGATATGCTTAGGTGTAGTTTTCTTGAATATATCCTTTTTAGGATTTATACAGCTTCCTCAATTTATATTGCAATGTCTTTTGTTAGGAAACCTTGGTGGCATAGTGGTTAAGTGCTATGGCTGCTAACCAAAGGGTCCGCAATTCGAATCTGCCAGGCACTCCTTGGAAACTCTATGGGCCAGTTCTATTCCATCCTATAGGGTCACTATGAGTCAGAATCGACTCGATGGCACTGGGTTTGGTTTGGGGTTTTGGTCTTTTGTTAGTTCTGAGAATTCCTAGAAACAATCTCTTTAAATATTGCCTTTGCCTTATTTTCCTTCTCTCCTCTCATTCTGGAACTTGAATTACACATATTATAAAACATTCCACCATGTTCCACATATATCTTATACTCAATACCATGTTTTCCCTCATTTAAAAAAAAAAATTCTCTGTGCTTAAATATAGATCAACCAATTTATTAACCCGTCTTCTGCTGTGTCTTGTCTCTGTTAAATCCATCTGTTGAGCACTTTATTCAAATTCTGAGACTCTATTTTTTTTTACCTATTTTATTTCTCTACAAAGTTTTCCAAGTTATCTTCTATTTTCTTGATCATATTAACTATAAGATGTTAAAGTTCATATCTGATAGCACCAATATCTAGATCACTTATGGGTCTATTGTCTCTCTGTAAGTATTTTCCCTTGATCTTTTGTCATTTAATTCTCTATCTAGGCATGTCTGTTAATGTTTTACATTGTAATAAATAACATCAGAGGCTCTGGAAGGTGTTGTCGTCTTGTAGGGGATTTGTTTTTTTGCTCTCAGGCAGTTAGAGTTTGGGCAGATCAACATGACCCAATAAAAGTTAATCTACTTCAGGCTTGTTATACCTGGGACATACCTTAGTAAGCTTAACCTCAATTTTATCTCGCAGCACTATGGAATTGACAAAATTTCTGCTTAGAGTTTTTAGTGAGTGTCCTAGCAATTGGTTTCTTGGTCTACTGCCCTGTGCACATACATCTTAGAAGTTGACAAATGCTTTTAGGGGAAACTTCTTGCACATCCCAGGATCTTAGCCCCCATGTCCTGGCCGATTTGGTAGCTCTAGATTCTTTTGTTGTTGCTGTTGTTATGTCCCCAGTTTAGGGACTTTGGCTTTCTCTTTGCCATCTTTTCCTGTACTGTGAATGAACAAATATTCCAAAGGAAAAAGCTGCAAATACAGGGCTTACCTCAGTGGTTTTCCTTCCATCTGGGATTGTGACCCCTCAAGTCCAGAAGTCTTGTTTGCTTCAGATGCATTCAAACAGTTTCTATGTGTGTGTGTATATCTTTATCTTTCAATCCAGCTACTCTACTTGTTATTAGCAGAAGGGCTATTCTAATAACCAATTATTTTGTCATAGCTACAAGTGAGAATTCTCCTTGTGGTGTTAAGTTTTATCTTGACTGTGATGCTTTGTTCAGTTTGTTAAATTTGTAAGCAGAGTTTTAAGGGGATGTTCTATTTAAAATTTTTACTTTAAAACACTCTTTCCTTTAAGCTCCTATTGTATTTAAAAACTGCAGAAGGGTACAGTAAAGCTGCCTTAACAAAAGATTTAACTGAATTGAGTAGGTGATAATGTCAGTAAGAACTCAAAAGCAAGATTTGTTCTTGACCAGTGTGTGAATAATTGAGAGTTGTCTCTTGGAGCAAAAAGCTCCTATGACAATACAGATTCTATTTGATTAAAACTGCTTTTTAAAAGCAGTTAAATAGTTTTGTTTCTTAGAACTGTGGTATGATTTCTTCTACAATTACCAGTCATGCCGCAAGGGAAAAGATGTTGGACTTGCTACCGAAGAAATTAATGGCAAGATATTAGAAATGTCACTGGCAGTTCTGTTTGTGTCAACATGATGTAGTAAAAAGAGTGTTGCACTAGTGTGAAAGTGATCTGAACCCTAGTTCTGTGGTTCTGAAGTGTCAAGGTTGTGTGAGATTTGGTAAGGCCCTTTCTCCTGCCTCCCATCTATCACAACTTTATAACTTCTGAGATCTTGTAGATTCCAGAAACTCCTATCACAACACTCTGTCTTCTACATTGTGGGCAGAGACCTCTAATTCCAGGCCTCCACATGTGACTACTGATTAGGACAGACTCTTAGCTGGGTTCTGACCCAGATTAATTCTAGAAATGTGTTCCTTAAACTATATGTCATAGATATTTATTGAGCACACACCATAAGGAAAATATTTGGTTATGTCTTCAGGGAATATTCATGAGCCATAATTTTAGAGCTTACAGTTCCACGGCCAAGTAGACAAAGCAAAATAAGAACCATGACAGTTATAAAGAAGCTGCTAAAAAGTGGTGCCCATACCTGGTTAAAGGAGTATAGAAATAAGGAAAGGAAAATCAAGAAAGGCTTCATAGAGAAGGCAATATGTAAGATCAGCCTTGAAATTATATGCAGACTTTCTGTAGACACAATGGGGAAGGAAAGGAATTCAGGTAGGGGGAGTATTCGGGCAGCGAAATAATCAAAGCAAATGCACGAGGGGAGGGAACATGATGGGCCCAGTGGCTGGAGACGGGCATTATGCCGTGGAGGTTAGGACCCCTGGCTATGGTGTCAGAAAAAGCCAGGTTCGAATTCTGACTCTGCCACTTATATGTGACCTTGAGCAATATCTTAACTCTACAGGTCTTAATTTCCTCATTTGTAAAACGAGGATAAAGATATTTACCATGAAGAACTATTGTTATTATTAAATAATTTATACAGTCCTTGGCACAGTGTTAAGTGCTCCATAAATATGAGCTAAGAGTACTTGAGGATTGGCAGGCTAAGGTGCACTGGGGGCTCAGAGCCTTTCAAGCCCACCAGTATTTTTGGTTGTTACATCCGGGAAAGATGAAAGTATAAGAGGGTGGGTGCAGGGAGCTGAACACTTGGCAGATGAAATCCCCTTTGAGGTGCCACAACGATAATCACCCAGGGGCCCAGTGTGAAACATGAGGCTGAATTTCAAATAGGCAAAACTGCCCACTTATTCATAACAATGCATGTGTCCAAAGAAATTGTCTCTAATAGCCTAGGGTCGATATCTTCTTCCTTTCAATGAGAGCTAATACCTCGCCTTACAGTCCTTCATCTCCTCAGCAGTACCAGCAAGAAGATTTCTACAGAGAAGAATTTAGCACAAACTTTCAACGCCTCAGCCAGCAGTAGCTTCCTTCCGCAGAGGGCCCTGGCAATTTATCATTACCACCAGCTGTCAACCTCATTAAGGACTGTGGAAAAGCGGTATTATTGATTGTATATAATGTTGCACTGTAAATTGGCAAATTCATTTTCTTCTTAAGAAATCCCTGGCTTTTGAGTTACCAGAAGGATAGCTTCCAGGAACTTGTTCATGAATAAGCCTGTTACAGGGAGATACATTCTCCCTCAGGGAGAGAGAGAAGCAGTTAGAAGGCAGTTGGGAGTTTCCCTCGAAGGCTTTTTTGAGGACTAGTTCAGGCACTCTTGGCAAAGTAGGATATTCTAAGAGCTACCCACAATGCCAGATCCTGCCAATGGCTCCCCAGAGGCACCTGTGAGGGCAGGCGAAGAGCAGGAAGCTCTAAGTCACCATATGTGCAGTTTAGTTCTGGCTTCAAATTAGATCTGAGAAAGTGAAGTCGCATCTCTTGGGCAAGTGCCCCTATAGGTGAGAACAGCTTAATCAGGACATGCAGCTGTCTATTACTTAAGGAAATCTCAGTGGGGACTTAAGGAAGAAAAATCCCAGGGAGTTAAGAGCAGATAGGCTGCCTGCCAGATGGTCGAATTCTAACAGAGTTTAAGAGATAACAGTCAGTCTAACAATAGGAGTGGAGTCCCTGGGTGATACAAATGACTAACGAGCCCAGCTGATAACTGAAAGGTTGGAGGTTGGAGTCCAACTTGAGATGCCCTGGAAGAAAGGACTGGTGATCTACTTCCAAAAAATCAGCCATTGAAAACCCCATGGAGTACAGTCCTACTCTGACACACATGGGGTGGCCATGAGTCAGAATTCAATCACTGGTAACTGGTAATGGTAACAATAGGAGCAGAGCAGTAAGGAACCAGCATCAAACTTATTCTGTAATTTAGGGTAGACACCTGAATTAGAGGAATAGTGGTTCATTTGGACTTCCTGGTAAAAGAGGGAGGAATTGCTAGCTCCCAAACTCCCAGAAAGGGGCTGTGCAGGAAGAGCCAATCCAAATGAATTAATCTGAAAGACACGAGAACCAAACTGAGGAGGAATGGGAATAGACTCATGAGGCATTTCTTAGTCCATCAGACCTCCCAGGACGCTACTCTCTGACGTGTATACAGCGCAACTGCTTAACTAGCTCACCAGCTGCCCCGCAGGCAGAACCTTTTTCTTCCAGAGTTTTCTAACGCCTTTATATGTGACTGGAATGTTTTTGTTTTCTCACCCTAACATCAATGCTCACCACTCAAATCCCACGTAAGATGAATTCATCTCTTGAACCTGACAACTGAAAATGGTCTTTCCTTCCTCTGGGCTCTTCTTACTTTGTGTTGTTTATCCGTACAATTTCACCGAATACTGTTTTCATCGCATTGTGTTATTCTTACTTGAATCTCTGCTGTATAATCAGTATGTTAAAACACTAGTATCGGTAAAATTCTATGAAGAGAATTTTAAAGCCATGGATGCTAGCATTATTCTATTTTACCTTTGACATAAATAGAAAAGTTTGAGATAAGTCTTTATCCAAAGTTTTAAAACTGTAGCCTATAGATCACCTGTAAGAAAATTAACTGGAGAACTGTAAAAATACTAATTCCTAGGCCTCTCCTCTGACCTACTGAATCAGAATCTCTAGGGGTAGGACCTGGAAATATGTCTTTTAAACAAGCATTTCAAGGGTTTCTAGTATATACTAAAAATGGATTCATCATGTTTGTGGTTATAAGATGAAGCAAAAATATGTGTATTTATATGAGTGAAACTAGGAACGTTGCAGTTTAAATTTTTATGTAGGAGAGTGGAAATCTTTTCTAAGTGTTTTACTCTCTTAAAGGTACATATCCTCCACTCTACAGTTGTTTCTGTATCATGGTACCATACTTACCAGCTTACACAGGAGAAATGGACTCAGTCATCATGACCTGGCTCTGTCTGATGACAACAGTTTTACAATTTTACCTTTTGCTCCTTCAAATACTGATAGAATTACGACCCTCAGTTATGGGAAATCCTTGCCAGTAGAGACATTCCACTAAAAGCTTAGTTCTCACGAATAATAAGAGAAGTTCAGCAATGCAGTGTGAGCTTTCAGTGAGACCCCAAGTCTTACTTTCTCCATCTTAAGAAGATATAAAATGAAAAGTGAGGAGGAATGCATAACCTGAATTAGAACAAAACAAGTAGGCATTGACCTCATCTCAGGGGTCACTCAGCATCATGCTTATCTCACTACATCAAACTGCCCCCCAAAACGTAGAGCTTTATTTCCTTTTAAAACTTGTTTTGTTACATTTCCATTACATTTTTCCTACCAACTGTGCAATAACTTGATATTTGTTCAATAAATTCTGCTAAAATGAATATATGACAAAGGAGGACCAGCGATCTGTCTAGTTGATAAAGGAAGAGTAGACCCATGTTACAAAAAGGCAGAAAAGGAAAGATGGATTAAGAAAGCAAATAAAATAAAAATCGCAAGCAGATTTAATGTTTCTTTTGAGTTCCATAATTAATGTTGTGCAATTCCAAGTGTGTGCTTTTATTACTTTTTCCTTCCTATGAAAACCTGGGTCCTTTATAAGGGCAAGGATTTCCCTATATAAGCTGATAAGTACGATACCATGACACAGAAACAACTGTAGAGTGGGGAATATGTACTTCAGCCTTTACACAATATTAATTAATTACTTAACTATAATTACAATCGTGATACGCCGGTTTGGTGAAATGCCAAAGCAGGTATAAGCTGAACCGGGAGAGGAGGTAGACAGTCACACAGTACTAGCCAATACTTTTCAACTTGCTGTAGGCATCCATTTTAGTAGTGGAATAGAGGGCTAGTTAATCCAGAATGTGGTAAAATGGAGGCTGATTAAAAGACTGACCACTATATTTTAAAATTTGCACATAAGGCAATATTTTATTAGCATTTTATGCCACCCGTTTCAATTTTTTAAAATTCAAATTCATATTATAAAATTCTATTGCACTGAATAATAGTCCCTACTCAATGTGCCTGAAATTCCAGAAATTGAAACCAGATGCTGCTGTTAATGGTTTGGTACACAGCATGGCAGGCCCTCCTCAAAGAAAAAAAATCATATGTGATGCATAAAAATTACAGCACAAGGTTTCAGATTAAATTATGCTTTGTGATCTAACGAATCTTAAGTATGATTATTCTAATGACATCATTTGTATAATTGATGAGTAAGTGAAAGAAATAAAATACAGAGAAAAGGTCAAATTATTTCAAATCCCTGAATATAGCTTGTGGACTTAAGTAAATGACAACTACTATTAATGGCCGCTTTATCTAATTCTGATGTCACTCAAATCTAATTTGCACATTTACACAAGCTTTCTTCCTGGAGGAATTTAGCTGACTTGATGTGACGACTCTGTTAGATGCTTTATTATATGTATTTCCAGCACTCAGGATGGTGTCCCTGTTGCCCATACTCCAAGTCAGAAAAAGGGAGAAAGTTTATTTAGGAGGTGGCACCAATGGGTAATCTGACAGCAATGCAGGCTGTCTCTGTGGAGTCCCAAAAGGCAGTTTTACATTAGAACTTATATATGATTTTTTACAAAGGTTGAAGTGTCCTTGTAGCCCACGGATAGCATGCCCAGATGAGTTATTTATTACAAGATAATTACAAGAAACTGTTTATCAGACTGAAGAGATACATGCTGGATATCTCCTTATCAGGCTAATGATATACATGTTAGACATCTGGGCTCTAATCTCCCTGTGGGGGGTCATAGGTCACAGGTAGCTGGACAGAGCAATACAAAGTCATTAACAAAGGTATGCAGAAGCGAGAACTCAGGCAAAACAAAGAAAAAAAAAATTATAGGTTCATCATGGCGTTAGTTATGTCAAGCTTTCAGTCACCCATTTTTAAAAGGAGAAAACATGCTGCGAGGGGTATCAGGGTCACAACCAGAATATGTAGACCGTTAATCTAATAATTTTTAATGAATGAGTTGAAGAAATGAACTCTGGACATGGCCTTTTCTCTGGATTAAAAATTCCCACTAGGCAACCAGAGGCTAATTTTTGGAGATTCCTGCTTGTCTTTATTATATGAAGGCCTCGCTCTTCCTCCTTAACTCTGGAGAACAGAGTTAAGTTTTTGCCAGCTCCTGCAAGGTCTGAACAAAAATGCCTTTCTAGCATCCTTTCCTATTCTTCCTTCAAGCCTAAACTGAAAAAAAGAGTGTCAAACACATCATCTGTTGTTCTTCTTACCTCTGGCCTCACTCAGGGAAATATTACCATTTCATAATAATATTATTATGGCAGTGTCACCGTCTCACACAAGCTAAACATTTAGAACTCGTTTGAATAAACAGAACAAAGCCATTTTTATATGCAGTGGTTTTCTCATAGCACATGAAGGACATGGTTTAATAAGCAACGCATAATTCTAAGAGGAAGAAATGATCCTCTCACATGCCAGCTGATGTACAACAGATGACGGAGATGCTAGCAAGACAAGGAACTCAGGTAGGATTAAGCACAAGTCCAAAATCCCACAACCATTATATGGCAGAACCAGGATTCTCTTCCCATGACACCGTACTCCTTCTATACTTTCAAAATGAGCTGCCAAATAGGAAAAAATGCACCAAATGAATAGAGACACGAAGTGCTCAAACTGAAGGATTCATTCTGTTCTGAATTTCTGAAGTGCCAGTAGTAGCAGCCCAAATCTGAGAGCCATTATCTGTGCTCCTCTTGACTTATAATTTAAATCTGACCTACAAAATCTTTGGCAGGATCCACTTTCTAAACTCAAGTATAGATCCACGTGAATTTAATTTCTTTACACTGAGTCACCCAGTACTATCTATCTCTCTAAAGCAAACCTGAAATATTTTAAGCGGGGGAGGGGGGGGACTTGAAAGATAGTGGAAATGTTATAAAAACGTGTGATTCTATCAGATTTCCAGCTCAATTTGCTTGTTTGGAGAGGTTTGAAGTTTGAAGACCTTGTCTTGTGGGTGCTCAATAAATGTTAATTGAACTGAACTGAATTGAGACCCAAGTTCAGATACAATTTAATACCAAAATAGTTAAGCTTTGGTCAGATCACAAAGTCACAGCTGATGCAATTGCCTGGGACAGGCATTACAGCAGGTGTGGTGGGAACAAAAGGGAGAAGGCTGGCAGGGCACCTCAGATTATGTTTTGGGCTCTGAAAAAGTGCTATTTACAGCCAAGAAGTGTCATGACGCCTTGCTAGCTTTTACAGACACTAAAACGTTTTGCTATTTCTTGAAATTGTCATGATGTGAAAAATCCGTGTCTCTTCCTTTCCTGCTCCCTCAAAGACATCCCCTTATCCCTCCACTCTGAGGTAGAAATCTCTTCTCATATTAAAGACAGCAGGTGTAGAACTATGTTCAAAACCAGAAAGAAACTAAGTAATAACTTTCCAATTAACTGCCAATAAAGTAGGCATTTTGCAATCATTTCTAAGGGGTAACAGAGGAGGGGATGAGGTGATAACTTGGTAGAAAACAACAGAGCCACCCGTGCCAAATAGACTTCCAGTCTGCTGGGGCCAGCAGCTTGTGAAGTAGAGCACATGTGCTCTGTCCACGGCCTCCCTGAGGATCCCTAAGGCAAGACTGCAGTTTACCCTAGTCTGTGGTTCATTCCAGCTGACTTTCTCAAGAGACTTTTTATCCCACATCTCTCTTGCAGAGAGTGGAGAAGTCATCCCTCAGGGCCTTTCACACTTTCAGTTCATCCATCATCCTCAGAAAGCAAGCCTTCCTCCATCTGAAACTGAGCATGGTGCAAGACATATTCGAATGAGCTCTTACTTCTTCTGATTTCTTCTTCTCTCTCTTTTACCACTTTCCAACTGAAATACGAACAAAGAAACTGTCTAGTGTCTGGCAAGATGACTATAGGTTGGGAAACTACTTCAGGGTTCCCTTCCCAGTAAACCAAAGGAAAGCTAATGCCCGTAGTACAGGACGACCACATAAAACATCATGCTTCCACAGTTTATCTGTCAAAATACCCTTTCCTTTTATTTTCTTTTTCAATATTATATTTACCATTTCGAAACTGCCATTCTCTCTTTTTTATTTTTTTTTGAATTTGGTGAATCAGATCTTATTCATGCCCTGCTCTTTCTTCCAAATAAGTAATTCAGCTCTCAGTTCTTGAAACCTTTTCTTTTTTCCTACAAATTTTGGCCAATACACTAATCCTTACCCCTCCTATGAACAAAATGTTTTTAAAACTCTCCCCAAAACACAACTGGAACAAGGACAAGAAGGTATATAACATTTTCTAGCTGGGATAACCCACTGCCGTCGAGTCGATTCCAACTCATAGCGACCCTATAGGACAGAATAGAACTGCCCAGTAGAGTTTCCAAGGAGCGCCTGGTGGATTCGAACTGCCGATCTTTTGATTAGCAGCTGTAGCACTTAACTGGGATAGGCCTAAGCAATCATCAAGTCTGGTACCTTTATTTTAAGAAAATGATATAGAGGCCCAGAGAAGTCAATGCATTTTCCTGGGCTAGTCAGTGATAGGTCCAGGACCATTACCTGCACAATTTCTCTACATATGGAGGCATAGCCAATCATAAGCAATCTGGGCGGAATAGAAAAATCAATAGCCTGACAACGTTAAACACAGGCTCTATGTGCTCAAAAGCATTGGTTCATTAAGTACTGTTATCTTACACAAAAGCCCAAACACGTTGCTGTCACATAAATTCCAAATCATAAAGACCCTATAGGATAGAGTAGAACTGCCCCATAGGGTTTCCAGGGAGCAGCTGGTAGATTCAAACTGCTAACCTTTTGTTAGCAGCCTAAGCCATTAACCACTGCACCACCAGGGCTCCATCTTATATGCATAATATCCAATTTTTCATCATTCAGAGACTAAAATAAAATGTGTACTAGTATTTTACATATCACTCCTATACAGCTCAATAATACCTTTAAAATACAATATGAACTATGCATTTAAGGGAACTATTTAGGGGAACAATTTCAGGGTAAATAAGCTTTTGAGATGGAAGACCATACAAACACATCGATAGAATTTACGTTTTCCATTGTCAACTCCTTCTTTTAGCACTACTAGCTCCTCAAGCCATTACGCCGTCTTTCTTCTCAAAGGCAACATTGTGAAGCACTGCCACTGCTTCCTTGGCTCACATTAACTCTGCATGCTGACTCCTGCCCCAAACACTCTACAGCTCCCTCTTCAGGTTACCAACGCCAAACACACACCCTCGATGATGACCCTGCAGCTTCTGACGCTGTTGACTCTCTTTTCCTTATTCCCAGAAGACTTTACTATGTTCTACTATCTCTTTAGATGGCTGTCCTTCTCTCCTTACCACTTGAATGTGGAGATGTGCCCCTCTTTCTGAATACTTCTGAATTACTGATTACTTCTCTTTCTACATAGTCTTCCAGGGTTGCTCTTACGCCTACATTGACTTGAACTTGAAAGGAGGCTGTTCTGAGCTGCAGACCTGAATTTCACTGCTTGCTGCTCATCTTTACTTGGATGTCTTATGAACACCTCAATGTCAACATATCCAGTAGTTCTTCTCAGGGCAGTTAGTTTCTCTTAATAATAAAGCTAGTTCCTGCTCTGCTTACCCAGCATTATTTTCTATCACCTTCTTTCCCTGAATTTAGTCATTGACAAAGCCTGCTAATCCTCTCTGTAACATCTCTCAGTCCAACCCTTCCTTCCCGTTGTCACTATCATTACCATCTACCTGAGCAAGATCTCTTGGTCTTTCCTACCACTAGTCTCTCCTACTCCAAATCTTCTAAAGTTATCACTAGAGAGTCAAGTTTTCCAATGCTGCATCCTCTACTGGTTTCTCTGTGCCACCAACAGCCTTCAGTGGTTTCCCACCACCTTCTAAGCAAAGTCCAAACTCCTTAGCTTAGCTTGCATGGCCGTGATAGAAGTCAGCATCCATGTCTAGATTTACATCGCTGCCTTCTGTGAGCCTGTGTCCAGCCTTCCTTGACTGTGAGCCTTCACTTTCTCACTTCATTTCCTCCACTTTGGTTATGTTCTCTTTTTTCCCCTTGAATCGTTATCAGTCGGAAGAATCCTCAAGTCCCCCAGTTGAATTTTGCCTCCTCTATGAAGCCTTCTCAGATCCCCCAGATAAAAGAGACCTGTCATTCCTGTGAATACCTATTTCATTTTCTGTCTCCATCACGTATCCACAGTTGAGCAGGGAGAGTTATTTGTGCCAGCACTTTATTTCTTCATTTGTATCCTTTGTTTCTCAGCCATCGTGATCTTATTTATCCAGTGGCTCGCACATCACTAATGACCAGAAAACATTTTTAATTGAATAAATATTTCTCTAGCAAATGAAGTTGTGAGATAGATATGATTAAAAAATGATTAACATGCTAGAAAAGGCTAAAAACTGATAAAAGTAGAATATATATAAGCTGCAGAACCATTCCATGTGTTACAATTTTTCCACAAAATTGACCACTTTTTGATTTTACTAATGTTTAAAATATCCTATATGTGTAAAACTAGACCTATGAGATCATTTTTTAGGCTCCAGCTATAGCAATGAACCATCTGTCCTCTCTAACCATAATTGACTCTTCAGTGATCCTGGAATCCACCCCGCTATCCCATCCCATACCTGTGCCTCTGAAAACATTCAAACGTTTCCCGCATTGCTTGGAATGACCTACCACCCACCCCCACCCCCATACATATATGATCCATTTAGGCTCAGTCAAAAATTTCAATTTCTCTATGAAGTTTTCCCTGTCACTCCATTGGAATAACATAGAAGAGTATGGGCCTTAGCGTCAGAAGACCCAGCTGAAAGTCTGTGTTTTCCATTTCCTGGCCGATTTAAGGTAACTCACAGTTTCCTCATTTATAATGTGGAAATAATCATAATAGCTATATCATAAGGTGTTGTAATATTTAAAATAATATAATGAATGGTACCTATTTTATCATTAAGAAGCTCTGGTGGCACAGGGGTTAAAGTGCTCAGCTACGAGCCAAAAGATTGAAGGTGCAAACCCATCAGCCCGCTCTACAAGAGAAAAAGGTGGCGGTCTGCTTCCGTAAAGATTTGCAGCCCTGGAAACCCTATAGGATTTTTTACTATGTCCTACAAGGTCACTATGCATCAGAACTGACTCCATGGCAACGGGTTTAGGTTTTTCATTTATTTTATCATTATCTTATTCCCAATACAAAGCATTTCCTTTGTACTCCCATCATGGTACGATTTTCACAATTGTTCTTATAGTCTTTGCATAATTCAAGTTCATGTCTGTTTCAACCACTGCATTATAAACCACATGAGAGCAGGTCATGGTCTGGTTCATCTTTGTATCTGCTTCGGAGGCCAGTTCAGTGCTAGGCATATATTACTTGCTATGTCCGAGAAGTTAACTTCAAAAGTTTTGAAAACAGGTAGACCTAGGTTAAAATTCCAACTCTGCTACTAGTATTCTGATTTGGGGCAAGTTACCCAACATTTCTGAGCCTTGGTTTCTTCTTCAATAAACTTGGAGTAATAACAGTGGCTACCTCCTGTATTATTGTTAAATAAGATAAAGTGTATAGAAAGACTGGTACAGTAATGTGTAGAGAATAGTATGCTATGTACTCAAAAGCGTAGCTATATGCTAGGTGCTCAATGTATGCATCTTGAATTCAAGTATTTGCATAAGATATCATTTCCACAAGTATAAAGTATAAAGGAGGTGTTGTCACAAGGTGAAAGTGGAGACATGGCGCGGGGGGTGTGCTCTCAACAGGACCCTCTCTGGTCCAAGGGCTTATTTGTACCTGCAGTCTGACCCTGTGCCTCAGAGCACAAGAATCACGTTGATCAAACCCCCTGGCATTTTATTTTATTCTTCTCTTTGTGAAAAAATCTCATTAGAGACATTGTGCTGCAGAGAAAGCAGGTCACTCAGCTGGGGGCAGGCGAAGAAAGTCTTGCTTGGCTTAGTGATGACCTCCATGAAAAATGAAGTGCTAGTGATGGGCTCTGGGATTTGCAGTGTACCATGGCCAACGTTTTCACCAGGGACCATTGGGAGTTCAGGCAGAAGGAAGAGTAATGAAGGGGTTAGCTGAACGGCTGCTGTAGGCGTAAGCATCAATTCTCCCCTCCTGGTTAGGTACTGGCTGGGTTAGTGATGGGATTCCTCCCCATCTGGTAGGAAATTCTGGGTGGAAGAGGAAACGAGGTGCTGCCAAGGGTGATATTGGGGTGATATATTTAGCCTAAACACCCCAGTGGGTTGGTCATCATGTGTAGTCAACAATGACCTTATCGCATTTTCCTTAAGAACCCATTAAGGAACCCAGGACTGGCTTTGGCTTAAGACTATTTCTTCCCAATCAATTTATACAATTTTATGTTTTGTTGCCTTTATAAAATATAATGGCAACCCCCTCCCCACCAAAAAAAAAAACCCAAACCCACTGCTGTCAAGTCGATTCCGACTCATGGCAACCCTATAGGACAGAGTAGAACTGTCCCACAGAGTTTCCAGGGAGCACCTGGTGGATTCGAACTGCTGACCTTTTGGTTAGCAGCTGTAGCACTTAACCACTATGCCACCAGGGTTTCCAAAAAAGAGAAGAAAAATAACAGAACATGCTAGCTTAGCACATAGGCTACTAATAAACTGCTATGCTGCACTTTAAGATTCACACAGGTTTATGATCCCCTGGGATTGTGGGCTGCTTAGTTATCCAAACTAAAGAAGGTGATGAAGGCTAGTCCCAGTTGGAGTGAGGATTTCTTCTCTTATATTTCTCACCTCTTACTTACTGTAGAATGGCTTTCCCAACCTGGTCTTCCTAGGAGTGTACCGAATAGGAGATTGTCCTGGCTAAAATAAAATTTCTGTTCTTTCCCATATTTCCAATTAGGCACTTAACAGCAAAATTGTTACTCTTGAATCTCCCAGTTTCCCTCTTAGAGAAAGGGGAATTAATAAATGTGAAAGCACCTAACACAGTGTCTAGCCCATACTAATGCTTATTATATGTTTATTGTTTTCTTATTAGCTCTAGATCCATAATATAAAAAGACTGCATTCTGACTCTCAAAAATAAATCCGTAATTTTGACTGAATGAACTTTCTACATAATTCAAGAAGTCAAGAAGGGTCTACATTGCCCTTCTGTACAGCATCAGACCCAACTGTAAGGTGAATGGAGCTGTGTTAGAATTCTACCCCAGGCCACTGGTTATACGGTTAGCTACATATCTAACACTTTTCATCATTCTAAGTTCTGCCCTGAGTCCCTGGGTGATGTAAATGGTTAACGTGCTTAACTGCTAATCGAAAGGTTGGAAGTTCAAGTCCTCCCATAGGCACCTTGGAAGAAAGGACTGGTGATCTACTGAAGAATCGCCCATTGAAAACCCGATGGAGCACAGTTCCACTGACATGATGGGGTTGCCATGAGTCAAAACCAGCTTGATGGCAATGGGACTGTTAATTTTTTTCCAATGCTTCAGGCTTATCTTACTTGTCACTCAAAAGAGGATCTAGTAAATTAATTACCATGGTAAATAAACATACCGTGTGCATATCTGTTATTTGCCGGGCGCTGTCCCTTCTAGGAATACTGGCGTTTTAAGAATGACCACTGGGATAAAACACGCTTAATGGCAAAAGACTGAAACAAAGGGTAGAAGTGGCAGAAGTGGAAGGAAAGCACTTAGCCCTATCAACTTATCTTAAAGGTTGCCCATCGTAGAACTGCCCCTGTGTATCTCAGAAGGGCTTTTTTTCTGTCTTCATTATGTTATTTACTTTGTTCTAAAATGCAGAATTTTCGAAGCATTTTTGAGTAGGCAAGTAATTTATAATCCACCTATGCAACAGGTGAAATTAATTAATCTAAGGTTATGTTGTTGTTGTTACCTGCCATCCTGATCCCATGGACAATAGAACAAAACACTGTCCAGTTCTGCACCATCCCCACGATTGGTTGCAGACGTGACCAGTGTGATCCATAGGGTTTTCACTGGCTGATTTTAGAAATAGGTCATCAGGCCTTTCTTCCTAGTCCGTCTCAGCCTAGAAGTTCAGCTGAAACCTGTTCAGCATCATAGCAACACGCAAGTCTCCAGTGACAGACAAATGGGGGCTGCACATGGTGCATTGGCCAGGAATCAAACCTAGATCTCCCACATGGCAGGCAGCGATTCTACCACTGCCCCCATCTGAGGTAATACAACTGGTTAATGGCTGAGCTTCTGCAGACCACCAATTTATTTGACTCCCAGCCAAGAGATTTTTAAAACTATACCCATGCTCCCTAATCTGTGTGTATTTTCACCTGCCTGCTTGGCAGACCCAGAATTTTTCATCATTAAAGCCTCCAATAAGAAAATAAAAGGGGGTGTGTCTTCGTTTTGTCACCCTCTCCGCCACTGTGCAAAATATACAGTCTATTCAAATACCGCCTCACCTGGGCTGTAGCTCGAGGTAATGTCAAGAGTCCCACATGACCTCTCTAGATCATGCCCAGAGTTAGAACACTCACCAGTCCTTACAGACCCGTCTTGACTCTTGAAATGTCTGTGTCTCTCTTCTAGGCTCTTCAGGGCTAAGAATTTTTTTTTTGACTTGTCTGCCCTGCTTTCTACCCTCCATTCCTGAGTTATGCTATTACTGTTAGTTGTCCAAGTGGGACACTAGAAGATTAAGATGCTTTCCTAGTAGGCTCTTGAGACACCCCTTTAGCTTGTTATATTCAGAAAAAAAAAAAAATTAAATCAGCCAAGATTCCAATAGAATTTTATTACAGCTAAGAGCTACCTAACTAGCCATGTTCAGCTTCCTATAGTGTAAAAACGTATCAGCAAACGTGCACAATAAACCATAGTCAAATAGGAAACACAAGGCACATTAAAATAACACCCCAACGTTCTTGACACTGATCCTCTCCTGTGTAAACCACTCTCTCTGTAATCCTCTCTCTGCTCTTATTATCTCAAGTGAAAGTAGCCTGGCATTCCCTCTGAGGTCCCATTTGCTCTGTTTCTTTTGACTGGCCCCTGACCTGGGAACCATGATTAAAAGAAAAATAAATTTGAAAAAACCTTGACATTGAGTGGATTCCAACTGATGGCGACCACACGTGTTTCAGAGTAGAACTGCTCCATAGGGTTTTCTTGAGCGTAATCTTGGAGCCCTCGTGGCGCACTGGTTAAGAGCTCGGCTGTTAACCAAAAGAACGGCAGTTGGAATTCACTAACCATTCCTTGGAAACTATAGGGCAGTTCTACTCTGTCCTATAGGGTCACTGTGAGTCAGAATCGCCTGCAGGGTAGTGGGTTTGGTTTTTTGTTTAATCTTATACGTAAAGTAGCAGATCGCCAGGCCTTCTGCGGTGCAGCTGGGTGAATTTAAACCACCAACTTTTCGGGTAGTAGCCAAACCGTTTGCACCACTCAGAGAACCATGATTAAACAAAACAAGACAAAAAACCTGTTGCCCTAGAGTTGATTCTGACTCAGAGGGACCCTATAGGGAACCATGGTTACAGAGCCTAAATTTTATACCCTGGGTCCACGCTCTTCTTTTTCTCACCCTTTTCCAGCATCCCCCTCCTCCCCAGCGCCCCCAATCACCCTGTTCACCCTGAACCTCCCTCTCATCCCCTCCCCCATCTCTAGCAACCCCCCATCACCCTGTTCACACTGCAGGACTTTGCAGTCTTTCGGGCCAGGTGTCATCTCACTTGCTTACACTTCAGCAAATCCTGCGGAACGTCTCCAGGGATTCAGGATATGTACTTCGCATTTTAAAGTGCACATCATGAATCATCTTCTCCCCAAAAGCCCTGATTTCCGTTAAGCAGTTAAAGCTATTAAGTTTCTCACATTTACATTTTAACAAAGGAAAAGTGGTGTAAGCCTTTTTCATAACCCACAGTCTTTGGGCAGGGGATGTTTTTTATCAATGTGTTCTCTTTATGTTTGCCTTGTAAGCGACTTGAAATTGCTTTGCCTCACTTTTGCCTCCTCCAAGAGCTCACTGAGGTGAGTCATTGAAGAAAGCCAAAAAAAAACCAAACCCAGTGCTCTCAAGTCAATTCCGACTCATAGTGACCCTATAGAACAGAGTAGAACTGCCCTATAGTTTCCAAAGAGTGCCTGGCAGATACCAACTGCCCACCCTTTGGTTAGCAGCCATAGCACTTAACCACTAAGCCACCAGGGTTTCCGGGTCATTGAATGGTCATTGAAGAGGAGAAACAAATCTGAATGCAAGGCTGAAGCTGAAGAAAGGACCAGGGATTCCAAAGCTCCCTAAGCGGAGTGAGAGTTGTTTAGCGAATGCTTCCCTTGATTTTATTTAACTACTATTATAGCATTCATTCGTCACTCAACAAATATTTACAGAGCATGTACTGTGTGCTAATCAATGTTCTGGGCCTGGGAAAATACAATTTCAAACAAAACAAATATTTTTTCCTGCCCTCATGAACATTCTAATTAAAGGGAGTGTTGCACGAAGGTAGATTATAATCAATGGCCATAATAAATAAAATTGAAAATTGTATTATCAAGTAATAAGTGCATAAAAAAAAATGAAGAACAGGAATTAGGATAATGGTCTCGAGAATATGTGGGAGGGAGCAAGTTTGCTGTTTTAAAGAGAACCGTCAAAGTCAGACTCACTGAGAAGGTGAGATTTGAGCAAAGACATGAAGATGAGGAGGAAAGGAGCCAAGTGGCTTTCTGGAGAAAGACCTTTCCTGGCTGAGGGCACAGCCAGGGCAGATCACTGAGGTGGGGCAGGCCCTGTTTGTGTAAGGAAGAACAGGAAGGCCTGGGTGGATGGGGCCAAGCGACCAAGGGCAAAAGCAGCACAGAGAGGCGAGAAGACGCCAAAGAGTTAAGGGAAAGAGGAGCGCAGGTCCTTTCCTTCAGGAGCGGAGGAATAACATATAACTATGGTTCTATGAGCCAGAATCTGCTCCACGGCAGCAGTTTTATGGTTGGGTTGGCTGCGGCTAGTCTTCTCTTTGGTAAAGAAGGAGCAGGGCTTTCTGGGAGAGATGGCCAAACAGCGAGCTGCTGTGTGTGGGAGGCAGGCAGGAGGAGAAAGGTATAGAAACCAGTAGATTACAAATGCTCACACAGATCTTGCAATGCACACCTGTTATTGCAGAGTGTATGGAGAATATTTCACTAAGTCAGCTGGTATAGCCAGCTTCTCTGCAAGCTGTTTCACTCCAGTGCTCTCTAAAGTTCCTTCCTAATTCCACTGTCTTTTAGGCCAACACCCTCCTTGTCTTCTTCCCCAGGCCCCACTTAATCTTTATAGCTGAGAAGAGACTTTGGAGATCTATTCTCTATATGATGCAGGATTCCCCCACCAAAAAAAAAAAAAAAACCCAGTGCCGTCGAGTCGATTCCAACTCATGGTGACCCTGTAGGACAGAGTAGAACTGCCCCGTAGAGTTTCCAAGGAGCACCTGGTGGATCCGAACTGCCAACCTTTTGGTTAGCAGCCATAGCACTTAACCACTACACCACCAGGGTTTCCAGTTCACAGCATCCTTAAAAGCCTGGGCTTGAGCATCTTCATAAAGGGGTGCTGTTCAACCTATCAATCAAACAGTCCACCAGTCAATAAACAATCATCCATGTATTTATACATTCGTTCATTTAACAAATATTCGTTGAGTGTTTACAATTTATCAGGCTTTATTCTAAGCACTGGATAAGCTCAGACGGGACTAAGACAAGTAAAGTCATTGTCGTTGTGGAATCTATATTCTAGTGACAAGAGACAAGCAGCGTTTCAGATAAGGGGTCAATACAAAGAAGAGAAATAAGTCAGGGCAAAGAGAGGTGACAGGAAGTGCATGGGCCTATTTTAGATCTAGTGAAGTGAGGGAGCAGAACCGTCAGAAGTCTAGAGAATGGTGTTCTAGTCAGAGAGAATGGCAAGCACAGACATCCAAACCAATTGCCATCGAGTTGATTCAGACTCATGGTGACCCATGTATGTTGAGTTGAACTGCTCTGTAGGGTTTTAATGGCTGTGGTCTTTTGGAAGCAGGTAACCAGGACTGTCTTTTAAACCACCAACGTTTGGGATAGTGGTCCAACACTTAACCATTTGCACCACCCAGGGACACCTACAAAGGTCCAGAATCAAGGCAATAAGAAGCCTGTAGCATGTGTCAGGGCTTGTATTTCTGGTAAGACAGAGGTTCTCAACTCTTCCTGCCTATCAGCATCCCTGTGGAACATGTCAGGACCCCAGAGGACCACACTTCCATCAGACCTCGGAAATCCAAATCCCTGGTGATGGGAGCTTACTACTCCTACTTTTTCAAAAGGCTCCACCAGATGCTTAACCAGGTTTGAGACACACCAGATACACGGCCAGGTGAGAACCACAGCACTAGTGACCTAGCTGTGAACACAGCAAACATCTTCTCTGTCCTCCTGGAACTTTGTAGGTGAACTCTAAGTATTAGAACCTTATTTATTTATTTTTATATTGGTCCAAAGCCTATTTCCATGTGACTTTCGGTCTTTTGCACTTATTAAGTCCCCTAACTTCTAGAAAGAATTTCAATCCCACTTGCACGTGGCATGGAAACCCTGGTGGCATGGAAACTCTGGTGGCATGTGGCAGCTTTTCAGGGTCTTGGATAACACTCATTCTCATGAGTGCCCTTGACCCCTGTGCATGAGAGATATCAGACCCTCTACCATCCCAGTATCTCTTTGCTACGTTCTAGAAGTGCTCATGGAATCCTTTTTAAGTGCAGGGCCCAGAATGGACACATCTTTACACTTAATGGCCATAGAGACAGCATCTCTTTATCTCTGTACCTAAATTCCTTCCCAAATAGTATGCTTAAATGCATCTGGTTTGCCTTATAAAACCCATTCCATTGATTCAGCCCCTTCTCTTCCTGTTTTCTGCTCTGTGCCATTCTAGCCATTCATAAATAATATTATTCAGAAAAGTGTTGATTGACCCAATTAGCTGGAATACTCAATCACTGGCATTCCACTTTTAGAATAAAGAGGTAAAATTTCAATAAGTGAGCCAATAACTGAGAGTTTACTTAAAAAGAACTTTCAAGGTATGTTTTGGGGTCAGTTCATATTAGATACACTCCAAAAATACATACGCTGTCTCTGATCCATCATTCTGCAAAGCTCTTATTGTTGTACAGGTTGCAATTACCAAAACAAATTGAGCCTTTTCCATGAGGCCTAATATTCACCAAGGCAGGCAGATACTCCCCTAACGTTTCTGGGTCTTCGTACAAGAGTACAAATGAAGGCTCATAACCCAGTAGTTACATATTCAAAAGTTAGAAGTCACGTTAAAAAAAAAAAAAAAAAACACTCCATCCTCTAACTTAGAAAATTCTTTCAAAATGGCCTGTAATCTCAGTTTGAATTTAGGATTCTTGGATGCCTCTGAGTTCTGTCCCCAAATATGACAATGTGGAGAGCTGAATCCTGGACCGTGGGTCACGGCTCATCCTTCTCCTTTTTCAATATCTGGCTCTGTCTTCCCACACCATAAGGAAGCTTCGTGAATACATGTGTGGTCACCCTGGTCCACATATCCAAGCTCCATCCACACCCCCAACAGACAGTTGTCCCTGGCCACTCCACAAGTCTAGGTATATACAAACCGGGATCTGATCCACACGCCCAAGAATGAATGGGGAAAGAAACTCTGGCAGAGCCATTTGGGCCTGGGGTTTTGGGGTCCCAAATACCGAGTAAGGTTGTGGGCTAGGCATTTGTGATGAGAGGGCATGTTTCTTGGTTCCTGTGAACTCCTTGTCTCATGGGGAGGACCGTGCCCACAGAAAGGGCAGAAGAGTGTCCGTGGAAGTATAGGACCCTTCAGGGAATGCTCTAGCCTGGGCTTTATGGCAGAAGAAGCAGGACTCCATATTTTAAAAGTATTTTTATTGCAAAGGTGAAAATAAAAATGGGTTTTTGGTTAACTCCAATTTCACTTGAATATGTATTTAAGCAGATTTTTCTAATATGCATAATTATTTTAAAAGGGTACTCTGTTCCCCTACAGTACTTTCCTAGGAGGCTCGGTATAGAATTCCGCCTGATAAAAACTTTTTTTGCTCTATTTTGTCTACCTAAGTAATGTACAATGAAATAATCTGTCAAAATTACTTCTTTAACCCACCAGGAAGCAATGTCATACAGTGCTAAAAAAAAAAAAACTTTTATATATGTCTCTGAAGACAAAGTACTAAATTTTCCTCTGTCCCTAAACAGTTAGGTGACTTTAGGCAAGATGTTTTACCTCTCTGGTAAGGGTGAGGGCAATGCTTGGGCAATCTGTAGGGTCTATACCAATTTTAATATTCTCTCTGCCACATTTATGCATTCACTGTTTTTCCTATAATCTTACAGAACAAGTCAATTGGCAATTTTCGAATTTAATGAAGGGCAAGTGTAAAAGCAACACTGGAGAACCAGAAGGGGAATAGAAAATGGAAACTTTTTGTATGGATTAAATTCTGACCCAAATAATTTAGATGTAGATGGCAGCCATAGAAAGCAACTAAGATCATAGGATAAGGCTCCACAGATGGGGACAACAGAGCCAAGGAGCTCACCATTTCATTCAGGCTGAAATTTTTAGTCAAGGCCAAAATATCCAAACCAGGAAAAAAAAAAAACAACCCTTCGTATCTCTTGCTAAACTGAATAATCAAGTCCCTAGAGTTATCGAGAAGGCATCAGGGCTTCCCTACATGGTTCAAACTTTTAACAAGTACTTCATGCTTATTACTATCCCAGGTGCTGGGCAAAAGACGGAAAAGACAGGCATCAGATTCACTTAGGTAGACCCTCTCTCCTCAAGAAGTTCAAATAACTAATGCTGATAACCTATTAAAATATAATGTCCTCTATGTTCTAATGTAAAAACGTTTGAGAAAGAGGACTATTTCTCTGATGACCCACAATGAAGATGACATTTAGGCTGCGTCCAGGAAGGTAAATAGGAGTTCACTGGGAGGAAAAGAAAAAAAGGCCATTCCAGACTGAAGAGAAAATACAAGACATGGAGGTGTGCTGTGTTCAGGAAATGGTATAAAGTTTTGGTAAAGTGGAAGATCACTGTGATAATAGCAATAGTCAATGACACACATTGAGCAGAGACTACATACCAGAAAATACACTAAGCACTTCACAGAGATTATCTCAATTAAGACTTACAACACCCTGTAAGATAACTATTACTATCTCTAATTTTGCAGACAAGGATCCTGAGACTTAGGCTAAATTGTACAAGGTCTCACGGCTAGCCAGTGGTGAAACTGGGATCTAAGTCCAAGCAGGGAGTCTCCAAAAGTCATACTTTCACCACTAGGGTATTCTCTTTCCCTTAAATGAGAGATTACAGAGATGTGGTATATAAGATAAAATATAACTAAGATATATATACTTATCTGAAAGAGAAACATTTTCCCTTTGTAGAAATAAATGATCATTGTATAGCCAAATTTTTAATCTTAGAATTAATCACTACAGATCCACCAACTTCAATCGATATCAGAACCTACCTCTTGCAACTTGGGGTTTCTGTAAAACCTGAGAGATGGGAGAAAATAACAAAGCCTATTTTTTAGCATTTTCAGATGCAGGAAAGAAAGAAATAAATGAAGGGAAGGACTGTTTACAGTCTAGACACCCAGTTCACACTCATTCATACACATATATGTGCACACACACACACTCACACACACACTCAACCTAAGACAGCCCTGTAGAATTACAATGCAGGGACTGCCATGAAGCAGATGTATCCTTCTTTCTTGGCTAGTCTGGTGGAGCTGCCCTAACTACAGGCGTTTATGAGTATAGCAAACACAAGAAAGAAAGGTCACCTGCAACGTTTTCCCCCAGGGCTAAACAAGCCCAGGTGTGTAGAAACAGACTCTGAATGGTTCATGCTGGCATTTAATTTCTAGATTCAGGAAGCTAAGTTCAGAATGTCCTCTTGACAATCCAGCAGGACAATGGGGAAAAAAATGCAGAATTTTTCAGGTGCTGTGAGGTCTATCTGATAGCAAGTAGGGGAGCATCAGCTCTTATAGGGCAGGTGGTTCACTTCTGTTCTCCTAACCCAGGAAGCAGTGTAGATAGTGTTAAAAGTAGAGATTTTGAGTCTGTCAGGCCTGCCGTGGGATTTTCTCTATGCTCTCTACTACTTATTTAATCATTTAAGGCAGCCACGCATTTAACCTCAACCTCATTGGATTATTTTCAGAGTAAATGAGATAATGCATGTAATGGGCTTAGCACAATGGTTGGCACATAGAAAACACTAAATAAATGGTAAATAAATGGTGAAAAAAAAACGTAGCTACTATCTAATCTAGTAAAATTTAACTCAATCCAAACTTCTTTTGGGCACCTCACCCACTCCCCACCTCACCCCCCAATCTGTTTGAGCTGTAAGCACCAAGGAAGCAGGGAAAAAAACACTTGTCTCTTAGAATCTCACCCTTATCTAAAAATAAAGCCATCTGGGAATTCACTCTGAGTAAAGTGGCTGCCAAGAACGGCAGTTCATCATCACCCAGCCACAGCCACAGTCAGGGCCAGGATGATTGAGCTGAGTGTGGGGCCAATTCCTGGATTTCCATCATGGCTGTGCCAGTGGGAGACACATGTAGGCAGGAGTCCTAGCCAAAGAGAAAATAAATGGGCCCTCCCACCCCACCCCAAACTTTAACAGGCTATCCTAAGGGGTTATCATGATCTCAGAAAGTGTTGCCTGAATGATTGAATCTGGGTTCGTTCTACTGAAAGAACACATAATATCTTACCAGATAACATCATTCATTTCTCAGCCTCAGGAGAAATCTGAGTATTTGATTTCACTTGAGGGGTGTTACCATGGCCAGGGAGAAAAATCCCTAACCTTTGCATTACTTGGAATTATGTGATCTTATTTATTTATTTATTTTTTATCCTAGGCCTGTGCTAGTAATCTCTCTACGTAAGAACCCACCAATGCAACCAGGATCTTAATGGCACTAGCTGAATAAAACCATTTCTTTGTCCCCCACTAAGAGTCAATGACCACTGACCTGAAGAATCAGAGAGCCAGAGCGGTCAGCAGATAGAGACGTGCCTTAGAACCTAACCTCTGCCCTTAGCCACAGCCTTGGCCTTGGGCTCTGCTTGGCTTCTCATTCAGTCTTCACTGAAGGGTACTTGCATTTTGAAGGCTGCTTCAATTTAGAACAGGATGTGCTTTTAGGAAATAATAATATATAATTAAAATCTGTCGAACAGAGATAATTTTTATATTCAGCAAAGTTGCCAAGGCATCAGATTTTTTGTCATTACCATATTTGCAAGGTTAACGTGCTGTACTTAATAAAATAAATAGTTTTACAATTTTTCCGACAGATTATAAAAATGGAAAAAGTGAAGAATATTCCATTCCCTTTTGAGTCCCTGTAGACACTATATTAACCCTTCATCAGGGTGATGTTCTCTTCCAAAGCAAGCTTTCAGGCATTTAGGAGATCAGATGAACTTGAAAATGTATTAACTTAAAAGAGTGTTTGATAGAATGAGGAATGGAAGAAGTGGGAAAAAAAAATCAGTTTATATGTTTTTCTTTTTTCATTATTATGTTGAAAGTATACATAATAATGCATATGCCATCTCAACAATTTCTACCCCTACAATTCGGTGACATTGGTTACATTATTCAAGTTGTGCAACCATTCTTCCTATCCTTTTCCAAATCATGGTTATAGTTTCCTGAGGATTGGAAAAAAATAAAGAGAAATTTGTTTTAGACCTGCAGGAAAAAAAGACAGGGTTGTTATTTCAGTACTTTGTGAGCTATCTCTAAAAAAGTGATAAAGAAGAGTCACTAAGCGCAGGGTCCTGTTGCTACAGAGGTTCTGGGATACTTGGATTTAAGTGTTGTATTTCAGAAGGCAGCAAGAATATAGGAACAAAGGTAAGTAACTAACAATCAGCTAAAGTGGTAGAACAGAAACGTTACCTGCAAGTCAGAAGTATGGAAGCCAGTGTCCAGGGAGAGCCTCAGGCTACTGAGCACTTTTTTAATATCCTAGTTCAACCGTCATCATAATGTTTTCTTTTTCCCCTAGATCTCCCAACTTAGGAAATAGCCGAACCCATCCACAGTAAGTCACTGTGTGCCTTGGGATGCAATCATTTACTTCTTCCCTGCTGCAAGCCCCAGGCAAGTTTTAGGAAATCTTTAGCAGAGGCCCTTGTTCCTCTAGTTGGTATTTTGCAGAGCTATTGGCCTTTCACATAGACTTTTTAATAATATACTCATTTGAGATCTCATTCATAGAAAAGTGGAGTTACCTTTCCTAATAAGAATCTTACCACTTTCTTCTATCCCACTATTTTCTATGCTTTTCCTCCACAGGCCTCCAGGAATAAAAAGACATTCATGCAATACGGTCTAATGTTTGATGACAAACAGACTTGAATTTAGTTCCTGACCCTACCTACATCTATCTACATCTAGTTCGATCTTGGACAAGTTACTTAAAATCTCAGAGCTTTAGTTTCCCCATCTGTAATTTGTTGATGACATTTACTTCACCGGATTGTTGTAAATGAGGGAAAAATGAAATGACATTCATCCATTTCCTAACCTCATAAGTATTTTGTAAGTTCTTACTATGGGCTAAAATGGAAAGTTGGATTTTAAAGGAAGGAAGGAAGGAAAGAAAATAGTTTAAGAGAAGGTAGAGACTACCACTAAAGGCTATGGAGATTTTCCTTAGTTTGATACATTTCAAATAACGATATTAAAATGCTTGAATGGGCCTTTGTGATCTTGATCTGAGCTATGTAGAATAAATAAGATTTGTCAGTTAATGGAGACTTACACTTGAGGGGAAGATGTGATACTTGGCAGACATGCCACAGAAAATTAAATTTCTGCTTACGTATTGTATATTTCTGATGCGTTGGCTTTCATATCATGGTATAAACATCTGTTTACTTAGTCTCCTGGCTGCTAAGCCCTCCGCAGCTCCCCAATTTCTTCATTCTGAGTCAGTCATAGTTCACGCCCCAGCTGATTAAGCAGTGGGCTTTGAAGAGGCAGGTATAAATCATCCCCTAAAGCAGGGACAAGTGTCCTCTAGGGCCCCCTGTGTCTGCTCACATGGACTTGTGTGTGGGATGATTTCTGTTGGACGTAAAGCTTTAATAGCCTTCTACATTTCAGATGTGTCTCATTAATCTATAAAGGCAACATTCTCATTGATGCTCTGCCACACGACAATGACTGCAGACAAGGTGGTCTTTTCTAGGCATTTCTAAGTAACTTATGTGATGCGCCAACCCCCCAGGCCAGAGCTGGTATAGTATTCTATGGGCTATATCTAGCACAAGGTATTCCTCATCCCCTGATCACTTCCCAAGACTAGCACGTAAAGGTTGCAGCAAGTGAACTCAGGTGTGTTCTGTGTAGTGATGGAGAAGAAAAAGCTGGGAGTGAGATGTAGATTCTAGTTCCACCTCTGCCATTAACTACCTGCATGATGGCAATCGTATTGCTTCACCTCTCTAAAATTCTGTTTGCCCATCAATAAAATAATGGAGGAGTTGACCTAGTTGGTCTCAAAGGTCTTTTCCACAGCAAAATTCCGTAGTCAGCAGGACCTCTCACAACTAGTCGAGCAGACACTAGAAAAGCCCCATCTCATTTCTCCGCTTCTAAATTTATACCTTCAGTTGTCAACAAAACATTGCCCGATATATAAGGGAGCTGAGTTAGCCATATTTAATAGCATGGGAGTTGTCTAAATCAAGGTAGGAACACCAAACTTTCACACAGGTGTTTGGTCGCAGTTGAAGAAAACCAAGGAGAATGGAAGGATGCAGCAAATCCCGGGTGCCCCGATCCCAGCTCAAATGACATAGCAGCTTGCAAGGCAGGGGTCACAGGACATTCCTTATCAGACAGTTTCTATATCACAGCAAGTCACTGTCTCTTTCTGCCTGATAAATAAATAAAAGAAATAAACACCCCCACCTCACGCCTGCCCCTTTCAAGGCGATTGTTCTCCCACCCCCTTTGGAGTCTAATCCAGGACACAAGCCTTTGAAGTAGAAAAATGTACTTCCTGGTTCCAACCTTCCAGCAGTGCAGAAAAATCCTAAGAGGTCAGGGAGAATGAAGACAACTATAAAGTCTACATGCCTGAGAGCACTTAGCATCCCATTCTTCCTGACACAGTGGGACAGGTCTGGCCTAGTAATGAGGCGTTCTGCCTGCCTGTAAGAGAGATGCTTATCTTTTCAGTGTTTATAACTGTTAGAGGTAAATATATATATATAATAAGAGAGAGAAGGAGAAAAGAAGCTGCCTCTCTGATTCTCCTCTAGATTTATATTCTCTGAATCTTCGATGTCTTTGGGAGCCTTCGTTTTATTTTTAATCACTCTAACTCTTGCACTCGGAGAGGACCACATTCACATAGTTAGCTTATGTATCTTACTGGTCTTAACAGTCTTCGGTCTCTTTTTTTGAATGGTTTCATTATGCTTTCGCACTGCAGAGTTGAGTTCACCGGACCATTCTCTTCTCAAGATTTAACAGTAGTTTTACACGTGTTTGTGGCTCAGTGTGACCTAGATGTATGTTTTCTTTGATTCAGAAAACACTTTTAGCCTTACTTTGTGTCGGGCACCAGCTAGGCACTTGAGGGGCCTAGAGCGACGTAAGCTTCCGTCCTTATGGAAAACCCGATGATTTATGGGAGAGCCCACATACATGCTACGTTGCTCTGCTTTCTCTTTCATTTCCACGTCAAAGAGAGATCATCAACAGAAGGAGAGTTTACTTATTTTATTTCTTTTTTAAATACTCCGGCTCATCTTCAAAAAAAGATCTGTTGAAGAAAGGCATTTCCAGGGTGATTTTTTAAACCTAAAACTCCTGTGCACCCTTCGTCTGTCTGGCAGCCCTTGCCAAGGGGATGCTCAAGACCACAGGTACACTGGCTGCTGCTTGCCTGCTAAGCACCCAGCACCAGTCTCTGCCCCCAGGACGTTCAATAAATATTTGTAGACTGACTAAATCCTACCTGTCAGCTACGCTGTGCCTTTGTCACACAGCCAGGGAAGTTGGGGATGTCAGTGCAGCCATTTGAGTGAGATGGAGAAGAAACACTGTCAACTGAGTTGCTACAAACTTAGAGGAATGCGAAGCAAGAGAAAAAGAAATGGTATCAAACTATACTCCCTCTCCTTAGGGTCATTAAATGGACAGGTTACACAACTGATGAAGATCAGTTTGGGTGGGATTTTTGTTTGTTTTTAATCATCAATGTGAAAATCCTGTAATTTATTGAAGCATATATATATATTTATGTGTATATATATATATATAGCCTTGTGCTATGGCCTTCAAAAGCATATTAAAATAATATAGTTTGCCTGCCAGAATAAACAAGTCATATTTTCTAGACCATCAAGTTTTACTTAAAAATCAAATTGGGTACTTCTGCTTCTGGGAAGATGGAGTAGATATGCTTTTCCCTATTCCTTCTGCTAAGTGCAACTAAAAACCCTGATTATCATATATAAAACATAAAAAGACTCTGAAAATTGGAGAGAAGAAGGCGCAATACCTAGAAGCCCTGGGATCCAAGGAATAGTAGGGTAATGAGCTCCCTGGGTTTTCTTTTTGTCTTATGTATTCCAGATTTGGAGTTGAAGAAGCCAGTAACCTGAAATGTCAACGGATATAGATAAAAGAAGCTTCCCCCCCCCAAAAAAAACCTGATCCTTCTAGCTAAAGGACTAGGAAAGAGGCAAAATAGCAAGACAGAAAACTTTTTAATAATAGCCACTCCCCTCTATTCAAACACCACGGGGGGGGGAAAGCTGTAGCTCCAATCCCACCTGTATCAGCAACAGCCAAGGAGAGGTCCTAGACCTCTATACTCATGAGGCTGTAATGAGGCACCCCAATACCTCCACCAGGAGGTTGTCAGAGAAGGTCAAGTGGTGAGCTGGGACTTTTATCCTCACCAGCCGGTAATGAGCTCCTAGTCATTGATCAGTGTAATTCACTAAATTAACAGACTAAAGAAAAATTACATGATCATAAATATCAATGCAGAAAAAGTGGTTAAAAAATTCAACACACATTCATGATAAATACTCTCAGAAAAATAGGAATAGAACATCTTCAACTTAATAAAGCACAACTACAAAAATATCTACAGCTAATGTTATATGTCATAGTGAAAACTGAATGCTTCTTCCCTAAGACTGAAACAGGGCAAGGATATCTGTTCTCTACTTCTATTCAACATAGTGCTGGATGTTCCAGCCAGTCCAATAGGCATAAAAAGAAAAAAAAATTCATAAAGATCAGAAAGGAAAAAATAAAATTGCCCTTTTCCCAGATGACATGACTATCTATATAGAAAAGCTCAATTAATCTATGAAAAAAAAAAAAAAAAAAACTCCGAGAACTAATTAGTGACTTTAGCAAAGTTACAGGATACAAGATAAACATACAAAAAAAAAATTATATTTCTATATACCAGCAATGAATATATGGACACTGAAATCTGGTACTATTTATAATCAATCAGATAAAAATGAAACACTTAGGTGTAAAAATCTACCAAAACATGTAGATTTATATGCTGAAAACTACACAATGCTATTGAAAGATATTTTAAAAAATGTAAATATATGAAGAGGTATAGTGTGTTAATGGATTGAAAGGCTCACTTTAGTAAGTACCCTGAGAAGCCTGCCTATTCCTAAAATACAGTGCTTCTTCCTCTGTTCTGCAAAGCACATTTTTGCTAGTTCAGTGAATAACACTGTTAATAATTGCTAATGCTTGCACAGCCCTTACAAGTACCAGGCTTTATTGTAAGCCTTTAACATTTATTGGTCCATTTAATCTTCCCAATAACCGTATAAGATAATTACTATTGCTAGTCCCATTATACAGATGAGGAATCAAAGGACATAGAAATCTTTAACTTGCTGGAGGTCATACAACTTGGTAAGTGGCCAAACCAGGATTATGAACGAAGGCAGTTTGGTGCCAGGTTCTGGGCCTTAATCACCTCCCTCTTGACTTTTTAAGTGAAGATGTAAATTCTACCCAAATTGATATGCAGGCTTAACGTAATTCCTGTCAAAATTCCGGGAAGATTTTTTATAGGTATAGACACGATTTGGTTCAAATTGGAAAAGGCATGTGGCAGGGTTCTTTTCTTTCACTTTCTTATTCAACATGTATGCTGAATGAATAATCCAAGAAGCTGCTTTATATGAAGAACAAGGCCTCAGGATTGGAGGAAGACTCTAACAACCTGCGATACGCAGATGATAGGTACTAATGTAAGCTATGCGAATGACTATACCAAGGGTACAAAAAATAAACACAGCATTTGACACTTGAATCATTCATTTGGAGATCAGTGAATTGATTCTAACACTCAGGTCTCCTGACAAAGACATTCATGAAAAGAGCATTTGCCGGACTGTGCGAACTAAGAAGAGCGAAGATGGAGAACTAGAGGGCATGTGGGGTCTAGATAGGTGGATAACAAATGGCCACAGAGAATCAGGAATCAAGAACCCAAACACTTAGAATTCTGGAATGCAGTTGGCATCAGAATCTGGGCCATTGGGATGGCTAGAAGGACATCATGGCGAAGGAAAGATGACAAGAAGACACTGTCTGGAATAAGATCACTTACTGCCCAGTCCTAGGCAGATATTTAACTTGCACAGTCCATTAAGACTGCAAAGATGGCATATGAACAAGAAAGTTGGAAGGACTTCAGAAAGGAAGATGTAAAGGACCTGATGCAGATACTTTACTTCCTGAAAATTCCGTACCCAATATGACTCAAAAATGATACTTTTTGTACTAAGGGAGAAATAATATTAATAGCAGTCAAAGTAATAATGCTTACCTCTTGTCCTCTTTTCTTCTACATTTTTCTTTAATGCTCTGATCAGAGAAGAAATAAGCTGTTTATAAATATTAGAGGCTACGTATCTGAAAAATTCTAGAGCAAAAAGGTCAGGCTGATGGACCTTCAGAATCAGGCTTTTGGGGGATCTGAATAGGAGGCCCACCTCCTCCTGTACTTTGTTGAATGACGGGGTAGCCTTCTGTGCTCAGGCTTTGTCAAATCTTGCTGTGGGAAATGTTGCATTCTGAGGCATGCAGGTAGACATAACACTGCCGATTTCATGTTTGTCGTTGTAAGTTGCCATTGAATCTGCTTGGACTAATGACGACCTCATTTACAGCAGAATAAAAAACGTTGCCAGTCCTGCACCACCTTCATGGCCTTTGGTAAGTTTGAGCACATCGTTGCAGCTATTATTTTTCCTTTATGGAAACATCAGGATTTCCTAGGTTGACCTCAAATCCCCTGTGAATTAAGCGTAGGTCCTAGCACTTTGTTTGATATTGAAGATACATTGATAGACAGCTGAAAGTAGCAGTGACGGGAGACAAGGCTATTGTCTGACTGGAAGCTGCTCGGCGTGTGTCACGATGATCTTCAGAATAACAAGCCTTTGCTGTTGTTAGTTGCCATCGAGTTGGTTCCAATTCATGGAGACACCATGTATGCAAAGTACAACTGCTCCATAGGGTTTTCAAGGCTGTGACTTTTCAAAAGCAGAGTGCCAGGCCGGTCTTCCTAGGTGCCTCTGGGTGGATTTAAACCACCAACCTTTCAGTTAGTAGTCTAGCGCTTAAAGATTTGAGCCGCCCAGAGACTCTTAGAAGCCTCTGAGTACCACAAAGTGGTGTTATGTCTTACTAAGCAGTAAAAAAAAAAGCTGGTATATATGCCTTTTTTGGGGGGGGGCAAGATGCTTTACATAAACATCTGTAATTTTGCTTTAATTACAATCTAAACAATTTCAGTGAAAAATTTTGTACTATTGAGTTTATATTATACTCACACACCAGTTCCCAATTATTTGAGAACTCTCTTCTGCTATTTTTTCTAAGTGCATTTTTCTTCATGCACGATCAGGTGGGCCTGACTGCGGGTGTAGCCAGCAGTGAGCTCAAGGGAGAGCAACCATCAGAAGACGGATAAGCCAGGTCAGGAGTGATAACTGCAACCAGTGTCAGAAACGGGACAGGGACTTGATCCAAGTGGAAGCCAGCTGGAAGCAAGCAACAAGGCTTAAGGGTGACTGTAGCAAATAGCTTTGGGAGTGTTGGAATTGTTTAATAAGACAGGACTGGGATGGAAAACCCACTCAAAACCATGACAAAAACCAGTTCAGTTACTGAAGTGAAGGGAAATTACCTTAAATATTCAAATTATTCTGATATGGTGTGTTTAACAGGACAGGACAGGACAGGACTGAGATGGAAAACCTACTCAAAACCACCACAAAAAACAGTTCAGTCGTTGAAGAGGGGGAAATTCCTTTAAATATTCAAATTATTCTGATATGGTGCTTGCATTAAGTTATTAGGATTATCGTTTTCCTCTTTATTTGGGTTTATATAGCACCTTGGAAACCCTGGTGGCGTAGTGGTTAAGTGCTATGGCTGTTAACCAAAAGGCTTGCAGTTCGAATCCACCAGGCGCTCCTTGGAAACTCTGTGGGGCAGTTCTACCCTGTCCTATAGGGTCGCTATGAGGCAGAATCGACTGCACAGCAATAGGTTGGGTTTTTTGTTTTTATGTAGAACCTAAGAATTCAAATAAGCCTCACAAGTGTTTTTGATCATTCTTTGAAATTAAACTAGCAAAGATATAATTAGCTTCCTCTAATTCGGTTTAATATGCAGTACCCAGTTATTGAACCACTTCTTATCTCTGAGTTCTCTTTAAAAAAGCATATCTGTAAAATAAGCAACAGGACTTAGCATGCAGTGAGCCCCTGCTGTGTGCCAAAAACTGTGCCAAACTCCTTATACATAGTAATTTATTTAAAGCCTTCAGCAAACATATAAGCTGTTAGTTTTACTTACAGATGAATAAATTAAGGCTTTGATGGTTGATGTAACTTGCTCCTGGATATGCAGATAGTAAGGGACAGAAGTGGGTTTCCAGAGTTAACGCACTTTCTGCCCCTCCATGCTGCCTCCATCTTTGGAGTACAGAGCTGTGAAGGGCCTGCTCTTTGAAGTCTACTCTGCAGATAGCTAGATGTTGCAATAGCTATGATAAAACATTAAGTTGGTCTCATAGCAATACCTACGCCCAGACAACATCGGATTCATTTAAGTCATTTGCTCTCCAAGGCAACATTATTTTCCCCAAGACTTACATATGAAAACAATAAAAGAAAACTGAAGGGAAATCAAGTGTAATATCAGTACCGTGCTTAATAAATGCTGGACTCTGATAAATGAAATGGCATAAATAAAAGTAACTATACTTAGTCACCTCCGCTGTCCCAAAGACAAGGTGACACGTGTTGTAAATGGCAGAACTCCAACTCTGAATGCATTTCTGGCATAACACTAAAGCAGAAAGCCACAGAGTGAAATTCCCTGGGCTGGTAACCTCATCAGCTCTTTTCTCCTCTTGACATTGGCAAAAGCATGTACTCTGGAAGGCAGCTCTAATTGCTTGCCAGCACCTGCTTCCAGGGTCCAGTGGTCAGATGCACAGACTGAATGCCAAAAGTCATACTTGCTATTTCCAGCTCAGCCATAGCCTTGTGGCCTGGGCATTGTGGTGCCCCCTTGTCCTCATTCCACCTTCCCTGCAGTCTGCAAACACAGGAATGCCAGCTATTTTCCCGCTCCTGGGCCCCCCTCACAGAAATGAACTCAAGACTTTTTGAGTTTCTGATGTCTTAGCATAGGAGATATTCCTGAGTGGCAGCCAGGCAGCCAGGATGAGGGACCTTGGTGGGAGCTCTGGGTGCTGGTGCAGGTAAAGGAAGTGAACACCTTGACATCTCCTGGGTTTTCATACCGGGCCTCTGATGCCCAGATGCACTGTAAATACGTGGCCTCAGTATGTAGAGCAGTAATTTCTCCAGCACATGTTCCAAGTGCACCCTGTGCGGCTGCATGACTGTGACTTTACTAACTCTCAAAGCCTTTTCCCGGTTTTGTGTTACAGACTCAATAGCAAAGGATCAATTTATATTAAAGGCCAAATATTAAAAATTCTATGGAAGGCTCTAGGGTGTCTGTTTCGGAATTTAATTGAAATCAGAGTATAATGTTGTTCACAGATGAAAAACCGAACAAGTGTATTTGGGGGACTTGTAATGATAGCTCTGAATTTTGAAATGGAGACCAGCAGGGAGGAGGATAAAGCAATGATTTTTTTTTTTTTTTTTCAGGACGCCATGTGCTTGTACTCTAAAGAATGCTTCAATAGCATTGGCGTCTCATATTAGGGCAATCGTAGTCTCATATTAGGACAGTTGTAGGTTTCCTATCTTTTGAAGTATGTAGGAAACAAAGTTGATGCTTTTATTGCTTCCCCTATCCCAAACTTGTAAAACTTTTTTATAGCTAATATAGGTGGTCCCCAACCTGGAAATGGGTTGTATCCCAAAAATGTATTTTTTATTGTTACATGTGTCCTAGAATGTATTTACCCTATGACATAACATTCTACTTGGTGATCAATTTATCAGACAAGCTATTCAAAAAAAGCATTTCGTAAGTCAATCACAAAAGGACAAATATTGTATGAAGACCACTACTATAAAAACTCACGAAAAGGTTTACACACAAAGAGAAACAATCTTTGTGTGTAAACAATCTTTGTGTTACGAGAAAGGGGAGAGATACGGATGGAAAAACACTAAAAAGACAATAGATAAGTTACCCTTAACCTTTGCTGAAGGGTAAGACAGTACACAATACTGGGGAAGCCAAAGCAACTTGTCCAAGGCAAGGTCATGGAAGCTCCAAAGACACATCCAAACTCTCTGAGGGAATGAATTTCTGGGCTGAAGGCTGTGGGAACCATGGTATCAGGGAACATCTAGCTCAATTGGCATAACACAGAATAAAGAAAATATTCTACGTTCTACTCTGATGAGTAGTGTCTGAGGTCTTAAAACCTTGTGAGTGGCCATCTAAGATACTCCACTGGTCTCACCCCTTTGGGAACAAGAGAGAATGAAGAAACAAAGACACAAGGGAAAGATTAGTCCAAAGGATTAATGGACCACATCCACCACAGCCTCCACCAGGCTGAGTCCAGCACAACTAGATGGTGCCTGGCTACCACCACTGACTGCTCTGACAGGGATAACAATAGAGGGCCCTGGACAGAGCTAGAGAAAAATATCGAACAAAATTCTAAAGACCAGACTTACTGGCCTGATAGAGACTGGAGAAACCCCAAGAGTATGGCCCCTGGACACCCTTTTAGCTCAGTAATGAAGTCACTCCTTAGGTTTACCCCTCAGTCAGAGATTAGACAGGCCCATAAAACAAAAGGAAACTAAAGGGGCACAGCAGCCCAGGGGCAAGGACTAGGAGGCCGGAGGGGACAGGAAAGCTGGAGCTTAAACCCAAGCTCAAGGAGAGTGTTGACATGTCATAGGGTCGGTAACTAATGTCACAAAACCATACGTGTACTAATTGTTTAATGAGAAGCTAGTTCTGTGAAATTTTATCTAAAGTACAATAATACAATTTTTTAAAAAAAGAAATAGTAGGAAAAAAAAGCATTTCACCCATGATATGCTTGAAGTATACTGTGTATTCACCATGTGCCAGTCTTGTGCTGGGCCCTGAAGACCCACAAGTAAACTCCTTCAAGGAATTCAAGCTATCGTGAGAAAGACAAGCTATTAATAGTCGCACAGTTCAATAGGGTGAGAAGAGTGCTGTGAAGGAGATGTGTAAAAGTACCCTGAGAGTCAAAGGAGGGATCAACTAAATGTAGTTTTGAAAGAGAAGTCTGTGAAGAGCAGTCTAGTTAGAAAGCATGTGAGTGAAAAAGCAGAGCAGTACAAAAACGTGGTGTCTTTAGGACTCAGATGTTCTGAAGTCATGGAGGCTGGATAAAGCCCTGAAACTATTGCTCTTGAGATAATCTTGAAATCTTAACCCAAAAATATTCTCTGAAGTCTTCTTAAAATGAAACAATAGTTTAGCTTAACTAGTAAAGAATTTTTTTCTTTACCTGCCTTGAGCATTATGCTCTTTTAAGAACTATCTATATAGAATCAAATTGACAACAGCAACTGGAAAGATTAGATAGGAACCTTAGAGAGCAGTAAGTTATAATAATTGAGGAGGAACAATTCACAAAAGGAGGGTGAGGATGGTTGCACAACTTGAAGAATGTAATCAATGTCACTGAATTATATGGTAGAAACAGTTGAATTTTATGCTTTGCTATGTATATTCTCAACAACAATAATAATATAAGCAACATCATGATAAACAGAGAAAATTTGAGGTTGTCAAGGATTTCATTTTACTTGGATCTACAATCCACACCCGTGGAAGCGGCAGTCAAGAAATCAAAAGACACGTTGCATTGGGCAAATAGGCTGCAAAAGACCTGTTTAATGTGTTGAAAAGCAAACATGTCACCTCGAGGACTATTGTGTACCTGACCCAAGCCTTGGAGTTTTCAGTTGCTTCATATGCATGTGAAAACTGAACAATGAATAAGGAAGACTGAAGAAGAATTGATGCCTTTGAACTGTGGTGTTGGCAAAGAATATGGAATATACCATGGACTGCCAAAAGAGTGAACAAATCTGTCTTGGAAGTACAACCAGAATTTTCCTTAGAAGCAAGAATGGCGAGACTACGTCTCACATACTTTGAACATGTTATCAGGAGGGATCAGTCCCTGGAGAAGGACATCATGCACGGTAAAGTAGAGGGTCAACGAAAAAGAAGAAGGCCCTCAACAGGATGTATTGACACAGTGGCTGCAACGATGGGCTTAAGCATAGCAACAATTGTGAGGGTGGCGCAGGACCAGGCAGTGTTTCGTTCTGTTGTGCGTAGGGCCGCTATGAGTCGGAACCAACTCCACGGCACCTAACAACAACAATATTCTCAACAACAGCAGCACAGTAAATAAACTTTAAAAAAAATGTCATCTTTGGAAAAGGGCAACAAGAGCACAATAGGGAGTGGTGAACGCTGAAGCTGGAAAGGCGGGCAAGAGATGAGACGTTTTGTCCTGGTAATGAGGAACCTCTGAAAAAGTTTCTTTAAGTGACTGGCATGATCAGATGTGCATTTTAGAAAATCACACTGAGAGTGGAGGATGGATCTGAAGAAAGCAGAAGAGGAGACCAGGCCACCGCTCAGCAAGCAATTTCAGGGGTTTACTAGTCTAATAAAATCAATTATACGGTATTTCCTATTTTTGTAAATACAAAAAAAAATGGTAAATTGGATTGTTTTATTTATTTATTTATTTAGTCTTAAATAGTGAGTGGGGCCCTGGTGGCACAGTAGTTAAACTGAGAAGAGAAGGTAACCAGGGACATACTTTGAAACATACAAAAATGTCTTATTATTCATATTACCACCTCAAATGCCTTGCTATCTAGTATTTTCCTAGTAGGTTGGCAAAAGGCAATGGTTATGTAAGTTATTCTTGGCTGCCATTACTGACAACTTAAACCCTGCTCTCAGACCATAAATGTTTCTGGTGTCAGAGCCTCCCAAGACTTGGCCAGAGCAGCTCACAGCAGTGAGTGCTTCCATAAACGCGTTCCTGCTCTTTCAACTTCTCTTACTAAACATGTTGAGAGGAGCCTGCTACTCACAACTAAAGCAAATTGGAACACAGAGTGGTAGGAGGAATATATGTGTGTGTGTGCGCACGTGGGGAGAAATGGAAAAAATGTGAGAAAAGGTAAAAACCTCAGAGAAGGAGAATACCCCATTAAATAAGAAAACAGTGCATATTGCTCCAGACATTTTTAACTCCCTGATCTCTAGCTATAAGCCATTATCAGTCATTTTCATCCTGATGCAGGATCTACTGTGTTATTGTGTAAGTGCCGTGTGCCCAGGGAGGCACCTAAGAAGAGAACATCGCTTCTATCCAATTCACCATTGTCCTTTCATTTTCGACTTTTTCCTCTGTGCTGAAAATGAGAGACGGGAATCAAACAAAGGGAACAGCTAACTTCTCCTCTTTTGGTTGTATGCCTTTCTCATTTACCCTTCCATGTATTCACCATGCAGAACATTACAAATATGGATGACCTCAAATCTTTGGTCTTCGAGTTTTAGGGCCTAAGTTTGTGGGGAGAGCTACTCTAGTTATCAAGTAGCAATCTGAGCTTAGGCGAAGCCTTTCTTCTGGTCCTACCTTAGCTTTTTTTTATTTGTAGAATGTGGGTTTAGAAAATAGCATCTCTAAGGCAGAATTCTTGGCTTCCACATGGGAGACCTACGTTCAATTCTAGGGCAATGCAGTTCATGTATAGCCACCACTCATCCGTCAGTAGAGGCTTTTCTGTTGCTGTGATGCCAAACAAGTTTCACTGAAGCTTCCAGACTAAGATGAACCAGGAAGAAAGGCCTGATATTTTACACCCAAAAATCAACCACTGAAAACCCTATGGATCACAACGGTCCAGTTAGCAACCAATCATGGGCACAACACAGGACTGGGCAATGTTTCACTTAGTTGTACCTGGGGTTACCACGAGTCAGGGGCTGACTTGATGGCAGTCAACAGCAACAACAAGGTCACGTGGGAAGTCTCTGGTCTGCTGAGTTTAAGGAAGACTAGTAGTGAAACAGGAATGAGTAGTTCAGTATAATTCTGCAACCAAATTGTCTATCGTGCTTAGAGCACAACTGAGAGGAAGTAACGGTCTATAATACATACAGACCCTTCATCTTTTTTCTGCTTTACACACCTTAAGAAAGCAGGACATCCCTAATGGCCACTGGGAAGATCATCTTTCAGTTTAGAAACTGGGTCTGAACCTCTGAAATAAATTAGATGTGAATAAATGTAGACTCTAATGCTAATTTTAGAGAGCTCTGTTGTCGACAGTAAGCACAACATAAAGTAGAGCCAGATGCCATGTCCGCTTCTCAGGATATTAAGAATGCTGACTGGGCAAAGTTAACGATACAAAATCATTCTAATCAACAGAAGTAAAACAGTGTCACATTTAGATTTCATGGCAATTTGACAAATAAGATTTAGTGGATATGCAGGGTTGAGTTATTGAAATTATCCAGTCTACACCTTTCGTTGAATGCTCTGTATGTTTCAATGACATGGTTGAAAAATAGGCATCGGGCAGTTATGAATAAAAGGTAATCACAGCTCTCATAATAATAATAATAAAGTACCTTTCTATGACTTACCAAGGAAAGTAGACTCGGTGATTTATAGGAGTGGGGAGTGCTCTTGTCTGACTTGTCTTTCCAAAGTAAGGCACCCTTTCTTTATGCAATTCCCTTTCTGGAGTGTTTCCTGGGAAGGCAATGCCCTCTGAAATAAATAGGTGTTAAAGAAAATCTGATGCAAATAAGGACTCTTCTGTCACGGAGACACGTGCCTTGTAACTGTATAAACGTATTTCTCAGAAAGCTCTTGCTGTTGAGAAATACTGTTTGAAAGGAAGCCAAGCTACCTACAAATGGTATCCTCTGTCCCTGAAGACACCTGCTTCTGCTTCAGTTGGCTGCCTTAGCTCTGTGTGTGTGTGTTTGACACATTCAAACGAGGCTTCTTTTATCCTGTTCCACGATCCAGCACAACTCTCTCCTTTGGGTTCTGGATACTGAGCTGATTTGTCTGTATTTATACTGCGGTGCCATCTGAGAATATGTCAGACACCATGGTTGTACATATTAATATGCGACTTCAAATGCCAATTGCCTGATAAACCTTGGCTTCTGCAGCCTACGCTCGAAGTGTTCAGGGAGCCCAGAGTCAGCTTAGTACATACTAGTTCCTCCCTTGTCTGGCTCTAGCTTCCTTTATGGCTAGTTACTGGGGTCACCACTGCAGGTGTCCCGTAACCTTCAAACAAGGAGGCGCCATGTTCCCCATGTCTTTGAGTTCACTAGTAAGTGAGGCCATGCCTGGTTCAGTCACAGCAAGGAGGGATGAACCATCTACAGATTATGGGGTAAGTCTAATCTAATTGCACTTTGTTAAGCTCAAAGAAAAAAATTGGGGGGGTGCCTGAATAAACACTTTTGCACGCAGGCCCTGGGACAAAGTTAGAGAATTAGATGTTGGTACTAAAGAGCTCGTTCAGGCTCCAGCTGAATCCGCAAGCCCACTTTTGCAGCTCTTCTGGGGACTCAGCTCTCTCTAGAAACCCTTAGGAAGTCCAAGTCAAGAAACAAATCCACTGGTAGTCCCAGAACAGTGTTTCCCAAGTGTGCCTTGTGGCTTGTTCTGCTAAACTCTCTGGAAAACACTTCCATGGTTATGTAAGTTTATGGGGTACACACTGCTTTTACTTTTTGGAGAGTCACAGAACACGTTATCGTATTAAAGGTTTGAGGAGTTCCTGCACTTCAAAATATTATATATATGTGTGTTTTAAAATCCGTGTTTTCCAAAGTTACTTTGCCATACAAGCTCTTTTCTGCACAGCACTTATCTTCATCCATAATGTTGAGAAATGCTGCCCTGGAACAACCCTATACAGCCAGAGAAAGACCCAAGTGCTTTCCCTCATCCCAGGTTCCTAAACATAAGTCATCAAGCTGGTGGGCTTCTTTGGGCTTATCTAAACCCCTAGGGCACCCTGAAAGAGCCTTATGTGACACAAAGGTTAAGTGCTGACTGCTAACTTAAAGGTTTGGTGGTTCGAACCCACCAGAGGCTCGGAGGAAGAAGAGATCTGACCATCTGCTCCGGTAAAGATTACAGCCTAGGAAACCCTATGAGGCAGTTCTACTCAGTCCTCTAGGGTCGCTACGAGTCGGAATTGACTTGAGGGCACCTACCAACAACAGGACACCTGGGGGTGGGTGGGTGCTATGACTGGACTGGAGATTTGAATCTGGAGTGAGGCTTGGATCCAGAGTGGAAGACTGAGCTGTCCAGAGCTAGAAGCTCACAAACCGCTTCCATGCAAAGTGCTCTCAGCGGCACGCCATTAGCCCTTTCCCTGCCCGAATGGTTTCCTGACGTCTTTCCGCTCAGAAACCAAATTTGCCCTCCCAGTTTAACTAACATAAGAGATTGGAAGCGGAAAAGCCAGTGATTCTGCCAGAGGCATTTCTGAGTCTATTCTACCAGGTAGGGAGTCAGTGTTCATCTTTTCACTTTAGAGGAAGTCCAGACATTCTTAAAAACATATTCTGTCTTTAACAGAACACTGTGAAACTCTCACATACCCTTCTTTCTGTTTTTTTCTCCACTGCTGCTGATGGTAACCAAGATATTTGTATGGGAATAAAAGCTGTCTCTCTTATTTTCAACTGGCATCTCTACATTCCTGATATTATTATTTTGCATTTCTCTAGACTTTGTCTTTCCAAAAAGCTTTGCAATCATTCATTAGTTATTCCTCATAGCTTCCGTATTAGGTACAAAACTATGATTTACCACTTTCACCATTTTATCCTTCCTTTCAGTGGCCCCCTCCCCATTCTTGGAGGGAACAGAGAGTTAAATAACTGAGGGTCTACTGTGTGTTAGGAGTCCCTGGGTGGCACAAATGCTTAAATGCTGGGCTACTAACCGAAAGGCTGCTGGTTTGAATCCACCCCCAGGCTCCTCAGAAGAAAAGCCTGGAAATCTTCTTCCCAAAGGCCACAGCCATAGAGATCCTACGGAGCACAGTTCTACTCTGAAACACACATGGCTGTGCCGTGAGTGGCCGTGAGTGGTAATCAACCACGTGTTAAGCTTTTCCTCATGTAACCAGCACAATCCTGGATGAGATTTGGTGCTAATTCATGCTGCTCCCTATTCCACTCCTCCAAGTTTGCTGTAGAGAAAGTTATTTGCAAGAACTGGCAAAATGAGGGGGCAAATTATCAGATTTATTAATAGGTAGGTAAAGCATCTGAGGACTATCCACCGCCACCACCATCATCACCATAACTCTACCCTCCACCCAGTACATGGCTTCTCTGGAAAGGGGTGACGGTGGGAAGCTTAGGCTAGGAATCACAATGAGGCTTCTTCCCTCCACCCCATGCCCCCCACATCTAAATGTCTAGGTCTGCATTTATTCCACCAAGGAATAGAAGCAGAGCTGGGGTTTGAATCCCAAAGGACAAGCCATACTCACGACCTGCTAGCAGAGATGCAAGTGGTCCCCCTCCCCGTGCATAAGCACACAAGTGCAAGGGAGATGGTGGAGCTTAAAAGCCTGCCTTCAAGGCTTAGAAGTCCTGCGCTTATAAATCACGGCTGACAAGGACTTAGGCTCTGGTCCATCAAATCAGAAAGTCTTTCCATTGAGGAGGAGCTAATGAGGCGTGGACCATGAGGAAAAAGATTGAAAGTTGTATCCCATGTGACCAGTTTAAGAACATGAGGAGAGCAGCAAAGATGTTCTTCAATTCTCAGAGCTGGTATTAAGTATCAACACCATTTTATGAATGAGAAAACCAAGACACAGGTGATTAAATGACTGGTACAAGGTCATATAAGTAAGTGGCAGACCAGAGTCTCCCTCCATACATTGTTTCCAACAGTGCAGAACGAATGGTTCCAATGTTTGCTGCCTCTTGGTCCCAAAGCCACCTGCATTTTTATACCCCTTTTTTTTTTTTTTTTTTAATCTCCGGGACCACTGTGTATATACCACCAAAAACCAAACCCACTGCCGTCAAGTCGATTGCAACTTACAGCAACCCTATAGGACAGAGTAGAACTGCCCCATAGAGTTTTCAAGGCTCTAATCTTTATGGAAGCAAACTACCACATCTTTCTTCCGTGGAGCTGCTGGTGGATTTGAACCCACCAACCTTTCAGTTAACAGCTGAGTGCTTTAGCCACTGCACCAGAGGCTGTGTATTACACTTCATTTATCCACCTGGGAATTGGCTGCCTTATAACCACACCTACCTGGAACCAGCTAGCAGTCAATGCCAGTAGAATATTTATGTGGCAAGTATTTTGACAGGTTAAGGCCGTTTTTTTAGCTATTAATGTACTTTCTTTATAGGAAACCCCATTAAGACCTTAACGTAGGACTATTTGCTTTGAATTTGCACAGTTCTAAGAAGTGGACTTAATGTCTTGTTGCCTTATTCTTAAACCTTAGAAGATAAGGAGAAACAAATCCAAGGGGGAAAGAATCTTGGAAAATTTGGAAAAGGACAAGAGATGCCAGTTAGTAGCCTGACCAGGGAGAAGACAGAAAAACAAGAAAAGCAGATGCTAAAACTGAAAAACTCACAGCAGTGCAGGTACATTTAATAGCTCAACAGATCGTTGAATGGGTTCTAAAGATATCAGCGTGTTACAATAATGAATGCTCGTAACAATGACCCTGACTCTTCACAGAAAGAAATCAAATTAATGTCAGTACTGTCTGTTTGAAATGGCAGGAATATACATGTTACAGGTTTAAAAAAGATTTCCATCCAAAGAAGTTAAAACGTAAAATGCCTTACTGTTTAAAAAGGCATCACCTGAGCTATTAAAAAATAAACAAAAACTTGACTCTCCAGAATGAATCATTTCCAAAGGGTTCTGGATAAACATGGTCTTATGGATATATTTTGTATTCTGCCAGGAATAAATATACGGGAAGGGAATTACAAATTTGCACATATCCTTCTTAGGTATTAGACATACCTGTCCCTTCCCATACTACTCTCATCCACCTGCTCTGGCCTCATTCCTCAGATCCATTCAAAGAAATGCATGCACTCTTGATGCACACCCAGAAAAATAGGCCTTACATTAAAAAATTCTTTATCTGAAATTCAAATTTAGCTGGACATCCCGAATGTTTATTTGCTACCTCTGGAATCCAGACTCAGGAAGTTTCTACTGATCAGCTGGATTGGGTAACCACTGAGGTTCTGCTATCCCTGCAGAGACACTTCAGTTTCTAAAACTCAGAAACTTGCTAGGAGTCATGCGACTCCACCTGCCTGCTTTCTTGATGAGCAGCATTTGATCTCTTGACTGTCGGTCAAAGAACTTTGACCAACAACGTCAAGATGATGCATCCCTGCATTCTTTAGTCACGTTTCACCCTGTGACTAAATTCTTGTAAATCAGGGTCAAGAGATTAGACTGTTCGTATGTCAAGAGCTGTGGCTCGTGAAATAAGAACAAGAACCACGGAAGAACAATCTGAGAGGTAAAGAACGAAAGCCTATATTTATACCTGATGATTCTGGCAATTGTCAAAGGAAAGAAAGCATAGCATAGGTTTCTTTAAAAGCCATGAATAAACAGAGCTTTCCATTTTTTACATTTGTCTGAATCTGGCAAGGTGGATTAACCCTTGATTTGCCCTCCTTTCCATTCATCTGCATTTAGTTCTCTTACGAATAATGAAAGGAGATCAAAGTGCCTTTGTGAGTTATGACAACCAAGTGCGAATAGATGGATTAAAAACATAGTGTTTATTTTTTTAATTTAAATAGAGGAGAGATTTGTGGGTAATATGCAAAATATGTGTTCACTAGTAACAAGCTAGCTGTGGGAAGAGAGAGAAAATATGGAGGCACCATCAGTGTTGTTTTGTTTTTAAGTATGAGATTGATTTTAAATTTTTCCTGTATGTCAGTTTTATTACAGGCAAATTAATCCTTCTTTTGATGCATTGAGAACTTTTTTCTGAACTCTTCATGGAAAAAATATGTATCCATGGCTTTCATTTTTCATAAGCAGTGAATTAAATCAGAATGCTGAGTTAGTGGTTGTCTTACTTATCCAGTGCTGCTATAATGGAAATACCACAAGTGGATGCCTTTAACAAACAGAAATTTATTCTCTCACACTTTAAGAGTCTAGAAGTCAAAATCAGGGCACCAGCTCCAGGAAAGGTCTTTTCTCTCTGTTGGCTCTGGGGAAGCTCTTTGTCATCAGTCTTCCCCGGGAGTTACTCAGCTCAGGGACCCCAGATCCAAAGGATGCACTCCTCTCCCGGCTCTTGTTTCTTGGTGTTAGTAGGTCACTCTCTCTCTGCTCACTTGTCTCTCCTTTCATCTCTGGTAAAATAAAAGGTGATGCAGGCCACACCCCAGGGAAACTCCCCTTATATAGGATCAGGGCTGTAACCTGAGTAAGGGTGTTGCATACCACCCTAATCCTCTTTAACATAACCTAATATTGCCTCATTAACCACAGGCAGAGATTAGGATTTACATCACATAGGACAATTACATCAAATCACAAAATGGAGGACAACCACGTAATACTTAGAATCATGGCCTGCCCAAGTTGACACATATTTATGGGGGACACAATCCATTCTATGACAGTGGTCCTAACTTGGGAGATAAAAGGTTCAAATAAGATAGTTTGCCAAAAAGGCACCCTGCTTTTTCCTCATTGGATTCTCTGTCTCTCCAAATTCTAGCATAAGGGCAGGGAGCTCAGAGTGAGCTCATTTTCCTTCCTCACTTATACATCATTTCAATGTGAGAGTGTTCCTACAGATAGAGAGCACTGAGAGCCTTCAACAAGTTCATGTGTGTTGTTGTTGTTGTTAGGTGCTTTAGGTTCTGACTCATAATGACCCAATGTACAACAGACCCTGTATACAACAGAATGAAACACTGCCCGGTTCTGCACCATCCTCACATTTCAGCCCGTTGTTGCAGCCACTGTATCAATCCATCTCGTTGGGTGTCTTCTTCTTTTTCGCTGACCCTGCACTTCACTAAGCTTGATGTTCTTCTCCAGGGACAGATCCCTCCTGATAACATGCTCAAAATGCATGAGACACAGTCTCACCATTCTTGCTTCTAAGAAGCATTCTGGTTATATTTCTTCCAAGACAAATTTGTTCATTCTTTTGGCAGCCAATGGTATATTCAATATTCTTCACCAACACCACAATTCAAAGTTGTCACTTCTTTGGTCTTCCTTGTTCATCGTCCAGCTTTCGCATGCATGTAAGGCAACTGGAAACACCATGGCTTGAGTCAGGCGCACCTTGGTCTTCAAGGTGACATCTTTGCTTTTCAACACCTTAAAGAGGTGTTTTCCAGCAGATTTGCCCAGGGCAATGCGTTGTTTGATTTTTTGACTGCTGCTTCCATGGGTGTTGATTGTGGATCCAAGTAAAGTGAAATCCTTAACAACGTCAATCTTTTCTCCATTTATTATGATGTTGTTTATCAGTCCAGTTGTGAGGATTTTTGTTTTCTCTATAGGGTTGCTATGAGTCGCAATCGACTCGACGGCAGTGAGTTTGGTTTTTTTTTTTTTTTTTGGTATTTTGCAGTGTAATCCATACTGAAGACTATGGTTCTTAGTAAATGCTTCAAGTCCTCTTCAGTTTCAACAAGCAGGGTTGTGTCATCTGCATAACACAGGTTGTTAATGAGTCTTCCTCCAATCGTGGTGCCCCATTCTTCTTCATGTGTAGTTCAATTGTAGTTAGCTCATAATTCATTTCCTAGCTTCTCGCTTTTTCTCTTCAGTGCTACATGCAACTAGGGAGAAAATGGGAGTACAGAAGTGTGCATCAGGGCATAGACAGTGGTGAGCAAAATGTTAGGATTCTGCTGGATGTGTCAGAGATCTGGTAAAGATTGCTCTGGGTAACGGTAGGTGTATCAAGACTTCCGTTCAGTTAGACTAGAAAAAGAGATGATCTCAATTCTTGGGCTAGGACTAGTGCAATAAAGGGTCATCCATGTATATTCTCCTAATTCAAGATTATATTGCAGAATAAAAAAATAGGCACTATCTAAATTAAGATCAAGAAAGTGAAAGGGGAGGTGGAAAAGAAGAAAAGAAGTTCTGACCCGTAACAAAGGAAGAATCAGAAGGTAAAAGGAGATTTGAAGGTGGAAGAGGAATGACAACTTGCCAGCCAGAAGATGGCCCTGCAACTGGGGCACACAGCTGCGAAGAATGCATGTCAGTTCTGAAAATGTGTCTGGGTTCTATAGGGCCTGAAACTTCTTCAATTTGAAGGCAGGACCGTCTTTTAAAAAACTAATACAAAATTGGGTATAAATGTCAATATTTGTTTAGAATGAAAATAGAAGTCACAACAAATTATGATCTTTAAAAACTGGTGTCTTAATTATCTAGTGCTGCTATAACAGAAATACCACAAGCGAATGACTTTAATAAACAGAAATTTATTCCCTTTTTTTATAGTGTAGGAGGCTAGAAGTCCGAATTCAGGGTACTAGCTCCAGGGGACGGCTTTCTGTCTCTTTTGGCTCTGGGGAAAGGTTCTTTTCATTAATCTTCCCCTGGCCTAGGAGCTTCTCAGCACAGGGACCAAGGGTCCAAAGGACACACTCCACTCCCGGCTCTTTTTTCTTGGTGTTAATGTGGTCCCTCTCCTTTCTGCTCACTTCTCTCTTTTATACCTTAAAAGAGATTGACTCAAGGTACAACCTAATCCTGTAGATTGTGTCCTGCCTCATTAACACGACTGCCTCTAACCCTGCCTTATTAACATCATAGAGGTTAGGATTTACAACACATAGGATTATCAAATCACAAAATGGAGGGCAATCACACAATACTGGGAATCACGACTTAGCCAAGTTGACACGTTTTGGGGTGGCACAATTCAATCCATAACAGCTGACATAAACCATAAATATCACAAAATTGGATGAATATCATCATCATTTTATGAATTCACTACCTAACATACTTCTGATACTTTTAGCCCTATTTTTTTCTTGCATATATTTTGTTGATTTTTTATTGTTGTTTGTTTGCAACTTTGGAGAAACACCATCTGTTACAGAGTAAAACTGCTCCATAGGGTTTTCTTGGCTGTAATCTTTACAGAAGCAGATCTCCAAGCCAGTTTCTTCCGTGGTATTGCTGGGTGTGTTTGAACCATCAACCTTTTGGTTACCAAGTACAAAACCATTTGCACCACCTGGGAATTTTTGTTGCCTCTTCATGAAAATATAGTTTGGTAATATTTTCTATGGAGCAAAGCAGAAGACAATTCAACTTTTATTTGATTGCATTTTTTGTTTTAGAATTTATAGTTTTATAAAGATCCTTTGAGCGTCACAATTCTTATTGGCAACGCCACATAGATGTTTATGATTGTTGTCAATGTGGGGGAAAAGCAACATCTGTGGGGATTCTTTCATCAATGAGAGGTATAAGATCTTAAGAGCATTCCAAGTTTTCTTGTACTGTGCCTGCTCTTAAAAATAGTCTTTTAGTGGACAACACTCATTAGCCAGTGTATTGCCAATGTTCTCATTCTAGCAGCACATTAAGTATTTTATGTTATCTTTGTTGGTTAGTATTTTGCATAAAGTTGACAGAAATTTACATATTTCTTGATTTAGTGATACAGTGGAATTTTACATACAACTTTGCATGCCTCCATGGCCAGTGTTTGTAATACTGTGACAGATTTCTGCCCTAAGTAGAGAAATGTTGGTAAATGTCATCTCATAGTTTGCATTTAAAAATATAGTAAAACCTATGAAAGCTGGAACTTGATGGGACTGCCTTGTTTTTCCACATCTCCCAAGATTTCTACCTTTGACAGTGTGCAGTCTTATCACTTTTCGATCACTCTGTTAGTAGAAAATATTTGAATTTTCCTTCTCTGACAAGTTTCTGCCTTACACAGTTTCCAGCTTTTGCAGGTTTTACTGTATATAATTATATGTAACATATAATTGATGTATATAATATGCATGACTTTATACACTGAATTATCAAGTATATTCCTGACATGCAAGATTCCCTGCTTGACATTTTGCTGATAGCTGAATCCTCTGTTATAATTTTCAAATATTTTATTGAAGTATGTATATACTGAAAAATGCCCATATCTTAACTGTGTGGCTCATTGAATTTTCACTTATGGACTCTCATGAAATAGGCATCCAGATCCAGAAACCAAACATTATCAATAAATACCCCAGGAGGCTCCCTCTTGCCCTCTTCCAGACACTACTCCCAACAAGAGTAACCATTGTCCTGACATTTAAAGGTACAAATTTATTTTGCCTGATCCATAGTTTACATAAAGGGAATTACACATATACTAATTCTTTGTGCCTGACTTCTTTCACTCAATATTGTGTCTGTGAGATAAGTTCAGAACAATTATAAATAATGTTACTGGTAACATTCTAATACATGTCATTTAGGGAATATATGGACTCATTTCTGTTTGTTATGTTCTAGGAATGGGGTTGCTGGAGCCTATAGTAGGCAAATATTGTGAGTTAGTAGATTCTGCCAAAGAATTTTCCCAAGTGGTTGAGCCACTGTATCCTGGTAGTCCAATGGTTAAGGGTTCAGCTGTTAACAAAAAGCTTAGTGGTTTGAACTCACTAGTGACTCCATGGGAGAAAAGACCTGGAGATCTGCTTCCATAAAGATTTCAGCCTAATGAATAAAAAAAATCAGAAAATAAAGAATGTTGGAGAGGCTCCAGAGAGACTAGAACTCTTATGCACTGCCGATGGGAATGTAAAATAGTACAACCATTTTGGAAAACCATTTGGCACTTCCATAAAAAGCTAGAAATAGAAGTAACATATGACCTAGCAATTCCACTCATAGGAATATATCCTAGAGAAATAAGAGCCATCACATGAATAGACATATGCATACCCACGGTCATTGCAGTATTATTCCCAATAGCAAAATGATGGAAACAACCTAAGTGCCGATCAACTGATGACTGGATAAACAAACTATGGTACATACACACAGTGGAATACTATGCAACAATAAAGAACAATGATGAGTGAAATGAGTAAATCACAAAAGGACAAATATAATAAGACCACTCATAAAAATTCATGAAAAGATTTACATACAAAAAGAAACAATTTTGGATGGTTACAAGGGAGGGGAGGGGAGGAAAAAACACTAAATAGACAATAGATAAGTGGTAACTTTGGTGAAGGGTAAGACAGTATGCAATACTGAAGGGGCCAGCACAACTTGACCAAGGCAAGGTCATGGAAGCTCCATAGATGCATCCAAACTCCCTGAGAGACTGACTTACTGCCCTGAGGGCTGGGGACCATGGTCTTCAAGAACATCTACCTCAATTGGCATAACACGGCTTATAAACAAAATGTTCTACATCCTACCTTTGTGAGTAACATCTGAGGTCATAAAAGCTTGTGAGCAGCCATCTGAGATACTCCACTGGTCCCACACCATCTGGAGCAAGGGAGAAGGAAGAAAACTAAAGACACAAGCTACCAGAGTCTCTACCAGGCTGAGTCCAGCACAACTAGATGATGCCTGGCTATCACCACAGACTGCTCTGACAAGAATCACAATAGAGGGTCCTGGACAGAGCTGGAGAAAAATGTGGAACAAAATTCTAACTCACAAGAAAATACCAGACTTACTGGTCTGACTGAGACTGGAGAAACCACAAGAGTATGTTCCCCGGACACCCTTTTAACTCAGTACTGAAGTCACTCCTGAGGTTCACCCTTCAGCCATAGATTAGACAGGCCCATAAAACAAAATGAGACTAAGTGGGCATACCAAACCAGGGGGAAGGATGAGAATGCAGAAGGGGACAAGAAAGCTGGTAATGAAGAACCCAAGGTAGAGAAGGGGAGAGTGCTGACATGTCATAGGGTTGGCAACCAATGTCACAAAACAATAATGTCACAAAACAATACGTGTATAAATTGTTTAATGAGAAACTAATTTGCTCTGTAAATCTTTACCTAAAGTACAATTAAAAAAAAAAAGAAGAAGAAGCCATAGAATAATTAAGAACTCATTAAAAAAAAAAAAAAAGGATTTCAGCCTAGCAAGCCCTATGGGACAGTTCTACTCTGTCACATTGTGTCACTAGAAGTAGGAATAGACCCAGCAACACATAACAACAACATTTGGAAGAACATTCCATAGACTAGCTTCTGACTTTTTATCTGTAAAACTTCTTTGTCCTTCACTACTCACATAATTCTGATACTGGGTGATATAAAAACCCTTTGTCATCAGGTCCATTCCAACTCATAGTGACCCTATAGGTCAGAGTAGAACTACCCCATAGGGTTTCCAAGGAGCACCTGGTGGATTCGAACTGCAGATCATTTGGTTAGCAGCCATAGCTCTTAACCACTATGCTACCAGGGTTTCCCTGGGTAATACAGGACACATTAATATCACAGTACAGCCTCTGTCCCTGCAATGCTGAATCAGTACAATGGGAAACGGGGTCCCTACACTAGCATGTTAATAATAGAATTAACTGTGAACCACATAAATTTTTTTCCATTTAGCCAATCTACAGGTATCGCCAACACAACTTCCCCTTATTAGGATTTCCGAGATTTCCTCATCCACTATAATGTCAACTTCAGAAGTGTGATAGAAAAAGAGGGAATGGAAGGAGACGATGGTTATAACCCATTGTAATTAAAGTATCTTACATTTGCAAATCTTCCAAGCATATTGCCAAATTGAACAAACAGCTAAGGTCTCTTCCAGGATCTTGGAAATGGCCTTGGCAAGTGTGGGGCCCTGCAGCGCAAGCTTCATTGGTGTTGTTGTTAGTTGCAATCAGCTCCAACTCATTCAACCTTATGTACAATAAAACAAAACATTGCCCAGTTCTGTGCAGTCCTCACAATCTTTGGTATGTTTGAGCCCATTGTTGCAGCCACTGTGTCAATCCATCTCATGGAGGGTCTCCCTTTTTTTTTTTTTTTTTGCTGACCCTCTACTTTACCAAGCATGATGTCCTTTTCAAGCAATTGATCTTTCCTAATGAAGTGTTCGAAGTAAGCAACGCAAAGCCTTGGCACCCTTGCTTCTAGGGAGCGTTCTGGCTGTTTTTTCCTCCAAAACTGATTTGTTCATTCTTCTGGCAGTCCATTATATTCAATATTCCTTTCCAACACCACAATTCCAATGTATCATTTTTTCTTAAGTCTTCCTTTTCCATTGTTCAGCATTGACATGCATATGAGGTGATTGCAAATACCACGGCTTGGGTCAGGTATACCTTAGCCATCAAAATGGCATCTTTACTTTTTAGAATTTTAAAGAAGCCTTTTGCAGCAGTTTTTCCCAATATGTCATTTGATTTCTTTAATGCTACTTCCATGGGGGAAACCCTGGTGGCGTAGTGGTTAAGTGCTACTGCTGCTAACCAAAAGGTCGGCAGTTGGAATCTGCCAGGTGCTCCTTGGAAACTCTATGGGGCAGTTCTACTCTGTCCTATAGGGTCACTATGAGTTGGAATCGACTCGACGGCACTGGGTTTGGATTGTTTTGGGTACTTCCACGGGCACTGATTGTTGATCCAAGTAGAATGAAATCCTTGACAATTTCAATTTCTTCACCATTTATCTTGTTTTCATTTATTAGTCCAGTTACGAGGATTTTTGTTTTCTTTTTGTTTAAGTGTAATTCATACTGAAGGCTGTAGTCTTTGATCTTCATCAGTAAAACACTTCAAGTCATTTATTTTCAGCAACCAAGGTTGTGTCAACTGCTGGGCGGTACAAACTGTTTGCACTCAGGTACTAACTGAAAAATTAGTAGTTCAAATTCACCAAGTGATGTGACAGAAGAAAGGGCTGGCAATCTACTTCTGTGAGATTATGGCCATTGAAAACCCTATGAAGCACAGTTCCACTCTGACACACAAAGGGTCACTATGAGTTGGAATCAACTTGACAGCAACAAGTTTTAAGCTTCATTAGACTATCCATAATTTATTGTCTAAATACTGCTATATAAAAAACCACCACAAAAACTCAGTGGTCTTTCAACAACAAGGATTTTTGCTCATGTGGCAAGGCTAGCCGGCCCAGTGGCTCTGCTGATCTTGTCTGAGATCACCCACATGTTTGGGGATCATCTGATCTAGCAAGGCCTTAACTGGTGTGACCTGGGGAGACTCAGCTCCGCTCCTCATGTCCCTCACCGTCAGCCAGCCCAGGCATGTTTCTTCTCATGGCGATAGCAGAGAACAAGAGCAGACCAAGCCCCAATGTGCAAGCCCATTTTGAGCCTTACTTTGCATTATGTTCACTAACACTTCAATAGTCAAAGCCCCCAGAGTCAGAAGTGGAAGGAAGACCCTACAAATTCGCACAGAAATGAGTAAGGACAAAGAAAAGGAGGGAGACCGAGGCCATTCATGCCAGAAATCCACCTCAATTAGGTTTCCGGAAAATCTTCCTCTTGTTCCGGGCCTTTCCTTTGTATACAACTGGGAGCATCTGTGGGGTGTGCTAGGGCTGGGTGAGCAAGATATACTGAGGGCACATCTGTGGTTCAGTTTAGGTCACAATGGGAACACCACTCCCACCCAAAAACTCTACCTTCTCCCTAGCTGAGCTTTCCACTATCTTCTTTCATATCAAGGCACACATGGAAAATGATATCTTTATGACCTGTTAGAAACCCAGGTGGTGTTGTTGTCAGGTGCTACAGCTGCTAACCTAAAGGTCGGCTGTTCAAATCCACCAGACGCCCCTTTTAAACTCTGTGGGGCAGTTCTACCCTGTCCTATAGGGTTGCTATGAGTCGGAATCGACTCGATGGCAACAGGTTTGGTTTTATGACCTATTAGAATAGGCTGATCATGATGACAGGCAAATTGGGAATTTCTTCCCACCACTCTGAGGGCTGAGGGGCTCAATATCTCTGCACACCAGGAAATCGGTCTGAGTCAGGACACAAGTTAGTAAAGTCTACATTAGAGGGCTGGGGCAGCTCAGGCTTTCACCACTAGGGAATCATCCCTTTGGTCTGTGAAGCTCTTTCCATATGGAAACACATTCGGGATGATGTAACGTAGTAAGCCTCATCAGTCATGTACGTTATTGCATGAAGTCTTGCTGGCTAAATCTCTTAACTAAGGTTTTGTTTTGATTTATTTTCTTTTGTTTGGATTTGACTTCTGGCAAGGAGAAAACAGAGACATGCAAAGGCTTTAAGCAGGAATGAGCAAAAGACATGCCTTGGAAATGTAGAGAAACAATGGTACATAGGAAGTGAGAGAATTTAGAATGCAAACTTCCGGTTCAGCCTCCACTAGCTGCTAAGACAGTTTACCTTTGACTGGAAAGTGAGGACTATGATAGTATAAAAATACCTGAGCAGGCTGGGAGAGATTTCTAACCTGAACTACTAGGGTCACATAGTGTTACAGCAAGTTTAGATGTAGTAGGAAAGTAAATTGTTTTTGTAGGATTATCAGAGTTATTGGGTATTAATCCCTAAAGTCACTGACAGTTTCAACTGGTTGACATTCCAATGCCATCTCCATAAGTTCGGAGAATTGTTTGCAAAATGTCCCAGAGAGAGCACATGGCCGTTTTCTGTACTGAACCTGTATGAAGAGCTATGGATGCTTTTGAGATTTAGGAATTCAGGTAGAATCTTATTTTAACCAACTTGAAGTGAAATGAAAATTACTGTATTGAATCCAGATTTCATTAAAACAGAAGTTTACTGCTGCAGAGTATGAAGGACTATACCGTTCAGTTCTTTATTTGCGTACGTAAAACAAGTATTAGGTACACACTGTGTCTGCAAACAATAACAAATGAGAGACATGCAAAAGAGAATGCGCCAATTCTGAGGGAGTACCTAAAATTATCTCTTCCACTGTAACAATATTTAAATGATATAAGGTACTCTTAATATCATTTGTATTTTTTTTTTGTTTGTTTTAGTAGTGATGAAGGCACTGACAAGCTTACTTTCATGGTATTCAAATTTTAGGGCTATCTCTTAGTCAATAGTCTGTTCATTGCTGTGACTAAAAAAGGAAAAAGTTGCCATCGAGTTGAAAATCTACTTGATGGCATCTAACAATAACAACAACAACAACACACATACATAAACACCCCTAGCAGTGCATAGAACTGAAAATTCACCAACACATTTGGCATTAAGTGTATTTATGTTATAGAGACATCTGACCTCAGATTTTACATTTAATTCCCAAAGAGTAACATTTTCATTAAGTAGAACGACTGCTAACTGAATTCCAGTTTTTCAACACAAGGAACCATTTCCATTCTCAAGACCCATCTTTCATTTCCAACGGGTTGCACCCAGAAGGAATAGAAGGACCCTGAGAAAACCCAGTGGAACTTGCGTGCTGTAAGATAGCTTCTGAGGGAATGAGAACATCCACAGCAGCCAGCAGTCTCAACAGAGGATATCAGCAAGGCATTGTCCTACTTTTAACCCTTCTTTCTCCTTTCTGTTCATCCTCTCTGCGTGGTAAAAGGCAGACAGCCTAGTCCTCAGAGGGACTGAGAACTATAGGGTTCAGTAGGCTAGGGATCAGGGAGCTGTATCTTATTCCTCAGAAGTCAATTTCTTCTAGCTACCGTTTTAGACTAGACAGGGCTTCCATTCTGAAATAATCTCAGCAATCCCATTTTACCACATGTTTGACTTTCCTCTTTTCCAGCTTTATCATGCTTACAAAAAGCCCGAGATAAGGTAGAGGGGGAAGGGAATCTGAAGAAAAAATCTCTTCCTATGTGTTCTTTGTTTATATTTTTTGAAATACTAAAAAGGACTGAGACTTTCAAGAAACCAGGCAGTAAGCATGGAAGGCTATTCTCAAGGAGAGCAGGATTTCAGAAAAACAGTGGACATTGAAAGGAAATGGATCAGGGTGAGTATGAGTATATCCCCTACTTCTCTTTTTCAGAAGTATTTGGTAGATATTGATTTGAAAAAGGACTTGAGGAGACTTGTTACTCAGAACAACGAAAGGGATGGTTTATGCCAGAAGACGCTAAGAGTGAGGTGGGGTCAGATGTTGTATAGAGTAGCAGAGAAGAGTTAAAAACTGTATTTACAAATATATTCTAAATAAAAGCTAGGTTTTGGAATAAATGGGACATGCAGAAAAAGCCTGGAGTTGTAATAGGAAGATAAACATGAATGTATCAAGAAAAGGGAGTCTTAGTACAGCTAAGTCAATGATAAGGTACTTAAAAAAATAAAATCTTTTACTTCTTTTATGTCTTGCTATGTTATTTCATGGTTTATGAGAAGAAAACAGAATAACTGCATTTTATGCTGCTTTACAAATCAATATAATTGTATGCAAAAATACGCACACATATGTACCTTGAGTGAGAATATGAAGAAATAAATCTTTGCTTGCTTATTCATCAATGCTTGATCTAAGTCTAATCAAAAGACAAAACAAAAAAGACAGGATGAGTATTATTATACTTCCCTAATTTTTTAAAAAAATTTTTATTGTGTTTTGAGTGCAAGTGTACGTATCAAGTCAGTCTCTCACACAAAAACTTATATACACCTTGCTACATACTCCCAATGGCTCTCCCCCTAATGAGACAGCCCGCTCCCTCCCTCCACTCTCTCTTTTCCTGTCCATCCCAGCAGCTTCTAACCCCCACTACCTTCTCATCTCCCTTCCAGACAGGAGATACCAACATAGCCTCAAGCGTCCACCTGATCCAAGAAGCTCACTCCTCACTAACATCCCTCTCCAACCCATTGTCCAGTCCAACCCCCATCTGAAGAGTTGGCTTTAGGAATGGTTCCTGTCCTGGGTCAACAGAAGGTCTAGGGGCCATGACCACTGGGGTCCTTCTAGTCTCAGGCCATTAAGTCTGGTCTTTTTATGAGAATTTGGGGTCTGCATCCCACTGCTCTCTTGCTCCCTCAGGGGCTCTCTGTTGTGTTCCCTGTCAAGGCAGTCATCGGTTGAGGCCAGGCACCATCTAGTTCTTCTGGTCTCAGGCTAATGTAGTCTCTGGTTTATGTGGCCCTTTCTGTCTCTTGGGCTTATAATTACCTTGTGTCCTTGGTATTCTTCATGGTCCTTTGGTCCGGGTGGGTTGAGACCAACTGATGCATCTTAGATGGCCGCTTGCTAGCGTTTAAGACCCCAGACGCCACTCTCCAAAGTGGGATGCAGAATGTTTTCTTAATAGATTTTATTATGCCAGTTGACTTAGATGTCCCCTGAAACCATGAACCCCAAACCCCCACCCCTACTACTCTCCCCTTCAAAGCATTCAGTTTATTCAGGAAACTTCTTTGCTTTTGGTTTAGTTCAGTTGTGCTGACCTCGCCTGTATTGTGTGTTGTCTTTCACTTCATCTAAAGGAATTTTTATCTACTATTTGATTAGTGAATACCCCTCTCCCTCCCTCCCTCTCTCCCCCTCTCGTAACCATCAAAGAATATTTTCTTCTCTGTTTAAACTATTTCTCAAGTTCTTATAATAGTAGTCTTATGCAATATTTGTCCTTTTGCAACTGAATAATTTCACTCAGCATAATGCCTTCCAGATTTCTCCATGTTATGAAATGTTTCACAGATTCATCATTGTTCATTATCCATGCATGGTATTCCATTGTGTGAATATACCATAATTTATTTATCCATTCATCTGTTGATGGGCACCTTGGTTGCTTCCAGCTTTTTACTATTGTAAACAGTGCTGCAATAAACATGGGTGTGCAAATATCTGTTCGTGTAAAGGCTCTTATTTCTCTAGGATATATTCCAAGGAGCACGATTGCTGGATCGCATGGTAGTTCTATTTCTAGCTTTTTAAGGAAGTGCCAAATCGATTTCCAAAGTGGTTGTAACATTTTACATTCCCACCAGCAGTGTAGAGCTGTTCCAATCTTTCTACAACCTCTCCAGTATTTATTGTTTTGTGTTTTTTGGATTAATGCCACCCTTGTTGGAGTGAGATGGAATCCCATTGTAGTTTTGATTTGCATTTCTCTAATGGCTAATGATCCTGAACATTTCCTCGTGTATCTGTTAGCTACCTGAATGTCTTCTTTAGTGAAGTGTCTGTTCATATCTTTGGCCCATTTTTTAATTGGGTTATTTGTTTTTTTGTATTTGAGTTTTTGCAGTATCATGTAGATTTTAGAGATCAAGCGCTGATCGGAAATGTCATAGCTAAAAACTTTTCCCCAGTCTGTAGGTAGTCTTTTTACTCTTTTGGTGAAGTCTTTGGATGAGCATAGGTGTTTGATTTTTAGGAGCTCCCAGTTATCTAGTTTTTCTTCTGCATTCTTAGTAATGTTTTGTATACAGTTTATGCCATGTATTAGGGCTCCTGACGTTGTCCCTATTTTTTCTTTCATTTTTATCATTTTAGGTTTTATATTTAGGTCTTTGATCCATTTTGAGTTCGTTTTTGCGCATGGTGTGAGGTATGGGTCTTGTTTCATTTTTTTTGCAGATGGATATCCAGTTATGCCAGCACCATTTGTTAAAGAGACTGTCTTTTCCCCCATTTAACTGCTTTGGGGCCTTTGTCAAATATCCAGTGCTCATATGTGGCTGGATTTATGTCTGGATTCTCAATTCTGTTCCATTGGTCCATGTATCTGTTGTTGTACCGGTACCAGGCTGTTTTGACTACTGTGGAAGTATAATAGTTTCAAAAAACAGGTAGAGTGAGGCCTCCCACTTTGTTCTTCTTTTTCAGTAATGCTTTACGTATCCAGGGCCTCTTGCCCTTCCATGTGAAGTTGGTGATTTGTTTCTCCATCACATTAAAAAATGTCATTGGAATTTGGATCGGAATTGCATTAAGTGTATAGATCGCTTTTGGTGAAATAGATATTTTTATAGGGCTAAGCCTTCCTATCCATGAGCAAGGTATGTTTTTTCTACTTATGTAGGTCTCTTTTGGTTTCTTGCAGAAGTGTTTTGTAGTTTTCTTTGTATAAGTCTTTTCTATCTCTTGTAAGATTTATTCTTAAGTATTTTATCTTCTTGGGGCTACTGTAAATGGTATTGATTTGGTGATTTCCTTTTCGATATTCTTTTTGTTGGTGTAGAGGAATCCAACTGATTTTTGTATGATTATCTTGTATCCTGATACTCTCCTGAACTCTTCCATTAGTTTCAGTAGTTTTCTTGAGGATTCCTTAGGGTTTTCTGTGTATAAGATCATGTCATCTGCAAATAGATATACTTTTACTTCTTCCTTGCCAATCTGGATGCCCTGTTAGCTTTGTATAAATGCCCTTTAATATGTTGAGCAATTTTCCTTCTATTCCTCTTTTGCTGAGAGTTTTTATCACGAATCAGTGTTGAACTTTGTCAAATGCCTTTTCTGCATCAATTGATAAGATCGCGTGATTCTTGTCTTTTGTTTTATTTATGTGATGGATTACATTAATTGTTTTTCTAATGTTGAACCATCCCTGCATACCTGGTATGAATCCCACTTGGTCATGGTGAATTGTTTTTTTGATATGTTGGTGAATTCTATTGGCTAGAATTTTGTTGAGGATTTTGCATCTATGTTTATGAGGGATATAGGTCTGTAATTATCTTTTTTGGTGGTGCCTTTACCTGGTTTTGGTATCGGGGATATGTTGGCTTCATAGAATGAGTTTGGTAGTGTTCCGTCCTTTTCTATGCTCTGAAATACCTTTAGTAGTAGTGGTGTTAACTCTTCTCCAAAAGTCTGCTAGAACTCTTCAGTGAAGCCGTCTGGGCCAGGGTTTTTTTTGGGGGGGGGGATTTTTTAATTACCTTTTCAATCTCTTCTTTCGTTACGTGTCTATTTAGTTGTTCTACCCCTGTTTGTGTTAGTTTAGGTAGGTAGTGTGTTTCTAAAAATCCATCCATTTCTTCCAGGTTTTCAAATTTGTTAGAGTACAATTTTTCATAGTAATCTGATATGATTCTTTTAATTTCAGTTGGGTCTGTTGTAATATCACCCATCTAATTTCTTATTTGGGTTGTTTGCTTGCTCTTCTGTTTTTCTTTTGTCGGTTTGGCCAATGGTTTATCAAGTTTGTTGATTTTTTCAAAGAACCAGCTTTTGGCCTTGTTAATTCTTTCAATTGTTTTTCTGTTTCATTTCGTTCTGCTTAGATTTTTATTGTTAGTTTTCTTCTGGTGCCTGAGGGTTTCTTTGTTGCTCTCTTTCTATTTGTTCAAGTTGTAGGGGTAATTCTTTGATTTTGCCCCTTTCTTCTTTTTGGATGTGTGCATTTATTGATATAAATTGCCCTCTGAGCACTGCTTTCGCTGTGTCCCAAAGGTTCTGATAGGAAGTGTTTTCATTCTCATTGGATTCTATGAATTTCATTATTCCCTCCTTGATGTCTTCTATAACCCAGTCATTTTTGAGGGGGGTATTGTTCAGTTTCCAATGTTTGATTTCTTTTCCCTGCTTTTTCTGTTATTGATTTCTACTTTTATGGCCTTATGGTCAGAGAAGATGCTCTGTAATATTTCGATGTTTTGGATCCTGCTAAGGCTTGCTTTATGACCTAATGTATGGTCTATTCTAGAGAATGTTCCATGTGCATTGGAAAAGAAATTGTACTTGGCTGCTGTTGGGTGGAGTGTTCTGCATATGTCTATGAGGTCAAGTTGGTTGATTGTGGCATTTAGATCTTCCATGTCTTTATTGAGGTTCTTTCTGGATGTTCTGTCCTTCACTGAAAGTGGTGTGTTGAAGTCTCCTATTAGAATTGTGGAGCTGTCTGTCTCACTTTTCAGTTCTGTTAAAGTTTGTTTTATGTATCTTGCAGCCCTGTCATTGGGTACATAAATATTTAATACGGTTATATATTCTTGGTATATTGTCCCTTTAATCATTATATAGTGTCCTTCCTTATCCTTTATGATGCATGTAACTTGAAAGTCTATTTTGTCAGAAATTAGTATTGCCACTCCTGCTCTTTTTTGATTGTTGTTTGCTTGACATATTTTCTTCCATTCTTTGAGTTTTAGTTTGTTTGTGTCTCTGAGTCTAAGGTGTGTCTCTTGTAAGCAGCATATAGATGGGTTGTGTTCTTTAATCCATTCTGCCACTCTCTGTCTTTTTATCAGTGCATTTAATCCATTTACATTCAGCGTAATTATGGATAGGTATGAGTTTTTTTTTTTTTTTTGAGTTTAGTGCTGTCATTTTGATGTCTTTTTTTGTGTGTTTTTGACAGTTTCTTTTCCCTTCTTAATTTTTTTGTGCTGAGTAGTTTATCTTTATGTATTGTCTTTTCCTCTTATTCGTTGTAGTTGATTTTGTTTCTGCTGAGTCTCTATTTTTTTCTTGTATTTCATTTTGATGAGTAGGATTGTTAGTCTCCTTTGTGGTTACCTTAATACTTACTGCTATTTTTCTAAGTTTAAACCTAACTTTTATTTCTTTATATCACCTTGTCTTCCTCTCTGTATGAAAGGTCTATGACTACATTTCTTAATCCCTCTTTATTGTTTTCTTCTTTTACATAATGACATCTCTGTTTCCCTATTTTCAGTGTTTTTTTATCTTGATTTATTTTTGTGATTTCCCTGTCTGGGCTGATATCTGATTGCTGTGTCCAGTGTTCTAGTCTTGGGTTAATATCTGATATTATTTATTTTCTAACCAAAGAACTCCCTTTAGTACTTCTGGTAGTTTTAGTTTGGTTTTAGAGATCATGTTCTGCTTCTTTATGTGATGTGATATTGCCTGTTGTCTCTGTGCCATCTATAAGTTATTGTATTATTTTATGTTTGCTTTTTTTAGGGACTATATCCTAGCTTCTTGCTTTGTTTTGTTTTGATATGTCCAAATAGGTTGCTCGAGTGAGCTAGCTTGAGTGTTTTTGCCTTCGAAGCTCTAACATCCTGTCACCAGATGGCTAGAGCTGTTACCATGTATATGAGCCTAGGAGTCCATTCACTTTTCTTGTATGGATTCAGCTCAGGTGTACAGGTAATTGGCCATCAAGTGTGTGGTACAGGCTCTGTCCTACAGTCTTAGAGGGGCAGGGGTGATTGGTGTAGGTACTGGTATCTGTTTGCAGTAGGGGGTCATGCTCTGAACAAGACAGGGGGCTAAGAGTCACCCCCCAAGTGTCTGTGAGGGAAGCACATCCCTGTTCCCTAGAGCTCACAGGTGGGTGGGTTCTGCAGATGGACCATGGGCACCCAATGCTTTTGGTTGTAAGGACTGGGAGGTAGCAGTTATCCTTAGACCTCTCTCACAGGTGGCTAGGTGACATGGGTAGAACCACCAGTCCTTAGGCCCCTAATGTGGGTAGGTGAGGACCCTGTTTAATAGGCAAAGCTGTGTCAAACATCAAACACCCACCTCTCCACCGCACAACTGAAACAGTTGCAGTCTGCCAACAAGGGCCTATTCTCCTGAAATAGGCCCACAAAAGGTATTTAAAGTCCATGAACTGTTTATGCCTGGACAGGAGCCACTTCTGTCTAAGCTCCCCATGTTAATGGAGCTAGCAGATTATCTTTTCCCCAGTAGTGAACTTATGCCTTTATGGCTCAGGGTGTGCAACAGAACTTATCTCAGGCCCAGGGAAATCAACGGCCACTGAAGCCGACTTGGAGGCTGCAGGTGCAGTAAATTTGTGGTGTTGGCGAAGAATATTGAATATACCATGGGCTGCCAAAAGAACGAACAAGTCTGTCTTGCAAGAAGTGCGGCCAGAATGCTCCTTAGAGGCAAGGGTGGCGAGACTGCGTCTTACATACTTTGGACATGTTGTCAGGAGGGATCGGTCTCTGGAGAAGGGAATCATGCTTGACAGAGTACAGTGTCAGCACAAAAGAGGAAGACCCTCAATGAGGTGGATTGACACAGTGGCTGCAACAATGAGCTCAAGCATAACAATGATTTTGAGGATGGCGCAGGACTGGGCAGTGTTTCATTCTGTTGTGCAAAGGTCACTATGAGTCGGAACCGACTCGACAGCACCTAACAACAGCAACAACTCAGCTTTTGCCCAGAGCGCCATTCTTCTCTGATTCCGAAGGTGTGAGTAGGCTGTGCAGCTGGCTGTTTCTCCTTGAGGAAACTGCAGGCGAACGCTACCAACAGCCCACCACAGCCTGAGGGCTTCTGGCCATTCAGGTCTGGCAACTCCTCTCCTCCTTTGAACCGTCTCTCCCTCCCCCTGCTGCTTAGTCTATTTTCTAACTTTGCCTTTGATGTTCAGGGCTTCTAGCTTGTCATAAATGTAATTGTTTCACTTGTTTTTTCAGGTCTTTGTTGTAAGATGGTTCACTGGAAGTGTCTGACTACCCTGCCATTTTGGCGCCGCCTCCAGAATTTTTAAGATTTACATAAATATAGGAGCCCTGGTTACACAGGGGTTAAGAGCTCAGGCTGGTAATCAAAAGGTCAGCAGTTCTAATCTACCAACCTGTCTTTGGAAACCCTATGGGGTAGTTCTACTCTATCCTGTAGGATCTCTATGAGTTGAAATCGAAATTGACTCAATAGCAACAATTTTTTTCTTCAATGTGGACACAAAAAAATTGTACAAATACTATATGTAATGAGAAAGAGAAAGGCAGTTCTCATACAGTCACCTCTCTACTCAAAATCAGCCTGTATTTAACAAGAGTTTTTTAATATTAGAATGTATTAAGAGTCACTTAAAAATTAATTCAGTTTTCTGAAAACTTGATAAGAAATTGTTTGGACTCATAGGAAGGTCCTTTGTCCTATGGTTTAAGTTTCTTATGGTTCAAAGAAACCCTGTTGTTCTAATATTGAAGACATATAAAATTCCCTTTATGCTAAATTATTCCTGATGATGCATGTCACTTGTATCAGGCCTCTGTCACGGGAGAGTGATTTTCACCAAAAATGATTAAAGCTGGACATAGTTATCCAAGTGCACATTATTGTTGAACTCTGTTTCCATAGGAATCAATGAAACATTCAGCCATTTGAGAAAAAAAAGTTGACTTATTATCTCAAGTTGGTTTCCAATTTCCAAAATACATAAGAAAATATCAGACATTGTTAACCTGCAAATGCTGTCCCATCCTCAGAGACAACTGTCCTATTTCGTCTGGGTCACAAGTGAAGTGGGTTTGTTGAGAAGCAGCTTTTGCCTACTCAGCCAGCCCGATTTGCCCACTTTGTTTCTGACAGCTCCGCTCAAAGGAGGATTGGAACTAGATTAGCTACAGACGCTACAGGTCAAAACTGAAAGCAGCATTAGAAGTTTTGTTTAGAGAAAACCCAGACATAAAATGTTACAAGTCTTTTAATTTAGAAGAAAAAACTGGAGGTATTAGGGCTCAATTCTGGATCTGCCTTTACTTGGGTGGCGCGTCTTTACGCTCTGTCCATTTCTGGCTGTCTAACGTTAGGTGGTGCACATTGTGCTTTTACAACACTACCACTCAAAGTGTGGTGAGTGGACCAGTGTCCGCTTGTGTAAACTGTTAATGGTCCACAATGGCATAAGTACAGAAATCAGGAGTAAATATTCAGATAAACATACTTAATCCAGTGAATCAGTAACAAATTCACAGACACATTTGCAATAGCACTGACTTACATTATTAGCACGTAATCTGGTAAAAAGTTGCAAAGCAGCAGGTATCAGAAGATTTAAATTTTAATTGGACCGCTGTCAATTACTCACTTCACTTTCTGTGTCTTAGTTTCCTCAAATGTAAAATGAGGATTTGAATTTAATCTCTAAGGCCCCTTCCATAACTAACACTACACAATTCTATAGTCACACTATTGAATATACTTTTGTAATATTTCATCTTAACTTTTCCTCAACCATTTATCCTTACTATCAATGGTTTTTTGTTTTGTTTTGTTTTTTGTTTTTCAAGTTTTTTTTAACCCTTAAAATTGATGCTTGCAAGACATCGGAAAACATATTATTGAGACCAAAGATCTGAATCATTGTTTGTTATTTTTTTAAATAAAATTATTCCTTAACTTTTAATTTTTTGTTTTAAGAAATGAACAAGCTATTTTACTGTTTTTGGAGCCACTGTGTGGGTTTGAACTGCCAACCTTTTGGTTAGCAGCTAAGCACTTAACCATTAAGCCACTATGGATAAAGTATTAAACCAAAAACAGCCTAGAAAACCCTACGGGGCAGTTCTACTCTGTCATATGAGATCATTATGAGTAGAGAATCAACTCAATCGACACCTAACAACAACAACAGTCTAATACTTTAATATGTGTATGTAGTAAAATTATAAAATTTTAAATAAAAGGAAGTAATGGGAATATCTTATTTACTGTAACTCCTTTGTACACTTTTAAATAGTTCCTCCATTGAGAGGGAACAGACCAAAGAAGAAGGCTTAGAATCTGTACTTCAAAGAGTAAATCTCTGCCAAAGACTTAAAGAAAGCAATCCTTCTTTAAAAGTCATATCTGGTCACGCAAAGCCCTGTCAAAGGTGCAAACTCTAAAATTACTCTCTATTGGATGCTTTCACATCTCAAGTGCCCACTTTCTCATTGTGGGAGAACTATCTGGAATGACAGAGCAACCTTGTCTTCAGATGTGCCAACGTTGTGAGAGCTGTCCGTGGTACTGCTTCAGATCCTAGCAGCATCCTCCGGCATGATTGGTTCTAACTTGGGCCTTGCTTTTCTAAGTTGCTTCCAATATCCTGCTTGGTAAAAGTATCTAAATGAGACGAAGAAGTATCTTACATCATATGTGGTAGATAGTTGCCCCCACCTCCTAAAAAAATGTATACCTTCCAAACTTAACTTCTGCCAGTTGCATCTTGATTCTCTTATGAGTCTTGCCTTGATTCTAACTGGTTATCCATGTCTGTGGCTGACATTAAACCTCCCTCCTTCAAGTAACCTTTATTCTTTACTTAGTCTCTCTCTCTATATATATCCTAGCCACCTCTCTATTCTCCTAGTCTTTTCTTCAGACCTGAAAACCATGGAGCCACGTAATATATAGAAGAGAATTGAGATCATCTCAACCACTTATGTTCTTGTTGGGTGCCTTTGAGTTGATTCTGACTCATAGTAATCCCAAGCGACAGAGTAGAACTGCTCCATAGGGTTTTCATGACTGTAAACTTTATGGAATCGGATCAACAAGTCTTTCTCCCCTGGAGCCACTGGGTAGGTTTGAACTGCCAACTTTTTGGTTAGCAGCCTAGTGCTTAACCATTGTGCCACCAAGACTCCTCAGCCACTTACAAGATCTTATAATCATGATGGACCTTGGATCTCTGCTAACTCCCTGCCCTTTCCACTATATCACACTTAAAACACTTAAAATTCTACATGCAGAGCAGATTCTACTGGGTATAAATCTCTTTACCTGAGAAGAATAAAACACCAGTGGATGGAAATGGATAGATACACAGTCTGCTTTTTGTTGTTGTTGTTGTTGTTGTTGTTTTGTTTCCCCAGAACATCAGGCACAGTGCACTACACATTACAGATGTTAAATTTAAGTACTTATTGATTTGAGATTGCAGCATTCTTACAGCTTCTCTGTCTCATTAGTTTTTGCCCTTCTCTTCTGTAAATTTCCTCAATTTTTATATTTGGGCCATAAAAATATTCAACTCGATTTTGCATGTTTAATATTACTTTTTTTTTTTTCCTATGAGAGCCTTGCTTAGTGTTTTACACATGCTAGGTATTGGATAACATTTCTTTTTTTTTCAGCTTGCCTGTGCTGTAGCTTTGAAGAATACTTCCTCACACTCAGCACTTAAAGTAACATCTCTTTTGCTTATATTTGTCGTACACATAATATACTTGTGTGTCTTATAATCATTCATGTTTGTTCCTTTTTTAATGTTGCTGATCTTCAGGTCCATCTCCTTAGTGAATACATGTGTCTGTTAGATTTTTTCTCATCTGCGTTTATTGTTTCTAAGCTCTATCTTAAAATTTAGATGCTTTCTGTTCATATTTGTAAATGTGTTGGCCTTCCTCACATTATTTTCTGTACAATGGCCCTTGTAATACCTTTAAATCCAGTGCCATCTGCAACCTCCCCATAGTTGTTCTTGTATACAGTGATGAGCCTTTATTACCCCAAATGAAGGGGTCCTCAAAACTGCATATCTAGTTATTCACGGTAAATCTTTACTAATTGATGGATAATATTAATTTCAGAATAAATTTAAATCAAATTAGAATCTTTAACATCCATTTCCTATTTACTGAAACTCAACTATACGAATTGCCCTGTGTTGTTTTTTATCACTTGCTTATAATTCTGCTCACTGTAAAGCTAGCAGACATGATGTCCACCATTTGTTCTTCACCAGATAACATGGCTTACCTGTCATCTTGATGTTTAAGATGATGCTGTATGAACATCTCTGCCTTTTAAAAAGTGCTTAAGTCAGCATCTAAAATTATTCTCTTTACCTATTATGAAGGTTAGTTCCATTCACCCGTTATGACTACATATTTTGAATATATATAGAGCTCTCTCTTTTCCTCATACCTCTGCAAAAATCAAATTCAGTCATTGTGACAGCCAGCTATCAAGCCAAATGTGGGCATCATATACAGAGTCATTGATTTGTTAACGTCCAGATTTTCCAATTACTCCATTCTCTGCTTCCAGGGGCTGTTTTTGTAGAATCTTAATTAAATCCTAATCATACACAGTAATTGTTTTCTTATTAACACTAGATTTAAGAAATTAGTCGAGTATCTCAGCCTTTTGGACTTATCATTAATATTACCTTCCTCATTTATTTTTGACTCCATTCTTTCAGTACTTTTCTCTCTTCCTATGTGCCTGCCATCAGGTTTTAAAAACACTTCTTTTTAGCTTCAGTCTTTGGTACTAACTCTGACTCATTCTTCTTTTGTAGATTTTATTGTTTATTTGTTTACTTCTAGAGTCACTCTACCATTGCTTTGTGTAAGCAGCAGCTATTATAGTGAATAAATAGAGGACATCTAGGTTTACTACCCACACTAGATTTATATCCAGGATTCCTACAAAACCTCAGATGTGGACTAAGTACTTGTTTAGGAATCCAATCAGCTACACTTTGAACCTGATTCCTATATATACACTATCAGCATACACTGCGTACTCCATCAACACTGTGGGCCCAGTGATTTACTAATCCTCTCCAGCCAATGGAGTACCCACTCATTCAGTCTGGTTTAGAGTATTTCCCAGTCCTAGCTCCTTCAAAGTACAGTCACATCAAGGCTATTTTTCAGTCTCTCAGAGAACTATTGCTAGCCAACTGCAGGTTTACACTACAGAATCTACATTGTGCAGTGAGAGGACCTCTATTGATTTTCACCCTCTTCTCCCAACCACTGTTTCCTCCATTTATCTTTCTAACTTTGTTTTCCTTCCTGACTTCCACACTCCCTCTCATCCTTGTTAAGCACATTTCTGTTTTCTTACACAACTATGTTCTAATAGACTATAGCATAACAAAATCATGTTTAATCAAAAAAGTCCCAAGCCCCCTATCCAGTGGCCTGCTTATTTTCAGTGGCAGTTGATGAAAGACAGTTTCAGGAACTGAAACTACACACACACACACACACACACACACACACATACACATATATATACACACACACACACATACATATACACACGTACATACATACATAAAGGTAATCCTTTGGAATTCATTGTAATAGGAGTTGACCTCTAGTTCTCTTTTTCATTCAGTTAGTCTACATCATTCTCCCTCCCAATATCATGCACAAATTCTTCCTTATAGCCATCCACCCATATGCCCAGCAGAAGGAAAGAAGGGGTGAGGAGAAAGAAAAGAAAACTGGGCTTAAGTGACATGAAGAATGCTCAGCTGAATAGGAGCATTGGAGCCAAATATCACAACCATAAAATCAACAATGTAGTCCAAATATTAGAAGCGACAGAGTGCAGGAGAGAGGAGCTGCCAGCAAATTCCTTTGGAGTCAATACATTATTCAGTAAAGCAATACCTTCTCATATCAATGTGATATATGGAAATTCAGATTTCAAAAACAGTTAGTGATTAATTACTCACTTGATGAAAGGACTAACAATAGTGTTTTTAATAGCGTACTCCACTGTGCCATTTCAAATATGGCTCTATTTACAGAAACTCAATTACACAGTTTGTAGGAGCATGGCTCTATTATCAAGTATCTAGTATCAGAAATGCATGGATTCAAAGAAACAGGAAATTGTGGATAAATAAAACCATTCATTCATTTAGCAAATGTTAGACCAGAATATTTCTGGAGAAATCCAGAAAGGAAGTGAACCCTTGGGGAAAAGTACAATGTCTTGTTCAAAGTTTTAGCCCCAGTACCTGCCAAAGTGGGTGATTATTTTACGTCAGCTTTTCTAGACACAGAGCCTGGGACAGGATTTAGGAGTATACGATTTATTGAGGGAGTGTTCCTCAAAGAAAAGCCTATAAGCAGGGAGAGAAATGGGGTAAAGGAATGGAAGAAGCCAAGAAAAATGTTGTCACAGGGAATCTCTAGATGAGTCTGGTCCATGATGAAGCTCTGGATTGTAAATAGCACTGCAGAGTTGTTCCACCTTGAGATAAAAGGGCAGATTTTTATTAACCTGTATTAGTCATTAACTGTTTGAGAACAGGGAAATTGTAAACTCCCAGGAATTTCAGGACCTCTTGGCTCTCATCCAGCAACAAGTCTCCAGGGAAGGCTGCAGGTGTGAGCTGGTAACCACAGCTCTCACAGCAGCTCAGAGATAGATGCGCCTTTTGGAAAGGGAATCTGGACTGGGTACCTAAAGTGCCAACTGCAGTAATCAATAAATATTTATTAGGCAAAGGAAAGAACAAGTATGACCCAATGTGATTCTAAACCAAGCTGGCATTTTATGAGAATGGTGATATTCTCTAATTTTTCTTTATGGCAATAAATCTTATTTAACATACTACTTATGTCCCATGTGGTTTAATCAATGTCATTTTAGAAGACACGGTTTAAGTAGCAAGTGAGCATAAGCAACTACCAAGTCCAAGAACACAACCAATCAAGAAGCACTAAAATAATGTTTGCTTTTAATGCAGCTCTTGTTGACAGGGTAAAATCAATAAGATTTCATAGGCAGCCAGATGCGTGAGACCATAAACAAGGTGGGCAGAAGAAATGTTGGCAGAGAACATTAAAGCAAGACCCAAAACAATACAGAATGGCACCATAACGCTGGGTCAAAAAGAAGAACAATTGGAAATATACAGGTTAGGCAAGTAATACCCAAACATGGATTGCTTTTTCTAAATAGGCCAATGCAGGGCCTTGAATGGTAGAAGGCACAGGGGCAATAGCTGGATTTACTGATTCTGAGAAAGATTTAAAGGATGCTATCAAATAGTGATGGTTATGTTCATGGAGTCTTAACCTGAACACAGGTATACAGCCACCGTTAGCAGCAGCATCTGTGAATACATGTGGTAAGCCCACTAAAGCACTAGTTGCTCAAGTATGACATTAATAACTTATGATGTGAGGATGATAGCACATAAAGTTCTATGTAAATCTTTTGAACACAGGAGATTTCAAATGTTTAGGTTTCAGTCTAACCATGATCTTCCATCTCCTTTCAGTGTAGTCTTTTATTTTGTAGAGACTCTGAGATATTAAAGCTGTACAAGAAGTTGATCGTCAGGTATTTATCTCTGTTAATGTCCCTCGGCTTTAATCAACAGAAACTCACTCATCTAACACAAGAAAAACAGGAGATATGCTAGAAATCCATGGCAGTAAATCATAGAATTGAATGAAAAGCTAAACAATATGGCCTCGGTAAGGCAGAAATATAGCAGCTTCTAAGAAGGAGATGTTTGGAAACTTTGTCTAGCATGATTCCATTAAAGAAACTCATCTCGTCCTCTAAGCTTCTTCATTCAAGTTTCACATTTCAAGAGGAGAGAAATTTATTAGTCTGGCCTGGATCACGTATCCCCTTGGATTAAACAGCCTGTCCAAAGGCCCAAGACCCAGGAAGGCTCCCCACAGAAATCACTGATGTCCTGGCAGCCACCCCAGTGTATGTTGGCTTACACACTGGATATTATCACTGGAGTGTCTGTGGTCATCAAAGTGTTCAAAATCCATGAAAGCTCTTAAATGTATTTTTTATTTATGTGCTTCTTTGAGAGGTCTTCATGCGTACATTTATATTTTTTTAAATTTTATTTTGCTTTTGTTGTTGTTGTTGAAAATATACACAACAAAACATATGCCAATTCACCTGTTTCTACATATACAATTCAGTTACACTGAATACATTCAAGTAGTGTAACCATTTTCACCCTCCTTTCCTAAGTTGCTCCTCTCTTATTAGCGTAAACTCACTGCTCTGTCTTAGAATAGGTTCTTCAGAGAAGCAAAACCAATGAAGTGTTCATATATATGTGTATAGAGAGAGAGAGAGAGATTTATATCAAGGAATGACTCAAGGCTGGAAAGTTCCCAAATCCGTGGGTCAGGCTGGAGGCTTCTCCCAAATCATGTACTTGCAGGAGCTGGTGAACCCATGATCCAGACCGTGGAGGCTGACAAATCCCACAACCAGCAGGCAAGCCTCTAGGTCAAGTCTCAAGAACCAGAGGTCCTATGTACAGAAGTCAGCTGCAGGATTTAGAGTGAGCAAAAGTCAGAGAGCCTGGCCAAAAAGTCCACCTATATCGGATGCAGGCCACATCCCCAAGGAACCTCCGTTCCAACTGATTGGCTACTCACAGCAGATCTCATCATGGAGGTGATCACATTATATAAGATATCATCATGGAGGCGATTACATCAATATACAACTGCCAAACTACACCCTAACTGCCAAACCACTGAGATCCATGGCACAGCCAAGTTGGCACACAACTTTAACCATCACACTGCTCCCTAAGTTTTCTATCTAATCTTTTGATTTTCTGTTGTCAGTTTGATCCCATATAGAAAGATCTTAAAAGACCACAATGTTCAAGGCAAACATTCTTTATTGGTGAAGCTAAACTATTATATGATTGCTGTCAATGAGTTGTAAAATTGGAAAAAGTTATGATAGATACATTTACAACAATGACAAAACAAAAAGTAGCTGCTGAGGCTGCTCATGTGCAAGCAAAAACCTCAGAGGATTTGGTCCTTTTGTTTGGAGGTATAGGGTCATGATTTTATGGGACATTCAAGTTAATTTGACCTAATAATGCATTTAGTGCTTCCTGTTGAATTCACAACCAACAGCCATGGAAGCAGCAGTCAAGAAATCAAAAGATGCATTGCATTGGGTAAATCTGCTGCAAAGGACCTCTTCAAAGTGTTGAAGGGCAAAGATGTCACCTTGACGACTAAGGTGCCCCTGACCCAAGCCATGGTATTTTCAATCGCATCATATGCATGTGAAAGCTGGACAATGAATAAGGAAGACCGAAGAAGAGTTGATGCCTTTGAACTGTGATGTTGGGGAAGAATATTGAATATACCATGGACTGCCAAAAGAATGAACAAATCTGCCTTAGAAGAAGTACAATCAGAATGCTCCTTAGAAGCAAGGATGGCGAGACTGTATCTTACATACTTTGGACGTGTTGTCAGGAGGGATAAGTCCCTGGAGAAGGGCATCATGCTTGGCAGAGTACAGGGTCAGCAGAAAAGAGGAAGACCCTCAACAAGGTGGATTGACACAGTGACTGCAACAATAAACTCAAGCATAACAACGATTGTAATGCTGGTGCAGCACCGGGCAGTCTTTCGTTCTGTTGGCATGGGGTCGCTATAGCTGGGGCCAACTGGACAGCACCTAACAACAACAGCAAGTTCATTACATAGTGCCTGAGGTCGTAAAAGCTTGCAAGCAGCCATTCAAGGTTACAATAATTGGTCTGCACTCACTTGGAGCAGCAGAGGAAGAAAGAGAGTCAGGAACAGAAGAAGGACTATTGAATATGTGACTAACCACCTCATAAAAAACTACCTCCTTTGTCATGAGACGAGAAGAACTGGATGGACCTGGCTACCATTACTAAACATTTTGATTAAAGATTCTATAGGAAAATGCTGATCAAAGGGGGAAAAGACAGAACATAATTTCAAATTTTCATGAAATCTAGGTTTTCTGGAGCCTTGGAGACTTGATGAACCCCTGAAACTATTGACCTGAGATAATCTTTAAACTTTAAACCTAAAATATCCCTGTAAGTTGTCATAAAACCAACTTCTTTTTTTTTTTAATGTGGAATTGAATGGATTTAGATTCTTGGGTACCAAGCTAATCTTTTAAACTAGCATTTTAAAGTCAAATTAAAGGTTTAAATCTGTGACACAGGGGTTGCCCTAAAACCTTCCCTTTTTAAAAAAAAAAAGAATCAGAAAAGGAAGGCTGTATCTGTAGTTCCCAGTGCTCATATCCCACTGCTCTTAGTTTTACATAGGCTTACTTTTTTAAAAGTTTGGCCTCTTCTCAATAAGATGCCATTATTTCTTATTTGCACTTTGGCTTAAACAATCAACCTACTCTCAGTTGTTCAGGGCTTGCTGTCTAGTCTTAAAATTGTCGCTCTACAATGAGATACTGAAGGGCATGAACCTGCCCTTCATCTGTAGTCCCATGCTTAGCAGAGCATATGATAGGCACTAAAACCAAAACCAAAAAAACAAACCTACTGTCACTGCGTCGATTCCAACTCATAGTGACGCTATAGGACATAGTAGAATTGTCCCATAGGGTTTTCAAGGCTGTAAATCTTTTCAGAAGTAGACTTCCACATCTTTCCCTTGTGGAGCATCTGGTGGGTTCGAATCACCAACCTTTTTGTTAGCAGCCGAGCACTTGTTTTAACCACTGTGTCACCAAGGCTCCTATAGGCACTAAAGACATGAGTGAATGAATGACTACATCCCCTCTTCCTCCCTTATAATGGTAGCCTCTTATTTATTAACAATATAAGCTAGGGTGTACAAGATTTGAAGAAACATATAAAACCCAGATTGGTCAGTTTTTCAATCTAAAACAATCTCTAACAAAAGGCTCAGTAGCGAAGGTAGAATTTGAAATGTTTAGTAGTATGAAGTTTGAGCTTTATATTTGTGTTTTATTTATTCATTTATGTTACTCCAGGCATCCAATGGCATGGATGAGGTAAAATTGACCATTTTCATTAATTTTGTTAAAAGTCTAACTTGTAGACCTGTGTCCTGGGCAAAAGAAAAGGGTAAATTAGTGCAGCCATGTGTTTTCTTCTTCACAATAAATCTGAACCCGTTTACTTGCATCGCTGGACTTGTACTTCTTGGATCATAAAATTTGCCCTCTATAAGCCCAAGCAATGGTAATAATGATGCAAACTTGACTGAATTTGCAGCCCCAAAGACATTAGAGTATTATTTAGGACCTAACATAAATCCACCATCAAGTAGCTTTCATTAAAATTTTGAGACATCGCCAGCGCAGTGTGGAGTTCTGTATTTAACTTGCAGATGGTGCAAATACCGATGATTCAGGAACACCGGCCTCTACTACTCAGTTTGAATCTGTAGTTCACCAAAACTAATTGGATTCAACAAATCCTATTTAGTTGTCACATATGTGGACCCATTCCCAAGCACTTCTAGTTTACTCTGGAGTTGGTGACGTGTGCCACCATGGTTATTATTATGAAAATTATAAAATAACACATTCGCCAACTACCAAGTAAGTCTTTTATGGGTTAATAATGTCTACGGCAGATGCTTTTTTTTTTTTTTGCCTCTCCCTTGTTTTGTTGCTCTTGATAAGCAAAACAAAATTCTTCACTGACATGTGTGTGTTTTAAATACAGAGTTGTATTCCACTACAAATGGTAATAGCTTGGTGCAAAGTATACCCCGTCACCTTTCCCTGCTCCCCTTCCATCTATATTCCTGCTATGGGAAAGCACTCATTAAGAGTCTCATCTAGGAGTGAGCTTCTTGGATCAAGTAGACACGTGAGACTATGTGGGCAGCTCTTGTCTGGAGGGGAGATGAGAAGGCAGAGGGTGACAGAAGCTGGCTGAATGGGCATGGAAATAGAGGGTGGAGAGGAGTGTGCTGTCTCTTGGGGGGGAACAACTAGGAGTATATAGCAAGGTGTATACAAATTCTTGTATGCGAGACTGACGATTTGTAAACTTTCACTTAAAGCACAATACAAATTAAAAAAAAAATGTTTTGCTCATACACGCCCCCCCCCCGAAAAAAGGGTCTCACCTCCATGCTGAGATACCCACTTCTAAGTCACGATTATCCCACCACCACTCTGTGGCTGCTGGGGTTGTCATTTTAGCACACCAGCATTGGCAGTCACGTACTTCATATGTGCTGTGTAACAGTCATGCCTCTGGGTATACAGGGAGATGGAGCTTATTGCCCTGATTGCGTACATACTGAATTGTGATTGAAGATCAACACACCTCCGTTCCAGCACTTATTACAATGTGTCATTGTCATTTGTTTGCTTAGCTAGTAGCCTGTGATCTGTCTAAGGGTGGGGGGCCACGTTTTGCTTCTTTCTGCAACCCCCTTCCCAAAACAGCACAGCACCTGGCAGATAGTTACTGACGCTCCAACTGGCCAAAGAATTGTCTGGCTAAAGTACACACAGAGTATGCCCATAGGATTGTAAGCCTTAGCCAGGATGTCACACCGTTTGTGTCAGCAGAATGAAAAGAAAACAAAACTTCAATGCAGGAGAAGGTGGAGGAATACATTAAAAATCCAGATACTTCCTGCTGGTGCCAGTTGAAAATGATGCCTTTTGCGTAACAAAATACTACATTCTGGCTCCCCCTCTTGATGAGATGGGCATGTAATACCGATAAGATCTGAGCTACGTTGTCATGCTTTTTTTAATTTTTCTGTAGGAATTGCATTCATGTACAAAGATTTGTGAAAGAAAAACAAAACCCCTCTTTTTGAAATGTTATGTCTGTGAATAAAATATGTACATGTTTTTGAGACTTGGTTTGACACCACAACAGTATATTTAAGATGAAGTATTTATCTTCCGCGCACACATTTCACTGTTTTAACACATCCATTTGTTTCTGGAATGAAGGCAGAGGCATGAAGGTGGGAGGGAGTGGAGAAGGGAGGGAGGCAGGAAGGAAAGGCAAACAAGCAGGGAGCTTTCTGTTTTGATATTTCAGCTTTCCTCTTGACAGCAAATTTCTAATTGGAATACAGTTTCATTATCCCGGATGTCAGTTCACAAATCATGAATTAAGCAGCTCAAGCCAAGTGGCACCTAGCAGTGAAACTTGCATTTCTCAAAATATTGGCAGATCGGGCGAGCAACTGTTGATTTTTAAATGTTTAATGAGCAATATGTTACTTATTCTGGTAATATTGTTGTGTTTCCCTAACCTTTCTCAGGCTGCCTCCTTCTGCTTCATTGCTGGAAAGCTTCCAGAAATGGAAGGGTGGATTTGGGAGGGGAGAGAGTGTGGACAGAATGACAAAGAACATTAAGAAGGAAAAGTTAGTTAAAATTATCCTCCATATGATGGAGAAGTATCCATGTCTTCTCAGGATCATAATGCAGACACTCGCAGGGTGCTCTGTGAATCTCAGTATGTTGCTCCTTGCATGTTTATGATCACAATGGGGGAAAAAAGAAAAAGAGGAAAATAATAGCAGTCTTGCTCGTGGGTGGTTGAAATGAGAAGCACATACGGTAACGGGGAAGTCCTGGGTAAGGAAGTCTCGCGAGTGAAATCATGAGACCAAGCCTTGATGAAGTTACTGTGCACTAGGTTGTGATGAAGTAGTTTTGGTCCAGGGAGTCGACCTGTGGCTGGATTTCAAAAGAAATCCAATTAAAGTGCAAAAGGGTAAGAGAGAAATCAATAGTCACTTCATGTTGTTGTTGTTAGTTGACATCTAGTGAACTTGTGGTGACCGCGTGTGTATGGAGTAGAACTGCTTCATAGAGTTTTCAAGTCTGTGAACTTCTGGAAGCCGTTTGCCAGACCTGTCTTCTGAGGAGCGTCTGGATGGGTTCAAACCACCAACCTTTTGGATAATACTCCAGCGCTTAACCGTTTGCACCACCCAGGACTCCTAGGCAAAAAGCACTTGGCTTCTTAATTCTCTTTAAATAGTGGACTGATGAGTGAGTCTGAATTTACTATTGGTCAGTATGTGTAAAATATCTGATGAAAATTAAATCTTCATCAAGGCAAAGAAATGTGAGCACTTATGCAAATACAGGCATCATTTGTTGCCTAAAAAACAATTAGCTTTCTTGATCAATTTTTTTTTTTTTTTAGCTAAAGTGAACGAGGAGCTTGGGGCATTACTGAGTGAGTTTGAAACCCTGTACAGGGCTGACAAAGATAATTCATGCAGAGATCTGGACAGGTAGGGGTGTTAAATGGAGATACCATATGACTGATGAGCATAAAAAATTTGCTACAGAGACAAATCTCCTCAACAGAGCCCTCATTAAATTTCGGAACAGAAAGTGAATACCTCAGTGCTCTATGAATTAATATGAAAAAAAAAAAAACTATCACCTGTTTGGGGAAATGAGGGAAGGGTTTTACCTTTATATAAATATATCATCAGCTTGCTGTTGTGTACGCATGTTACGCATACAGTAAACTACAGTAGAAAAACAGTGCTTTGGAAAGCCATCCAGGGTCATATTTTGTAAAGTTATTTGGAAATATACACATATTTACGTGTCTTCCATGTGTGTGTCCCTGCAGACGGCAGCTGTGATTTTCTCCATTGTAGGTCGAAGGCCTATTTTTGTTGTTGAGCTCAAGAACCCTGGAATGATGCTAACGAGGTCAGAACAGCAAGGACAGTCTGTCTCCGTAATTCAGTGAACTTTATTTTGTCCTTTGGCTACAGTCTTTAACCCTGTTGGTGATCCCTGAAATGAATATTCAATGGCTATGACATGTGAAAGAAAGATCATTTTGGATTGATCATAGAGAGGTCATCATGTATTGAGTACTATGTCCCATGCAAAATGCATAGACTTATTTGGGATAATTATAATTATTCTGTACACTATAGCAAGAGGGAGCCATGGTGGCACAGTGGTTAAGAGATCACCTACCTGCTAACCAAAAAGGCGAGCAGTTTGAATCCACCAGCTGCTTTTTGGAAACTCTATGGGCAGTTCTACTGTGTCCTATAGGGTCACTATGAGTTGGAATCTGGTTTGGTTTTTTGGTTTATAGCGATAAGTTCCTATTTATAGAGTTTCGGCTACAGTGCAGCAATTTTGATGACACATCACATTTGTTAAAATGAAATGCAGCAACCATTTATAAATCCCCTACTGTAATATTTCACTCAATGAAGTATTCAATGTAGAAACAACTGAGAGTATGATGAAAATCTTATTTGGGAAGTGAAGATAAATAATACAATTTGAACAATAAATTCAAATGTTAGATTAAGGTTACTTGGCTTGCCTCATCCTCTAATGGAAAGGAAAAAGATAACATTTCTTCTGGGAAAAAATATTTGGGAGAAGATCTCTAGAATAGTTTGTGTTTTGGATTGAAAGTAGAAAGATTATGGCACACTGAATTCATTATCCAATTTCTAGTCTACTCCTTTTGAAATTTTTATTAAAAAAATAATATTTCCTCATAAGGTTGTTACAAGAATTACCTGAGGCAATATAAATATGTACAGAAAGCCCTAAGTAAATAGGACTTACCTGTTTCACTTGAGGAGGCCCTTCATTCAATTTTGTTTGTTTATTCGTCTGTTTGTTTTTTAAAGCAACTACTATGGACTGGGAATGTCTCACTTGGTAACAAAATACTTTTCCTTCAGTTCTCAACTCAAGTGGCTTTTCCTCTGGAGACTTTTCCTAACCTCCATACCAGGTAAACCGCCCCCCCCGCCATGTGCTGTCATTACCCTAAATATCTTTCCTTCTTGGCACTGAGCAGAGTTGTGACTTAGGTATTAGTCAAATAATCACACAAACAAATTGAGACGTCCAGCTTCATGAAAGTGAAAATGGGCTGGTTTAATTCACTACTATGTCCTCAGCACCTAAGGCAGTTTACCTGGAATGTAGTTGTTGTTGGGTGCCACTGAATCAATTCCAACTTACTGAAACCTCGTGTGACAGAGTTGAACTGCCACCAAAAGGTTTTCTAGGCCGTAATCTTTTTGGGAGCAGATTTCTAGGTCTTTCTCCTGTGAAGCCGCTGGGTGGGTTCAAACCGCCAACCTTTCAGTTAACAGCTGAGCACTTAACTGTTGCACCACCAGGGCTCCTTCTGGAACATAGTGATTATTTTTGTTGTTAGGTGCTGTCAAGTCGGTGCTGACTCATAGCTACCCTATAGGACAGAATAGAACTGCTCCATAGGGTTTCCAAGGAGTGCCTGCTAGATTTGAACTACTGACCTCTTGGTTAGCAGCTGAGCTCTTAACCACTGCGCCACCAGGGCTTCACCTGGAACATAGCAGGCACTCAATAATACCTTTAGTTGGATGCATAAATAAATGTTCAAGTCAATGAATGAATGGACAGATATAAGATAAATAGGCTTAGAACACTGACTTCATGAATCTCATAGTCTAGTTGGAGAGGCAGAAAAGCACACAAATGATGGCAATACAGGCTGACCCAGATCACAATAATTGCATGAACAAAATTCTTTGAGATACCGAGGAAACCAAAAAGAGCTGGGAGTTGTGAACAGGAATAACTTCAAGCAGGGGTTGGAAGGAGGAGGCAGCAGAAGGGAAGATGCTGGGAAAGACTTCATAAAAGAGATGGCGTTCAGGCTTGTTCTTGAAGGTTGAGTGGAAGGACTTCAGGCAGAGAGGAGAGGACAGTCTTTCTGGAGGAAGAAGAATGGCAGGTACTGTTTGCTGTAGAAATCTAAAAGCTCCAACACCATCATGTCAAACAAAACAAACTGATGTTTTTCAATATTCAGAGGCAATATTCAAGGCTTGATTAGATTTAAATATACAGTAAAAAGATATGGAAAGAGTCCAAGAGGAAAAATGAACCTACAAGAGGGCAGAAGCTCAGAGTGTAAAGTATTTTAAGTACATGGAGGCTCTGGAATCCAGCAAATAGGGAACGGTCAGTTCCTTCAAAAGAGTGCCCCTTCACAGGCTGATTCCTAAATGCAAGGTCTAATCTGGGAATGACCTATAGTGGGAAGAGAATGAAGGCAAGTTGAGGCTCTCCAGCAGCCTAAGAGACTATTAAATTTGACTGTGTGCATTTATTTATAGATAGCCTGACAAACCCCAACCCAGTGAGAGATGACAAATAGATGGACAGACGGATAAGTGACTGGACAGACAGATAGATATAGATAGCTGCCATCAAGTCATCTCCAACTCATGGCGACCTTATACACAACAGAACAAAATGTTGCCTTGTCCTGTGTTATCCTCACAATCGCCAGCGTCCTCACAATCTAGTCCATCATTGCAGCTACCGTGCCAATCTATCTCAAGGACTCCTTTGCCCTCACTGGCCCTCTATCTCACCAAACACTATGTCTTTCTGTAGCAATCGAGCCTTCCTGATGATATGCCCAAAGCACGCATATCAGACAGTGCTTTGTTTTGAGCCTTAAAGTTCATTGGCTAACTTGCAGGAATAAGTCACCAGGCATTTCTTCTAGTCTCTCTTGGTCTGGAAGCTCCACTGAAACCTGTCCACTGTAGGTGACCTGCTGGCATTTGAAATACTATTGGCATAGCTTTCAGTATCACAGCAACACGCAAGCCACCACAGTACAGCACATTGAGAGATGGGTGGTGGCACATATATATAAAAACTCATTGCTGTCGAGTCGATTCTGACTCATAGTGACTCTATAAGACAAAGTAGAAGTGTCCCATAGAGTTTCCAAGGAGTGGCTGGTAGATTCAAACCACCAACCTTTTGGTTAGCAGCAGAGCTCCTAACCTCTGCACCACCAGGGCTCCGTACATATAAACCAAACCAAACCTGTTGCTGTCAAGTCAACTTTGACCCATAAAGAGCCTACAGGACAGAGTAGAACTGCCCATAGGGTTTCCAAGGAGTGGCTGGGGGATTCGAACTGCCAACGTTTTAGCTAGTAGCCTGAGCTCTTAACCACAGTGTCACCAGGGCTCCCCTCAGAATATGTAGTACTTGATAATTGCATATATTACCTCTTTTGAGGTTGAACTTCTCAGCAATCAACCTTATGAAGTCATCAAGACAGACATCTATAACTCTGAACTTCAGTTTGCTCATCTGTAGGGATAATAATACCTGTATTACAGGGTTTTCAAGAGAGTTGAAAAATATTCAGGTGAGAGCTCTTAGCACAAATTTTCACTCAATAAATATTTTTGTTCCTTCACCTTCCTTTTCCTATTTTCATTCTGGGCGCAATTAAACTCTTCTATTTGTTCCATTCTCCAAGATCTCATCTCTGTTTTCTTCCCCCTCCTATTGCTGTTCCCTTCTTGGCACTTACACCTCTCCTTGTTTCCTATTTTCTCCCATACTTCCATCCACAGTCCCCCCTTGCTGTTCTCCTGCTCCCTGCCTTTCTCCTCTGCTAACTCTTTGAAAGCCAGAGTAGGGACTAGGTGAGGTCCAGGGGTGGTGGATGGAGAGATCCCACCTGCCCAGAGGCCTCTTCAACAAATGATTTAGGTATCTTTGATTTGGGAGGATAGAGACACCAAAATGTATTCAATTTTAGACAGTCACTTGATTCTCCACCTTCCCCATTCACACGCATGCATGCACACCCTTGCACAGAGAGCCTAGCCAAGAATTATGCGTAAAATCACTACTTCACCCTTTCTTGTGGGTGCTTTTATCCTTGTATTTATATTTAATTCTTCTTCATCCATTTTCAGAGCTTCAAAAATAACTCAGTATGGAAACCAATAGTAATGTAAGAATGAAAAAAAGAGATAAAAAGGAGATGCTGAGATATAAATGACAAGTAGACATGAACATTTTAATGCTGTCGGAACCAGCATCCTCTTAACTGTACTGCCAAGCCGTACACTTCCCAAGCAGCAGTAACTCTCTCTTCCCCACAAGGCCCTCGGCTACGTGGTATTGGGATGTTTCTGAGTCCAGGTGGTGATCGCTTTGTGGCCTGAGGCAAAATGTTTGATGATATATGCCATACTTTTTCTAGCTTATATAACACAGGCGTTATCCCTGCTCTGCTCAATGACATAAATGTTTAATTCTTCCTAGAATCTTACAAAGCTTGGATAGCACTTCAGGAAAGTCAGGCAATAGAGCACTGCCAGGTGAGACATATAGAGAAAACAAAGGAGTAGGAAGGTGGAGCTCCCTCCTTCAATCTCCCTCCCTCTTTCCCTCTCCCTTTCTGTCTCCCTGTCTGCCTCCCTCTCTTCTTCTCTCTCTCCCTCCCTGTCTACCTCTCCCTCTCCTGCTCTCTCTCCCTCTCTTTCCCTCTCTTCCTCTCTCTCTCTCTGTCTCCCTCTCTTTCCCTATCTGTCCCCTGCCCCCAGTATTTTAACTTTACTTTTCTTTGGATGGAGTTGCTCTTTGTACCCTGGAACAATTTAAACAAGGGTCTCCTGTCTTTGTACACATTTATTTCAGCACTGTATTGCTAATTTTTTTTTTCTTTAAGTCTCTGCCTTTCCTGAGACCTTCTACGGCCTTTGGAACCTTGGATGGTTGCTGTCTGATTCCCTGTAGTCATTTTCTTCTCTGTCTCTGCTGAATAGAGTTAATGTTAATCTTCAGCATTGACTCAGGGCAAAGAAGACAATTTAAAAGGGGGAGAAAAAAATGGATATTTTTGTCTCAGGATTGGATTCTATGTCTCAGGGTCTAAACTGTGTGGCCATTCCAGGCTGCCAGTCCCTATGAGGATGTCGTGCCATTTCTTCTGTTGTCTATCAATTTTAAGACCTCCCAGACAGCATATTTTTTTTTTTTTTTTTCAGACAGCATAAAATAAGAAAGAGGTTTATCGTGAATTCTGGGCAATAATACTCTCAGAGGGGAAAACTTTTCAGCTCCTGGAAATATAATTTCTAGTTTCATAATTCGAAAGGTCCATAACTGATTTTTATGCAATTTCTCTTCCATCTCGTTGTTGGGCATTTGTGTGTGATTTCATATGATGGCTTTCCTCTGCTGTGGAAACCCAGAACACTGAGCACCATGTAGGTTTGTGATCACAGTCTCTCCAGCAGGCCAAAGAAGTGACTGGGGCCTTTTCACCTTTTTTAGAGAAACAGGTGTAAGGCTGTTAGTCCGATTCTAGCTCTTAGTAGCGGCAATCTTTTTCCTGGAAAATCTCAGGACGCAAACAAAAATAGTACAGTTCATACCAGCAGCTGGAGCGTTTGAACCTTTCTTCATAGCATGGCTGGTTTGATGAGGCCCGGGCAAGGGAACCAAGGAATCGGGGTGGCTTCATGAAGCGTTTGCATTATTTTGCAGTGAAAGTGTATATCTGAGTCACCAGAATGCTAAATGCAGATTCCTGGTGCTTGCTCCTGACCTGCTGGATTAGAACTTCTGGGGTTGAGGCCTAGAATCTTCATTTTTAATGAGTTCCCTGTGTGATTGTTCCTAGTTTGGGAACCACTGCTTTAGAAAGATATTTAGAATGACTAAAAATGTAAATGGACTGGCAGATATTGTTTCCATAATTATTGGAAAATAACTGATCAGAGCCATAAATCATAGAATGCTATGTTTGAAATGCCCCTTTGTTGTCATTTCTCATACCCAGCAATTTAAAAAATAGGAAACAACAGAGCCCAAGGGAAAGTACAGTTTTTTCAACTTCTGTGTTGGAGTTTGCTCCTCTACACTGGGGGTCAGCAAACTTTTTCCATAGAAGGTCAGACAGTAAATATTTCAGGTTTTGTGAGCCATACAGTCTCTGTTGAATTACTCAAATGTGCCATTGTAGCTGGAAGCAGCAATAACACGATACATAAACAAATGGGCATGTCTATGTCCCAATAAAACTGTATGAATTTTGAAATTTGACTTTAATATAACTTTCATGTGTTACAAAATATCATTCTTGTTTTAATTTTTTTAATCACTTAAAAATGCAAAAAACATTCTTGGCTTATGGACTGTACAAAAAACAGACTGCAGGTCAGATTTGGCCTTGGACCATAAATTGCCAGTATTTTCCCTGTATCTTTATTGGTTCCAACTTAAGATAGATTTGGAAAAGAATAAACAGCAATCTCAGGGAATAATTCTTTTCTTTCCTTCTCTCTTGTTTTGGTTATCAATAAAACAGTGAGATAGTCTTATAAATGTCTGTGCCAAGCATTACAAGATTTTTGTTCAGAAAAGACATCTGGGTCAAAACTCCATTCTTACATTTTGCAAGCGGTTCACCAGACATAGAGAAAGTTATTCAGAGTCTAGGAGGTAAAAACCTTCTTCAACAGTTGTGGCAAAAAGAGAAAGGCTAAAAAGAAAGCAATTAACATTTAACGAGTGCCTACTGTGTCTGGGCGCTGTTCATCATATTCAAAACTGGGGAACTAGAATATGCAAAAATAATGAATATTGACAGTAAGAGTATGTTTAAGTTACTGTTACTAGTTATTATAAATAATGTAATGGTAGTTTGCTGAAGAGTTACTTCCCCTTTACTTTTTTTTATTGTCTCGTGTATTATGCTCCGTTGTATCTTCCAGCACAGTGCTTGAAATGTAATAGTTGTCAAATTAAATTTTCTACTACTTTCTATTATAAGGAGATAAGACGCTCATTAAGTAGAGCTTTCCAAAAGGAAAGCCATTCTTTCTGTATTTGTCTCCTGTTTTTTTAGCATGCAATAGAGGATTTCAGCTTTATGAAGAACCCAAGGGATGACAATCTCCTGACCTTATTTTGCTTTTCACTTACAGTTATCAAAGTTTGGATACCTGGCAGCTGCTCTATACAACAGCCACACTCCATACCATCTCTTTAAATTACTTGATTTTAGTTTATCCTTTGAGCTTAGGTGCGTTGATTGGTCTCTGTTGTGCCTCTTTCAATGGTTTTTGAACTATGTGCTAAGGAACAGAGACTGAACTTAGCTGTTCTGCTGCTAAAATGAACAAATGGCATTCATTTTCTGATTCGTAGGGAGAAAATGTAACTGAGTAGAATTTTATTGACCAAAGGTTGTCCCATGAAACCCTCTTATGTGTTTTAGTGTCTGCCACCCTTTTTCTGAATTAGAATCTAAAATACTGTAGGACTGGGCACAAAATCACGTAATCATGTTCTACTTCTCGTATATGGATTTTTTATTCATCAAAGACTACCATGATCTTCAAGTGGCCTGCAACCCAAACAAGGTTGAGAACCTGTGTCCTGGATTGTAATTTGGGAAAGTTATTAGTGTCTTTCCCAAGAAAAGGAAGACTAAATCTGTAGGATTTGGATTAAATCTGATGAAATTACTTTCAAAATGTCTTTCAAACAAACTTCACTATAAGTACATCTCAAGTTTCATATTTTCTACACATTAGTGAAAAATGTATTTCTGCTCATTTCAGGAGTAATTTCACATTCCTGTTGACCCACATTGTGACACTTAACTTTCTCCAACTGTCCGTGAGCATATTGAACACACACGCACTCCTGTTTTTCCAAATACCTCTTAACTTTAAGTTGCTTTATGATATTCCTATTGGACGGCTTCATGGAGAGAGGAATAGATTTCTCAATGACCAGGGCTTGAATTTGTGTGTGTGTGTGTGTGTGTGTTGAGGTGGGAGATCAAGAAACTGACTGTTTTGGAATTGCATCTTATTATGATTTGTGTGGATCCATGCTCAAACCAATCTTCAGCTGGCCACATCATAGCCCATGTAGTAAATACGCAGCCAACAATCCTCTTTCCCACACAACCCGTGAGAACATTCAACAAGTCTCTAGATAGATATTCCAATAGGTAAGAGATGAACATGGGACAACACTTTATCCTTATGCCTCGTGTGCAGAGAGTGCCTTGCTGACCTGCCTAATTCTAAACCCCAACCCTTTAGACCACCTAGGACTATATCAGGACAAGGGTATAGGTAAAAATAATAGTTTGGATCTTTAAAGAGGACTGAAGATTATCTCCACATGGCCAGGGATAACCACACCAGCCTTTTGTGAATCTTGACCTTTTCTATACCCAGCTACCTTTCCAATCATGTATTCATCTAGTCATTTATTTCACAGTTATGTAAAATGACAGGTCACTATTATTTGCAGGATTGTTTTATGTGATATCAAAGCAGAGTCTTCCACTGAGTAAGCTTCAAACCAAACCAACCAAAATGAACCTCCGTCTTCCCTGACTGCCCACAAGGCTGATTTATTTCCTGGAGATATCTGTGAGTCTACTTCAGGTTTTTGTGATTCTGATAACGTTTTCTTTCTGCTCTTAATCTTCCTTATGGTCGGTTTTGCTTGATTTCTTCTTACGATCTCCCTGTGCCCTACTCCATTTCCTTCTTGTTTGCTTCAGGGCTTCCCCCTCATGCTTGCATGCATTCACTCTTTCCCTGTGGTCTCCTCTGCCGTTAACACAGCAGGTCAGACAGAGTTGCCTGAGAGCACTGCTCAGGTTGCCATCAGCGTAAAGCCAACTGAAAAAAGAGATGATTTGAGATGCTGAATTTTTTACCTTGAAATTGCAATGTTTATTAAACTAATAAAAAAAAAAAGGAACCTAAAATTGCATCAATATATGCTAGGTTGAGATATTGACACAATCAGGTTTAGCCTTCTGGAAACCAAAAGTATTTTTAACTAGTGGACAAGCAATGGGAAGCTAATGGCGTTCTGAAAGCCTAATAATTTACTGAACGTGTTCCCAAACCTCCTGCTCAGAACTTACCCAATTATCTCCTGAAAAACTGGATTATCATTGTTCTCGTCGAAGCTATGGATCAGCAGTTTAAAAGATCACCTAGCGTGACCTTAAATGGACCCAAAGACTTTTAGTGTGCCTTATACCTATTCAAGGGCTGACTTATCTGTATATTGTAAGCCATGACCTTTTTTCTTTTTTAATCTGCAACTAATTTCACATCAAGACTTAGATATTGGTGAGGATGATTTTCTGTCTTGGTGTTTGTTGCTCACTTCGTAGTTATCCCAAACATTTAGATGCACTAAGCCAAGGTTATATAAAATTGTGAAATCTGAATTTGTGAGCCCCCTTCTCCCCTAGCAGTGTCCTCTTCTTCCACTTTCCCAGAACCTCTTCCCACAAGTACCTATCCTGATAGCCTATAGGCTTAGAAGTCCCTTCAGTGCCAACTGAAAATTAAGACATTAGCTGATAAAAGATACAACAACTTTCATTAATGTTTGCATTGAAAAGGAGTCTTAATGGGAAAATAATTAAGCTTTAAGACTTGATATCTTTGAGGCAATTTATTCTGCCTGTCAACCTGTCAGATCTCACTGCACAGTCAGACCCCGACTTTCATCATGTTATCTGCCTACACCTCAGGCTGGTCACGTATTATTTCCATGTATCTCTGCAACCAGGCTACTAGAATGTGGGGTGGATAGCTCAGAATCTACAAGCATGATCCCAAGAAATTAATTCTTTCATCTGCTTACAGTTAATTTACTCTTAGAGGATCTTTCAACAGTGGAAAAGGTCAGTAGCCATCCATCTGCCATTCCCCACAGTTACTGACAGCTTCTCCACCAATCAAAGGTGTTTTTGTAACAAAATGCATACACGATGGAATTAGGAAAGGCTATTTAGAATTTCTCTTCCAACTTTGTATGTAAAGGACCTATTCACTGTGATTTTACAATACGCAGGTCTAGAGATCATGCCAGGCAAAGCAGTGTGAACTGCATGCAGGTCAGAGAAGTAAGCAAACAACAGACAGCTGAGTAGCACAATCTAGGCTTTGGAGCTCTAGGTAAGCTGGGTGTTTGTCTGTGTGTGCATGTATTTCACAAAGAGACAGGCTGTGCCTCAAACACCCAGGCAGCCATTAGACTGCTAGGAATGAGGTACATACACCCACTGGCCTCAAACATTCTATGGGTGCTGCATTCGTCTGTGATTGAGCCAGACACACAAGACACGCAGCGTTGGCAAAGTGAAAGGCATTATTATTACTTGTAGAAAACAAACAGTAAAAATAACAACAGATTCCCAGAAATGCTTACCCTACCCCAAATTACCCACGTCCATTCTGGGCAGGCACGCAGTGGTTCAGGTCAGATGCTGTGTTCATGTCACCACTGGCTCCAGCTACCACCATGCTGCCTGAGGCTTCTTCTCTGCTGCTGGGCCTCGATGGGCCTTGCCTCGCCAGCAGGAAGACCCCTGCATGGAATTTCCCAAGCATCTGCCACTGGGCCCTTCTAAACCTCTGCTGCCAGCTCCTACCATACCACCTGGGCCTGTGGGACTCTTTTGCCACCACGCTACCAAAGTCCATGCTGCTCAGGGGAAGGGAGAGTCCTGCAACACCTGCATGGGGCACACTCAGGCCTCTCTGGCCCTGTACAAGAAAGTATTACAACTCTTTTAGCTCCACTGGCAAATCTCCTGCCAAAGGCATCCAGCTCTTCCCTGCCGCAGGAAGACCCCTGCATGGGGTCATCCAAGTCAACCTCTGCATGGGGCACACTCAGGCCTCTGCTCAGCATGGGCAAATGTTATGGATCTTTCAACTCTGCTAACAAGCCTCCTGCCTGAAGGCACTCAGCTTTTGTTCCATGGGCTGGGAAGCCCATTACTGCTGTTTCTCACTGCCTTACACCATCTTCAGTATTACAGCTTTCTCTTCTGGGTCTAGGAGGTTCTCAGTAAAGGGACCCTGGGTCCAAAGGTTACACTCCACTCCAGATTCTTCTTGATGGTAGTAAGGTCTCCCAAACTTTTGGGGAACTGGCTCTTATATAAGCCTACTCCTTGTCAATTTCAAGGCATGGTCCTCCTAGCAGTACCAGGAACTGACCAGCCTTCTCAGTAGACCATAAGTCACTCACTTTGCATAGTTCCAGCCAATCACTTTGTGGGAGTTACAAGAGCATGGAAAGAAAGGCCATATAAATGCAATTAATTGTACCACCCTGGGAGGCAATCAGCATAGGAGAATTTTGTCAGAAACCTCGTGTCTAGAACGGGTAGGCAAGATGGAGCTCATTCACAGGAACAGAGCTGAGAGAGACTTGCTTAATACAGGGTAATGGTTAAAACCACGAGTCAAATAGATGTCCTGTCCCTGCCATTTACTGTCTGGGTGATGCTGGGAAACATCCTTAACTTTGCTAAACTTCTGTGTCTTCATAGGTAAAGAAAGAGAGAATGAAGTAAGCCTATATAGTTCAATGAACTAGCATGTATAAAGAGCCCTGTGATACATAGTGATACCCAACAAATGGAGGGTGTGTTGTTAGCTCGTGAATGGGACTTTAACATCAGGTTCAAGGTGGGATGTTAATTTTCCTAATGGTAACTTAACTTTTCTCTTCAATCATCCCTGACCAAAAAACAGGATTAATCGCTGATCACAAACCAAGGTAGGCTCCACGTGAATTGGGCTCACAGTTAGGAAAAAAAAAAAGAAATGTGCCTATGGATATCAGACTACTAAGATTGGAAGGATGGTTCTGAAATGTCAGTGTGCATCACCTAGGAGCTTTCTAAACATGGATTGCTGGTCCTCACTCTCAGATATTCACATTCAGTCAATCTGCAAAAGGGCCCACCAGCGATCGCATATCTAACCATCTCCCATGGTGATCCTTATGTAGGTGGTGTGTCCGTGAATCACGCTTTGAGAACCACTGGAACAGGTGCTTGCAGGAACCTGAGATAAGCTGATCACTGCATGTGGGCGTTGTATTATCATAAGTTTTCTAAAAAGAAATTTGAAAGAAAAATACATTGATTCACATAGTTACTTTTTCTTTTAATTTAAAAAAAAGGAGCAAGAGTTTACAAGCTCACCTGAAAAGACATTTTTTAATGGAAATATGTAATATACAGAGAACACTTACAAAGGCTATTGAGCAATGAGTTTGACAATATATTTGACTGAATTTTGTGAAACACATAGGAAAAGTATTCAAAACAATAATTTTTAAACAGACTCTTTACACAAACCCCCACGTGTCTGTCAGTTTGTTGTACTGTGGGGGCTTGTGTGTTGCCGTGATGCTGGAAGCTATGCCACCAGTATTCAGATACCAGCAGCGTCACCCATGGAGGACAGGTTTCAGCTCAGTTTCCAGACTAAGACAGACTAGGAAGAAGGACCCGGCAGTCTACTTCTGAAAAGCATTAGCTGGTGAAAACCTTATGAATATCAGTGGAACATTGTCTGATATAGTGCTGGAAGATGAGCCCCCCAGATTGGAAGGCGCTCAAAAGACGACTGAGGAAGAGCTGCCTCCTCAAAGTAAAGTCGACCTTAATGATGTGGATGGAGTAAAGCTTTCGGGACCTTCATTTGCTGATGTGGCACGACTCAAAATGAGAAAAAATAGTTGCAAACATCTATTAATGATCAAAACCTGGAAGGTATGAAGTATGAATCTAGGAAAATTGGAAATCATCAAAAATGAAGTGGAATGCATAAACATCAATATCCTAGGCATTAGTGAACTGAAATGGACTGGTATTTCCATTTTGAATCAGACAAACATATAGTCTACTATGCTAAGAATGACAACTTGAAGAGAAATGGTGTTGCATTCATCGTCAAAAACAATGTTTCAAGATCTATCCTGAAGTACAGCACTGTCAGTGATAGGATAATATCCATACACCTACAAGGAAGACCAGTTAATACAACCACTATTCAAATTTACGCACCAACCACTAGGGTCAAAGATGAAGAAATAGAAGATTTTTAACAGCTGCTGCAGTCTGAAATTGATCAAACATGCAATCAAGATGCATTGATAATTACTGGTGATTGGAATGCGAAAGTAGGAAACAAAGAAGAAGGACCGGTAGTTGGAAAATATGGCCTTGGTGATAGAAACAATGCCAGAGATCGAATGGTACAATTTTGCAAGACCAACGACTTCTTCTTTGCAAATACCTTCTTTCACCAACATAAACAGTCACTATACACATAGACCTCACCAGATGGGACACACAGAAATCAGATTGACTACATCTGTGGAAAGAGACGATGGAAAAGCTCAGTATCATCAGTCAGAATAAGGCCAGGGGCCGACTGTGGAACAGACCATCAATTGCTCATATGTAAGTTCAAGCTGAAACTAAAGAAAATCAGAGCAAGTCCACGAGAGCCAAAATATGACCTTGAGTATATCCCACCTGAATTTAGAGACCATCTCAAGAATAGATTTAATGCATTGAACACTAGTGACTGCAGACCAGACGAGTTGTGGAATGACATCAAGGACATCATCCATGAAGAAAGCAAAAGGTCATTGAAAATACAGGAAAGAAAGAAAAGATCAAGATGGATATCAGAGGAGACTCTGAAACTTGCTGTCGAACGTTGAGCAGCTAAAGCAAAAGGAAGAATTGATGAAGTAAAAGAACTGAACTGAAGATTTCAAAGGGTGGCTCGAGAAGACAAAGTAAAGTATTATAACGACATGTGCAAAGAGCTGGAGATGGAAAACCAAAAGAGAAGGACACACCTGGCATATCTCAAGCTGAAAGCACTGAAGAAAAAAATCAAGCCTCGAGTTGCAATAGTGAAGGATTCTATGGGGAAAATATTAAATGACACAGAAAGCATCAAAAGGAGATGGAAGGGATACACAGAGTCATTGTACCAAAAAGAATTAGTTGATGTTCAACCATTTCAAGAGGTAGCATATGATCAGGAACTGATGGCACTGAAGGAAGAAGTCCAAGCTGCTCTGAAGGCATTGGTGAAAAACAAGGCTCCAGGAATTGATGGATTATCTATTGAGATGTTTCAACAAACAGAAGCAGCACTGGAGGTGCTCACTCGTCTATGCCAAGAAATATGGAAGACAGCTTCCTGGTCAACTGACTGGAATAGGCCTATTCTCAAGGAAGGTGATCCAACTGAATGTGGATATTATAGAACAATATAATTAACATCACATGCAAGCAAAATTTTGCTGAAGATCGTTCAAAAATGGCTGCAGCAGTATATTGACAGGGAACTGCCAGAAATTCAGGCCGGTTTCAGAAGAGGACGTAGAACCAGGGATATCATGGCTGACGTCAGATGGATCCTGGCTGAAAGCAGAGAATACCAGAAGGATGCTTACCTGTGTTTTATTGATTATGCAAAGGCATTCGACTGTGTGGATCATACCAAATTATGGATAACATTGTAAAGCATGGGAATTCCAGAACACTTAATTGTGCTCACGAGGAACCTTTACATAGATCAAGAGGCAGTTGTTCGGACAGAACAAGGGGATACTGATTCGTTTAAACTCAGGAGAGGTGTGTGTCAAGGTTGTATTCTTTCGCCATACCTATTCAATCTGTATGCTGAGCAAATAATCTGAGAAGCTGAACTACGTGAAGAAGAACGGGGCATCAGGATTGGAGGAAGACTGATTAACAACCTGCGTTATGCAGATGACACAACCTTGCTTGCTGAAAGTGAAGAGGACTTGAAGCACTTACTAATGAAGATCAAAGACCACAGCCTTCAGTATGGATTCCACCTCAACATAAAGAAAACAAAAATCCTCACAACTGGACCAATGAGCAACATCATGATAAACGGAGAAAAGATTGAAGTTGTCAAGGATTTCATTTTACTTGGATCCACAGTCAACAGCCATGGAAGAGGCAGTCAAGAAATCAAAAGATGCATTGCATTGGGTAAATCTGATGCGAAAGACCTCTTTAACGTGTTGAAGAGCAAAGATGTCACCTTGAAGACTAAGGTGCGCCTGATCCAAGCCATGGTATTTTCAATCACATCATATGCATGTGAAAGCTGGACAATGAATAAGGAAGACCGAAGAAGAATTGACGCCTTTGAATTGTGGTGTTGGCAAAGAATATTGAATATACCATGGACTGCCAAAAGAACAAACAAATTTATCTTGGAAGAAGCACAACCAGAATGCTCCTTAGCAGCAAGGATGGCGAGACTGCATCTTACATACTTTGGACATGTTGTCAGGAGGGATCAGTCCATGGAGAAGGACATGATGCTTGGCAGAGTACAGGGTCAGCAGAAAAGAGGAAGTCCCTCAACGAGGTGGATTGACACAGTGGCTGCAACAATGAGCTCAAGCATAACAACGATTGTAATGCTGGTGTAGGACCGGGGAGTGTTTTGTTCTGTTGTGCATAGGGTCGCTATGAGTCAGAACCGACTCGATGGCACCTAACAACTTTATAGAAAGGAGCCCTAGTGGCACAATGGTTAAGAGCTCAGCTGCATTCCAAAAGGTTGGCAGTTCAAATCCACCAGCCACTCCTTGGAAACCCTATGGGACAGTTCTACTCTGTCCTGTAGGGGCTCTATGAATCAGAATCAACTCGATGGCAAAGGATTTACTTTTATAGAAAAGATCATGGACTTTTCTGGAGAGTGCTAAAGTAATTATGATCCAAGTGGCTTGCTTTCTAAATACGTGATTCTTGGATAGAATTGGGAGACTCTCAAATAATGGGATACCCAGTAGATATGCCTCACAATGACCAGATGTCTTAAACAACTTTCGACAGCATTTCCTAGGCAGAAATCCATTAGTGATTGAGTCTCAGCTAGCTACTCTGTGTTGTTGTAGTGAGATACTTACATGGAAGTTATGGAGGGTGAAAGGGACAGACTTTCCAAGTAGAATGGTCAGCTCCCCAGTGTGAGACCAAATGGTTTCAGCACAGGCCTGAGAAGTTGCACAGCACCGTTTTTTCTATGATATAAACAAATGACTGAGTGTATTTAAGCACTTGGTTGAGGTCCAGAGTTCTGTGATACATAACATGGAGTTAAAAAAAAGAAAAAAAAAAAGCCTGAAATTTTTGTATGGCTGGTATTAGTTATCACCTGATCTCCCCAACCCTAAAAGTTCTGCACAGAAACCCTATTAATCAAGTAATTTTAAAGAACTTATTTTGTGGCCAATGACTCTTTATGAGTGGGGGTGGCGGATGGCTAAGCCACAAGGCAACTTGAAAGTTCCCAGTGAGGAAGGAGGATAAGCTGAGTTCTGCTTCGGCTGAGGGAGTATAAAAGCAGAAAGCAACTACCCCCACTGACACATCACACCCCCTCTCCTTTCCTGTAAGACTCATAGTTCATATCATTAAAAACACCCAGATTGGGATCATTCTCAGAATTCAGATTCAAAGAGATTGGACAATAGAAGAGCACAGAGATCTCTGGGTAATGTCGTTGGATCAAGGCTGATGATAGGCTATTGAAATGAATATGACAGAAACACAATAAGAAGGTTCCACACTTGGAAGAAAGGAGCTGGTGAAAATTAGGGGATGAATCAAGTGCATAGTTCAACCTAACTTTAGCCCCAGCCGGAAACTAGAGGGAAACCCTGGTGGCGTAAAGGTTAAGTGCTACGGCTGCTAATCAAATGGTTGGCAGTTCAAATCTGCCAGGCGCTCCTTGGAAACTCTATGGGGCAGTTCTACTCTGTCTTATACGGTCGCCATGAGTCGGAATCGACTCAATGGCACTGGGTTGGTTGTTTTGGGTTGGGAACTAGTGTGCAATCTAAATGCCGGTGACAATGACCAAAAAGCAATAAGGCAAACTGATGCCACAGGATGGAGTGTAGGTAGAACACATGTGCATGTGCACAGAGGTACCTTCAACTTCAAGGTCAGCACTCTGAGTCTAGACCCCTCTCAACAGTGAGGAAAGAGCTTCTGACAATGGCCATGGCCAGCCTCAGTCTCACTGCTGAGTATTCCGGGCCTGTAGGCTATACATAGTTCTTTAGTAGCCACAGCTGGGAAGTAGAGGATGCAGGCAGGAACAGACAGTGCCCACATACAGTCATTAAAACTCTGTATTGTTCATCTAATTAGAAAATTGTCCTGACTATATAATATCAACTGGCTTGGTACAATTCCTCCTGTCATTTGGTATGGGGCTCTTATTTCCCTATTAATTCTTCTTTCCTCATCCAGAAAAATCCCAGAGATTTTCTTTTTCATTATGAGAAACTCACCCTTAGGATACAGCCACAAGGGTGAGTGTGTCTTTCCCCTGTACTGAAATTATTAAATTCAATTTCATTTTTAAAAACTTTTATTACAAAAATAGTATATGAACTATGTCAAAAATTCAAGCAGTATAGGGGAGCATAAAATGAACAAAATTCCCCGAGCACACACTTCTGGCAGCCCCACTTCCATTCCTAAGAAGTAAGACTGTTAACAAGGTTATACAGATGCTGTCTGTGGATATACAAGCGTTATCTCTTTAAACACTTTATGAGTATATGCACTTATGTGTGTATATAACTTTCTTGCACAAACAGATCGTATTATACATGCCATTTTCTAAACACTATGCCAGTACAACATTCTCTATAAATGTATATAATGCTAACTTATCTTTTAAATAACTGAATAGCATTATATTACATGGACTAATTTTTCCTGATGAAATGAACTTATATTAAAAGCGTAACACATAGTAAACACTTAATAAACCCTAGATATAGCCATGTTAAATATTTTGTGGTAATCTTTTTCTTGCTGTGCACGATAGTTTGTCCAACTATATAGCATCCCTGGAAAATATATATTAGTTTTAAACCAAACAACAAACTCACTGCCGTCTAACCAATTCCGTCTCATAGCGGCCCTAAAGGACACAGTAAAACTGCCCCGTAGGGTTTCCAAGGCTATAAATCTCTACAGGAGCAGACTGCCCCACCTTGCTCCCTCGGAGCAGCTGGTGGGTTCTAACCGCTGACCTTTTGATTAGCAGCTGAGTGCTTTAGCCACTGCACCACCAGGGCTCCTTGTATTAGTTTTGCTTGTCTATAATTTTCACATGATGGGTACCATATTGTATGTATGCTGATAGGTTTTATTTCTTTCAATAAACATTTTGTCTGAGTTTATTTATAAATAACAGCTTTTTTTCTTTCTCCTGTATTTCTTCCACTCGCTGTTTAACTTATTGGCAGGCACACGTAAAAGCAACAGATATTTGTCAGTGACTGTTTCTAACTGTACTAGGAAGCCAGGTGCTGCTCTTCTGGTCACAATCTACTTGCACATATACTTTTAAGTGTTTAGGACTTTTTATGCTAGACATTTATATTTTGAATGGTTCGTTTTATGCCGCGTTCACAAGTACCTCATCCCCATCCCATTCCCCACTTACAAGGTTAATTTCTTCTTTTGACTTGGAGTTATCTTCCTCCAATTACAGAGACCTCAGAAAATAAATTAATAAGTTAAATTTTTGAAAAACTAAGTCTTTTTTTCTTTTTTTTCCTTTCGTCTCTATCCATTGGCTTAGAGGGAATCTCCACATCTATCTTCTTTAAGGGTTTCACATTCAACAGACACAAAAAACTCATTTTCCTATCCACCTCGCCCCATCTCCAGCATCAAAATACCATCCAGGGCACACACTAATCAAGCCGAGAACCTGGGGGCCGCCCCTTTCCCTCATGTTGCCCTTTAATCAGAGGGGAGTGTGTGAAAGCAGCACCTTCCCTCTACCAGGCACCCATCAGGTTAAGACAGTTTTAGGAGCTTTCTTCATTTCAACACTTTAAAGCCCTGTGGTTGCCATTCCCCTTCCTTTGTATTTACAAAGAAGCGGAGGAAACGTCCTCACGCAGCACTTTTTAAATGAAATGACTTGTCAAGTGGGAGATAGTGGCAGTGATCTGAAAGGCAGTAAACTTAGCGACCCTCACTTGCGCTGACGGCCTGTCATGCACTTGAAACATAAACAGCAGTGGAGACAAATCGCTGCTGTTTGCCTATGAAGCTTTGGCCCACTGGCCTCCCGGCCTTGCAGGAGCTTGTAGGCCCCGCCTGGAAGAGTGACTGCTTTCAAGATCAGCCTCGAGGCCTCCCCGTTCTCTCCCACTCTGCCTGCCTCTGTGGTGACTCCTAACACTGCAGCTGGGGTCCCTACCCCTCTGATCCATCTGACTCCCAGACAGGCTGAAGAACCAGCGCCAGGATTGTGGATGCTGGTATGCAGAGACCTTGAGCCCAAACTGAATCTTAGGGGTTCATTCCTACCTCATACATCTTGGTTTAAAAGCAAGAAGCAAATGGCAAGACTCACTGCTGTGACTTGTGTTGATCCCTGAACAACCAAAGACCTCCCAGCTTATGTTAAATGGAAACATTCTAAAAACATTGCTTGGGTTTGTGCTTAAACCAGGCCCGTTTCGGCCTCACCTCCACCCCCTACTTTTCTCGTCATTATTTATTTATTGACTCTGAGCAGGAGCATTTCTCTAAATTGGATCAAGCAGCTCATTCCACTCTGAGCTTAGCTGAAGAAGTGGAGGAGGGATTTTGGGGTTGAGCTCAAATGAGGTCACGGCAGCCTGGGTGCCTGTGATAAAAGGGTAGGGGGCCAGCCGGGGCTATCGCCTGCTTTATTTTAATTACCGTTCAAAGGCTGCTGTGGCCGCCACACAACTCTGCCCAGCAATCCTTCTGCAGTGCAGTTGCCCTGCTGCGTTTAACACATTCACTTACAAAATGGCAATTGATTTATGTGGCTCTTGAAAACAGCAACCGCTGCTCTCATCTCTCTTGATATTGAGTCCTCAGCCACGGCAGAATCGCTAATGACAGGTTGGAAAATGCCCCTACAGTTCCGATGACAATGGTGAAAGGTCTAGGTTGTTGCTGCCTCTGCCCAGCAATTCTAACCTCTGCCTCGCTCCCCTCTCAGGAAATGGTCTGGAGAACAGGCAAGGCCTGCATGAGTTTTTACTTCTATTTTATTCCCAAAACACTCTCCGAAGTACTTAGGTGTTCTGTTTTTTTTCTTTTTTCAGCTTTACTCCTTTGCCACTCCTTCTGCTCACTCTTGAGGGGATACAAGTGAAGTAAGCCAGTGAGGGCTTGTTTAATGACATCATGCCACATTATAGAAATTTCCTGTAGTCCCTACTCTAGTGGTTTGACACATTAAAATCCACCTTTTCAGCCCATTTCATACCAACCCCATATTTCTGAGTGCCTTTGGAACATACTTCGCAAAATGTGATACCAGCACGTCAAGAATGGAACTCGTTATCTTCATTCCAAAATAGGCACTTCTGCCTGATTTCCCCAGTGGTACCGACAGTGGTCACATCCAGAAATTCACTGCTTCCAACCTATGCATTCACAATACATTTCTTCATAGCTGGTGGGCTACGGAGACTGCAGGACAGGTGAAGGTACAAATCCATGGCACACATACTGCTATTCCCTTCTCCTGGCTTCATTGTGGACACCGCCACTCTCTCCACTGAGCCCAGACCCTGCCTCAGAATCCTTCTCAACACACACTGTAGGCTTCACTGTCAATTGGTCAGGGTTGATGATGACTACTCGCCATCCTTGAAGAACCACCTCCACTTTCACAGTAGTTCCCAGGAAGGTTTATCTCTATATATGTTAGAACTGGTACCCAGGAACTGGCACCAAGAGTAAGTGGTGATTGTATACAAATGACTTCAAACAAATAGAATTTCCATGGGACTTCATATTTACACACTATATTTCCTCTAGAAAGGAAGAAAAAAGAGAGAGAGAAGGGGGAGAGCAAGGGAGGAAGGTAGAAGAGAGGAAAGATGAAGGGAGGAAGATTTAAAAATTGTCAAACAAGCACAGCTCCTGATACTTTGTGGGTAGTCAAGGCTCCTGTCTACCTTCAGTGGGATGTAGGTTTACCTAACATACCAAATCCAAAGTCCTCAAACCACCCCTCACAGCCCAGAGTATGCCCTCTTCTCACATTGTACTCCTCATTTCTCCTGTGTGGAGAACTTTATTACAGGTCAGCTAACCAGGTTGGCATGCCATTTTAGTTTTCCAGCTGATTCTCTCCAGGTGTGTTTTACAACTTCCTGAAGACACATTTCTTTCAGGAAGTCTTCCCTAACATGGCAAGTCCATTCCACACTGTTCCTCTAACAACTTTGCTGGCTGTTTGCACTCATGTGCACCAATACCTTTATATTGCTACTGTAGGGGTTTCTATAAATAAATGGGTGAGGACTAAATTTTTAAGTACTTTTTTTTTTCATTTATGACTTACTTGATTCTCTCAGTAAGGAAGTTAAGTGAAGTGGACAGGCTTCCTAAACAAAGGCTGTCCTTTTACCTTCCTCATTTTTAATTTATAACTGAGCTGTATTGCTTGGTAAACTCCCAAAGTCTCTTTTCAACCTCCCATTCTATACTCACAAGACAGAAACTGAGCAGACTCAGAAAATCAAGAATCCAGCCATCCATGGCATCTCCCTGCATTGTAATTATACAAGTGGGCAAGCCTACTGGGAAAATGGTCTCCAAATGTTCACAGGCCTGGTTCAAACGTCAGCTCACCCTTTACTACCATTATAACTTCGGGCAAGTTCCCTGTCCTCTCTAAGCCTCTATTTCCTTATCTGAGATCTAACTCAAGGTGATGCTGAACTAGTTGAGATAATATGAGTCCCCTAGCACGGTACCCAGTAAGTGTTCAAAAAGTGGTAGCTTATTCAACAGTCACTCCACAATATTAATTGAACACTCAACATGATGAAGCATTGTGCTGCACCCTAGGGGTACAATCGGTGAGCAAAACCAAATGTAGTCCTTACTGTGGCAAAGTCACAGTACAATACAAGTCCCCTTTAGAGAACTGAATACAGGGGGAATTTTGATTTCAAGTCTGGGATTTAGAAAGGCAGAGCAGTTTCTAAAAACTGACACCAAATAGGGGGTAATGGTTACATATGAATAAAATAACAGCATGTCTGGGCCCACTAAGAAGATGAAGGAATGGCAGCCTTAGGTTGCATGCCACCTCTAGCTATGGCAGCTAGCTGATTTTCTGTAGGCGAAAACAAAAATGAAAGCCGTAATGAATTGAGTCTCTTTGGATGCCAGGAAAAACAATGCCAGAGTGTTTTTCATTTGGCCCATGCTCATTCATGGAGCCAAAGCCAGTTGTGAATCTCCCCTAGCATTGTGCTTGTCACTGGTTTCTGGGCAATAACTATACCCTTTGGGGTTGCAGAAGGCAAGGGGCCAATTTGCCTAATCCATACCCTGTTGTGTCTTACTATTCAAATAGGGAGAGTTCCTACAGCAAAGTAATCCACCCTTTTACATTGCATTCAGCTCAAATATCTTAATAGTCAGATTCATCTTTCTCTAGAGAACCCTCTCTTCTTTCATTTCCATTCCTCTAACACATCTTTAAAATTGTCCTCATTGTATCACTTCCCCCAGGTTTTTTAGCTTGTTTGGTTAATGGGTTTTTTATTCTCTTTCCTTCAAAACGTTGCTCTTCCAGGTGTCTCATTATCTTCCTATGAGCGATGCTTCTTTCAATCATGGATCATTTACTACCCTCGACCCCTCTCTTTAGTGATGAGAAGGGAGGGCAAGAGGTAGGAGAGGTGGTTTCAGCCTTCAGACAGCAACACTGTCAAACTCTAAAAGTTCTCTCAGGTGGGATGTGCAGCTGAGAAACAAGAACTTCAAAGATCTGGGGAGAGACACGGCTGGAAATACAAGCAGAATCTTATTGTAGGCATCTTTTCTAGATTTCTTGCATTTCTTCCTCTCTCTTTGAAGCATGTTTGTAAAGAATATGATGTGCAAAAATGTAGGGAAGGAAGCAAAAACAGGAACAGGTGAGCATGTTCTGGCGGGAGGGGGTGGGGGGCAACAAGAAACATCTTTCAAGAACAGAAACTTGTTACAGCATTTGAAGTCAGCACAGGAAACTTCAAAGGCCATCACTGACAGACGATCCTTTTCTCTTTTATTTTCATAGGTAGAAGTTCACAGCTTGCTTTTGCTCAGTCTCCTCATTCCCTTTGTCAACCACAGATGTATGAAAACACACACACACACACATGCCCTGCAAGGAGAATTCCAGCCCTTTGCTTTTCATTACGCTGTATGTGTTTTTGTGTTTGTAGGTGATGGCTTTACAGCCACATCAATGTAAATATTCAAATTCAGGTGAGTAAAAGAAATCCTGATCACATTTCAAAAACATCTGCCCTTCTGTGAAACAATGATCTACTGAGATGTAGTACTTATAAAACTTTCCCTAGCATCGGAAAAAAAAAAATGACTTGTTCGTTTCATAACTTATCAGAGTCCTTAGAATTCCATATTTCTAATGTCATGAAAATTTAGAAAATGTCCCCAAATTTTATTTCCTGTATCTCAAATTAAGGAAAAGAAAAACAGGCATCATAATGAGTATCAGGGTAGAAGTTTTTTTTTTTTTTTTAATTCTAAATAGGGGACTGGTGATCATGTCCTGGGGAAACTGTCAAAAATAAGCCAGCTCTTTTCTGTGACCCAATATTGTGGGTATCAGTGAGTGTGCCTGCTGTTTCCTGGAGTCCCTGGGTGGTGTAAAACATTAATGCACTCATTTGGTAACAAAAAGGTTGGAGGTTCGAGTCCACCCAAAGAAAACCTTAAGGATTTGCTTCTGAAAAAAATCAGCCATGAAATCCCTATGGAGCATGGTTCTGCTCTGAGACACATGTGGTCACCATGGGTCGGAATAGACCCCATGGCATCTGGTTTATTTTTTTAATGTATGCTGCTTCCTAAATGTCAAAGTGAAAGGTTATATGTAACTAAATAGCTGTGTGTGTGTGTATGAAAGAGAGAGAGAAGCTCTACAGAAATATATTTAACTTCAAATGGCTGTTTGCATACAAGTGCCTGTTGACCTTGGGAGTCTGATAGACGTTCTGGGTATGAAATCTATAGGTTTCAGCAAAGCACTGCGCTCTACAGGCAGTGGGCTCCCAGCACTTAGGAGGTAGCGTCTGGTGTCCTTTAACTTGACTTATTCCTGCTGATCTGCCTCCACCTTGGGGAGAATAGACTAGAGCACTTTCTTCTTGCCGTTACTGCGAGGCCATTCTTTCTGACTTATGAAGAAATACTAAAAGAACTAATATGTACAACTTGTGTAAAGAGTGACTGAGAGGGGAGATGCTAACTATGGGCAAGAGTTTGAAAGGTGCATACACTGAGGAAGGTGAGAAGTTATTTAGCCTGGTAGCTGAATATTGCCAGGAGACACAAAAGCACATTAAACAACAGGAGATTTAGACTAAACACCAAATCCCAGAATAAATACAACACTCAGCAATGTGAACGAGCTTGTGGAAATAGGTTGAGATGTTTAAAATACCAGAATGTTGAAATTTGCATTTCAAGTAAACATGTATACAAGGGCAGAAAATAATAGATAGGAACAAGAGAAGGGCCCAAATTGTGGCCATAGGGTGTTATTACACCAAGGGATGTAAACAACAGGTTAAGCATCACATTCTAGGATCAGAAAAGGCCACAGTATGCCTGAAGCTTAAGATAGAGAGAGCAAAGGGAAATGATGCAGCACCCTTGGGTTGAGAGCAGCTAGTAAGTGTGAACTGAAAGAACGAGAGAAAAGGTGTCCCCGTGTGGACAGGCACGTTGGGGCAAATGGAGTGGAGCAGGAAAACCTAAGTGCATTTTAGAATTTTGTGGCTCAAGATTTACATGGTATACTCCATGCTTCGAAACAAGAGACTACAGTTGTCCAGATGAGAGGAATGGCGTCTTCCTGTTTCCACCGTGGACTCTGTTGGCATTTCCATACCTTTTTCTGAAACAGTAACTCCACACCGCAGATATGTGGTCAGGACGGATGCCCTCCTCCAGACTTGCAACAACAGAGTATCTATTTTTATGAAAATATTGAGCCTTCTACATTTGCTTGCCAACAGCTCCTTCCTCCCCACCCCTCAGGTATTAAGCTCCACAATGCCAATTTTTTACAGACTGCTGTAAAAAAAAAGTTAGCACAGCCCTTACAAAAATATGGGGGGCGGGGGGAGAGCGGCTGGCAACCAAGCATATTTGCCTAAAAACAAGCTACTCATTGCACTCTTTCTTCCCCCAGGAAAATGTACTCTGTTTGTTAGGATACTTAAAAAGTAGTAGATTTATACACCAGCTTTTCTTACAGAAATACTTATCCACCTTTCGATACTTAGCACCAGTCTCTTGTGATATGTTGAGTCTAATGTAGTTTGTCTGCTTGTGTTTCTTATTTCAGTATAGCTAACTCAACAAACATAGACTGAGTAACTAATCTGTGCCAAACCTTCTCCTAGTTCATGGGGATATTAGGAATAAGACATGGTCCCTGAAGAGCTTAGAGTCTGGTGCTTTAGTTCTGTAGAAATGGGAAATCTCCCATTTCCTCTCAAGTCAATATGAATTAATAAGAAATTCTCAAGTGAAGTAGTAAGAGAATGCCTTGTAGAAATGTTTCCTTTGGGCAAAAGTAGATAGACTAACAAGAAATGACAAAGAATGCCAGACTTTCAACTGGAGGACCCAGGGAGTAAAGAGAATGACAACAGGAAGAGTCAGAAGGTGGTGTTTACTATTTTAAATCCTTGTCAGGCTGGTTGGATAAGGGAAGACCATACAGTTTCTCTTACTGTATTTAATTTGCACCCTGGGACTTCCCCACCTAGTAAAACAGCTACATAGTCTATGTTCTACAATAGAAAGAGTTCTCAGAATGGAGGACAGTTATCACTGTAGCGGTAAAAGTGGTCTGTTTGCCTCAGTTGTGGGTTACTTAAGGGAAAATGCCCCTTTCATCCTAAAGTATGTTGGAGGAAATTCTTCCTAGAGACATGAGATTGAAAACTCAACCGTGGAGGATCTGTTTTATTATATGCTCATGAGGAAAAACATGTGATTATTAATGCCTACATTGACCTGTAAGAATCCCAGGGCACAACCCCATAAATATTACTTTGTTTTCTCTAGGTCATCTGAATTTCTACTGTCATAGATGCCATGTTTCCAAATTGGCAGCGCTTAGGTGGTGTTGCTCTGATCACCTTTCCCTCTTCTGGTTTATTACTTCTGGTATCTTATACCTAACTCAGACACCTCGGTTCAAAAACAAGAAGCAGTAGCAGTGGAAACAAATCACTGCAGTTTTCCCGTTAAGCTTTGGCCCAGGAGCCAACGTAGGAATTCATTTTCGCCATTTCTACGTATTTTATGGGAACTGAAAAGAATTCCTCTCACAGAACTCAAAACCACCATACGGGGTCGCTATGAATGGGAATCAACTCAATGGCAACAGGTGGTTTTTTTTTTTTTTTTTTTTTTTTTTAAGAATTCGGTGTTTCAGCCATCTCTAACTAGGCTGTATTTGTCCTTACTTTCTTTTATTTACCACCCTGTACATTTACCCACCTGGGAATGAGATTAGGGGATGAGAGAGGAGGACAGGGAAAGAATTTTAAATCATATTTCACTGTTTTCTCATTACAATGCACTATTATTTCCCCAAATCAATAACGTGGTCTCACAGTCTATGCTACCCTTGCACTCCAGGTTTTTAAAGGGCCACACTATCTTGGCCTGCAGTTCCCAAAGTTGCCATTAGACTTTGGAGCATTTATTTGAAGATTTGAAGCAAGAAGGTTCTTAGCGTCAGTTAGTGGGCATGACTCTCAGTCAGGAAAGATCTTTTTTTCTTTTTTTCCTCCAAGCCCAAATCCTGCCTAGCAAATCCAATCAAGCGGAACATCAAAACTTTCTGAGATTTCTGTTTTCTTCCCTACCACATTCTATTCTTTGACGTGTGAAAACGTGGCTCCTTGCTTGAGTGTGGGGATGGGTAAAGGAAGAAACACAGACAGGAAATTAACCTTTTATGAATATATTCAGATATATACTTACAGACAGATTCCAAAACATTTCAGTAGAAACATGTGCTCGATAACGTGCAGGACTTCAGAAACAAATTATCTAAAATGACTATTGGTTTTCTTGTTGTTCTTGTTGGATTTGCAAATTTCCTCAAAACTAGCAATATTGACAGTTGGCAGTGTACTTGAACTTGAAGCGTTCCTGACAGTTGGGTTATAGAATGTTATCAAAGAAGCCCTGTGTCCTACTGGGAAACCAGTAAACGGGCTTTGCTGAATATTTAGACAGTGACTTTGTCTCTGAGCTGGCTGTCTGTCACGTTGATCTGACCATTAGGGAATATCCAGAAAAGGAAAACAGCTTGTGGCATTTGAGCAGGGCTATTAATTGGTACCATTTAGTGTGGGCTAACCAGGAGTAAGATTCCATAATGGTGGCAGGACTGTGTTCTTTAACACCCTCCCCAGCTGCTCGGGAAACCCTGGTGGCATAGTGGTTAAGTGCTACAGCTGGTAACCAAAGAGTCAGCAGTTCGAATTTGCCAGGCGCTCCTTGGAAACTCTATGGGGCAGTTCTACTCTGTCCTATAGGGTCGCTATGAGTCAGAATTGACTTGACAACACTGGGTTTGGTTTTTGGTTTTTTCCCGCTCCTCTATCCTTACCCAAGCAGCAGTGGAGTTTTGGGATGGGGTAGGGGGTGTTCAATTTAGCTAAAGTCCATAGGCCTTTTTAGTCAGGCTTTTCCCCTGTCTCAATCCTCTTCATCATCTCTTTCCCTTCTTTTTTTTTTTTTTCCTTCCCCTTTCACTTCCTCTTTCTTCTCTCTCTCTCTCCAGATAGAAAGCCATATAATCAATGATGCTCCATATGGGGTGAATTTAAATAAGCTTGCCTGTATCTAGAGATTTTTTATTTTGTTTTTGCTAAAATGGACATGTCTAACTTTGTAGATCTTCCCTAAAAGGCCCTCCGTTGCCCTAATCCCAACTTGTTAAACCACTGATGTTTAGCTTCCTATCCCAATTCCTAGTTGACACAGTCCATCACAAAATCTACCATCAGTAGCACATGCTCATGGATCTGGTCCAGGGTCCGAAAGCCTCGAAGATGGTAGAGTTTGATACCGAACAAGGTTCACATGATCCTTGTGAAAAAAACCCCACAGAATCTGGAGAAGGATGACAGTGTCTCAGAAGGAAACCACTTCTGCACTTTGGTTGGAAGAGCGCTTTATAACATGGTGTAATTAACGCTTCATCGGGATCACCTCAGAGCCCCTTCAACTTAGGAGCACCTCCTCCCACCCGCCACCTTGCTCCAAGTCCTTAAGCAATGGCTGTGGACATACAAATACTCCGGCTTCTCGCTTTTTAATTAGGACAGCTATGAAGTGAGGCCTTCTCTGTCTATGGAGCTCACTGAAAAGTGAGCCAAAGTTGCCGCTGTGGGACTTCTCTTGGCACTACACCTTTGCTTGACTCCTTTTCCTTCCAGACTCCATTTTCCCACTATCCTACCAGTCTTGTCTAGGAACACTTCCTACTTAGTCATTTTCACACACATTTTTGTCTTGGGGTCTGCTTCTGTGGAACCTGACCTCAGGTGAAATATGTTGTCAAACTATTGGAAAGCCACCTGGATTTATTGCTTAAAAAAGTGAACTGCTGCATATTTTAAACTTTAGAAAATAATTGTGTCAACCTATATTTTTCAGGAAGAGAATTTGAGGGTGAAGAAGAATATCTGGAGATCCTCGGCATCACCAGGGAGCAGTCAGGCAAATATGAATGCAAAGCTGCCAACGAGGTCTCCTCAGCGGATGTCAAACAAGTCAAGGTCACTGTGAACTGTGAGTATGGCAGGAACCAGCAGGTGCTATGTGCCCAGGGCCCACCTCTGCCTCCAGTGAGTTCTAAAGATCCCATTAGCAAAAGAATGTTGCATTTTAAGCACACACTCTTCTGGTCAGGGATGCACATTTATACACTGGACGTATCCAAGGGCAGGATCTGGCCTTTTAATTTGATAAATCAACTCTACCAACTCTAAATATAATCCACAATACATTTAACAATACACTCTGTCTTTTGCTCAGACTACAGAACTAAAAAACATGATCAGACAGCACTGGCATTTCTAGCTATCACTATTCTGGTCCTCTTGGAGGCCAAGGTCATACCACTTTGTAAAGAGAAACAATTTATATCTTCTTTAATTAGAATGTTCATCTTAATTCATTGTTTTTCAAAAAGGAATAACCCAAGATCATATTCTATCCTCCACTACTTAACTAATCGAACTTGAGAATACATTCAAGCCACTGTCCCCAGTGGCTAGCTGGGATGCCTGACAAGTTCCTTTTTGTTATCTATTTTTTCCAAAGTATTGGGCATTAGAAAGGAAGGTTTCACTAAGATGCATAGATAAGTGGGCATACTTTGAACTTCTCAGATGAAAGGATCTTTAGATGTAGTTCAAAAGTGGGGGAGGGAGTATCCACGTGATATGTGTCACCCAGCAAAAGGAATAAAGAGAATTCGTTTACACTGTTCAGTTAGGAGTGGCTTTCTACATCATTCAGATTCAAGTTTCCGTATCACTCAGTTGTGGCTAGTAACATGGACAAAGGGATAGACAAACACAGCACACACATACATACACACCCTACATACACACTTATAAACACATACATGCACACATGTGCACACATGCCCTACATGCACCCAAGTAAACACGTACACTGATATACACACACGTGTACATACATCCGTGTACATAATGTACATACACACATAGGCACACAAACACACATGCACAGACATCTTAACCCATATTTGAAAGTATGCTTTAGTTACTTTCTGTCATTTTATGCCCTCCATACAGTCACCTCTGTCCCATGATTTTGTATAAATTCTCTCTAATCTTTCTAATAGCCTTGGCAGGTAGATATAAATGACTTTATTTTAGAGTTTAGGAAACTGAAGCCCAAAAAGATAAAATTGCCTTTCCAAATTGACACAGAAAGTTAAGAAAAAGAGACTCAGACTCAAGTCTGTTGGATTCAAAATCCCATGCTCCCAGGAAGAAGAAGAGGAGGAGCTGTCAATTCTTATGACCTACTATATGCACTGTGGGATTAAGGGATTTCCCACTCACAATAAGCACATGATATAAACATCATCGGTCCTATTTTAGCAATGTGGAAACTGAGGTTTAGAGAGCAGATGAGACTTGCCTAGGGCACCCCAGCCTGTATTTCACTGCACTGCTTCCTGACACTTGCTCTAGGTGGGCACCCCTCGAAAAGGAGCAAAATCTCCTTTATATCAAACCTAGAAGACCCCGATAGATACCACTCTGCCATTGACATTTATGGTACTCATTTCCAAGAAGCAGGGGCTGTGTTTGATGAAATCTGAAGTGCTTTTATCCCTAGTTGTCTACAAATTTTTGGTAATAGAGTTTTGAAATGCCAGTATTACTATTTTTTTTTTCTGCACTGGGCGTGTTTCAAAGACACATTAATGATCTCAATGTTATAAAATGCTTTAGGACCTCTATTTCACATGAAAGGTGATCTCCCTGGGTGTTTATATAAGTTTGTAATTAGGTTAGTTATCTTCTTTTATGTACACACAGCCAGGCCATCATCTTCCACCTCTTCCCTGATTTTGCAGTCAAGATTTCATTTTCTCTTAATTGACCTTCATCTTAATTAGATTTCTGAAAGTCCAACGATGAACTACATAGAAAATATTTATATTTCCATTGGGTGAAACATCAAAGAGGTCTAGAATGCAGATGGCTCCCTAGATCAAAGCTAGCCGCCTGGACCCTATTATTATTAGTGCAATTAGTCTGACATTGCTCCTTCTTGACTGTCCTCAAAGTGTAACTTAGAACAGCAGAAAATACTGATAATTTTCAAGAAGAGGGCTTTATGACAATATGAGCTTTTACTAATGGTAAGCGTACCACAGGAGGATATGGACAGACACTCAGGATTCTAAAAAGATACCTCAGAACAAATTATATGAAAATCTATAATGAGCTTAGTCAGACATCCAGTATGTCCTGATCAGCAATGCCTAGCACATACCTGACCTTATAACCAAAGCTCAGTCAATGTTTACTGAGTGAATAGGCAAACAGCTCACAGGTAAACTCTGCCCTCTTGACATCTCTCCAAACCTTGCAAATGACATTGATCACAAATGAGGAAGTATGTTCTAATATCAATTTCCTTTGGAAGCACCTTTCTACCAACACTTCATAAGCTGTGTTCGTGTCATATTAAAGCAACTAGTTGAAAGAGTAAAAAAGTTATTGCACATTGTCCCTGTTGTCCTCTTCAAACAATTCATCCTACTCAAACATGGTTGTATGAGATCATCACGTTTGAATTCAAGAACCATATCTGGCTGCCAAACCCCTTGCAAACTGAGAAATATCCAGGGTTACCTTTGCCACTTCATCAAAGCCTATGAAAATGTCCCATGATTTAAACTGATGCTTCTTCTGCTTCAAAACATAGTTGTTAAAACAACTACCACAGCCTCCACCAAACTGAGTCCAGCACTACTAGCTGGTACCCAGCTACCACCACCGACTGCTCTGACAGGGATCACAGGGATTACAGACAGAGCTAGAAAAAAATGTAGAACAAAATTCTAACTCACAAAAAAAGACTAGATTTACTGGTCTGACAGTACTGGAAAAACCCTGAGAATATGGCCCCCAGACACCCTTTTAGTTCAGTACTGAGGGTACTCCTGAGGTTCACCCTACAGCCAAAGGTTAGACAGGTCCATAAAACAAAATAAGACTAAATGGGCACACCAGCCCAGGGGCAAGGATGAGAAAGCAGGAGGGAACAGGAAAGCTGGGTGAATGGAAATGAGGGACACAAACTCAAGAAGGGGAGACTTCAACATGTTGTGGGGTTGGCGACCAATGTCACAAAACAAGATGTGCAATTGTTTAATGAGAAACTAATTTGCTCTGTAAATCTTTGTCTAAAGCACAATAAGATAAGTAAAATCCTAGGTGTTAGAATTAGGTCAGATAGCCAGGCTCGCTAAAGTAACTAATGGCTGCATGGATTGTTGTAGTGAACCAGAGCCTGCGTATCATTAAAAATCCCCAGTGCTGGGTAGCTTGTTCCCACCATCACCTCGTTTACTTAGTTGCTCTGCCAACAGATACTTGCTGCAGGGCACTGAGGCTGGTGCAGTAAACACGAAAGACATAAACATTCCTCCTGCTGAGCTCATAAACCCCACCTCTCCTTTCCACATCTCTCAGATCACACTTCTCAACAGCAAGTCTGCAGCATCTCACACAGCCATTTTACATAGAAAGTCTCCTTTTCTAAGTGACAGAAGGTCCTGGAGATTATCAAAGGCTAAATCATTGATTTGAAATCTCTTCAGTTAGATAAGCTTAGTAATATTTTACACACTAGACTGGACTCTGGTGGCCAGTATCTTATGCACCAAACCAAAACCAAACCCACTGCTATCGAGTCAATTCTGACTCAAAGCGACCCTGTAGGACAGAGTAGAACTGCCCCATAGAGTTTCCAGGGAGTGCCTCGTGGATTCGAACTGCTGACCTTTTGGCTAGCAGCCGTAGCACTTAACCACTATGCCACCAGCGTTTCCATATCTTACGCACAGGGTAGCTAAGTTCTTCCAGATGCCAGTCCTAGGGACAGCCTGTCCTTTCATTATGGGTTATGAGTGTAATCCCTCAATTTCAGCTCACATTCTTGCTGTCTAACTCTATCACGGTGTTCTCACAGTGCATTAAAAATATCTACTTGTGGCGGGGCCAAGATGGCTGACAAGGTAGACGCTACCTCAGATCCCTCTTGTAACAAAGACTCGGAAAAACAAGTGAATCGATCACATACATGACAATCTATGAACCCTGACCATCAAACACAGATCTAAAGAGTTGACCTGAGTGACAGAGACTCAGCCAGCGCAAGCAGGCTGCACACTGACGCGGCTAATGAGAGAATGAGCAACCACGGGGAAGCAGTGACTGTTTTCGGAACCTGGAGCCAGCAACCCAGTCAGAAAACCTTGGCGCCGGGCTTTGGACTGGGCACACAGGAGCTGAGCACAGCATCCTGAGACGGCGCAAACACGGGACACAGCCCTAGCCCAGTGACTTCAGGGGAAGCCCAGCCAGTGCACGCAAGCAGCGCAGCGCCGTGGCCGACAGGAGGAGAAGTCATCACCAGGAGACAGCGACTGGTTTTGGAGCCTGGAGAGCGGCGTCCCAGCCGGGGAACCTTGGTGCTAGGCTTTGGATTGGGAGCTGAGGAACTGACCACGGCTTCTGAGACAGCACAAGCACAGGACACAGGCCTGACACTTGCGGGCAATCTCCACCCAGCCAACGCACAAAGGCTACACACCCCCCAGGAATCTCAGATAAAACAGTCATCACCAAGCAAAATAAGAAATTTTTGTCTATATTCCTGGGTGCTACTCTCCCCTATCTGTCTGATCCCTCCGCTCCCTTCCCAAGCGGCTTCATTAACATTGGAATTTCCTGAGCCAGAGAGTGAAGTGCTCTGCATTTTTTTTTGTTGTTTTTGTTTTTGTTTGTCTTTTCCTAACCCATTCTCCTGGCCTGAGAGAACCAGCTACAAAAAACCCAGGGACCAAAAATCCTTCCCTGACTTCACGAAATTGGACTAAAAATACAGAACTACCTCCGGCCAAGCATATGAGATCCACAGTCTTGGGCTTTCATCCCTACAGGGAACAAGGTGGCTATTATAATGCAAAGGCAATTCTGATAGTGATCGGACTGTAATTGTTTTAGTGGATTACTGGAAAGACAAGTTTCCCAGGTCTGATATCTCTATCTATTAAACACAGCCCTCACTGACCCACAATTGGGAACTGACGGCTGAAGCTCTACCCAAATCACCTAGCCTCCTGCCATAGGGGTCTGAGGATAGTGACACCTACCAATCTGTAGAGGTACTTGCATTGGGTGCCTAAGGTACAGCTGCAGACCCCACCCACCAAAGTGCTTTAGGAATAGAGACACACCTACCTCACTGGCACCTGGGGGAAGTCTGTCAGCATCCTGCACCCCCCCCAGGAGTGTGACTCCCTGCTGCTACTAGAATCTGGTGCACGCAGCTATCACCACTACTCCTCTAAGTGATTAGGTGACAATCTACACCACACACTTGGTGACCCAAAATCAGATTCTACTCAAGAATAGTGAATGGACTCTTAGGCTTATATATCTGGTAACAGCCCAAACCAGCTGGTAATAGGACATAAGTGACTCAAAGGCTACAACAATCAAGACAGCACAATCCAGTAGCCCATCTACATATATTGAAAGAAAACAAAACAAGATAAGACTCAGTGAGCAAATATAAAATAAATCATTACAATATCTTATAGATGGCTCGGAGACAGCAGTCGATATCAAACCACATAAAGAAGCAGACCGTGATTGCTTCTACAACTCCCGAAATTAAAGAATCAAAATCTTTCCCAAATGAAGATACAATCCTGGAATTGCCAGATGCAAACTATAAAAAACTTATTTACAGAATGCTTCAAGACATCAGGGATGACCTCAGAAATGAAATAAGGCAATCTACAGAAAAAGCCAAGGAACACACTGATAAAGCAGTTAAAGAACTCAAAAAGATTATTCAAGAACACAGTGGAAAAATTAATAAGCTGCAAGAATCCATAGAGAGCCAGCATTCAGAAATCCAAGAGATTAACAATAAAATTACAGAATTCGACAACTCAGTAGGAAGTCAGAGGAGCAGAATCGAGCAACTGGAATGCAGGGTGGGGGAGTCGGAGGATAAGGCAATTGACACCAATATAGCTGAAGAAAAATCAGATAAAAGAATTAAAAAAAATGAAGAAACCCTAAGAATCATGTGCTTCTTTATCAAGAAGAATAACTTGCATGTGATTGGAGTCCGAGAACAGGGAGGGATAACAGAAAATACAGAGAGAATAGTTGAAGATCTGTTCGCAGAAAACTTCCCTGACATCATGAAAGATGAAAGGATATCTATCCAAGATGCTCATCGAACCCCATATAAGATTGATCCAAAAAGAAAATCACCAAGACATATTATCATCAAACTTGCCAAAACCAAAGATAAAGAGAAAATTTTAAAAGCAGCCAGGGATAAAAGAAAGGTCTCCTACAAAGGAGAATCAATAAGAATAAGTTCAGACTACTCAGCAGAAACCATGCAGTCAAGAAGGCAATGGGATGACATATATAGAGCACTGAAGGAGAAAAACTGCCAGCCAAGGATCATATATCCAGCAAAACTCTCTCTCAAATATGAAGGTGAAATTAAAACATTTACAGATAAACACAAGCTTAGAGAATTTGCAAAAACCAAACCAAAGCTACAAGAAATACTAAAGGAAATTGGTCAGAAAATCAATAATGTCAGATATCGACACAACACAAAGACATAGAACAGAAAATCCTGATATCAACTCAAATAGGGAAATCACAAAAACAAATTAAGATTAATTTTAAAAAGAAAAAAATGCTCAAAACAGGGAATCATTGAAGTCACTATGTAAAAGATCGCAATAATCAAAAAGAGGGACTAAATACAGGAGGCATAGAACTGCCATATGGAGAGGAAAACAAGGCAATATAGGACAATACAAGTTAGGTTTTTACTTAGAAAAATAGGGGTAAATATTAAGGTAACCACAAAGAGGTCTAACAATTCCATAACTCAAAAACCAAGAAAAACATAATGACTCAGCAAACATAAATTGAACTACTATGAAAATGAGGAACACACAATTTACAAAGAAAAACGTCTCAGCACAAAAAAGTAAGTGGAAAAATGAAATTGTCAACAACACACACAAAAAGGCATCAAAATGATGGCACAAAACACATACTTATCTATAATTACGCCTAATGTTAATGGACTAAATGCACCAATAAAGAGACAGAGAGTCTCAGGCTGGATAAAGAAACACGATCCATCTATATGCTGCCTACAAGAGGCACACCTTAGACTTAGAGACACAAACAAACTAAAACTCAAAGGATGGAAAAAAATATATCAAGCAAACAACAATCAAAAAAGAGCAGGAGTGGCAATATTAATTTCTGACAAAGTAGACTTTAAAGTTAAATCCACCACAAAGGATAAAGAAGGACACTACATAATGATAAAAGGGACAATTGACCAGGAAGCTATAACCATATTAAATATTTATGCACCCAATGACAGGGCTGCAAGATACATAAAACAAACTATAACAGAACTGAAAAGTGAGATAAACACCTCCACAATTATAGTAGGAGACTTCAACACACCACTTTTGGAGAAGGACAGGACATCCAATAAGAAGCTCAATAGAGACACGGAAGACCTAATTGCTACAGTCAACCAACTTGACCTCATAGACTTATACAGAACACTCCACCCAATAGCTGCAAAGTATACTTTCTTTTCTAGTGTACATGGAACATTCTCTACAACAGATCACATATTAGGTCATAAAACAAGCCTTTGCAAAATCCAAAACATCAAAATATTACAAAGCATCTTCTCAGACCACAAGGCCATAAAGGTGAAAATCAATAACAGAAAAATCAGGGAAAAGAAATCAAATACTTGGAAACTGAACAATACCCTGCTCAAAAAAGACTGGGTAATAAAAGACATTAAGGAGGGAATAAAGAAATTCGTAGAATGCAACGAGAATGAAAACACTTCCTCTCAAAACCTCTGGGACACAGCAAAAGCAGTGCTCAGAGATCAATTTATATTGATAAATGCACACATACATGAAGAAGAAAGAGCCAAAATCAGAGAACTGTCCCTACAACTTGAACAAATAGAAAGCGAGCAACAAAAGAATCCATCAGGCACCAGAAGAAAACAAATAATAAAAATTAGAGCTGAACTAAATGAATTAGAGAACAGAAAAACAATTGAAAGAATTAACAAAGCCAAAAGCTGGTTCTTCGAAAAAATTAACAAAATTATTAAACCATTGGCCAGACTGACTAAAGAAATACAGGAAAGGAAACAAATAACCCGAATAAGAAATGAGATGGACCACATCACAACAGACCCAACTGAAATTAAAAGAATCATATCAGATTATTATGAAAAATTGTACTCTAACAAATTTGCAAACCTAGAAGAAATGGATGAATTCCTGGAAAAACACTACCTACCTAAACTAACACAATGAGAAGTAGAACAACTAAATAGACCCATAACAAAAAAAGAGATTGAAAAGGTAATCAAAAAACTCCCAACAAAAAAAAAAAAAAAAAGCCATGGCCCAGACGGCTTCACTGCAGAGTTCTATCAGACTTTCAGAGAAGAGTTAACACCACTACTACCAAAGGTATTCCAAAGCATAGAAATTGATGGAATACTACCTAACTCATTCTATGAAGCCACCATATCCCTGATACCAAAACCAGGTAAAGACACCACAAAAAAAGAAAATTATAGACCTATATCCCTCATGAACATAGATGCAAAAATCCTCAACAAAATTCCAGCCAATAGAATTCAACAACATATCAAAAAAATAATCCACCACGACCAAGTGGGATTTATACCAGGTATGCAAGGTTGGTTTAATATTAGAAAAACCATTAATGTAATCCACCATATAAATAAAACCAAGGACAAAAACCACATGATCTTATCAATTGATGCAGAAAAGGCATTTGACAAAGTCCAACACCCATTCATGATAAAAGCTCTCAGCAAAATAGGAATTGAAGGAAAATTCCTCAACATAATAAAGGGCATCTATACAAAGCCAAGAGCCAACATCATTCTAAATGGAGAGAGCCTGAAAGCATTTCCCTTGAGAAAGGGAACCAGACAAGGATGCTCTTTATCACCGCTCTTATTCAACATTGTGCTAGAGGTCCTAGCCAGAACAATTAGGCTAGACAAAGAAATAAAGGACATCTGGATTGGCAAGGAGGAAGTAAAATTATCTCTATTTGCAGATGACATGATCTTATACACAGAAAACCCTAAGGGATCCTACAGAAAACTACTGAAACTAATAGAAGAGTTCGGCAGAGTCTCAGGTTACAAGATAAACATACAAAAATCACTTGGATTCCTCTACATCAACAAAAAGAACATCGAGCAGGAAATCACCAAATCAATACCATTCACAGTAGCCCCAAGAAGATAAAATACTTAGGCATAAAACTCACCAAAAATGTAAAAGACCTATACAAAGAAAACTACAAAGTACTAGTGCAAGAAACTAAAAGGACCTACATAAGTGGAAAAACATACCTTGCTCATGGATAGGAAGACTTAGCATAGTAAAAATGTCTATTCTACCAAAAGCCATCTATACATACAATGCACTTCCGATCCAAATTCCAATGACATTTTTTAATGTGTTGGAGAAACAAATCACCAACTTCATATGGAAGGGAAAGAAGTCCCAGATAAGCAAAGCATTACTGAAAAAGAAGGAGAAAGTGGGAGACCTCACTCTACCTGATTTTAGAACATATTATACAGCCACAGTAGTCAAAACAGCCTGGTACTGGTACAACAGGCACATAGACAAATGGAACGGAATTGAGAACCCAGATATAAATCCATCCACATCTGAGCAGCTGATATTTGACAAAGGCCCAGTGTCAGTTAGTTGGGGAAAAGATAGTCTTTTTAACAAATGGTGCTGGCATAACTGGATATCCATTTGCAAAAAAATGAAACAGGACCCATACCTCACACCATGCACAAAAACTAACTCCAAGTGGATCAAAGACCTAAACATAAAGACTAAAACGATAAAGATCATGGAATTAAAAATAGGGACAACATTAGGAGCCCTAATACAAGGCATAAACAGAATACAAAACATTACCAAAAATGATGAAGAGAAACCAGATAACTGGGAGCTCCTAAAAATCAAATACCTATGCTCATCTAATGACTTCACCAAAAGAGTAAAAAGACCACCTACAGACTGGGAAAAAAAATTTCAGCTATGATATCTCTGACCAGTGCCTGATCTCTAAAATCTATATGATTCTGTTAAAACTCAACCACAAAAAGACAAACAACCCAATCAAAAATTGGGCAAAGGATATGAACACGCACTTCACTACAGAAGATATTCAGGCAGCTAACAGATACATGAGAAAATGCTCTCGATCATTAGCCATTAGAGAAATGCAAATTAAAACTATGATGAGATTCCATCTCACTCCAACAACAACAACAAAAAAAAAAACAAGGCTGGCATTAATCCAAAAAACAGAAAATAATAAATTTTGGAGAGGCTGTGGAGAGATTGGAACTCTTATACACTGCTGGTGGGAATGTAAAATGGTACAACCACTTTGGAAATCTATCTGACATTTTCTTAAAAAGTTAGAAATAGAACTACCATACAACCCAGAAATCCCACTCCTCGGAATATACCCTAGAGGAATAAGAGCCTTTACACGAACAGATATATGCACACCCATGTTTTATTGCAGCACTGTTTACAATAGCAAAAAGCTGGAAGCAACCAAGGTGTCCATCAAAGGATGAATGGTTAAATAAATTATGGTATATTCACACAATGGAATACTACGCATCGATAAAGAACAGTGATGAATCTGTGAAACATTTCATAACATGGAGGAACCTGGAAGGCATTATGCTGAGTGAAATTAGTCAGATGCAAAAGGACAAATACTATATAAGACCACTATTATAAGATCTTGAGAAATAATATAAACTGAGAACTCATTTTTTGTGGTTAGGAGAGGGGGGAGGGATGGCGGGTGGGAGAGGGTTATTTACTGATTAGTTAGTAGATAAGAACTACTTTAGGTGAAGGGAAGGACAATACTCAATATGGGGAAGGTCAACTCAACCGGACTGGACCAAAAGCAAAGAAGTTTCCGGGATAAACTGAATGCTTCGAAGGTCAGTGGAGCAAGGGCAGGGGTTTGGGGACTGTGGCTGAAGCGGACTTCTAAGTCAATTGGCAAAATAAATTCTATTAAGAAAACATTCTGCATCACACTTTGAAATGTGGTGTCTGGGGTCTTAAATGCTAACAAGCAGGCATCTAAGATGAATCAATTGGTCTCAAGCCACCTGGATCAAAGGAGAATGAAGAACACCAAGGTCACACGATAACTATGAGCCCGAGACAGAAAGGGCCACATGAACTAGAGACTTACATCACCCTGAGACCTGAAGAACTAGTTGGTGCCCAGCCACAATCGATGACTGCCCTGACAGGGAGCACAACAGAGAACCCCTGAGGGAGCGGGAGATCAGTGGGATGCAGACCCCAAATTCTCATAAAAAGACCAGACTTAATGGTCTGACTGAGACTAGAGGAATCCCAGCGGTCATGGTCCCCAAACCTTCTGTTGGCCCAGGACAGGAACCATTCCCGAAGACAACTCATCAGACATGGAAGGGACTGGACAGTGGGTAGGAGAGAGATGCTGATGAAGGGTGAGCTACTTGTATCAGGTGGACTCTTGAGACTGTGTTGGCATCTCCTGTCTGGAGGGGGGATGGGAGGGTAGAGAGGGTTAGAAACTGGCAAAACAGTCACGAAAGGAGAGACTGGAAGGAGGGAGCAGGCTGACTCATTAGGGGGAGAGTAAATGGGAGTATGTAGTAAGGTGTACATAAGTTTATATGTGACAGACTGACATGATTTGTAAACTTTTACTTAAAGCACAATAAAAATTATTTTAAAAAAAGAAGTCAGGGTAAATGAACAGCTTAACAAAGAGTATAAACTTGCCATTAAGATAATAAATAAATAAATATCTACTTATGGACTTGTGTCACCTAGTGTCCAATATTCCTAGGGTAATAGCTAGCACACAATGAAGTCCAACAAATAAAAAAAATGAAGTCCAACAATTTTACTTCCTATACTGGGCTTTTTTTCTATTCGTGGAGAAATGCTTCTCAAACCTGCTCCCAGCTCTCAAGCTTGCCCCTGCCCTAATGACCAGCTAATATTTCCACCTTCTGCTTCCCCACAGCTACCTCTCCAGCTGGGTTCACATCGGCACTCGCTTTCATCCCCTTGAACTCACCTGTGCCTCCACCCTGGTGTCTACAGCTAACTAATCAACACAACACAGATGCGGGGGGACATTGGGTCTCTAGCATTTCCAAAGCTCACTCTTACACTGATACCCGTTTGTTTAAAACCATTTATTTAAGCAGAAGTAACATGAATGTCTCTTAACTGGACTTTTTAGTGCTCTGATTAAAAAAATTACCAAGTGAGGAAATTTGTAGAAAAATGATTATTTAGTATGGAACCAGACTGGACACCCTTTCTAGCTGTTCATAGCTAGATCTATGCAGTTATTGTGCTGACCATTAGTATATTTTTGTGTTATGGAAGATATCCATAAAACCACCTCCTAATATTTATTAATCTATTATGAGATCTTCATGGGAAATACCCAGTAAGAATTTGGAGTACTCTCATTTTCTAGCAAAATTTTGTAATATGAATGAGAACTATCATTTTTTCAGTATCTTCAGAGTACCAGGAACTATGTTGGAGGCTTCATATACACTCACTGCAATCCTCACGCTGACAGTGGCAAACGAAGTGAGGAGGTGTGGTGGGCTGGGCCGACCTCAGTGGGAGACTATTTTTTTTTTTTTTATCACTGACATTGTTTAGAATTTCCAGTACATGGTGATTTAAAAAAAAAAAAAAAAGACCAACGTTAATCAGGTTTATTATTGTTTTTAAATTCACTACAGACAATGCCTTTCTTATTGTCTATACCCTCTACCTCCACCCCCTTGGTACACCACTGCACACTAACCCTGGGAGATAATTGATATCATTCCCATGTATACAAGTCAAAGGCAAAAAAAAAAAAAAGCAAAATAAAACAAATGTAAGCATTCTCTGGTACAAAATCAGAGAACTTGTAGGTGGTAGAGACTCCAAGCCAGGTCTAACTCCAAAGCCCACCGTCCTTACATGACACTGTGTGAATAATGGTAATAAAAACAATAAATTTAATCACTTTAGATGTCAGAAGTGCTTTCATACACATGATTTCATTTAATCTTTACATCAAACATGTGAGATAAGAAGGCAGGTGTCATCACCTACATTCATAGATGAAAGACTCCGGTAAGTCAAAACGTCTCTGGTGACATTCTAAGTGGCAGAAGCTGAAATTGAGCCCACTTCTCCTGATTGCTAATCCAGGCTTCTATCCACTATGTCACCTATGTCATTGCATGCTATGCCATTTTCTGTTACCCTGTAAATAGCAGAAATATGTAACATTTGCCTTTCAAGCTATCAGCAGTTGGTATTTTTCCTTATTAGGAATTCACTTTTCTCTAACTCATTCAGATGGAATCAGGCAAGCAGAGAGATTCAGAACATGAGAGACCTGATTTAAAATCCAGACTCCACCAAATACTATGTGACTTTGGACAAGTTATGAAACATCTGTGAGCCTATCCTCACATTCATAAAACGGGATTAATAACATGGACCTCCTAGGACTATTATTGGAAACCCTGGTGGCGTAGTAGTTGAGAGTTTAGCTGCTAACCAAAAAGGTTGGCAGTTTGAACCCACCAGGCACTCCTTGGAAACCCTATGGGGCAATTCTACCCTGTCCTATAGGGTCACTGTGAGTCAGAATCGACTCAACAGCAACGGGTTTGGGTTTGTGTGTGTGTGTGTGTGTGTGTGTTTATGACTATTATTAGGATGAAAATTTTATGTACAGCCTAGTACAAGTACAGTGCTTACACATGATAAATGCCTATAAATTGGATCCTTCAGAGAATTTTCTTCTTTTACATTACTATTTCTAACATATGGAAGATTAAAGAATATTTTGTTTCCTCAGCCATTGTCATTGTTATCCTATTCATTGTAATTGGAAGAGCCTTGTTCCTGGTGATGTAAGAAGAAGAAGGCCTTATTCATATTTTCAGAACCCAGAATTTTGAAGTAATGAAAACCAGAAGAGTCTTGTGACAATTGTAAACTACTCCCTAGTCATGTAAAGGATAACAATGGACCTCCAATGCAGCACTTTTATGAAGCCACATTTTTATTATAATCATATTTTGAGCAAGGATGACATCTACTATTTTAACTACACTACGGTGGCATGATTTGTAATAGTTTTTCTTAGCCTCACCGCTACCAAATTCATTACAAATCAGTTTTGAAATGTTCATTCCAATAAGCCATGAAAGAATAGACCCGCACCACAGTGTCGTTTGAGAAATATTAGGAACAACTTCCTCTTCATTCATTTATAATTATCTGTGAATTTACCCCAGTGCTAGAAACTTCCTAAGTTTTCAAAGAGAGAAGCAAATGTTTGGCCTTTGTAATTGACCACTACCACCCTGTCCCAAGATTGATGCACTAGAATTGCCCAACCCTAGTTCCCTGCCAGCTTTCCCATGCTGGGGTCTCTGAGGGGCTAATGAATAGCTTACTGACTAGCCATCCATGTTGTAAACAAATGGGGACACCAATAAAAGAGGTATGGGAGACCAAAATGCCCCCTTGGTTTCAGATCCAGATGCTTAGAGGTAGTAGTTTAGAGCAACTTCCCTCACAAATCATGGCAGTCTTGGCCTGAAGACAGAGAAGAAAAAGGGGAAGGAGAGAGCCCAAGTTAAGATTTCCAGCATGAGAAGCATAGGAGAACTGCTCCCTGCCAGAAGGTTGGTCCCAAGAGGAAGAAACAGAAGAGATGAGTCAAATAAGCCCAGTTTCTTCTTCCCAAATTTTTCTATTAGAAAAAGCATTCCTTCCTCCTGGGGGTCTCAGAGGTTCACTAAATAAACTCCTGCCAGGAAATATCCAAGCTAAGGAAGAATTCTGCCTCAAAACTATAGCTGGGACCTTGTTCTGTGGTAGAGACGCTTGAGGGCATCTACCATGTCATGATTATCTTGAGGCGCCAGTGGTGGTGGTACAGGGAGTGTGAAGCCCAGTCCAGGTTTAGGGCTGGTTTAGCAAAGCAGGAGCCATCATCATGAATTTCTTAATATGACAGTGTGTCTCCAGAAACTCACATAACACTGGTTAAAACTCATTTGACAGATTGAAAAATTGAATGAACCAATAGAATTACAAGGAAATTATTTTCCCAGCTGTATTAGTTTCCTATGGCTATCATAACAAATTACTACAAAGTCTGTGGCTTAAAATTATAGCATTTATTGTCTCGCTGTACTGGAAGTTGGAAGTCCAAATCAGGGAAGGTCTAGGGAAAGGTCCTTTCTTGTCTCTTCCAACTTCCGATAGCCACAGGTGTTCCTTGGCTTGTGGCAACTTAACTCCAGTCTCTGCCTCTGTCTTCACATGGCTAGCTTCCTTCTGTGTCTGTCTCTGTGTTTCTTCTCTTTTTATAAGGATACCAGTTACATTGGATTAGGGTCCACACTACCCCAGTATGACCTAGTGTTAACTAATTACATCAGTAAAGACCCTATTTCCAAATAAGGACACGTTCATATTTACCAGGGTTAGGCTTGAACATACCTTTTGAAAGACACAATTCAACCCATAACGTAGGTAGGCCACAGTGCTACAGACTGTGGAGTCCCCAGAAGCCTAGGAACCTAATATGGTGAGAAGAGGTGAGGAAGGGAAGATAACATATATTGACTCTTTTACTGCTGGTTGTCTCTCTCCCTTATGCATCTTGGGTGGCATCACCCAGATGCCTGAACCAGACATTTCACCACTCTTCCTCCTTTCCCTCACCCTTCATTGCTAGCAGTGTTGATTATGAGGCCCATGTCTCTCAAATTTGTCCACTCCCTTCCAGTCCCTGTGTCACAATCCTAGTGCAGGTCATCTCTGGATTACTTTAGCAACCTCCAAATGCTCCTCCCTGACTTTGTAGACGAGAACCTTGAAGCAATGTGACTCTGAGCAAGGACTAAACTCTCTGTTGAGGAACAGAGTCTAGACTTGAGCTCAGGTCTATCAGACTCTAAATTCAAGCTCTTAACCTCTATTCTATGCCTTATTCCTATCTAATACCAGCCACCCACCCTGCCAACACTACTACTTACTACCAATTATTGCATTAACCTTTGAACTAATGTGCTCTAAATGATTTATATAACCCATCACACAGTGATAGAATGGAATCTTGATGATCTTTTCAAGTTAACTCCTTCTTTTGAAAGATGAGGAAGAACAGACTAAAACTGGTACAGATTTTTGCCCAGGCCCCACTTCTGCTTAAGAACAGTGTCAAAATTAGACACCAAGTGTTCTACTCTGGCTGTTACTCCTGACTTCTAACCCATGGAATAGATGCGTGAGTTATCATATGGAGATTTAGCAATTTAAGTATTAAGTGGGTATGGGTAAGAAAATACACTTGGGTCATGATGATACCAACTGATGTATGTAAAGAATGGACAGTTTTGACTCGAACTGAGATTTTTATAACTGGAAGGGATTCTATAGATCGTTAAATTGTGGCTTTCTCATTTTATAGATAATAAAGCTAAGGCCCAGAATGACAGAGAGTGTGATGGGAGGCCCACAGAGCCAAGCTGAAATAAAACTCCAGCACTCCTAGATTCCCATCCCGGGTTCCTCCCACTATATCATGCTGCCCTTTGGTGCCTGTGTGAAAATGGGCAGATGAGTCTAAAGCAGAGCAACGATAGGAGCCCACTCTGGCATGCCCGTTTACAAACGGGCTGACAGTGCCTACCCCCATGTGCTCTAGCTCTCCTTCTCTCTGACAGTGATGTACAGGAGTCCATGCTGATGTGCACGTGAAATGAGGCAGAAAATTGCAGACCAAACTTCTGCTTTTGTACATCCATTTAAACTAACAATATCAGGATTTCTGTAGGTCAAAAACTTGGAAAATAGTTTCCAATATAAAGACAATGAAAAAATATGTGAGATGCACCAGGTGCTGAAGTTCAGGGTTTAATTGATTTTTGTATATTATAGTTTACTAATTTCCCTAAAAGGGCTTTTTTCTCTGTGAGTCTAATAGGCATGCTTGGGTTTATTTTTTTCCACATGTGAACAGCCAAGTTGCCATTTTCTGTCAAATAGCCTTTGGGGAAAGGGTCTTTTTCTCCTTGAAGGTCCACAACCTGCATGAACACAGCATCGTCAAGCCAGGAATTCAAATCTACCGTTCTGCTTCAGTTGTGCGGACCTGTAAATGTGTGTTCCACCCACTTCAGGACTGTTGTAAAGAACCCCAGAAAATTATAATGTCAGATATGTTTCTAAGCTTATTTCAAGCCTTTTATACTTTTGTAGGCCCAGTCCTGGGAAAGAAAAAAAAAAAAGTATACAAATGAGAGAGAGTAGAATGCTGATACATCAGGAAGTCTTCTATGTACCAGGACAGACTTCAAACTGTACCTAAAACACACAAAATTTACCACGTCACAGAGATAAGTGAACACATACGATAAAAGAAGATGAAATAATCACGTAATACAAGTTTTTTTTTTTTTTTTTTTGGAGTGTCTTTCCTGCAGCAATATCAGGCCACGCTTGGGTTAAAAGGACCTTAGCCTTCTATTATTTTCATGAGACACCTAGCAGCCATCTCAAACTATAATAACAATAATGATGAGAAAGAAAAATGCCCATTTCATATAGCAGCTTAATTCACAATAATAAAAACCTGTGTAGATATTATACTCTTCAGTTGGAATAATTGATGATCTATTGTAAGAGGCATCGCCAGTTGAAATCAACTCCATGGCAATTTGTTTTGAGCATTGTAGGAAGGAAAAAGAAACCCTAGGTCCCATTTCCATAAAATCCTGTTAAATGCCCCGTTTAAGTGAACCAAGTGTCCAGTTTCATTAATCATCTCATTTTATTTAGTTTTCTAGTGATCTGTCCCACTCAGCTGATCATATAATTCCTATAAATGGAGCTTGAAGACTTTCCAGCCCCTTTCCAATCAGATTGTCCTTCCTAATTCCTCCCTGCATGGAAATTCTGGAGTGCTCTCTGACTCTCACGTAAACCTGTGTACCTGTCCTTCCTACAGATCCTCCCACTATCACAGAATCCAAGAGCAACGAAGCCACCACAGGGCGACAAGCTTCACTTAAGTGTGAAGCCTCTGCAGTGCCTGCACCTGACTTTGAATGGTACCGGGATGACACCAGGTATGTCCCAAACCTGTAGTACACCAATGCCCCACCAGGTGGTCGTAGGGACCCCACAATTACTAATGACAAAACCAGAGATGTAATGATGCAGACCTATACTATTAGACTATTGCTTTTCCATATTTCTTTATCACGTGCTTAGGGGCCTACAGCTCATAAGCTGAAGCCGAAAAGCACCCAGGTAAAATGCAGAAAGTGAGGTAGGTAGTTCAGTGATTAGTGTTCCCTCTGCATGTCTTTCTGTCCTGGACCAGAAACTCAAGGCCAGTGGAACTCATTCATTCCTGAGTCTACTGTGTTGACAAACATTGATTCTGATAATACGAGATTGCACAACTGAAGTCTGGAATTGAGCAGGGAACAACAGACTCTAAGTTCTTTACTTTTCCTTCAATGTAATTTTGGGGAAGGAATGACTAAATTAGAAATGTTATCAGTATTTCTTTTCACTCTTCTGTTTTTGAAATCTTAGAATAAACAGTGCCAATGGTCTGGAGATTAAGAGCACGGAGGGCCAGTCCTCCCTGACTGTGGCCAACGTCACTGAAGAGCACTATGGCAACTATACCTGCGTGGCTGCCAACAAGCTGGGGGTCACCAATGCCAGCCTAGTCCTTTTCAGTAAGTATGCAAAAAAGAAGGGCCCAATTCCATAGAATTAAGTTTATTGAAATCTCACTTGGAAAACTTGAAAACTCATTCCCTTATCTATTCAAGGTAAACTTATACAAAATAAGAATATAGTCAGTGAAACAAAAACAATACTCTTATCAATTCCTGTGCATAAGGAAAGATTCATAAGTGGAGCAACTTCTTTCTCTATCCCCTGGCTTATTTTTGATAGCTGCTTTATTTTTGGAGCCCTGGTGGTGCCATGGTTAAGAGCTCGGCTACTAACCAAAAGGTCTGCAGTTTGAATCCACCAGCTGCTCCTTGGAAACCCTGTAGGGCAATTCTACTCGGTTCTATAGGGTCGCTATGAGTCAGAATTCACTTGACAGCAGCAGGTTTGGTTTTTGGTTTTGGGGCTTTATTTTTGTTTTTTTGTTTTTTTCCTGTTATTTAAACTGCAAGAATATTCACTGACCATACACATCTCTTTGGCGTGATGGTCTCTTTAAGAAGCAGAGGCGACATAAGAGCCTGGGAGTGTATGACAGTTTAAAAATGGCAGAAATGAGATTGATTGAGGAAGAAATATTCAGTAAGAATAGATAAGATGCTGGAAGAAAAGGAGGCTGAAAAAAGTAAGTATACTTTTAACAACCCAAGAGGAAGGATAGACTGACTGATTAAAACCTAATATAAAATCTAGAGGAGGAAAAATAGTTGCAGAAAGGTTTCTATATGACAGCAGAAAACAGGACTTTTGGGTTACTTTTTTTTGAGCAGACATGGAATGGTAGGAAAAAGACACATTTCTGAAGACCAGAGAAGACTCTGAAAGCAGACTAGTGAGGGATCAATCATTTTAGAGTGACTTATGTTAGTAGGAGACTCCACCTGGAAGTCTTGCTCTTTACAGCATGTTACAGTCAGCTATTTGACCCCTCTGCCTTTTTGACCCCGTGGCTATGAGTGTAGAAGTAACTGCTTCTAAGAGACAGAAGTATAATGAGTGGGATCAGAGGGAAATGATAAAATTTGGAATAGGGACCTATGTCTAGGAATAAGTAAAACCAGCAAAAAAGTTAGTTCACGCTGGGCCTGAAAGTTCATTTAGACCAATGTTTTGTTTGTTTTTTTAATCCAAAGAATCTATTATTATCATGGAATAGCAAAACTTTAAGAGTTTTTTTTTTTTTTCTGCACAGATTCAGTTAGAAAAACTAGACACACTATGACCAGGAGAGGTATCTCCATCTTGTTTCATTCATTTTAGATGAGACTTCAAGAAAAATCAATTTTAGTGAAAGTTCTTTTGAAATGTAGTAGTAACGCTATTTTAAAACAGCTCTCAAGATGCAACTCCACTTATAAAAAACTACCACCACAAATGATTCTAAATTTGGTCTTAAATATCTCATTCATAACTCTCATTGACTTCAGTTTGTGACAGTTTGATGTGATACAGCTATACAAATACTGCGTCAATATGAAGTTTAAAATTCATACCCCTGTTTACTTGTCTTCAAAGACCAATATCAGTGTTCTTTGCTTCAGCTAGGTTCATCAACATCCCCAAGACGCCTGAAAGAAAGAATATTTATTAAGAACTGCAGTTGCTTGCTTTATTACTGACATTATAGATTCCTTTTAAGATTCAGACAAATCTGACTTGGTTAAGTAAAACATACACTTAGTAATAAAAAACGAAAACCACACCCATTGCCATCCAGTCAATTCCAATTCATAGCAACCCTATAGGACAGAGTAGAACTGTCCCACGGAGGTTCCAAGGAGTGCCTGGTGAATTCGAACTGCCGGCCCTTTGGTTAGTAGCTGTAGCTCTTAACCACTATGCCACCAGGGTTTCTATGCTTAGTAATAGGAAGGTTTTATAGGGATTGAAAAAAAGAAATGGGACAATTGGATCAGTCAGAGAAGGTGAGCAACTGTAATTCTGCCTTAAAGTGTATTTTCTTCCTCTCCCACTTAGATTAAGAAGGGTGTTAAGGATATGTTTCAAATAATAAATAAAATCATATCCGTAAACTGAGAGAAAAGAAGGGGAAGGGGAGGAAGGATGAGACAGTGAAGTAGTGAAAGAGCATGAGCTGTGCCTGAGGGCATGGAGATACTGCCAGTCTCCTGGGTGGTGGCGAAAGGTAATCTCCAGCCCTATAATTTCATCACCCTATTGGGTCGCTATGAGTCACTGGGTTTGTTTTTTTTATTATTATTATTCATAAAAAAAAAAAAAGTCCCATTTAAAAGTAGGAGACCCACCTTGAAGTCTTGCTCTTCAGCAGTGTGTTACAGTCAGGTATCTGACTTCCCTGCCTTTTTGGCTATGAGCAGACTAAATTGAGAAAAATTAAGAAATGTCAAGAGTCATACAGAATCTCTGTTTGCAAACTGAGAATCAAGGAGCCCTGGTGGAGAAATATTTAAGCAGTTGGCTTCTAACCCATAGATTGCTGGTCCAAGCCCACCAAGCAGCTCAGTGGGAGAAAAACCTGGTGATCCGCTTCTGTAAAAATTACTGCCTAGAAAACCATGGGGCAGTTCCACTCCGTCACACAGTATCCCTGTGAGTCAAAAATCAGCTTTAGGGTACCTAACAACAACAACATTTCCTGGTGGGGCCACACAGCCTCTGCAGAGCAGCCCACACAGGCGCTAGTTCTGCATTTCATAGTGTACGGAGGAGGCACCTGCATTAGCGTTTGGTTTGCAACGATCTCCTAGCTTATGGGAAAGTTTGGGGGTTTAGTACTTAGTGAAGAATAGAATACTACAGGTTATTAGATTTTGAAACAAAAAGGAGCCATTAAAATTACAGGAAGTTAGTGAATCTGCTGCCCTATTTCTTAGACCTTGAAGTGTGAACATTTTAAGGGGGAAACACTACCTCTTCTGTAACAGAAATGGAACACCCACCTATTAGATTTGGAAGATGCAATGTTACAGCCTGCAGTAGTCAGAACCTTGAGAATGAGGCTCATAGTAGCCTATTTTCACCCATGCAAAAAATGAATCAGAGAGAAAGAAAAGGAAGGGAGGAAGAAAGGGAAGGAAGGAGGGAGGGAAGGAAACAGGGAGGAAGGAGGGAGAGAAAAAAGGCAAAAGAAAGTGCATGTGTGAGTAGATTTTCCATTTCTTAGATTCAGGGTACAATCGGTGGCTTAGTGGGAAGAAGGAAGACACTGTGAAAGTGTTGGTGGCCGTACCTTTCCACAGATGAGGATTGGGGGAGGGTGCTCGGGGGGCAGCGGTCCTGGCTGGCCAACTCTGACACAGAGCACAGTGTGGGCGGTGGGTGCCCTGCTGACCAAGCTAGTTCGGAGCAGACGAGGCAGCTGGCAGAGCTCCAGGGGCGGCAGCAGGTAGAAACCTGGAGCCAGAGCCCCTGCAGAGTCCCTGATTATTCATCTTTGGTAGCAGGTCAGCACACTTTCAGTCACATCCACCACAGTGACATGTACTGAATATTCACACAGGGTCAACTTGTGGTCACTGACACACTCCACTATCCGCTTCATACATACATGTACTGCTCAACTCTCTATCCAAATGTCGATCTCCAAAGAGGTCCAAACAACTGACTGAACATTTAAGAATACATTATATTCATGCTAATATTTTTTCCTAAGCCCATGGAAGCTTTTGTTCCCATTTGTCTTATTCTCCACACATTCTAACGTTCCATTTGTCAAGGATCCATGCCACTCCAGTCTGCATATCCAGGTAGTACCCACTGTATATTTTTCTCATCCCTGGATAAAACATTGCCTTGTATAATTTTTCTGAACACACTAATTCAAGAGCACAATGTGTATGGGCAGTGACTCGGCTCGTTGGTCTTTGTCAGACAGGAGAATATGCATCACCTAGATCAAGACTTGGGTTTCAGGGGACGACAAGGGAAGATCCACTGTCAGCATGTGTAACAAAAGAATGGATTCCATGTTTCCACACTGATGACTGAGCACAAAGGAAACCTATCTTGTTTCAGGGCTTATGCTGTTTGTTTTAAAGCAACAGATGGGGAGGAAGAATAAGGGTGATGATACATGTCAGTGCTGCTTATTATCAAGTAGTCCTTACAGTGTACTGTGCATCGTGCTTCATACACATGCTAAACACTTCATATACAGGATCTCATTTAATCATCATGACAACGCTATTCAAAAAAACCAAACCCAGTGCCGTCAAGTCGATTCCGACTCATAGCGACCCTAGAGGACAGAGTGGAACTGCCCCATAGAGTTTCCAAGGAGCGCCTGATGGATTCGAACTGCCGACCCTTTGGTCAGCAGCCATAGCACTTAACCACTACACCACCAGGGTTCCCAACAACCCTATTAGGCGCTCATATTTCTATATTATACAAAGTGGTTATATAACTAGTTCAACTAAGACTGAGCTGGTATTTAAATTCAGGTAGTCTGTACCCAGAGTCTAGGCTCTAAGACAATACATTATCTAGATATTTGTATGTGGGGAAAAAGGTTAAGAGATGTATGCTTTGTGCTTTGAAAGTGAGGAAACATCTAATTTCTCTCTCTTTTCTTCACTTAATGAGATGTTTGCACTGGCTTAATATTGTTATATTCTTCCTACCAGGTTGGCTGCTTCTGATGCCTCCTATTTCCATTTCCCTTAACCCCCACTAGCCTAGGATCCACTAGATTAGTTAAACCATTGGCCCATCTTTAGCATATTGAGCTTTTGAGCTAATATGCTAGCCTAGTCATCCAGTATTTGGCTACAGGCATAAAATACTCTCACACATTAGATAAGGACAGACCTACTGACCAATTACCTTTTACTTGATGGACATACAAGGATTAATAAAGTATTTTGAAGTGATTGAGTACAAAAGAATAAAAATGCAAAGAAATCTATACTGGGGCATACCACATCAGTGTATAGCAAGGATTTTTTATTTTCTTTTTTAATTTTAAACATTTGTTAACTTATAAACCTATAAGTGACTAAATTTAAAGCACTACATAAGCAACTGAGCACTGGAGAGTGTCCTCATAATGAGGGTGCCCCCCTTTTCTTTAGAAATAATTTTAAGTTATTATCTTAGGGGTCCAGTATTTAAACATACACCACTTAATGATGCTAGTTAAGACTTGGCAAAGTCTCTTAACTAGCTACTTTTGGATGCCACATAATAAAAAGTCCAAGCTGCTATTTGAATACTACTAGTTTGAAAAGCTAGCTGCAAACTGCTCATGAGAGTGCCCTTTGGATACAGAAGGAAATAGGTGGGCAGCGGGGCTAGTTTTGGTCTCAAGAATAGGCATTGAATGAATATGTTAACTTCAGAGATAATTGAACCTCTTCAATTTTCATTGGAAAAGAAAAGAAAATCATATCTGAATTAATAAATTGCCTTCATATATATATATACCTACCTCTCAACCCAGGCTTTTGTCCTTTAGGTATTTTTAATGTATGGTTCTTCATGTGAAGAGTTAATATTCATTTAGCTGTTTCTCACGGTGGCCCAGCAGGATCAGCCAACAGCATTCCACACCCACCTCCCCATTTAGCAGATAAGTAAGCCAAACTCAGAGTTAAGGGTCTTGCTGAACTCTACAACATAAAGCACTAGGACCAACCTTAGCTCTCTCATTCTAAAATCTCCCAGTCAGCCGTTGAACATAGGACCAAGGTCCTTGTTGTCCCCTCCTTTTGAATATGAAAAGTTGGAGAACTTCTTTTTCAGTTAAGTGGTCTACACTTCACACTCTTACACAGGAACCCATGAACTCTGGCATACGACTCTAAATAGCAGCAGCATGATGATGGAAGAATAAGGATAAAAAAACTTCCTTGGCGAAGCATCTAAGGAATAATAAGTTAGTAGGATAGAATTAAGAGAATGAGAATTACTAATGGTGCATGATGCAGCTAAGAAGATGATAACAGGGTGGAGCAAAGACGATAATAACAAGACTGGAAGCAGTTGAAAAGGCGAAGAAAGGAGGGTGGGTGTGATGGCTTAGCAATACAAACGGTCTCTTATAAATGAGGGTAGAGTGCATTTGACCAGCTGTGAACAGTGATGAGAAAATATTAAGCTGAGTCATTTAAATAGTCTGAATAATAGTAAGAATAATAAATAAAGTTCAGTAGATTGAGTATAATATGGCACAGTGATCTCCAACTGCTACATAAATGCTGAAAATTGTTTAGCTATTTATTTTCAAAGCTGGAAACTTAATACCAAATAATCAGTGGAGGTTTAAACCATTTTTCTACTTGACACTTGTGTAACTAAGACACAATTGTTCACTGGGCTATTATTGACCTGCTCCATTGTCATGTACTTAGGAAACTTTTTCATTTAAGCTACTCCTTTCAGCCAAGCTGGAGCAAAGCCTACTCTGCAAAGAAGACTAGGTTTCCTCAGGATCCAGATTTACTGAGTGTCCAAAATCCGAGTAAAACCTGCTCTTTCTAAGCTTATGGCACAAAATGACAGGAGATCAAATTGGAATATGTATGTATGCATTTGTCTTTATGGTTTTGATTTATACTCCTTTTTCATTTCCAGTGTGTCTTTATTCAGTCAAGCTGCTAGGAGGAATTTAGAGAAGTGTGCGCTAATTATGTTGCAAGATAGGGCACTGGGGTTGGGGATAGGGTTTAGGGGTAGTAAGACATTCTATCCCTAATGCTCCTTTCTACTTTTCTGAAAAAGCCTCAGTGGGGGATTTAAAGTTAAACCTGGTTTTTGATGATATAAATGGAAGGTACCTGAAAGTCTGAACTCGGTTAGCACATTCAGTTTATGGACAGTACGTATGGGGAGGTGAGACCCCAGAATTCAAAAGGAAAGCATTTCCTATTACATCCTCAACAGGCTGTATCATCAAGAAAAATTGATTTGTTGATCAAATTTCAGGTGAGATTGTATTGAAACTAAAGGGCGGGATTAAGAAATAGACTAATAAAATTATATCATGTCAAGAAATTTATCACTTTGCCATTACCCTTGCACTGATAACAATATTATGGGAGTATAAATCTGAGGGGAAAGTTGAATTATTATTAAATTTCCCAGATGCTTGGGTAAAACCTGATATGAGCAATAAAGCTTCAGGAGAACAAAGAAGAAGTCTCTAGTTACAGGTCCATCTGTCTTGGGCCAAAGGCGCCAGAACCAGGATGAAGATGCATGACCTGAATTTGATCTCTATTAACATACGCAGATCTCCAAAATAACTGTAATCTTGGTGGTGGATTTTCCAGTGGAATTTAGGGTCCTATTTGTAGTGTTAACCACATTCTGATGTTATCCCCTACTTAGATTATTTTTGCTTAAAGTCTCTGTATTTTAAATGTCACCTATAGCTCTTTTTGATACTTTAATGTCAACAGAAAGGAAAGGAGAACACTTTATGGGAGAGAAAATCCTACAGGCATTGAAATTCATCTGTTTTTTCATTGTTTGAGTAACTAAGCATAAAAATATATATCTATAAATGTTCCATGATGCTTACTATTTTTCCCCTTTAGAGCGTGTTTTACCCACAATTCCCCACCCCATTCAAGGTCAGTATGGTTTTTATCACCGTAGCTTTTTAGCTGGGTCATTCTCCATCATCTATAACATGCAAAACACACAAGGGGGAAAACACATTCACAAAATTCACACACAATAGAAATCTTTTTTTTTTCCTTAAACTTTCAACGGAAAAATCAATCCATTGCTCCCAAACCAGTTGATAGGCATGTAATAGGTCTGTCACCCAACCTAACTTCAAGTCAGTCAGTAGCTGGGGAGACAATGCTAAACTCAGAAATCAATTTATTCTTCGGTCAGTATTTACTACAAGTAACTATGATCACATCCTTGGAACACAATCAGTTTGATTTTTTAACCCCCCAAAATACAAATCCTCTCCTACATCTGGAAGGTTATACAATCTGAATCTGAAACCCCTGCTAGTGCTTGGAAAGATGAATTAATTTACTGCCAAAGGTTAAATTCAACCATATTACAAGAAGGACATTACTTTTTCTTAAGATATTAGCCTGTTCATGAATGGACATGGGGAAGACAGGGTGGAGAGAAGGGGTGTGCTTGTCTCATTATGCAGAGAGCAACTAGGGGTACATAGAAGGTGTATATAAATTTTTGTATGAGAGACTGACTTGATTTGTAAACCGTCACTTAAAGCACAAAAAAAAAAAAAAAAAGCCTATTCAGGGACTTTCCCATTGAACCATAACTATGGTGGTAAACATGAATGAGAAAACAAGGTAGGCGTTCTGAATTCCTTTTCATAAAACTCTAGGCACTCAAATTAAAATTTGCCTTCTACATCACATTTAGATGCAAGTTTCAGCCACATCCTTCTAGCTTAAGGCAATTTGAAAGCAAATCGGCAAATAAAATTAAAGCAATGTAAAAAAAAAAAATCTGAAATGAAACTAACCTTCTTTTGAAATTAAATTCCAGAAAAGTGATTGGCAAATAACAATCAAAGACCTGAGAAAAAATGGAAACTAGGCCACATGGGGCCTAGTGTGGAAAAAATAAATCCAATTAAACAAGGTTGTTATATATAATATAAAAGAAATGTGCTCAGAATTAAAGGTAGAAAGCTGCTGTTTTCTAAGTTTGAAGATGGATCAGGTTTCATTAACAATTGTCCAAACTAAAAATTAGACCAAAATTGAGTACAGATATTCAAAGTGTCAAAAATTAAATATTTTGCATATGAATGTATTCAAATATGCAAACCTTTTAAATTATATCTTAAATGAGGATTGCGACGTTTCAAGGATAAACTAGACGGTTTAATAAAAGGTTTATTCTTAAATAAATTTTAAGAAGAATCCAAACTATTTTTAGTATAAAAGATTTAGAAAAACCCTGTTGAATAAAAAACTTCCCTAAAATATTGATGAAATCTGTTTCTTAATCCAGCCACTAAAAATAAGGACTGTTAAAATGTGCCTGTTTTTTACACTTGACACATAACTTAGTCTTCCTGGGAAATATCCCATTTTGAATTCCTGACATGCCACAGTTATCTCCTACTGTTGCTGCAGAGGTTGACACCATTTTATCATGCTACCATCTTGCAAATATCTTGATGTGACAAACACATCTGCACACTTTTGTCTCAGTGGATCACATCTTCAAAGAGGCCATGCTCCATCCAAGATGAGCCTTGTACAATGTCACTATGATGCTAGGTATACTTTGTGAGAGACCATTCTGTAGCCACGAAGTCAAATATCTGATCATGCATTTTGATACATTTAACATTGAAAAAAGTGTAGCCTTATACACTGTTCACAAAGGACAGCAGTTGGCTATTAAAAAACACTCTGGATGGAGCACGTGGGGTTTTACTGAGCTTTTTATTTTCACATATTTGAATTGTTGATGGGAGAATGACCCTAGTATAATTTTACGTTGTAGGTAGATTATAGTTAGCTTCCTTAGATACAATAGTTTTTAGAGAACATAGTTTATCTGACTACTAATACTTTGGGCTTCTGCTGGTGGAAATTGAAAAGCTGTTCATTGAGACTTGAGATAGCTGGTGTGAGAGGGTGGTATAAGAAGACAGTCCCCTTTTAAGTTGTCTGTTCTTTACAAGAACATGAACTTCCTAGAGATCAAATCTGTTTTCTCCTCCTATCTCCAATCAAGATGGTGAAAGAAATACTAATAGGATTCTTAACCCTTTTTATAGTGCCAAGTAAGTACCCAGATATCTATGAAAAGCATACCTCATTGTCTAACAACTACTGCACAAGACAACTTCATCTAATTAAATATCTTCTATTTTTTATTATCATCATTCATGTGAAAGCCTAAATTTGAATCCTAAAGTATTGACATGTGTCTAAGAAGCTTGCTGAGGTAAATGGCATGAAGAATTTTGAAAGTATGGTAAAGTCATAAAGATCTTTTTCTACCCCCACCCTCGTAATAAAAAAGAGAATGCTCTCTCCTACTTTCCAACCAAACAGAAATGTAGGCCTAATATCAGCTGCTTCCTTATTAATCTCTCTCACTGGAGGGTCTCCCCTCCTGTCCCCACTCTCCATGGCCCATCAGCTGACTGGTGATAAACAGCAGAGTCGCAGAAGGAATTCAGTCCTAAACCCCTTCAAGCGGTGATTAAACAAAAACAAGGCTCAAAAAATCAAAACGTAGTTCCCTTGAGTTTTCCTGCATCATATTGCTTGATTTTTGGCAACAATGATAGTTATAAAACAAGTACCTGGAATTGCACCAAAGCGTAATTTGTATTGGTGTGGCCAATCAGAAATTTTAAAATGCCCTCTCCCCTTCTGCCAAAAACAAAAGTGTGCTTCCCTGCTTCTTAATTTAAAAGAGCTATTTAAATAAATAAGATAGTGTTCCAGCCTTGATCTGTTTCTGATGGGCGTTTTTCCCCATTAATTTGAATTTAGGTTTATTTATTCTAAAATGAGGGCTGAATTGCACAGGCCGCATTTGCATAACTATCCCTGACTCTGTGCTGCAGAAAACCCGCTGAACTGTAAAATGACAAGCGAGGAGGCTCCAAATGTCTGAGGGGTCTCTTCTCACTTTGTTCAGTTCAAATCATTTCCTGGGGCCTCTGAACACTTGGAAATGATAACCTTGCTGCTTCCCGCCACCCCATGAGCCTACTTGGGCAAAACCCTTCTTCTTCAGGGTGAAGTGTACCTAGAGACACCCTCACCTGTAGACAGACTGTGGGTTCAGAAGGAGGTGACAAAACCAGCCTCAGAAAGTGAAAGAGAAGGAAAGTACCAGAATGAACCTCCATTGTCTTGTTTTTGTTATAACAGAAGGCAAGCATTCCCCTGAGCCTGGGGATCTCTGGGCTCAGTCAGCCCATCTTCTCCTGTCACTGCCACTTAAAAAACAAAAAAAAAACCTGGAATACATTTGCCTCCCATCTGATTATTTATCCCAAGTGAACAGCCTTTCTAGTCACTAACCCCGTGTGCCAAGTGAGTTTGGGAAATGTTGAGATTATCTTCTAGGCTCAGGCATTGCAGTGGGTTTTTTCACAGCTGCTTGCCATTCAGTCCCTGTTTTTCCATTGATAAAACACAGTACACATGGCTGGGTTTGCATGATTAATACAGCTATCTAAAACTCTCCCTGAAAACAAAACAACACCCCCCCACCAAATTAAAGTTAAAAAAAAAAAAAATTTGAGACCCATCCCACAAGCAAACCATCCTTGCAGAAAGAAATCTGAAGTCAGCCTGGCACGTTCCATCCTGAAGGGGGATCCGTGTTATTATGGGCAGCCCCTGGCCTGAGAACAGGGGAAGGACGAGGTATACCTGCCTCACCTGGCCCTTCCAGAAGTAGGATCTTGAAATCAGGCGCCACTGGGATGAAGGGAAAGTGGGAAAAAAATCCTGAACATCTCCCATGCCAGGAAAATGAATGGATAATCCCTACAGGTTCATTTCTTTCATTTATTTTCTGTAGGACATCATCCTTGGTACCAATGAGAAATGCCTCTTTTCAGCTCCTTATTATAACAACAGTTTCTTGTCTAATAATAATTAAAATATTAATAGCCACATTAGAATAACCAACGTACATGGTGAGTTTATCATGTACCCATAGAGTCTAAGAAAGTAACATGCACCTTCAACCACTCGTTTTAATCATCAAAATGCATCCGAATTCTAACCTACCCCTCCCTGTCCCAGGCACATGTATAAATATACAGTACACTAAAAATCACCATAATGTATACATTCATCTTCATTAAATATGTACCTGTCTTATGAAGTTTGAACTTCACCTAATTTATTTAATGTATGATAATGCCTGAAGGCATAATACCCAGTTACCTTAATAGTCATACATTTTTACAAAATCCATTTTCAAATATGCTCAACACATAGAGAGATATACGCCCAGCTCACACAGAGATTTATCTGAAAGCGTTCATCTTTAAAAACCATGAGCGAGCTACCTGGCCCTGGCACATCTAACTTCACACACTCATTCAGGCTGATTTACGTACACACCTCTATTCATCATGGATAATTACTAGCATTGTTCTCTGTAATTCAGTTTTTCCAACTGTGAAATGGGAAAGAAATTATATTTTTCATGCCTACAAGTTCAAAGTGGTGTTTTAAATACTATAATAAAATTAAAAAAGAGCCTTAAGTTCCTAGAAAGTGTATTGAATTTCAAACAATCATATTCAGATACACATATCTCTTATGATTTTGAAAAGTATTGCTAATATAGCCATGTGCTTATAGTGCAGCGTGGCTTTGTTATACTTAGATGTATTACGGATTCTGAGGGTGTCTGAAATGCCCACACTGCCAACAGATTTAAATAAATACAGGTGCATCCCCAAGCTAAATAGAAACAGTTTATTATTGTTATTATAAATACCATATTACACTTTAGAGGGGCTGCAAAATAGCATAGTTCTCTATTGGGGATGGCACACCAGCTTGTGTGTAAGCATGCCTGCGCATACACGTGCACGCACACACGCACGCATGCAAACACTCTTTTCAATGGATACCAGTCATACACATTACCACCTGTCAGACTAACCCAAAGTCATCAGCCCAAAGAACCTACCCTACCTGCTGGTCAAAGGTTTAAAGCATGTCCCAGAAAGGGTTTCAGTTTTTACATACATCTTCTCCTTCTCTATTGGCTGGCCAAAACAAGGGCCATGTTTCTGCTGATAGAATCTTGGCAGCCATGTCAACGCAAATTTGACAGCAAGATCATTGGCCCTGATTACTACACATGAAAGTAATTCAGAGTTGGTATTAATACCTGATACTACCCTCTGGCTCCTATTATGACCAACAATCTTATTTCCTCCAGATTTTTTTTTTTAACTGCTTGTGAACCAAGTGGAATAGTTGTTCCAATATTTCACCTGGAATCAATACTTCACCTGCCAATCCTATGACTGAGACCTAATTGTAATAGGTTTTCTGTTCTTCCCAATTCTGTGTTTTACTATTCCCATCTAACCACTCTTTATTCTGTTCTCTGTTTCCCAAACTGTTCTTGTTCTCTCCATTAAACTTTGCAAGCAAGGATAAATTTATTCACACCATTATTTAAATGTCCAAGAGCAGCTTGACAGTGTTACCTCTCTCAGAATTTACATTTAACTTCAAAGTTGTTGTTAGTTGCCATCGAGTCAATTCTGACTCATGGTGGCCCCGTGTGTGCAGAGTAGAACCGTTCCATAGGGTTTTCAAGGCCGTGACCTTTCAGGAGCTGATCACCAGGCCTGTCTTCGAAGGCGTCACTGGGTGGGTTCAAACCACCAAACTTTCATTTAATAGTTGAGCGCTTAACCATTTACACCACCCAGGAAACCCTAGCTTCAAGCTAAATGGCTAAAAATCCTTCAACATCAGTTTAAAGGTAGGAGAATTGTTAGTGCTGGGACCCTCTTCTAATGCCTTGTCCTGTTTTCCTAGCCTGGATCTGCCTGCCGCTGTCAGGTTTTTGTGGCGATCACCCTGTTCTTACTCCTTGATGTACTATTTTGACTTCAGAGCCAGCAGGGATTTGAAGATGAATATATTTTTGAAAAACCAAGCTTCCACTAAATTTTAATGTGATGGAAATATTTCTCCTCTATAAGCTTTATGGGAAAAAAAAAATCTTTCAAAGTTACAATTACATCTGGGGATTAAGTTTAAGTAATTGACAGTCTTGTCTTTTTAATTAAAAGGAAAAAGACTGGTTAACAAGAGCTCAGTGAGGTTTGCAGAGGAAAATGTTGGAATGCTGTCCCAAAGGGTGAGGAGACCAGGATCTTAAATTATCAGAAAATGCTGACCCAGGCCCCTCTAGTCTTTACAGTGCCCTCCCAGTGGAGTTTGCCCTAGCATTTGAATCAGTGTGTCATTTGGCATGATGGGAGTGGTCTACTGTGAGGAGCATTGCTGAGTGAGGCCAGGAAAGATGTCCTTTTTGGGGAGCTTACCTATGGGTTCAGGAACTCTGAGTCGCCTAAAGTCCTTTAAAGAAGTAGTACTACTTGAAAAAAAAAGAAAAAACAGACCCATTGCCGTTGAGTCCATTCCAACTTATAGTGACCCTATAGGACAGAGTAAAACTGCCCCATCGAGTTTCCAAGGAGCGCCTGGCGGATTTAACTGCCAACCTTTTGGTTAGCAGCCATAGCACTTAACTACTACACCACCAGGGTTTCCAAATCTTTTCCAAGAATTCATTCATTGGTACAGTTCCAGTCCTTGACAAATCTCATACATACCCATTGCCATCAAGTCGATTCTTACTCATAGTGACACTATAGGATAGAGTATAACTGTCCCATAGGGTTTCCAAGGAGCAGATGGTGGATTCAAACTGCCCACCTTTTGGTTAGCAGCCAAGCTCTTAACCACTGTGCCACCAGTGCTCCAGTGTCATACATAGCCCGCAAAAAGCAAAAAACTTAATTTTAATCTTTCCATTAACTCTCCTTTTTGCCTGAAATTCTTGTTCCTAATATCTGTGTTGATTTTCTTTTTCTCCATATTTTCAACCATATTCAACTTGCATTACCTTCATTAGCTACACACTTTCTCTTTCAGACACTTCAAACAAAACCCAAGAAAAAATTTTGATGAGGCTAGCATTCACTTCTACACACTGGTTACTGCTCGTGCAAACACCACAAAGCCATTATCCCATGTACCTAGAAGAAACACCCACTTCTGAAGAGGCAAAATAGAAATTAACCTTCGCAACAGCTTCCCTTATACAATCACTCTATCATCACCATGTTCTTTCATCATTGCAAGTCATTTGTAGGTATTAAATTAAACAAGCACCTCTCTGGGGGTGGGGGGCGGGTATCAGTTTAAGTGTCCCCACCCTACATCTCCCCTTGTGTACAGCTGTGAAGAAACACACCTGCCAAATAAGAACACAGCATGACATAATGAGTCTGGAATTCCAATTGAAGGTGTTCATATGTACCCAGATGTATGATGGAAGTGGCCAGAGCGCTCACTAGGGCTACACTGAGAATTGCCAGCTCATATCCACCACAAATCAGTGTGGGGAGAGACCTTACAAGTCACTTATCATGCTTCCTAGTTGGTCCCTGGGGAGCCAAACACCATAGTTTAACACACTGTTTTGCTTATCACTGGGTCGATGGTAAAAGACAATGCTTCCCACATCTCTGCAACACATATGTACACTTAACACCTAGGCATTACCACTAACATAGTATGTTTACTATAAATCATAGTTACCAGCCCATTGTACTTTCTATCTGCCCCATACAATAGAAGGCTCTGTCGTAACTATCCACTCTCCAAATATTGCAGTCCCAGTAAGATGAATGATTTTTTTAACTGCCTGAAACCCTAGTAGGTTCCGACTCATAGCAATGTAGGAGGATATTATTTGGACCAACTGTGGCAACTTGTTTAAAAAAATAAGCAGGAGGAAATAACTGTGCCTTGGCTGGGTGTCCATTCATCCTACCATCCCATCCACTTTAGCTCACATAGCACCAGGCATTCCCAGCCATGTCCAGTGTTGTAAAATTGCCTGACCATTCTAAAATGCTTTCTCAATCCTATGTGTAGATTTTGTATGATTTGGAAACGGGAAGTTTAGAGAATAGAAGAAGCTAAAAAATGAGCAGTAGCTTGCATTTCTCTTTGCTGAACCTCAAGTTAAAGACTAACTTGGGAAATTTGTTTTATTTTGCTCCTCGTAGTTCCAGAACGCAGGTAAGTTTACCATTATAAGGTTACAGTGCTGAAAATGACAAGATCGATCTGACCTACTGGAGTTTGGTCTTTCCCTGGGAGGTCCACTCCCCTCTTCTAACTCATTAATACTGTGACTTCTTGTTCTTCGTTTAGACACACTCTCCACTTTTTCTCCCCTTTGCTTTGTAGAGCACCTTTTAGAGTTCACATTTTCTTTTTCTTATAATTTCTAAACATTAGGAACACAAGAAAGAACCTTCATTTTTGATGTGCAATGGAAACTAGTTTTTGCCCCCTGTTAACTTTGTTTGGTAAGTCATACTATTTTGATTACACCATTCATCCACTCTAAAGAAAAAGAAAAACACTACGTGAATCCCTGTTACGTACCAAGCACTGAGCTAAGTCTTGGGTTTGATGGCAGACAATGAGCCAGAAACAGCCTCTGCAATGAGGGAGCTTACTGACCAGATGCACAAGTAGATGATGAATTAAGTAATTGCAATAAAGTGTGGTCAATCCACGTTAGGATAACTGTGAGGTGTTTAGGGAACACCTAACAGAGGCATCTTAGCTAGGCTGGGTTTCCATGTGAAAGCAAAGTTTAAAAGGCAGACAGAAGAAAGGGAGGAGAGGGACAGGTCATTCCAGCCATGCAGAGGTCTAGAATGCATAGAGAGCTGAATTGAAAGAGGTTCAATACTAAATTTAATTAATTTTCTTAAAACCTGAATAAACAATTTTCCCTAATAACTTTCTTCTCTTTCTTTGTACCTGGCCCGTTTTAAATAAATGAACGAATGAGTCAGATAAAGCAGTGGAGTTAAAGGAGAGAGACTGGGCATTTCCACCTGTCTTTTTTTTTATACTTCGAGGACAAGGACAGCACTTGTATTTTAATTGTATAAATGTGTACAGATGTCACATACTCTGTGGTACGTACACTATTCAAGGTTAGTTTTCCGAAGGATACTGAGAGCCTACTAGCTATCTAGAGAAATATCTAGAAAAAACTCACATCCTCTCAATAGGTGGATTTGACAGTAGATTTTTATTGTAGTTGTAGGGGTTGTCCTGTCGTAAGGGCTATCAGAATTCCTGAGGAGTGCAAATGGTTAATGTGCTAGGCTGCCAACTTGGAGATGGGCAGTTTGAACCCACCCAAAGACACCTCAAAAGAAAGGCATGGTGATTTAGTTCCCCAAAAATCAGTCATGGAAAACTCTATGGATCACAGTTCTACTCTGACACACATGGGGTCACCATGAGTTGGAATCAATCTGATGGGAACTGGATTTTTAAGGGAGCATCAATATTTTCAGGGAGTTGCACCAGAACATGGTTGTAATGTTATACTTGGAGTCAGTAACATAGCAGGAGTTACAGATAAAGCAGACTTGTTACTCAGGCATCCTGGCACTTTCAGTAATAAAGTCACTGGAAAGGGCCCAAAGCAGAACTGCAGAACTTCCTACCTAGGCCTGCACTGTGGTGGTTACTGCCATAGCAGCAGGCTCAAGGGTGACACAGAGCACACCAACATCTTCTAATCCTTTATCTTCTTCTTTTCAGGAGCTTTAAAACCCCAGGAAATGTCACATTTTCACTTGTTTTCTCTGCATTCAGATCTCACAGGCCACTTACCTCGCTTCATGGTATTTGAACATTTTTGATCTTGCAAAATACAAAATGAAAATGTACGTTATGTGGATTAAAGATCGTCTTACATCCCTTAGGATTTTGAACCTAAAATGGGTCTGCAATTCACAACTTAGGGCTGGGAGATAGAAAGAGAGGAGTAAAACCAGGAAGGATGAAATCTCTAGAGACATATCCCAACCTTCGCTTTTCGCTTTTCACCCTTTTTAGCAAGTCAGATAAATGAAGGTACACAAGGCTTTAAAACATACATAAAGTATATGTTTTTAAACATAGGAAATAAAATCTACTTTGAACCAAGAGCTCAGTAGATTTGGGGCTGAGAAGTGGTTCTTTTTCAATGAGTTGACTACTAACAAAATTCAGAAGGCCAGGGTTTCACCCGCAGGTGCAATGGGGGTGTTCTAGCTGAAGAATAGAGTGTGTAAGTCAGAACTAACTGTCCGTCACTACAGCCGATTCAAGTACATTCACTTCTGGAATGTTCTTAATCCTATACATATTTTTAGGTGGAGTAGCCTAGGGAGGTTTTTCATAAGGTTTTCACTGGCTCATGCTTTTCAGAAGTAGACTGCTGGGTCCTTCTCCCCAGTCTGTCTTAGTCTGGTAGCTCAGCTGAAACCTGTCCTCCATGGGTGACTCTGATGGTATGTGAAGACCGGTGGCATAGCTTCCAGCGTCACAGCAACACACAAGCCCCCACAGTACGACAAACTGACAGACAGACACTAGTGACACTAGTGACCGAAGAACAGATGAGTTCTGAAATGACATCAAGGACATCATCCATGAAGAAAGCAAGAGGTCACTGAAAAGACAGGAAAGAAAAGACCCAGATGGATGTCAGAGGAGACTCTGAAACTTGCTCTTGAGCATTGAGCAGCTACAGCAAAAGGAAGAATCAATGAAGTAAAAGAACGGAACAGAAGATTTCAAAGGGTCTCTCGAGGAGACAAAGTAAAGTATTATAATGACATGTGCAAAGAGCTGGAGATGGAAAACCAAAAGGGAAGAACACACTCAGCATTTCTCAAGCTAAAAGAACTGAAGAAAAATTCAAGCCTCGAGTTGCAATAATGAAGGATTCCATGGGGAAAATATTAAATGACACAGGAAGCATCAAAAGAAGATGGAAGGAATACACAGAGTCATTAGACCAAAAAGAATTAGTTGATATTCAACCATTTCAAGAGGTGGCATACGATCAGGAACCGATGGTACTGAAGGAAGAAGTCGAAACTGCTCTGAAGGCATTGGCAAAAAACAAGGCTCCAGGAATTGATGGAGTATCAATTGAGATGTTTCAACAAACAGATGCAGTGCAGGAGGTGCTCACTCGTCTATGCCAAGAAATATGGAAGACAGCTTCCTGGCCAACTGACTGGAAGAGATCCATATTTACGCCTATTCCCAAGAAAGGTGATCCAACCAAATGTGGAAATTATAGAACAATATCATTAATTTCACACACAAGGAAAATTTTGCTGAAGATCATTCAAAAACGGCTGCAGCAGTGTCTCAACAGGGAACTGCCAGAAATTCAGGCTGGTTTCAGAAGAGGACGTGGAACCAGGGATATCATTGCTGATGTCAGATGGATCCTGGCTGAAAGCAGAGAATACCAGAAGGAAGTTTACCTGTGTTTTATTGACTATGCAAAGGCATCTGACTGTGTGGATCATAACAAACTATGGATAACACTGTGAAGAATGGGAATTCCAGAACACTTCATTGTGCTCATGAGGAAACTTTACATAGATCAAGAGGCAGTTGTTCGGACAGAACAAGGGGATACTGATTGGTTTAAAGTCAGGAAAGGTGTGCGTCAGGGTTGTATTCTTTCACCATACCTATTTAATCTGTACGCTGAACTGATAATCCGAGAAGCTGGACTATATGAAGAAGGACGGGGTGTCAGGATTGGAGGAAGACTGATTAACAACCTGCGTTATGCAGATGACACAACCTTGCTTGCTGAAAGTGGAGAGGACTTGAAGCACTTATTAATGAAGATCAAAGACCAACGCCTTCAGTATGGATTACACCTCAACATAAAGGAAACACAAATCCTCACAACTGGACCAATGAGCAACATCATGATAAACGGAGAAAAGATTGAAGTTTTCAAGGATTTTATTTTACTTGGATCCACAATCAACAGCCATAGAAGCAGCAGTCAAGAAATCAAAAGACGCATTGCATTGGGCAAATCTGCCGCAAAGGACCTCTTCAATGTGTCGAAGAGCAAAGATGTCACCCTGAAGACTAAGGTGGGCCTGACCCAAGCCATGGTATTTTCAATCACATCATATGCATGTGAAAGCTGGACAATGAATAAGGAAGACCGAAGAAGAGTTGATGCCTTTGAATTGTGCCGTTAGCAAAGAATATTGAATATACCGGGGACTGCCAAAAGAACAAACAAATCTGTCTTGGAGGAAGTGCAGCCAGAATGTTCCTTAGAGGCAAGGATGGAGAGACTGCCTCTTACATACTTTGGACATGTTGTCAGGAGGGATCAGTCTCTGGAGAAGGACATCATGCTTGGCAGAGTCCAGGGTCAGCGGAAAAGAGGAACACCCTCAACCAGGTGGATTGACACAGTGGCTGCAACAACGAGCTCAAGCATAACAACGATTATAAGTATGGCAGAGAACCGGGCAGTGTTTCATTCTGTTGTGCATAGGGTCGCTATGAGTCAGAACTAACTCGACGGCACCTAACAACAACAACAAGAGTCTAGGGAAACCACTTCATGAAATTGAGCCCCCTGGGCATTCTCTAACATTTTAGTTCATTGATTATTAAAAATTAAACTTCTCAGTCTTATTAAGAAGCTCTCAGGATTTGAGAAAGCTGATTTGGTACAAGCGATGTAAGGAAGCCCTCTTTATGTTGGGACTGATTATTCAAACTGTACTTTTTGTAACAACCCGTATCACCACTGAGCACAGTCCATAGCAGTTAAAGTCAAATATACACCTATATTTATTCTGCAGGACAATTATCCAGTACATCAAGCCTAGCATCAGAAAAAAAAAAAAGTTTTTTTTTTTTTTTTGCATCAGAAAGACTGCATAAATCCATGGAAATTTTTTTTTTTTTTTGTATTGCATTGCCATTTCATGCTGTTAGGAGTATGCTCCTTATAAGAATTAGGCCTTACCTACCTTTGCTTTCCCTTTGCTGTACCTATGTGATACCAGCCAACTAAAAAAAAGAACCAGCCTGCTTCTAATGCTGTCAACTCAACGCCAAATACTCAGAAAGTGATTTCACCAGAATTGGAGGGCTTTTTAAGGCATTGATTTGTTTTTATAAATAGATTTCTATTCTGATAACAAATGTTATGCAGTCTCATTATGGAAGAATTTGAAAATATATGAAACTATAAAGAAGAAAATAAAGAACATACATGATTCTTCTACCCAGAGATAATGCCCGCAACATGATATAAATATAAGTTTCGTCTGAAAGTTTGAGCTGTCAACAATCTATAGAATATTCACATTAAAATATCTAAAGCGACCTCTGTTTCCCACTCTCTACAAGGCAGGGAGTGTTTGGGTGTCTTGCTCAGGGTCATAGCAGAAGCAGACCCAGGAGCAGCTCTCCTGTCCCACCTAGTGCTCTCCCTACACCCAACGAGCACACTCCCCGCCCTTGCAGGTCCCAAGTCAGAGCCTGACTCATCTTAGAGGAGATTTCCCTCGTGTTACCTCCAAGATTTCCAGTAAGAGCCCCCCTTTCAGACATGGGAGCTCCTACATTCTCTCAAAATTGACGTGTTAATATTTTTCCCTTTTTAGAGCTCTTTCTCCTGTTTTTTTTTTTTTTTAATGGCATCGTCTTTTATTTTGAAAAAAAATTATAAAGAAATCTGATTTTATTCTGTATAGAACATTTTGTTTATAGAGTGTTGGTCCACCAAGTGATGAAAATAAGAAGTGAGGTTCAAATATTTAATTTACAATATATGAAGAGAAATTATGTCAACATTTATTTTGGTTTGGGTTTATTCACTCGTTCAACAAAAGGCTCATGAATACTATATGTCCAGGGTTGCAATATAGAGGTAAGTCATTCATGCCTGTGAAAACCAAACAAAACCAAACCCAGTGCCGTCAAGTCGATACCGACTCGTAGACTCACTCCTAAATAGCCTCAGACATCTGAACTCCATTTCTGGTCTAGGTAAACTGTAAGAGAAAAAGCCTTCAGAGGTATCTGAAAGTAAAGAATGGGATTCCCTTTTGACCCAAATCCAGCTTAGGGAGGGCAGCTTCTCATCTCAACAGCTCTGATTTCTCACCCAGAGAGTAACAATATTCTCTTAGTAGTCAGGAAAATTGTCCACCTAGGGACTGGGAGAGAAAATAGGAATAACTTAAAGTTGAGATTTAGATCTATTTCTGTTATTTTGGGCTCTTTTTTAAAATTATTCCCCAAACCAGAGTGATGACTTCGATTTTCAGAGACCATTACTCTAGAAATATTAGGTATGAGGGTTTATACAACATGAATATTGTGTATGGGAGGAAATCAAAAGCTCCAACAAGCTACATAGGAACCACAAGCATATCTTTTCTATGGCAAAAGAAAATAATAGTAATAATACTTGCAAGTAGGAGCTGCCAGTCCTTAAAGTCTCAGAGTTGAGTGGAAAAACCTGCAAGAAATAAATCAATAACTTTCAAAGTGTGGCTTTGAAAACTGAATTAATAAATAAAAATCTCCCTTTTAAGTCACTGTAATGATAAAGGTCTTACTTTCTATAACCTTGGCAAAAATAAATAAATAAATAAGTTCAGATGACAAAAAACATAAATTCCCATGGAGGAACCTTGCAAATGTTAGGCTTCAGGTCCTCAGAGTCAGTGAGGGAGGAAGAAGTAGCACATGGACTCTTCCCTTCATTTCTTTTATTAAATTTCTTAATGATTACAATCCTTTCCCTCTCCCACTATTTCTAGACAACTGGAGGATAACATCTCCATTGGATTTGGACCCTTTTCCTCCCTCCAACATGTGCTCTTACTAACTCTGGCCCACAAAAAAAAAAAAAAAGTTCAACTAATTATTTTAAGCCCTCTAACTAATGTCGTTTTCAAAACCCGTGGTACGTCAGAGGACTAGCCTTATAGGAAGAGCCGCACCATACACAACAGAAGAGAAAATGTTTTCTTGTTCAAGTGGGTTTGGCAGGTTAAAAAGTGAGGCATTTATGTTTGAGAAAATATCCTGGAATTAGAATGATTGCCCAAGAAATATAAACCCCCAAACCCTACATCCATACAATATAGATGGGAATGAATGCTTATAAGCAGCGGATTGGAGTCAACGACGGGCCCAAGCACAGTAAGAATTGTGAGGATGGTGCAGGACTGGGCGGTACTTCATTCTCTTGCCCATAGGGTCACGATACCATGAGTTGGAACCAACTCGATGGCACCTAACAACAACAAAGTCAAGTTGTCAAGAGTCAAAACTAAGAAAATCAATTCTTCTCCTTATAGATTTGTTGTACCCTCATCTCCTCTTTCAGGTAGAGGTGAAAGAAGGCAAAATGCCAAATTTTTTCATAAACATAGGTATGATAACTTCCTAAGGCAACAAGGATGTTCCTAAACTGTAATCTCTAGAGGCGCCAATGACGCGTCTCTCACCATCACAACGTTAACTTTCATCTCAGGAGAAAGAGAGCGAGCGAATGAATCATATCGCGTAGTAAGAGACAAAAGGTAAGAGGGAAAATAAATCTTCTGCCCTTTGAAAAATAATTAAGCCTGGGTTTTCATTTTCCAGGGTTTAAATTTTGATTAGTCATTAAGGATATTTTAAATAACATTTAATATTTAAAATAAAATATCTAATATTTTAAAAGATTTTAATTAAAATAATAAATAATATTTTAAAATAAAACTCTCCCTTTAAATAAATTTATTTACTTAAAATTTCCCTCCAGAAAATGTCCTAACTGCCAGGATTAAAGGAGCTCCTGGTCCAAATTCTCATGAAAGGACTGTGAATCCCAACAATAGTCCTGCCTCTGGGTTAAGATATTACCATTTCAAAGAGGGAATACAATCTTCCCTACCTAGAATCTTGGATACGGAAGTTCCTGAAGTATTAATTGATTCGTTCACTCCCTCATTCATTTATTTATCCACTCAGACATTCATTCATTCAGCAAATTTATTGGCACTTACTCAGAGCCAGAGAAATAGTAAGCTCAGGATACAGTAGTGAACAAGGGACACCCATTGTCTATGCCAATGATAGAGGCCGAGACAGCTCATTGCTGCAGTCTTGTCTTCCGTGGTTGGTTGGGTGTAAAGAATCTGAAAGTTAGAAATTAAAGACAGGCTAGCATAAATAAAATTGTCAAGGTACTTGCCTTTTCTAAGGAGCCCCGGTTGTACAGTCATTAAGCGCTTGGCTGTTAACCGAACATTGGGTGGTTGGAACCCAGCAGCCACTCCGCAGGAGAAGGATGTGGCAGCCTGCTTCCGTAAAGATTAAAGCCTTGGAAACTCTATGGGGCAGTTCTACTCTGTCCTACAGGGTCACTATGAGTAGGAATCCCAGTCTTAGAAACCCTATGGGGCAGTTCTACCCTGTCCTATAAAAAAAAAAAATTAATTCGGGATTGACGCAGTGACTTTGGTTTGGTTTGCTTTTCCCAGTATTTCTGTCCCCATTGCCTCCTTGTGCCACTGCGTCAGGAGCTCAGATCTACACATCTAACAGTAATCCTCTCAGAGCATAGCTAGAACCTACTCCGTACTATACTCCCCAAGCATTTTGCCCATTGCATTGCCGAAATAGGTTTATCTTTTTATTCTATTTTTTGAACCTGCTTTCCATGGCTTACTTGTTAAGTATATTTGATGAAACAAGATAGATATGTGGAGCGCAGATTCTCTGAGAGGAATAAAAATCATAGGTTCCAGGTATGTTGCATTAACCTGTCCAGTAAATCTCTATAGGAATAATATCTATGATAAATACAGTTTTATTCGAAAATTTGAGATCGCCTTTGCACTAGAAAAGCAGAATAATTTTCAGTTGCTAAGGACAAAAAACAGTATATTTCTTTTCCATAATAATAGGAATGACCACTTCATGAAAAGTGGCATTTTGTTTCTGCTGACATTGGAGCCCTGGTGGTGCAGCGGTTAAGAATTACAGTTGCTAACCAAAAGGTCAGCAGTTCAAATCCACCAGCAGCTCCTTGGAAACCTTATGGGTTCTACTCTGTTCTAAAAGGGTCGCTATGAGTTGGATCCGACTCAATTTTTTTTCTGACACTGAAGAAAAATGTCTCTATTTTTCCCATTACTGCCACCTGGTGGACAAAGGTGACTTCCTTGGCAAGTACATAGGAACATGTCTTGACCACTAGATGACGGCATATAACCAAGTTTTCAAAGAGCTAGGCTGAGAGTTTCATGATAAACTCAAAATTGCTTTTGCTTCTCGAAAGACAATGTTCTGTTCCTACAGAAAAGGATGAGTAGAAAACTGTTCAAAATAAGTACTCCATTCTCTTTTCCTAAAGACAAATGGAATTCCAAGTCTAAAGATGTATTCCACAAACCGGTTGATTTATTGCAGAGTAAGGAAAGCTAGCGAGGAGCGCTGGTGGCACAGTGATTAAAGTGTTCACCTGCTTACCGAAAGGTCTGTGGTTTAAAACCACCACTCCGCAGGAGAAAGATGTGACAGTCTGCTTCCATAAAGATTACAGCCTTGGAAACCCTATGGGACTGTTCTACTCTGTCCTACAAGGTTGCTAGGAGTCGGAATCCCTCCACGGCAGTGGGTTTGGCTTTTTGGAAAGACAGCTACCTGAAATTCAACTGGTAACCTAGTTTATTTTTTAAATATATTTCAAGCAAATGTATTTATTTATCTGAATTTTTCTGAAATTGTCTTGTTTAAAGCTTTCTTTTAATCAACGCTTCTTAGTAGGGAAGCTTACCTCCCCTAAGAGATTCATTAGACTCTCACCCAAGGTGATTCCAGTGACTGGTTAACCTAGGCACGTTGCTCTTTTTCTCCTGTCAAAATGCTGCCTAATCGATATGCTTTTCTATCACTTCTTTGTACTAGAATCCCCCAAAGTTTTGTCCATTGTGTTGCTAGAGTATATTTGTCTTTTTATTATATCCTTTAGACCTACACTGCCGTAGCTTCCTTGTTAAGATATATTTTTCTCTCTCTCCATCAAAATTTCACTGACAGTCCTCCCCGTAGGAATTTTACCCAAAAAATTAACAACAGCAACTTGTATCCACCGAGCGCTTATTATATGCCTGATACCATTCCAAGTATAGAATGCCAATTAACTTATTTAATCCATAGCACAAGTTTATAATAGACATGTTAATTAAACTCATTTTACAGATGAGGACACTGAGCAGAGAGGTTGAGTGAGTTTTTCTAGGTTGTTCCTATGAAAATTAGCTCTTCCTACCTTGATTTCTAGCATTCAGAATGTTGAAGACTCAGAGGAAGTGAGATGTGTGCAGAGAGCCTAGAGCAGAACCGCTGGCCTTCCTCCTTGGCCCCGGTTTTGAAACAATTGCTATTCCAGTGAACATTCCCATGAGGCAGGTGGACCACGGGCACCAAGTGTTCTTTACCTAAAGATGGTCCCATGAAGGATCTAGGTTCCTTTGGATGATGTACATCACTCTTTGCCTTGAAAGAACCTTGCAAATTCTAAGGAATGATAAGCCAAAAGGCTGGACCCAAGAAAAAAGGAAAGTTGCACTTTGCACAAGAGCAGACCCAGTTGCTTTCTGGCCACTATCAAATGGTTTAAATGTCCTAGTGATACCCCTAGAGCTATAGGAGCCTTGTTTTTATGAAAATACCAGTGGGGTATTGTGGAATAATGGGGAGGGTTCTAGCTGAAGAATTGGGAGCCCTGAATTTCAGTCCCAGCTCTCCCTCTAGCTGTCTGTGTGACCTTGGGTCACCCATTAGCCTCTCTGGGCCTTGGTTTCTCCTATTACAACAAACACATTCTCTACAATGTCTTTTCTACAATTTTTAAGGAAGTATTTTTAATTTCAAAGAAAAGATGTCAAAGCAGGTATTATAAAAGCAGGTGGCAGTCTGTTTAATTACAACTGAAACATCAGTGTGCAAATTATGAGGCATATAGAGAAGGTAGGCACAGGTAGTGATCAGATTTCGTGCTTTGATAGAACCCGGCTTCACTGCAAGGCTGAGAGTGGCATTGGTTGATGGGTGCTTGTGTTAGTTACCCTTGTCAATTGGGAACAGCTACAGGTAACGGACTGACTCTTCTAGGACAGAAGAGCAGGTAGAGACATCCTTGACCATCTTCTGAAAGTTCCTTGGGAGATCCACCAGTGATCACCACACAAAAGCACATCCAGGCTGGGCTCCTCTCCTGCATCTGACCGGTTGAGGGAAACTGTACTTACATGAAGGCACAGCTTTCTCTTAAGAACAGCCTGGATGACACGAGGTTTGCTAAAGCTGAATTGCAGCCGAACATTTTCAAGACTTCAGGTACTGGGGCAATTGTGCCCCTCTCTATATCCATCATGAGAATGCCAGAAAATGGCATGCTGCTTGATGGCGTCTCCTTGTGACCTGCTTTGGGTGGATAAAGCTATGAGGAAAGGGATTAATAAATTACACAGACTCTCAGAAACTCTGCAGGTCTGATTTTGAAGGTCTGCCTTCTTTGTGCTAAATCAGAGAATAAAGAGTGTAGCTACTCAGGTTCCCTGTTGTTTTAAGTTAGAAGGCTGCTTGGTGTATAGTTCTTCTTCTCATTCGTCAGTGACTCTGGATCTTGGGTTTGGCCCATTGTGCATTCAGAGTGTCTGCCATGCACTGGCTGGGCTACAACAGTAAACAATGCCAGACACAGCCTCTCCCTCCATGAAACTCACAGCCCAGGGGGGAAGCCAAGCATTAATAATAATAATAATTAAACTAATACATTTGAAATTAAAACTGAAATGTGTGCTATGAAGGAAGGCGGGGAACTTAATCATCTCAAGGAGACCGAAGAAAATCCCCCTGAGGAAGTGACAATTGAATTCTAATGGAATCTCAAGTAGAGAAGTCATTGGACCATAGGCCCTATGGCTAGAGAAAGCATGGTACCATGAGAAATAAAGGAAGGCTGGCGGGCTGGAATGCAGAGATGATCCACACCAAACCCAGTGCCATCGAGTCGATTCTAACTCATAGCGACCCTATAGGACAGAGTAGAACTGCCCAATAGAGATTCCAAGGGGCGCCTGGTGGATTTGAACTTCCTACCTTTTGGTTAGCAGCTGTAACACTTAACCACTATGCCACCAGGGTTTCCAAACCTGTTGCCCTCGAGTTGATTCTGACTCATAGAGACCCTATAGGACAGAGTAGAACTGCCCCATAGAGTTTCCAAGGAGCACCTGGTGGATTTGAACTGCCGACCTTTTGGTTAGCAGTCGTAACACTTAACTGCTATGCCCCCAGGGTTTCCCACAGAGATGATAGGCATTGATAAAGCTGGAGAGGTGTGGGAAAAGGGGTGACAGACTACATAGGGCCATGGAATCCATGCTAAGGATTTTGTTCTTTTTCCTGAGCCACAAGGAAGGATAAACAAGTTTCAAGCAGGACAGCGAGGTGACCAGATGTACAATTCAAAAGGCTTTCTCTGGCTAAAAAGCTTAGTCACTTCACTTCCTTAGAGAAAACACATTATTCAGGAATACAAGGCCATGTCCGGATCTTCACAGAAAAGAAAGCCTGTATCCCACAGCCACAGTCTAGGCTCCTGCACTGACCAACCAACCATTCAGTTGGTCCTGAGATTCAAAGTAGGAATCCTGTGAAAATTTTACATGTTTACTTCCGAAGATCAAAGAGCGCTATGATTTACTTGATAAAAGGACACTTAAAAAAGGAACTCAACCACAATTTCTTGAGATAGCCTGAGATTTATTTATACATTCAGTAAATAGGTACTGAATATCTGCTACGTGCCAGGCTCTCACATAGACACCAGATGTCTAATGGCAGATGAGACACCCATTGTTGACGCCCTGATGGAGTGCGTGTTCTAATGGGTGACACAAACCACAAACAAGCAAATAAATAACCACGTAATATGAAGCCAGTAGTAGTGTTGAGTGTTATTAAAATTAGTAAAGCAGGATAAAGAAATAGAGAAACAGGGGTACTAGTTTTGATAAGGTGACCAGGGAACCCATTCCTGAGTTGGTGACATTACAGCAAAAATCGGAATGAAGTGATGGAGTGGGCCGTGCAAAGATCTGAGGGAAGAACATTCCAACAACAAGTGCAAACGTTTAGACCAGGCATGGACTCAGCCTGTTAAGAGAAGAGGAAGGAGGTCATTTGGCTTCAGTGGAGTGAATCAGGGGCAAAATGCAATACAGAGTCGGGAGCCAGACACATTCTGTGGTCTCACAAAATTGGAGTCAAGGATACTTTTAGATGCACACTCAGAGTTCTTGTCCTTGTCTACACACAGCATGTAACACCAGCTAGTTGTAGTTGCAAATCATTTTTGCCACCTCTAGTTGAACAACATTTGTTCCAACAACAAAAAAAAGTCTCTATTTGCCTTTCCTTCAAAAAAATCTATCAATATCCTATCCTATCAGATTGTCCTTTCTGCCTTCTCTCTCATTCCTCTTTCAGTGGAGAGCACCAGACTGCCTTTGTGTTAATTCTCAATTGATAAAGAATTTTTTTCTTTGTGTTTGTTTTGCTTAATGTTTCTTTTTTTAGAAATTGGCACCACCGTGCACTTCAAGCAAAAAGGTATGGTTCTTATTTCTGGTTACCTTCTCTATGTTTAAAATTAAGATTTCACAGCAACATATTGTGGCTTTATATATTTGAATTTGTTTCATATCAGTAATATTCAGTAATAATTTCCATAATACATTTGCAACTATTTTACTCAAATTGTGAACTTACCCATAAAAAGTTACTGGTCCAACTCATGACCCCTATATTGCTTTTGATAGGCTATTCATTTTTAAATCTCTGGAACTGAGAAAGTTACTTCCCCCTACTTTCCTTATCTTAAGTGTCCAGGATTAATTGTTGGATAACTGCATTTTGGAAATACTCACTGTCCAATGAATGGGCTCTCTCAGAAAAGACACAGAGCCTATTATGGCCACTTGTTGGCTATTCAAATAGATAGAGTGCTAAAGGAAACAGAGGAGTATCTCTTTAAATGAATCGGTTAGGCAGTTGTATCTCCTCCTGCATCATCCTCTTCCGAGGTCATCATAGAACCTCACTCTGCCACAGTCAACCAGGGCTTCCAGACTCTGCCAGGAACTGCCTTTCTGTGCCCTTCAAACTGTGCCACATAATTTCATCAGCCACGTGACACATAATCCAGGTACTTTCCTCTATAGGGACAGTGCAATCAGGTCAATGCGCCACAAATGCGGCGCCTTATTTACAAGTCCAAGAGATCAGATTCCCTAACAGTGTTGTAGCTCAGACCAGAACCACAGAGACACTGTGTGGCCTGCCACCCTCCCCTTAAGTCCTCGTGGTCACCCAAGAGGACGGACAATGGTCTCCTTAGACGATGTCTTCCTCTTAGCGCCCTTAAAGGTATTGAGAAAACCAAGATCATTCTCAATAGTGAAAACCGATCCTTGTGCGACTAGACCATATTTGTGACTAACAGCCACAGAGATATGGGCACCTGGTTGTTTACTCCCAAGAAAGGACTAGCACCTCATTCATGACCAGCTTTAGCAGACCCTCACAGAAGACAGCAGAGAAGAGGCAGCCAGGAATATATGCAAAGGGCCATCATCATGCAGGACAAGAAGTTGTAAACTACTATCCTCTTCAGTATTTCTTCTCTCCCCAATTCCATGAGGACTAATTACATTTGTAAGTGAAGTGGTTGGTGTCACTCACTAGAACATGAGACACCTCAGGACATTAAGGTGGTTGGAGAAACAGGATACATGTTTGTTTTTAATTTCAAAGACCATCGAAATAATATAAGTGTTATAAGTACTATTAGTATTGACCTAAGATTTCAAAATCTTTCATGTCAAAATATATTACATTGTTTTGATGTGGAAAAAAAGTGATAATTCCAACTTTACTATGAGAGTACTTCAGCCTTACCAAAATCTCACTTTACAGATGGGGGAACAACGCATAAAGGTTTATGTAGGGAAAGCCTACATTTAATTTGAGGACTTAAAATAAACATAAGTGTTTCCCCTCTTCTAATCTGCTCCGAGGGCAGCGGTGGTTCGGTGGTAGAATTCTCACCTTCCATGAGGACAACCAAGGTTTGATTTCTGACCAACACACCTCATGTGCAGCCACCACCCATCTGTCAGTGGTTTTAGCACAAGAGTTGCCATGAGTCAGCGGCTGACTCGATGGCAGCTAACAGCAATCTGCTCCTGCCTGGAGGATATAGATTTTAATCCCTGATTCATTCATCCAGAAGAAGTCGTATTGGCTGAAAAGGCATAGCAGGTGATGCCAAAGTCAGTCTTATGAAGCTTCCCCTTAAATATGGCTTCCCAGAAAACCAAAGTGCCGTAGTCTGCACTTTAGATAATAGTGAAAAGAGATACTTAGGAGGTTCTGAAGATTGCTTTCTTTCTTTGGCTTCACAATTATTTTATAGGTTGCTTCTGCTTTTGTTTTATTTTCAATCATTCGAACAACTCTTAATAACTCTAAAAGAATTAAAACTCTCTAGCTTGTCTTTCCTTCTTGTATGGCTGAATTATTTACGAGAATGAATTACAATTGACCCCGAATCCTTAGTGCCTGAAAGGAATGCCGGAGGATCACTGAGGTTGTGATTAATGACCACTGTGAATAAATCGAGTCCCATATACAGGCAAGGAGCCCTGAGTACTCGGGAGAAGCAAAAGAACAGTGTTGGCCAGATTGAAATTGGCCAAGCATCATGCTCTTTAGAACAGGTGTTTGAAAAATCACCTTGTCCTTTCTTTGAGTTTTTATTGAGATTACAAAATAACTGGTTCAGGATCCTACCTCAGATTTGTAGTATAGAGGCTTGCCAGAAAATGCTGGTGTCCCTGAATTTCAGAATGGTTTTCCAGTCTTGCCTTTACGAAATCCTTTCTATAAGCAGTGCCACGGCAAAGCGCAGTCCAGTTTTCATCTTGGTACAAAGCTTCACGTACCAACCTCCTACTGGTGTTGAGAACCTTGACCTAGTCTAGTATGTTGACTCAAGGTTCACAGTCTTGCAACAACTGTATTTTGCCCTTTCAGGCCAAAGATTAAAAGACTTTGACCTCATTTACTGAACCAATGTCTTTAATCGAGGTTGTTATTTCATGCCTTTCTGTAATCTAAATTTCTATAGTTAATAAATATGATGATGCTGTCATTTTCTAAACATTTACTAGATACCACACATACGTGTGTGTACACATACATGTACTAAATTTTTGAATTCTGGTTCTATTTGCCTATCTATTCTTAAGGCTAATTTGTGTTGCAGATTCTTGCTTTCATTATATCTGTCAGGATATGAAAGCACTTGCTGAGCCTGGCCATCTGGTGTGGGAAATAGGATTTATCATTTGCATTTCCACAAATAAGCAGAAATTTCATAACTACGAACTGAAACATAATTAATGATTTTCCTGATTATTCTTCTCTGAAATAGCCATTAACTGAAGTAGTCTTCTATGCAGTCATATATATCTATAATTGCATACCCACTTGTGATGATTCTCAACTATCACCCATTTACCCTTGCATTTTTCAAGCCTATTTATTTACTCTCAAAACCAATTATGAAAAGAGCAAGTAATATAAGCACATGAAATAGCTATATGAGAGCACTTAATAAATAATTGATAGAGATGAGGAGATCTTTAACAGAAGTACAAAATGCAGTTCATATATATAATAATACTCCTATTAAGGGTAAAATTAAAGATTATTAACACAGGCACACAGATGTCCTATGTATAACTCAGAATGGCAAGGGAAAGTAACAGCTAATTCTCAATTATGTGTACTAGAAGACCAATTATACGTGTGTATATCCTTTGTGGGAGCCCTGGTGGTACAGTGGTTAAACATTCAGCTGCTAACCAAAACATCAGTTCAAATCCACCAGACGCTCCTTGGAAACTCTGTGGGACGGTTGTACTCTGTCTTATAGGGTTGCTATGAGTCAGGATTGAATCGATGGCAACAGGTTTGGTTTGGGTAGGTGTATCTTGTGTGTATGTATGAGTATGTATTTAACATAAGGAGTCCCTGGGTGATGCAAATGGTTAAGTGCTTGACTGTTACGTGTAAGGTTGGTGGTTCGAACCCACCCAGAGGCACCTTGGGAGATAGGCCTGGCAACCTGCTTCCAAAGGTCACAACCTTGAAAATCCTGTGAATCAGTTCTACTCTGCACACGTGGGTCGCCATGAGTTGAAATCTATTTGATGACAGCTAACAACATTTAACAGATATACTTTGTGTGCATGCGTGTGTGTATACGTGTATTAGCAAGAATATTATATGTGAACATGTATATGTATGTATTATGTTTTTTAATGAAGAAATTTTGCTTTGTCAAATAGTCATTATCCTTCAAATAAAATGATACAATTATGGTTCTTAGACATGCCCAGGTAGCTCTCAGCTCAAAGATGTCTGAAAGATAATCTAACCTGTCCCAGTACTAAAAGCAAGATTAAGGAAACAATTAAGCAGAATGAGACTCTTTTGGAAAATATTCCGTTTCACACTCTCCCTGGGGCAAAAGAGAAATCATTGCTGCTTAACCCTATATGGCCTCCATCTGGAAGCCTTACGCTAATTCTGGTGGTACAGTGGTTAAGTGCTGAGCTGCTAAATGAAATGTTAGTGGTTCAAACGCACCAGCTGCTCTACAGGAGAAAGGTGTGGCAGTCTACTTCCATAAAGATTACAGCTTGGAAACCCTATGGGGCAGTTCTACTCTGTCCTATAGGGCCTCTATCAGTTGGAATCAACTTGATGGCACACAACAATCTGAACATACTTTTGGAACTCTTTATCAAATGTGTCAAGCAGCTCATGCCATCTAATGTATGTAGAACAAAAAATGATAGGAAAATAACATCGTCATCAGACCAGAAGCCCTGAGAAGTTTCCATTAAGAAAACTTGAAGGTCCCAAAAGGTCAAAAAAGGCTAAAAGGCCCTGCCTTCCAGCTCCTGATGGGACTGAGATTCTCTTAAAATTTTAAAAGGAAGAGGAGACAGTTTGGAAGGGTTTTGAGCTAAGATTCAAAATACCTAGATTCTAGTACCTGGTCAACAATCATTAGCCAGGTGCTCATAGGCAGGATATGCCGCTTTGCTGAATCTTAATTCCTCATAAAAGGCACAAACCTAAAGGTAACTATAAAACCAAAAAAAAAAAAAAAAAAACCCATTGCCATTCAGTTGATTCCAACTCATAGCGACCCTATAGGAGAGAAGAGAACAGAGAACTGCCCCATAGGATTTCCAAGGAGTGTCTTGTGGATTCGAACTGCCAACCTTTTGGTTAGCAGCTGTAGCTCTTAACCACTGCGCCACCAAGGCCCCAAAGGTAACTAAAGTTCTTATTAATAGGATCCTATCGCTAAGAATCAGAATTGACGCAATGGCAACTGCTTTGGGTTTCTTTTTATAGCCACTCAGGACATTACAGAATTGATTGGTTGAATACTTAAGTTGTTTATCCTGTGCTTCCACATCTTTGCACATTGAGCTCAGGAAACCCTGGTGGCGTAGTGGTTAAGAGCTAGGGCTGCTAACTAAAGGTCAGCAGCTCTAATCCACAAGGCACTCCTTGGAAACTCTACGGAGCAGTTCTACTCTGTCCTGTGGGGCCGTTACGAGTCAGAACCCACTTGACGGCAGTGGGTCTGGTTTTTTGGTTTTATGTATAGTTATTAATTCAAAATTTGTATATACTCATATTTTATATTAAGTAATGTTTTTTCAGAGTCCCTGAATGGTGCCAATGGCTAAGCACTGGTCTACTAACCAAAAGGTTGGCAATTCAGACCCACCCAGAGAAACCTTCCAGAAACGTCGCAGCCTTGAAAGCAGTTCTACTCTGCACTCTTGGGGTCTCCATGAGTCCGAATCAACTCAAAGGCAACTAAGAACACGTTTAATATTTTTAAGAAGCATTCTATTTAGAAGTATTTCTTTGAAAATCATTTCCACCGAGATAATGGATGTCCCTCATTGTTCCTGTTTGTTTGGCTATTGTTTTAAACAAATCCAAAATGCACGTTTGACAAGTGACTCACCGGCACCCTTTCACTGTGAAGCTCCACTGTCGGTGGAGACAAGCACAGACCATGGCGCCAAACTCCTGTGTAAAAATCCCAGCACCTCTACTTGCCAGATGTATCAATAAATACTAGCTCAGTAGACATAGCCTCTCTGTGCCTCAGTTTCTCATTGTCAAACTGGGTTAGTTATAGCACCTTCCTCATAGGATGGTTGTGCGCTTATATTTGTAAAGCATTTATAATAATGCCTTATAGTGTTACGTGATTGCTTTCTGGTTTTGTTTTGTTGCTGTTGTTGTTACTTATATAAAACACAGATCAGGGTGCCAAGCTTGAATTCAGCATCTTTCCTATATTATTTTATCTCCAGATCTGGTATGTTTGTAGACATTTTTGGAAACATGAATATACCAGAGGATGCCTGCATTGCCCTTACAAACCATCATGGTTTTAAACAGACACACATACACACGCATACTCATTCATGAACATTGATCTGCACGTATGCCCTCAAAACTTCAAAGTGACCCATGATTACAGCAGTTTTTCTTTTGAACATCATTATTTAAGTATAGTCTTAACTTCTAAATTGTCTGTAGTGAAAAATGTTAACATCTTCTTCTTTTAATGAATATTCCAAAGGAGACACTGGGACAAGAGAAGTGTAGGAGACAACCCCTTCAACTGGGCCTCCAGTTTCTGCCCCAATCCTCCTCTTTCCATTGACACACAAACCCCTTCCCCACCTTCCTCGCCATTCAACTCTGTCAGACCACAACCCCACCTCCTAGTCATGTCCACATCTTGGAAACTAAGGTGGCAGCAGGAGACACGTTAGGCTGCCCCTCCATGCTGAACTCGGGGGAGTTCAAGTCTCAGCTCTGCTCCCGTTCAGACCTGCCTCCTAACCTCTCTGGCCCCAGGGGTGTGTGTGTGTGTTTTAAGTGTCAAATGAAGAGTTTGAATAAGTTCATCCCCTGCTGCCTCTAAAGATCCTACGTGTGCTTGATTATTTTCTATCTCACTGCTAAGGTGCTAAATCAAAACCAAACCATTGCCATCGAGCAGATTCCGACTCGGAGCAACCCTATAGGACAGAGTAGGACTGCCCGACAGGATTTCCAAGGCTGTAAGGGAAGCAGACTGCCACATCTTTCTCCATGAAGAGCTGCTGTTGGGTTCCAACTGCCCACCTTTTAGTTAGCCGCTAACAGCCCAGTGCTTAAACACTGCACCACCCAGGCTCCTTGCTAAGGTGCTACCCAGCTATAAATACTACTTTGAAGCCATCCCCTTCCCCTTAACAAATAAATAATGACGACTCCTCTCCTGGGAAACAAGGAAGTCATGGATTAAATTGGCCCCGTTTTTTATTGATGGAGGTGCTGTGATGAATGGCTGAGGAGGCCGTGTCTGGCTGCGGAAGGACCCTCATCATTGCTGGGAGTCTTACTGGGTGCTGGCCTCAAGGAGCTGCACCACGCGAGAGCAGGCAAGGTGGTCTAGTGACAGGAGGCTGCTGGACCATCAGAGACGTCAGCAAACAGGCAGTTTAAGCTGGTCACTGGCAAGAGCATTGTGTATTTAGAAGCGTCTCAACCAATGATACCCCTTAAGATACTCCTAAATCCCGGCAAGAGTGGGATTTAAGAAAAATGCTGCGCCCTTCTTTGGCTGCACATGCGCACTGACTATGCGGCGCTACTACCTGGCCAGGCCTTACCTCTGCTGCAGTCAGCGTCAGCGGTAACAGAGTACGGGGACGTAACTACTCTCTTCTCTCTCTCCCCTCTTTTGCCCCGCAGGACCTGGGTCGGTGAGAGGAATCAACGGATCCATCAGTCTGGCGGTACCACTGTGGCTGCTGGCAGCATCTCTGCTCTGCCTTCTCAGCAAATGTTAATACAAGTTTAAAAATAATAATTAAAAAAAAAACACACACAAGAATGCATCACACAGAATACAAAGAGAGAGTGCGCCAGCTGGGGGGGAGGCCGTTGATTTCACAAGTTTGTGTGTTTATAAATGAATGGGGAAATAAAAAAAATGAAAAAGAAAACAACATTTTACAAAAAAAAAAAAAATTTAAGTCCATCAATTAAAAACAAATTTTTTTTTTAAGACAATTCAGGGTGGGAAAAGTTCTACCAGGATCTGTGTATATCTAAGCAAATGTGCGCTGTGTAAAGGCTACATCATACTAAAGACGTCCGGGTGTTGTAAAAATAACGCAAAGAAGTACCAGACGGATATTAACCACTGCCACCACCCCTCATCCTTCCTTCATGCTTTTTCATCTGGGAGGTGGGGAGGATAAGGCCTTGCCACTGGTGTTTATATTTCCACAATCTTTTTATTCTGTTTTTTCATTGGAGCCATTGCAGACTATAGATGTAATCCATGAAGGAGTCCAGTGTTGGGCCTTTATCTGGCTTGCCTGCCTCCACCCTGTCTCCAACTTTTAAGACCATACCTTCTCCCTCCAGTGTGTTCTATCTACCCCCACCCATCCAGCTATTCCCTCTTTACCCTCCCCCTGCTTCTCTTCACCCCCACCACCCCCCTGAGCACTAGTTATGCCGCAAATGCTAGGAAGTGCCATTTTAATTGTATCCACTGTGCGCGCGTGCTTGTCCTTCTCTCACGTGGCTGAACATGTGTGTGAGCGTGTGTCTCTCTAAAGCATGCCAAGGGAATGGTCCATGTGTACATAGACTCACTGTGCTGTAGATACTGTCATGCATTGTAATTGTGAGATGCGGCTGTGACAAGTTGCTGGAGGGCGTTGGCGGGAAAGGAGGGGAGGAGCAGAGCCCCTTCCCCCAGCTTTGACTGCCACCTGACATCAGTGTGTATTCAAACCAAGCTGTGCCCCTTCCAAGGGCAGAACCCCATACTCCTTCTAGTCCAATCATCGGAACCCCGTCAGGAGTCACTCAGAATATCACTGTAAAGGAAAGTGCCTGCTGTTGATGGGTGAGCAAACAGTAGAAAAAACAGTGAGGTGAATGAGGCAAGGTAGGAGAAAAGGTTTCTGATTTCACTCTTTTTTCATGATTCTGATGGATTCATATATTTTTGGGCTTTTTACAGACTGGCCTCTGCTCTGCTTCAGGAGGGGGTAGTATCTAGCAAACCCCCAGAAACCGGCCGATCTCCAAAGGTTAATTCCCAGTGGCAGCAGACTGATGAGCCACGTAGAGCTCCCAAGCGACCCCTTGGCCCCCTCCCTAATCTTCAAATAACACTGCATTTGTCCCATCGATTCTTCTGAGCAGAGTTTGTTTCATAGTTCAGATAAAATACAGGGAGAGTGAGCAAAGAAGGAAAAGTTGGCAGATACCCAGGTCCCTATCCATATGCTGGAGATATTGTCAAAGCTCTAATACAAAGCCTAGACCTTAACAAAAAGGAATTTGCTCCTTTGAAGATTTTTGACCTGGTGTTCTAGGCTATTGCTTTATTTGGTTCCCCACATCACCTCCCTTTAGTTCCCCTGATGGTGTGTCCAACATCATTTTTCATACAGGCCCATCATTATCCTAGAGTAGGCCACTAAGAATTGCATTATAATCACCTTCCCTGCTTGCTATTAGCTTCCAGTCTTCTGGAAAAAAAAATACAGTGGGTTAAGGTGTTTAAACGTACTCCTCCAAGAGTGTTCTTGCCATTAACACTGAAATGGGAGCTAGTTTCTTAACCAAAAGAGCTGGACATCCTGTAATAAATTTAGGCAGATGTCTTAGTACCACAGAGTTTGGCATCTCCACAGGCTTTTCTTAGAAACGGTCTTGCAGAGAGAGCTAGCTCCCTGTGTGTGCGTATCTTTGTCAGGAAACTAGTCATTGCTCTAACTTATGCTATAAGAGGTATCAGACGTGGCTCAGTTTATGAACGGACAGATATTATCTTTGAGGTTATAATTGAATGTATTACATCAGAGTCCAAAGTGACATCTTACTGAGTTTTGGAACCTTAAAATTTCTTGTCACATGATATAAAACAGGAAACTTAACAACTGTAAATTAAAAGAAAAAAACTCTGAAAATTCTCTCCATATTTTTTATTGATCCAAGGCTCTTTGCAATGAGTCTCTTCTTTGCAGGTAGTCATCTCTTTGATGAGCAGCATTTTTAAGTTCTTCTAGGAGATTCTATTTCTTTTTCCCTAGAAGCTTGTCACTCTTCCCCTTTTATGACTTTTTATGATAGACCCTGAAATTCTTATCCAAGAAGATGGCTACTAAAATAAATGGGTGAGCCATCTTCCTACACACCATCAATTCATTGACAATCAGGAATTTCTCTAACAGTTTTGGTCTTCTTAGTGCAGGGAATAAAAGGTTATCATCTTTGATGATAAATGTTCCCCATATATTCAAGAGGCAGCCACACTCTTAAGTGGACACTGGAAGAGTACATGCTAACTTAAAACTAGATAGTAAGGGAGAAGCAACAGGGGTTAATTCAGGAGTCGTTTAGCATCAGCACCAGGAATGGATCCCCATGGTATATCACAGGCTTTCATCAAACTACTGGCATTCCTACTATCTCTGCTCTAAGGATAAGATTTTGGTTTTATGGAAGAAGCTTCTTCATTGAAAAGAATGTCTTTACCGTATTGGCACCATCTATTCTCTCAGTTTTAATATAATGGATCATATATTAAACATCATTAAATACATATTAAAAATTGTGGTGGCTTTGCATATAACTCTGGCAAGATGTGGGATTTTTAATTATTATTATTTGCTTATGGCTGACATTTCAGAGAAAACACTGATTCCAGAAATCTCATGTTTGAGATGTAACTAAGCAATGTGAACAACGGAGGAGAGCATCTTTTTGAGAAACGTCAAGAAAAATGTAGGGGTCAGAGGACTGTACCAAGAAATAGGGTCTCAACATGAGATTTCTAAATGTAGTTCAACATACTTCCATAAACCCCTTCAAGAATCTTGTCCACTGGTAAACAAAGCTTGAAACCCGGCACTGAAAAAAAGCCAGGTGGTTGGAAATAATATACTGAGAGGATGTAATACCTCAATTAGTCTGAACGACTCATATACTTAATGTCAGGAAAAAGTGTTCTTTTTATGCAAGATGAAACTCCACCATTCTTAAAGCAAAATCCTTAAACCCAGCTTTCAGCTGACAAAAGCAGAAATGATCTTGACCCAGGGTGCTTCCCGAGAAATGAAAGCTGCCCTAGGTTCTGTAGCTACGGATGTGGACTGGTACGGTCTGCACAATAGTTCATAAAAAGGCTTTGCCTTTTTTGGAGGGACGCCCTGGCTTGTTTAAAGACACAAAACCCCTCCAGCATAAAAGAACTAAGGCCTAGGGGAAAGTAGGTGAGTTTTCTGTTGGAAAGGATTATTCCATCAACTCTTGCCTTCTCTTCCAAGGCAGACAGCCTTCTCCCTTGTCATGGGCTTTTTTTTTTTTTTTTTTTAACTATATATGAAGATAACTGGGGCTATTCACAGAGACCTTGTAAAAGTACTCGTGATTTTCATGTTCTTGGAGGACCGAAACAAAAATCTGTTTCTCCTCCAAAAATGGGCTTACCTCCTTTGCACACAAAAACTAAACTCAGCAGGAAATTGTTTCTGAATTGTTAGCTTCTTTTTTTTTTTTACTACTCTAGAGTCACAGGCTCCATCCTCAGGTTGGTTGTGGTCTGAGTGTTTCTACTGAATAGTCTCCCTGGAAGTTCTCATTTTGTCCTTTGCAGACCTTGAATTATTTGTGGAAAAATATATATGTGTATGTAATTTTTTAAAATCTTAGCTCTACAAATGCTATATTTACAATATCGTATGTATTATAAGAAAAATCTAGCATAATGGCTTAAATTTCAAAGAAACGAAACTGCTGAATTTGGTTTACAAAAGAGCTGTGCTTTATTTAGAAAGGCATGGAGCCCCATTTTCCCACTTTGTACTTATTTATTTAAAAATATTTTCTTCTGCACCAAGTTCTGTAGATTTAACCGTGTCCTGCTTTCTCTTCATCCTCATATAACCTTTTAGGTAGATTTAGTCTTGGTTTCCAAGAACTTATCATTTTTTATAGATATGTAAAAACAGTGCTTTATATGACCTACAGAAACTATTAATATTTTATAGACAAATATGTACCACAAAAATATTGAATAAGACCCTGAGTTAAGGAGCACAAACGTGGTTTAAGAAGCCTTCTTTTTTCTTAAGTTTTTAAAATAATTCCTCTCCAAAGAGTGCATCTGCCCCAGCGGTGTAAATTTTCCATCAGAGTTGGCATAATGTCTGTAAACATCTCACTACATGCAAAATGGAGTTTTACATTTATGTGCATACTAGTGGAAGAGAAGTGAACTATTCTCATTTGCACGTAGCTATGCTGTTCAAATGCCGCCAACTGAGAGTTCAGAAAGAATTTGTTCTCACCCAGCAACGAATATCACTTTCCTCTTGGCAAGGAAGCTGGTGTTAACATTAATTAGGTTTAGGTTTAACATTTACACCAATGAAAATGTTTATGGATATTATGGAAAACTTATTTTACAATCTTGATTTCCTTTCAGCACATTTACATACTATGTGCTGATTAATAAATTAGGCACCAATTATGTATAAATCAATGTAAATTGATAGTTTATACATAATATAAACTATGTAAACTTCATTTTTCATGCAGCGCCCAAGTTCGGCTAAACCTATGAATCTTAAACAAAACAAAAAACGCATCATGGGATAGCCCACTCATCATGGGATAAAAGCCAAAAAATTCCAGAGGGTCAGTATGGGAAGAAGTGTGACTAATGGCCCAAACACGAGTTGACCTCAGCAAAAGGAAGAAGTCTGCAGGAACTCTTAAAAGGTTCATATCCTGCTCCAGTCACACAATTCAATGGCCGCCTCTTAGTTCCTTCAGACCTAAGTTGAGATTCTCCCAACTGTTGTCAAATTTGCCTCACCTGACACCAAAGCTAGTCAGATTTTCCCTGAAATGAAGAGAAGGGAAGGGAGGAGTTTTAAGACTCAGTTGTCTGTTGCATCAACTCTCAAGTCTTTTCGTGTCACTTCTTATTCACCATCTTTATTGTCTTATTTAAATAGCTCCAAGGAAGTCATCTACACCTTAATGAACAAACTATTACTCAGTGTTTATTTTCCCATTCAACAAAAACAGTGGGAAAGCTTCTTTGTCATCTTGATCCTAAGAAGTTGTTGGATATATGCCCTCTGTTAGATTCTTGAGAAATATCTTGTTGAGTCTCATCCGAGGAAATAACTACTTAATCTGATTACGTTTCTGCATATCTATCCTGAATATAACAAAGGAGGGACGGAATCAATTTAGTTGGGAGTTTCTCGTAGGCATGTCCTCTTGGAGTCTTTTTGAAGTGTTTGATGTGTTTAACAGAATGACTTATAGACCTTTTCCACAGACTGAACAACCGGTACATAAAGAGTCATCAAAGAGATGACTTCAAGGAGTGCATGGATTTTCTTCAAGGACTGCGTTATAGAAAGAAATTAGGTCAAATTAGCATTAGACTCAAAAAGTACTTCTCTACCCAAGATAAACGAAAACTTTGAAGTGAAATGGAAAGCATATTGGACTGGGAGTCAGGAGAATTGGGTTCTAGCCCTGGGTCTGGCCACAAGTAAGTTGGTCAGTCACTTGAGCCTTTTTTTTTTCTCAACCCAAAAGTGAAAAATTTGGATGACATTTTCTTTAAAATCTCTTTCAACCCTTAAACTGTTCAATTCTGAGAGAGAACTTAATACTTACATGGTGCTAAGCCCAGCAAATTGGTCCAAACAGCTGCTTGTCTTCTCCAGTTTGGTCTCCATACTAACTCACTTATTGGAAACATCACTCCATCATCTCCATTTCAAAATCCAAAACTCTCTAGAATACGGTGTCTCTGAACTGCTTCTATAACCCTGTTCTAATCAGAACTTCCTAGCAATGTGGAGAAGGGATATACTCAGATTATACTGAGAGTGTTGAAATAACTGGAGATGGTTTCCTTGTTTTTATTATAAAATCTGACTGTTGAACTATATTCTAATAACCTTTTGGAAAGGAAAACAGCCAGATTGGGTATTAGTCATGTAACAAGTGAGGAAGTTGTGCAAACGAAAGGAAACATCAGTTTTCTCTCATCCTGGGCCAAGTGCCTCATTGCAGCAAATGTCTGTCCTTGGAAACTCTTTGCTTGTACTGATGGCAATAAACATGTGGTCCCAGGTAGGTTCAAAAGGCTCTTCTGTGGGAAACAGCCAAGATAATATATTCTGTTTTGGAAGAAATTTCTAATGGCATAAGTTTTCCTACGCTTGACTTGCCGGCTATGGAATCAAGCAAGTAGATGGAAGAAAAACAGGCCTCATTTTCAAAAAGTCTAAGTTGATACCATTTAGAGAAGGCAGGTTGAAAATAAGACAAAAGTAAACATATTTTAGGAGGTTAGAGAGTGAAGCCAGTAAGAGTTATGAAAAACAAATCGGGGAGTTAATAAGGACTTACTTTCCTGTGCTATGTCCATGATGGATTCAGGACAAGCCCAATTGCCTTGATCCATTAAAGTATAGCCCCCCACTATCCTAGAGACCTTGCTTAACATCTGTCCAAAGTTATCTTTTCATTCATTGCCTCAAAGAGCAGAAGCATTTTGAGTCTCCTGTGCACTATAGAGCAAGGTTCATTCAGAACCTCCCAGCATTGGTATTAACTCTTTGTGTAGGTAAGAAAGACAGAGTGTTTAGAGTATTTAGGATGCTCCTTTACATGGGAGAATGACTTGCCTGTGGAGCAGCTCCAAACTTCCTTGTTTATTTCAGAGGTGCCTCTTTTTGGGTAGTACTCCTGAATCTAATCCTGCAGCTACACTCTCCTCTGTGCAAGCCCTCTCTAAGTCGGTGCAGGCTAAGAACCTTCTTCTTGCAAATGAAAAAAATGCCTCATACTACTAGCTTCATGGCACTCAGCCCAATTCCAAGCTACTTGGAGTTTTTTTTTTTTTTTTTAATCCATTTCCCTAAGTCTTTACTCTTCACCAGAGAATGTAAATGGCTCATCCTGGTGAATTGTGGCCAAGTTCTGCTCCTTAAGCATTTACTGGGAAGGGTGTAAAGGGGAGGTTAAAGGGAGAAGATGCTGAGGGACTGAAGCATGGGGGAAGCTTTCAACTTCCTCCCACCTACCCCTCCCAACACCTACTTCACACTCTCTTTCTCATTGCTTAATTAAAGGGTATATGAATCCTGCTCTTGATTAGAATTCTCCCTATTAACAATGTTTTATATATATATATACATATATATATATATATATATATATATACATATTCCTTTTTTCAGCCCAGTAGACATGAACTGAATTTCCCTTGACAACACAAACACATGGTCATTTTTAGGTTTGGGTTTTATGTCACTCAAGGTATTTTATTTTTGTTTATTGGCTGGATTATTTCCCCTCTGGATACTAGCTCTGTGGAGGAAAATAAAAGCGCAGTGTGTGTAAAAAAAAAAAAAAATTAAAATAAAAAAAGCTTTTTTCCTTTTCTTTTTAAATGTATTTAAATTCTGTTTTTCTCTTCTGTTACTTTACACGTATGAATGCTCTGCTCTTCTGTGATCTTAAAACAAAATGAAATAAACGTGAAAAGGAGATGTGTCTTCACTGACCTGAGTTGGTGATCTTGTGGTTGACTGCACTGCTTCTTGGAGGTTTTCATGAATAAGATAGGAAATAAAGTCAATGGTAACAAAAATCACGTGAGAAAGTGGTGGGCGACATGCTGAGGATTTGCTTGAAGGCTCTCTAACAAGTCTCATGTATCAGAGAAAGGAACATGATCTTTACAATAATTTTCTTCATCTAAGCAAAGAGACTCTCTGAAAGCAATTTTCTCTTTCTTCAACGAAAGATCTAAAGGAATACGCACAGGTTACGACTGGGAGGCTATAGATAAAGCATTAAGAAGTTTCTGATTGTCAGACTTGGATGAGATCATGGGGACACGATACCAAAAAACATGATGGAGTACACCTACCTTTTTTTAGGCCTTATCTGTAAGGGTTAGTTTTAATGAGCTCCTTCCTGAAAGCAGTAGGAAGAATTAAATTATCTTCTAAAGCAACTTATCGTTTCTACTTACAAAAAAGCAGTTTGTCTTCTATTCTTGTTGAGAGCTATTATCTTCATAAAATGTTCTAAGAATCTCTTTAGAATCTCAATAGCATCTCCCCGGACCAACAGGAGATGAGAAGTAAGCAATCCACAATCCAAAGAGGTGAGGTTGACTGATCATATATCAGAAAGGGTTGGGAGGGTCTGAAGTCTGACTTTTAGGAGTTAAATTGGGTCTAAAACACCTCTCAGAGGACTCATCAAGCATGGGGTGGCTGGAGGAGGAGAAGGGAGCATTTGCACTCGTGCTCACCTTCAGTAATCAGCAAAGGATTTCAGACAGAACTGAAATACCTGGTCCCTTTGGCTCACAGAGACAGCTTAAGGGCCCAACATCCTCAAATTTGAATTTTGTATAAAATGCTGAAAATGCCCTTCCATCACCAATCTTGTGAAAAAAACTCACTTGAAGTCTCAAGTAGCATTTTCCCCAGCTGTCCCAAGATTTATACATAAAACCTGTGAAAGCCTGAACCTGTGTAAGGCAGAAACCTGTCAGAGAAGGTGAGTTCAAATATTTTCTACTGCAGAGAGAGCCATAGGAAAGTAGTGACTGTACCCTGTCAAAGGTGGAAAACTTGCGAGACCTGGAAAAACAAGGCAGTCCCATCGAGTTCCAGCTCTCACAGGTTTCACTGTATTTCTTTTAAGCCACAGAAGCTTCAGATTTAGAAAGTTAAACTACCCTGAGGCTTTGCTATCATTAATGCTATCGTTAGTTCCTTCTATCACAATCCCACTTGCTATTCCTTTGTATGTTCATCTACTTAAATAGTACTTGAGAGCTGGAGAGAAACTGAGTCTACGCTTCTAACCTCTTAAGGAAAGGACTATGTCTTTTTCACTCCTGTGATCCTTTCGGATCTAGCATGGCATCATGCTCATAGCACAGGTTTAACAAATATATATCAAAATAGAATTGAGTTGTGTTTAGTTCAACCAAAAAACCTACCACATGTGGAATTCTTTTCTATCAATCATTATAACCTCACCATAGCTGTGGAAGTTTTCTAAATCTGAGTCTATGAAACAAATAGTACCATTCTCCTCCCTCGTCCAAAAGAAAATTGCTATACAAATGTGGAAAACTTGGCTGCCTGTAAGCCCAAGACTGAACTCTTCATGTTGTGTTTGGTGTGAAGGAGAAAAGATCTTTCATTCCTAAATTCTCTTCTACTCTCTGGACTGGCTATGTTAGCTGATTGGAACAGCCTTTGTTCAGTCCAAGTTATGTCCTGGCCAAAGAATCTCAAAAATGTTGAGGATCTATGGAGAACCCTGGGAACTGCCTGAGAACATGCATTGGGGTACATCTTCTAACTTATTTCTCCTTTCACAGCCCCAAACATTCTCAATGAGAAGGCACTGGCTTACTTGCCATGTGCTTTTTAAGCATATTAGATTTTACCCCTTAAGACAGTGCAAAATGTTGACTAACCATGTTATCTTTACTTTGTGTCATGCCATCTGCTCACTCTGCTCCTTTCTGGCTTCTCAGATCAAATTAGGAATCCAATGATCTAGTAACAAAGTCTCCTATTTTCCAGAGAATCCAAGAAGGTGATCCTGCTAGTGGGAACAAACAACACAAGTAGACCCTGATTAGAAACCCATGTCTGGGGAAAGGATGTGGCTGAGGGAAATGGTGCAGTTACAGCCTTGGGAAACTCCAGCTTAAGTCATCAGAAGTTCCCAGGCAGTTGACCAAAAAGTGACATAGCACTCTCTCAGTTGCTGTGACCACAGGCACCATCCAAAGACTTCTACTGTGCTGATCCTTTGACTCCAGATCCTTGAACTGTGAACATACCTCTCTGTTCTTTTATTATTTTATGGCTCTTAACAATTAACTCAGCCTGCGCGACTGAGTTTTTGCCTTATTCTTAATGTTTAAAGCACCCGGCTACTAACCAAAATGCTCGAGGTTTGAGTCCACCCAAAGGTACTTTGGAAGAAAGGTCTGGTAATCCACATTCAAAAAATCAGTCACAGAAAACACTACAGAGTACAGTTATACTATGGCACACATAAGTCTACCATGAGTCGGAATTGACTCAACGGCAACTGGTTAGTTAGCTGGTATTAACATATAACCCCCCAAATCCTGTACTAGCAATCATGAGGTTGTACAGACTTCAAGTAGCACTGGTTCACTCAGATATAGTAATATTTGACCAAATTCTTGAGGGGGGAAAAAAACAATCACTGAACTAAGAGGACTCAACAGAGAAACAACCAAGAATCCCTTCTGGGTGAACATGTTGCCTAGGTGCATGACAGCTGGATGGACACTTGAAAAAGCTTCTTATAAACATGATCCTTAAGTCTGGTTGACCCCTCTCTACTATGTCTTTCCTGACTCAGGCCAGCTTCACTGCCCTGAACCTGCCTAGAAGTTAGGCAAATCATGTAGCCCAGCCAAGAAGTAAATGAGTCAAGAGGAGGCATGAGTCACGTAAGTCAAATACACATGGACACTCCCAAGACACAAATGTTTCCCTACCCTGCCCCCCACTCTCACTATGCTTTCGTGTTCTAAGACTTGGAGAACCTGTCTCAGAATATAACTGCTGATGTAATGTGGAAAGACACAGAGCTCTTGTTATGCCTCTGTTCATTTGTTTTGAAAACACTATCTTTCGGTGGGAAACCCAAGTCAGGGTTCTCCTTGTTTTTTCTGGAAGGTAAGATTCTTATTCCTAAATAGCAACATCCTGGTATTTTCCCCTCTTTAATCCTAATTTGTGAAAGAATAATGGTATTTTCAGGAAGACAAGATATTTTTTAACAACTAGCTGGACTCCAAAGGAACCCAGTTACCGCACTCTGCCTCGCATCCTAAATGAACACTGAGAAGAGACGAGATGAGCACAAAGGAGACTTAGTCTCCAAGCATGGTCAGTATTCACGATACAGTGTGCAGTCCCTGGGCTGCTGGGAACAGGAAGACCAGCTTTCTCCTGAGTTCCTTTTTTTGTTGCTCTTGCCTATACACACCAGATCTTAACCAGAATGAACTTAACTTTTTTCCTGTTTAAAGAAATAGGGAATAGACTTTTCACCTTCCCAAAATCCTTTGCAAATAAGAAGCAATAAAGCAAAGGTTAAAACAAAAATTCCTGGTGGATACAGTCACTGTTTTCATTAACATTTTGAATGGTTATTTTTTAATGGTACATTTAACTAAAGCTAACTTACCCACGGGAAGAGAACGTGGCCATTATGATCAGCATCTGTTGAACAAACCGAGGCTCCACGTTTGGTGATGCGTGATTATAACACCAGGGATATTACATGTTAAACAGCAGGCTCATTAGCATTAATTTCTGCATTTAGTCCCACTCAAAATCTCCTGTATCTATAACATTTGCTAAATACATTATTGTTTTTGAAATAAGTACACCCTCAAGTATTATCACATAAGTAACAACGGAACTAATCCAAGACAGGCGTGTGTGATGTAGTTATGAGTAGAAGAAAGGAAATCTAAGGATGTTAACCCTGGCCCACAATTTGGAGATGGAAAGCCACCACTTGTTGACATGGTGTAAAATTCAGCCTGAAAACACAGAGTCACGAAGCAGGGTATGGCAGCTGTAAGGTCACTTCAGAGAAGGTAATAAGTTGTTAAATGGGAGTGTCGGAAAAGACTCTGGAAATGCGTGAATATACAGAGGCCAAACGCCATGCAAGGAGCCCTGGTTGCACAGTGGTTAAGCGCTCAGCTGCTAACCAAAAAGTCAGTGGTCCAAACCCACCACCATTCTGTGGGAGAAAGATGTGACAGTCTGCTCCCATAAAGATTACAGCCTTGGAAATCCTATGGGGCAGTTCTACTCTGTCCTACAGGGTCTCTATGACTCAGATTCTACTCAACGACAATGGGTTTGGTGGTCGCTACTTTATTCCTTCATCCATTTGCCATTCATTTACAATTCTTTATGAAGAGACTGGAGTCTGTGGGTGGTGCTAATGCTTAGTGCGCTCAGCTCTTTGAAGGTTTGAACCTTCTCAGAGGCTCCTGGGAAGCAAGCCCTGATAACCTACTTCTGAAGAATCAGCCACTTGAAAACCCTGTGGAGCACAGCTCTACTCTGACACACGTGGCATACTGCCATGAGTTGGAGTTGGCTCAAAGACAACTGGTTGCAAAGAGACTACTTTGTACCAGGCACAATCTAATTCAGTTGCTCCTTGAAGGGAAGCTCCTGCCCTCATGGAGCTCACTGTCTGCCTGGGAAAACAGACACTAATAAAAGATTTATAAGGCAACCCTTTCGTGATGCAAATAACGACCCTTTCATAGTCCTGCCATCCAACTAAACAGACTATGCCTAGAGCTGTGTTTGCATCAACAAAGTGGAATCAGGGTCACTAAAAGGTGGGGCTTGAGAACCCTGCTCTGTGAACCCTTTACTATGTACAATGCCCAATCCTTCCTTTTCTTCCTAAACTATTTCATTCTGAACTGTGCTTCCTGCTCCTGCCTCTCGGACGTGCATAGCGGCGCACACACAGACACACACATACTGGTCTCCATGGCAATGCGTCCTCAACTGTAGGCTCCATACTGTCCTTCCTTGTTATCCCCTTTGGAATTCTCCACACCCCACTTATTATCAGTCACTGCTCTCTTGTCAGCATATCATTCATTTAGTCATTCATGACCCAAATATGTGTGGGTCTTTACTATTTCCCAGGCATTGTACTAGGTGCTGGGATACACTAGTAAGTGAAAATGAATATTGTTTCTATCTTCATCCCCCTAAACTTACTCAAATTTCAGATGGAAAAGGATGTTTTGAAAGAATAAGTGAAAAGAAATTGTGGCAGAAAATCATCATTGCATATTGAAAGAAAAGAGAGGAAGGCTCTAATGGAGCGGGGATGATAGGTCTGCCAAGGAAAAATATGTGAAAGCTGATTCCATCCTTACAAAGGCACAACAACCTATTGAGGCAAGACCAATCTAACTCTCCCCATTTGATAATGACCTTGTTACACAAAGGTTTTGTATTTTGAGGGCGCAGCACGCACACTTTTCTCTTCCTGTTGCTTATCTGCATCCATTAACCAAAATGATAAATGGTTTCTCTCCAAGCTGCATTCCTACCCTTGAATATCCCTGACATGTCCCATGATAAGGCTGTAAATATGGAGGATGGCCAGCCCCTGACAGTTCTCTCTAAGTGAACTAAGTAATGCTGACCCGCAAAATGCCATCCCCTACATTTAATCACACAGATTGATAATCGTAACTCGATATGGCAAAATAAGCTGTATTGACCAAAATATCTTCATGCAACCATTTGTTGTGGTAACAAGTTTGGCCATTATTGCACTGCCCGTGCTGATATGCACTGATTCATCTCCTACTAAAACAGCTTTTTGAAAAGCAAAGACGTCACCTTGAAGACTAAGGTGCATCTGACCCAAGACATGGTATTTTCAGTTATATCGTATGCATGTGAAAGCTGGACAATGAATAAGGAAGACTGAAAGATTGCTGCTTTTGAATTGTGGTGCTGGCAAAGAATATTGAATATACCATGGACTGCCAAAAGAACGAACAAATCTGTCTTGGAAGAAGTACAACCAGAATGCTCCTTAGATGCAAGGATGGCAAGACTACTTCTCACATACTTTGGACATATTGTCAGGAGGGATCAGTCCCTGGAGAAGGACATCACGCTTGGTTAAGTAGAGGGTCAATGAAAAACAGGAAGGCCCTCAACATGATGGATTGACACAGTGGCTGCAACAATGGGCTCAAGCATAACAACTATTGTGAGGATGGCACAGGACGGGACAGTGTTTCGTTCTGTGGTGTGTAGGTAGCTATGAGTCAGAACCAACTCCACAGCACCTAACAGGTGAGGTTGATTTCCTAGGGCTGTGCCCTTCTAAGGATTGATTGTCTTCTGAGTCCCTAGAGTCATTTTTCCTCTGTCCCTGCTGAATAGAGTTAATGTTAGCCTTCAGCCTTGACTCAGGGCAAAGAAGACAATTTAAAAGGGAGAGAAAAAATGGATATTTCTATATCTCAGGGTCTAAACTGTGTGGCCATTCCAAGCTGCCAGTCTCTACAAGAATGTCATGCCATTTCTATGGCCCATCAATTTTAAGAACACCCAGACAGCAGAAAGTGAGAAAGAGGTTGATCGTGAATTCTGGATAATAATACTCTCAGAAGGGAAAACTTCCCAATTCTCAGAAGGAGAATTTCTAGTTTAATAATTTGAATGTTCCATGACTCATTTTTGTGTGTTTCTCTCCCATCTCGTCATTGGCCGTTTGTGTGTGATTTCATATGATGGTTTTTCTCTGCTGTGGGAACCCAGAACACTGAGTACCATATAGGTTTGTAATCACCATCTCTCCAGCAGACAAAATAAGTGACTGGGGCCTTTTCAGCTTTTTCAGAGAAACAAGTGTAAGGCTGTTAGTCCAATTCTAGCTCTTGCTGCATTTCTCCTGGGAATAACTCCACAGCAAGTTCAGCAATCTCTTCCCTGAAAAATCTCAGGACCCAAACGAAAATAATCCAGTTCATACAAGCAGCTGGAGCATTTGAACCTTTCTTCATAGCATGGCTAGTTTGATGAGGCCAGGGCAAGGGAACCAATGAATCGGGGTGCCTTGGTGAAGCGCTTGCATTATTTTGCAGTGAAAGTATATATCTGACTCACCAGAATGCTAAATGCAGATTCCTGGTGCTTGCTCCTGACCTACTGCCTACTGAATTAGAACTTCTGGGGTTGAGGCCTAGAATCTTCTTTTTTAAAGAGTGCCCAGTGTGATTGTTCCTAGTTTGGGAAACACTGCTTTAGAAAGATATTTAGGATGACTAAAAATGGAAATAGACTGACAGATTTTGTTACCATAATTATTGGAAAATAACTGATCAGAGCCATAGATCATACAATATTATGTTTGGAATACACCCTTGTTGTCATTTCTTATACCCACCAATTTAAAAAATAGGAAACAACAGAGCCCAAGGAAAAGTACAGTTTTTTCGACTTCTGTGTTGGAGTTTGCTCCTGTACACTGGGGGTCAGCAAACTTTCCATAAAAGGCCAGACAGTAAATATTCCAGGTTTCGTGAGCCATACAGTCTCTGTTGAATTACTCAACTGTGCCGTTATAACCGGAAGCAGCCATATACGATATATAAACAAATGGCCCTACCTATGTCCCAAGAAAGCTTTATTTATGGATGCTGAAATTTGACTTTTATATCAATTTCCTGTGTTACAAAATGTTCTTATTTTAACTTTTCTTCACAACTTAAAAATGCAAAAAACATTCATGGTTTATGGACTGTACAAAAAACAGACTGCAGATGGGATTGGACCCCGGGCCATAAATTGACATCATCTGCCCTGTATCTTTAATTGATTCCAACTTAAGACAGATTTGGAAAAGAAGAAACAGCCATCTCAGGGAATAATTCTTCCCTTCCTCTCTTTTTCTGGTTATCAATAAAACAGTAAGATAGTCTTATAAATGTCTGTGCCAAGCATTACAAGATTTTTGTTCAGAAAAGACATCTGGGTCAAAATGCCCGCCTTACATTTTACAAGTGGTTCACCAGACATAAACCCATTGCCATTGCCATCGAGTCAATTCCGACTCATAGTGACCCTATAGGATGGAGTGGAACTGCCCCATAGAGTTTCCAAGGAGCGCCTGGAGGATTCAAACTGCCACATAAGGTTTCCAAGGAGCGCCTAGTGGATTCAAACTGCCAACCCTTTGGTTAGCAGCCATAGCATTTAACCACTACGCCACCAGTGTTTCCTCACCAGACATAAAGACAGTTACTCAGAGTCTAGGAGGTAAAAACCCTCTTAGATAGTCGTGGCAAAAAGAAAGAGGCTAAAAAGAAAGAAATTAACATTTAATGAGTGCCTACTGAGTCTGGGGAAACCCTGGCAATATAGTGGTTAAGAGTTACAGCTGCTAACCAAAAGGTTGGCAGTTTGAATCCACTAGGCGCTCCTTGGAAACCTTATGTGGCAGTTCTACTCTGTCCTATAGGGTCGTTATGAATCAGAATTGACTCAATGGCAATGGGTTACTGCGCCTGGGCACTGTTCATCATATGCAAAACCAGGGAACTAGAATATGCAAAAGTAGTGAATATTGACAGTAAGAGCATGTTTAAGTTATTCTTACTAGTTAATTATTATTAATCATGTAATGGTACTTTCCTGAAGAGTTGCTTCCCCTTTACTTTTTAGTATTGTCTTATGTATTATGCTCCGTTGTATCTTCCAGCACAGTGCTTGAAATGTAATTGTTGTCAAATTAAATTTTCTACTACTTTCTATGGTAGCATAATGGTTAAGAGTTACAGCTGCTAACCAAAAGGTAAGCAGTTTGAATCTACCACACGCTCCTCAGAAAACCTTTGGGGCAGTTCTACTTTGTCCAAGAGGGATGCTATGAGTTGAAATCAACTCGAAGGCAGTGGGCTTGGGCTTTCTATTATAAGATGAGACACTCATTAAGTAGAGCTTTCCAAAAGGAAAGCCATTCTTTCTGTATTTGTCTCCTGTTTTTTATTTTTAGCATGCAGTAGAGGATTTCAGCTTTATGAAGAACCCAAGGGATGACAATCTCCTGACCTTATTTTCCTTTTCACTTACAGTTATCAAAGTTTGGACACTTGGCAGCTGCTCTATACAACAGCCACACTCTTCACCATCCCTTTAAATTACTTGATTTTAGTTTTTCCCTTGAGCTTAATTGCATTGATTGGTTTCTCTCGTGCCTATTTCAATGGTTTTCAAACGATGTGCTAAGGAACACTGATGTTCCAGAAACTGAACTTAGATGCTTTGCTGCTAAAATGAACTCATGCAATTCATTTCCTGATTTGTAGGGCGTAAATGTTACTGAGTAGAATTTTGTTGACCAAAGATTGTCCCATGAAACTCTCTTACATGTTTTGGTGTCTGCTGCCCTCTTTCTAAATTAGAATCTAAAAACATACTGTAGGACTGGGCATAAAATCACATAATCATATGTCTTCCTTTTTTGTATTTGGATTTTTTGTTCAACAAAGACTACTGTGATTTTCAGGTGGTCTGCAATTTGAACAAGAGCGAGAGCCTATGTCCTGGATTGTAATTTGAAAAACTTATTAGTGTATTCCCCCAGAAAAGGAAGACTAAATCTGTAGGATTTGGATTCAATCTGATGAAATTACATTCAAAATTTCTCGGAACCAAACATCATTTTAAATATGTCTGGAGTTTCATATTTCCTACCCGTTAGTGAAAAATATATTTCCATACATTACAGGAATAATTTTACATTCCTGTTGACCCAAACTCAGACACCTAACTTTCTTCACCTGTCCATGCACATTTTGAACACACACACACTCCTTTGTTTATTCCAAATACCTCTGAACTTCCAACTGCTTTCTGATATTCCTATCTGCTTCAAGGAGAGAGGGATAGATTTCTCAATGACAAGAGTTTGAACTGTGTGTGTGTGTGTGTGTGTGTGTGTGTTGAGGTGGGGGATCAAGAAGCTAACTGTTTTAGAATTGCATTGTCTTATGATTAGGAAGAAGGACCCGGCAGTCTACTTCTAAAAAGCATTAACCAGTGAAAACCTTGTGAATAGCAGCAGAACATTGTCTGATATAGTGCTGGAAGATGAACCCCCCAGGTTGGAAGGTACTCAAAAGATGACTGGGGAAGAGCTGCCTCCTCAAAGTAGAGTCAACAATAATGATGTGGATGGAGTAAAGCTTTTGGGACCTTCATTTGCTGATGTGGCACCACTCAAAATGACAAGAAACAGCTGCAAATATCCATTAATAATTGGAACCTGGAATGTAAGAAGTATGAATCTAGGAAAATTGAAAATGATCAAAAATGAAATGGAATGCATAAACATCGATATCCTAGGCATTAGTGAGCTGAAATTGACTGGTACTGGTGGTTCTGAATCAGATAATCATATAGTCTACTATGCCAGGAATGACAACTTGAAGAGGAATGGTGTTGCATTTATAGTCCAAAAGAGTGTTTCAAGATGTATCCTGAAGTAGAATGCTGTCAGTGATAGGACAATATCCATACGCCTACAAGGAAGACCAGTTAATACGACTATTATTCAAATTTACACACCAACCACTAGGGCCAAAGATGAAGAAATAGAAGATTTTTATCAGCTGCTGCAGTCTGAAATTGATCAAACATGCAGTCAAGATGCATTGACAGTTACTGGTGATTGGAATGCGAAAGTTGGAAACAAAGAAGGATCAGTAGTTGGAAAATACGGCCTTGGTGATAGAAACAATGCCGGAGATCGAATGATAGAATTTTTCAAGACCAATGACTTCTTCATTGCAAATACCTTCTTTCACCAACATAAACGACAAGTATACACATGGATCTCGCCAGAAGGAACACACAGAAATCAAGGTGACTACATCTGTGGAAAGAGACAATGGAAAAGTTCAGTATCATCAGTCAGGACAAGGGGCTAGGGGCTGACTGTGGAATAGACCATCAATTGCTCATATGCAAGTTCAAGCTGAAACTGAAGAAAATCAGAGCAAGTCCACAAGAGACAAGATATGACCTTGAGTATATCATTTTTTTTTCTTTATATCCCACCTGAATTTAGAGACCATCTCAAGAATAGATTTGATGCATTGAACACTAGTGACCGCAGACCACACGAGTTGTGGAATGACATCAAGGACATCATCCAAGAAGAAAGCAAAAGGTCATTGAAAAGACAGGAAAGAAAGAAAACATCAAGATGGATGTCAGAGGAGACTCTGAAACTTGCTCTCGAACGTCAAGCAGCTAAAGCAAAACGAAGAATTGATGAAGTAAAAGAACTGAGAAGAAGATTTCAAAGGGCGGCTTGAGAAGGCAAAGTATTATAATGAGATGTGCAAAGAGCTGGAGATGGAAAACCAAAAGGAAGGAACACGTTTGGCATTTCTCAAGCTGAACGAACTGAAGAAAAAATTCAAGCCTCGAGTTGCAATAGTGAAGGATTCTATGGGGAAAATATTAAACGACGCAGGAACCATCAAAAGAAGGTGGAAGGAATACACAGAGTCATTAGACCAAAAAGAATTAGTTGATGTTCAACCATTTCAAGAGGTAACGTATGACCAGGAACCGATGGTACTGAAGGAAGAAGTCCAAGCTGCTCTGACGGCATTGGCAAAAAATAAGGCTCCAGGAATTGATGGAATGTCAATTGAGATGTTTCATCAAACAGATGCAGCACTGGAGGTACTCACTTGGCTATGCTAAGAAATATGGAAGACAGCTTCCTGGCCAACTGACTGGAAGAGATCCAGATTTATGCCTATTCCCAAGAAAGCTGATCTAACCGAATGTGGAAATTATAGAACAATATCATTAATACCACATGCAAGCAAAATTTTGCTGAAGATCATTCAAAAACGGCTGCAGCAGTATATTAACAGGGAACTGCCAGAAATTCAGGCTGGTTTCAGAAGAGGACATGGAACGAGGGATATCATGGCTCATGTCAGATGGATCCTGGCTAAAAGCAGAGAATACCAGAAGGATGTTTACCTGTGTTTTATTGACTATGCAAAGGCATTGGACTGTGTGGATCATAACAAACTATGGATAACACTGAGAAGAATGGGAATTCCAGAACACTTCATTGTGCTCAGGAGGAACCTCTACATAGATCAAGAGGCAGTTGTTCGGACAGAGAAAGGGGATACTGATTGGTTTAAAGTCAGGAAAGGTGTGAGTCAGGGTTATGTTCTTTCACCATACCTATTCAATCTGTATGCTGAGCAAATAATCCGAGAAGCTGGACTATATGAAGAAGAACGGGATATCAGAATTGGAGGAAGACTCATTAACAACCTGCATTATGCAGATGACACAACCTTGCTTGCTGAAAGTGAAGAGAACTTGAAGCACTTACTAATGAAGATCAAAGACCACAGCCTTCAGTATGGATTACACCTCAACATAAAGAAAACAAAAATCCTCACAACTGGACCAATGAGCAACATCATGATAAACGGAGAAAAGATTGAAGTTTTCAAGGATTTCATATTACTTGCATCCACAATCAACAGCCATGGAAGCAGCAGTCGAGAAATCAAAAGACCCATTGCATTGGGCAAATCTGCTGCAAAGGACCTCTCTTAAGTGTCGAAGAGCAAAGATGTCACCTTGAAGACTAAGGTGCGCCTGACCCAAGCCATGGTATTTTCAATCACATCATATGTATGTGAAAGCTGGACAATGAATAAGGTAGACTGAAGAAGAATTGACGCCTTTGAATTGCGGTGTTGGTGAAGAATATTGAATATACCACGGACTGCCAAAAGAACAAACAAATCTGCTTGGAAGAAGTACAACCAGGATTCTCCTTAGAAGCAAGGATGGCGAGACTGCATCTTACATACTTTTAACATATTGTCAGGAGGGATCAGTCCCTGGAGAAGGACATCATGCTTGCCAGAGTACAGGATCAGCAGCAAAGACGAAGACCCTCAACGAGGTGGACTGACACAGTGGCTGCAACAATGAGCTTGAGCATAACAATTGTAAGGATGGCTCAGGACCGGGCAGTGTTTCGTTCTGCTGTGCGTAGGGTCACTATGAGTCGGACCTGACTCGACGGCACCTAACAACAGCAACAACAGGATTAGTGTGGATCCATGTTCTAAGCAATCTTCAACTGGCCACACCACAGCATGTATAGTAAACAGGAAAACTCCAATCATTACCCCTTCCCCCCTTTCTTTGTCTTGCTAAACACAAGCTTGCTTTGAGCAAATTTTTCAGGATGTCGCAGCAGGTGGTAGCTCCATCCACTGAACTAGCCGGAGCTACTCCTTGAAGCATGTGCAGATTGAAAAAATCATATCCTTCAACCGACCCCCAGACTGGATTGTCACTGGAAGGAATGATATTTCCCAGCCCATGATTTCACCCGATTCCATTTTAGAACTGAGGGGTGGCACCACAGACACATCTAACGGAAGATGATTTAATATTTGGAACCCCAAACAAGGGCATGGGAGGGCTAAGGGTGGAAAGTTCCAGGTACCAAGCCCAACCCCTGATGCCATCAGCAACAAAAAGCTCCCCAGCCCCCTCAGACGGTGAGCGCGTGGCCTTATGGTTACTAGACCCCATGCGCTCCTTGTATATGCAGACAATAAACTTGCCACTTTCTGTTTCCCTTGCAATTTAGTGTCCGTCTTATTTCAACCTGCTAATAAGACAGGACAAGGACCCGAGTGTCGTTCTGTTACAAATGTGCAGCTGGCACTCCCCTTTTGCACACAAAGGGCAGATAGCTCCTACCCATGACAACATTCGACAACTCTCTAGATAGATATTCCAATAGGTAAGAGTTGAACATGGGACAAGACTTTTTCCTTATGCCTGATGTGCAGAGAGTGCCTTGCTGACCTAAGCCTAAACCCCAACCCTTTAGACCACCTGGGACTATATCAGGACCGGGGATACTAGCAAAAATCATATTTTAGACCTTCCAAGAGGACTGAAGTTTATCTCCACATGGCCGGGGAAAACCACACCAGCCTTTTGGGAATCTTGACCTTTTCTATACCCAGCTGCCTTTCCAATCATGTATTCATCTAGTTATTTATGTACAGGTATGTAAAATGATTTATTTTCTGGTGATATCTGTGAGTCTATTTTAGGTTTTTGTGATTCTGACAGCATTTTCTTTCTGCCTTTATTCTTCCCCATGTTCAGTTTTGCTTGATTTCTTCTTATAATCTCCCTGTGCCCTACTCCATTTCCTCCTTGTTTGCTTCAGGGCTTCTGCCTCATGCTTCTCTGCGTTCACTCTTTCCCTGTGGTCTCCTCTGCCGTTAACACAGCAGGTCAGACAACAGTTGCCCGAGGGCACTGCTCCAGTTGCCGTCAGTGTAAAGCCAACTGGAAAAAGAGGTGATTTGAGATGCTGAATTTTTTTCACCTTGAAATTGCAATGTTTGAAATTGCAATGTTTATTAGACTAGGAACTGAAAATTGCATCAATATATGCTAAGTTGAGATACTGACACAATCAGGCTTAGCCATCTGGAAATCAACAGTGTTTTAGAAGAGTGGACAAGCAAGGGGAAACTGATGCGGTTCTGAAAGCCTAATAATTTACTGAAAAAGTTGCAAGACCTCCCACTCAGAATTTACACAATTACCTCATGAAAAACTGGATTGTCATTGTTCTCATCAAGTCTAAGGATCAGCAAGTTTAAAAGATCACCTAGCATGACCTTAAATGGACCAAAAAACTTTTAGTGTGCTTTATACCTAGTCAAGGTCTGACTTATCTGTATATTATGAGCCATGACCTTTTTTTTTTTTTTTAATCTGTAACATGGATTCAATTGAGTCCCCTCGAAAATATGTGTCAACTTGATTAGGCCATGGTTTCCAGTACTGTGTGGTTGTCCTCAATTTTGTGATTGTAGTTTTATGCTAAAGAGGATTAGGGTGGGGTTGTACTCAGGTCACCTCCCTCATCCAAGGTAAAGGGAGCTTCCCTGGGGTGGGGCCTGTACCACCTGTTATCTCTCAAGAGATAAAAAGAAAGGGAAGCAAGCAGAGAGTTGGGGACCTAGTACCACCAAGAGAGAAGCACCAGAAGCAGAATGCATCCTTTGGACCCAGGATCCCTGCCCCTGAGAAGCTTCTTGACCAGGGGAAGATTGAAGACAAGGACTTTGCTCCAGAGCCAATAGAGGGAGAAAGGCTTCCCCTGGAGCTGACACCCTGAGTTTGAACTTGTAACGTACTAGACTGTGAGAAAATAAACTTCTCTTTGTTAAAGCCATCCACTTGTGGTATTTCTGTTATGGCAGCACTACACAACCAAGACAATCTACAACTAATTTCACATCAAGACTTAGATATTGGTGAGGATGATTTTCTGTCTTGGTGCTTGTTACTCACGTCCTAGTTATCCCAAACTTATAGATGCACTAAGCCAAGGTTATGTAAAATTGTGAAATTTTGAATTTGTGAGCCCCCTCCTCCCCTAGCAGTGTCCTCTTCTTCCACTTTCCCAGAACCTCTTTCCACAAGTACCTACCCTGATTGCCTATTGGCTGAGAAGTCCCTTAGGTGTTAAATGAAAATTAAGACATTAGCTGATAAAAGATATAACCACTTCCATTAATGTTTGCATTGAAAAGGAGTCTTAATGGGGAAATAACTAAGCTTTAAGGTTTGATATCTTTGAGGCAATTTTTCCTGCCTGGCAACCTGTCAGATCTCACCACACGGACTGACCCTGCTTTTCATCATGTTATCTGCCTACACCTCAGGCTGGCCACATGTTATTTCCATGTAACTCTGCAACCGGACTACTAGGATGTGGGGTGGATAAATCAGAACCTACAAGCATGATCCCAAGAAATTAATTCTTTCATCTGCTTACAGTTAATTTACTCTTAGAGGATCTTTCAACACTGGAAAAAGTCAGCAGCCATCCATCTGCCATTCCCCACAGTCCCTGACAGCTTCTCCACCAATCAAAGTTGTTTTTGTAACAAAATGCATACATGATGGAACTAGGAAAGGCCATTTACAATTTCTCTTCCAACTTTGTATGTAAAGGACCTCTTTGCTGAGATTTTACAATACTCAAGTCTGGAGATCATGCCAGGCAAAGCAGTGTGAACTGCATGCAGGTCAGAGAAGAAAGCAAACAACAGACATCTGAGTAGCACAATCTAGGCTTTAGAGCTCTAGCAAGCTGGGTGTTTGTCCATCTGTGTGTATTTCACAAGCGGACAGGCTGTGCCTCAAACACCCAGGCAGCCATTAGACTGCTAGGAATGAGGCACATACACCCACTGGCCTCAATTGTTCTGTTGGTGCTACATTTGTCTGTGATTGAGCCAGACACACAAGACACACAGCATTGGCAAAGTGAAAGGCATTATTATTACTTATAGAAAACAATCAGTAAAAATAACAACAGATTCCCAGAAATGCTTATTTGTCTTGGATTGAATTTTGTCCCCCAAAAAATATGTGTATCAACTTTGTTGGGCCATGATTCCCAGTATTGTGTGGTTGTCCTCTGTTGGCGTGATTGTAAATTTACTTTGAGAGGATTAGAGTGGGATTGTAACACCTCCCTGATCCAAGGTAAAGGGAGTTTCCCTGAGATGTGACCTGTACCACCTTTCATCTCTTAAGAGATAAAAGGAAAGGGAAGCAAGTGGGGAGTTGGAGATCTTATACAACCAAGAGAGCACCACTGGGAGCAGAGGGCATCCTTTGGACATGGCGTCCCTGCACCTGAGAAGTTCTTTGACTAGGGGGAGTTTGAATGCAAGGAATCTCCCTCCAGAGCCCACAGAGAGAGAAAGCCTTCCCCTGGAGCTGACGCCCTGAATTTGGACTTGTCACCTACTAGACAGTGAGGAAAATAAATTTCTCTTTGTTAAAGCCACCCACTTGTGGTATTTCTGTTATGGAGGCACTAGATGGGGAGCATTACCCTTTACTTGTAATGTCCCTGGGCAGGCATGCTCAGGTCAGATGCCATGTTTGTGTCACCACTGCCCCCAGCTATCACCACGCTTCCCAAGGCTTCTTCTCTGCTGCTGGGCCTTGCTGGTCTTGTCTCGCCAGCAGGTAGACCCCTGCATGGGATCCCCCAAGCCTCTGCCACTGGGCCGCTCTAAACCTCTGCTGCCAGCTCCCACCACGCTACCCCGGCCTGTGGGACTCTCTCATCACCATGCTACAAAAGCCCATGCTGCCCAGGGGGAAGGAGAGGCCTGCAACCTTTGCATGGGACACACTTAGGCCTCTCTGGCCCTGTACAAGAAAATATTACAACTCTTTTAGCTTCTCTGGCAAGCCTTTTGCCAGAGACATCCAGCTTTGCCCTGCTGTAGGAAGATCACTGTCAGATCCTCTGAGGCAACCTTGGCAAGGGGCACACCCAGGCCTCTGCTCAGCATGGGCAAGTGTTATGGTTCTTTCAATTCTGCTAACAAGCCTCCTGCCTGAAGGCACTCAGCTTTTGTTTCGTGGGTGGGCAAGCCCACCACAGCTGCCTCGCTCTATTAGCCAGCAAGCCCACCGCTGCTGTCTCTCACTGCCTTATGCCATATTCAGTATTACAGCTCTCACTTCTGGGTCTAGGAGGTTCTCAGTGTAGGGACCCTGGATCTAAAGAATGTACTCCACTCCAGATTCTTCTTGATGGTAGTGAGACCTCCCAAACTTTTGGGGGACTGGCCCTCATATACGCCTACTCCTTGTCAATTTCAAGGCATGGTCCTCCTGGCAGAACCAGGAACTGACCAATCTTCTCTCAGTAGACCATAAGTCACTCAATTTGCATAGTTTCAACCAAACATTTTGTGGGAGTTATGAGACCATGGTTAGAAAGGCCATATAAAGACAATTAATTGCACCACCATGGGAGGCAGTCAGCATAGGAGAATTTTGTCAGGAACCTCTTGTCTAGAACTGGTAGGCAAGATGAATCTCATTCACAGGAAAAGAGTTGAGAGAGTCTTGCTTAATACAGGATAATGGTCAAAAATACAAGTCATATAGATGTCCTGCCCCTGCCATTTACTATCTGGGTGATGTTGGGAAACATCCTTGACTTTGCTAAACTTCTGTGTCTTCATTTGTAAAGAACGAGAGAATGAAGTAAGCCTATATATTTCAATGAACTAGCATATATAATTTTTTAGCATATATAAACAGCCCGTGTGATAACAGTGACACCCAACAAACAGTGTGTTGTTAGCTCAGGAATGGAAATTGAATGTCAGTTCAAGGTGGGAATGTTGACCCTCCTAATGGTAATTTAACTTTTCTCCTTCAGTCACCCCTGGCTGAATAACTGGCTTAATCACTGATAACAAACCAAGGTGGGCTCCAAGTGAATTGGGCTCACAGTTAGGAAAAAAATGAAATGTGCTGATGGGTATCAGACTACTAAGATTGGAAGGATGGTTCTAGAATGTCAGTGTGCATCACCTAGGAGTTTTTAAACATGGATCCCTGGCCCTCGCTCTCAGAGATTCTCATTTGGTCAATCTGCAAAAGGGCCCAGCGGTAGCATATCTAACCAACTCCCATGGTGATCCTTATGTGGGCGGTCTGTTCACCAATCACACTTTGAGAAGCACTGCAATAGGCACTGGCAGGAACCTAAGATAATCTGATCACTGCACGTGGGCATCATATTTTCATAAGTTTTCTAAAAAGAAATTAAAAAGAAAAATACATTGACTCATGGACTTTTTTAAAAAGGAGTAACAGTTTATGAACCCATCCGAAAAGACATTTTTTAATGGAAATATCTCATGCATAAACCCTGTTGCCGTCGAGTCAATTCTGACTCATAGCAACCCTATAAAACAGAGTAGAACTGCCCTTTATGGTTTCCAAGGAGTGCCTGATGGATTTGAACTGCTGACCTTTTGATTAGCAGCCATAGCACTTAACCACTACACCCCCAGGATTTCCACTTCTCCTGCGCAGAGAACACTTATAAAGGATATTGAGCAATGAGTTTGACGATATATTTGACTGAAGTTTATGAAATGCATAGAAGTACTCAAAAGAATAATTTTTATATAATGCCTTTATAGAAAGGAGCCCTGGTGGAACAGTAGTTAAAATCTATGGCTGCAACCGAAAAGATTGGCAGTTCAAATCCACCAGCCACTCCTTGGAAGCCCTATGGGGCAGTTCTACTCTATCCTTTAGGGTCTCTATGAGTCAGAATCAACTCTCTGGCAAAGAGTTTAGTTTTATAGAAAAGATCATGGACTTTTCTGGAAAGTGCTCAAGTAGCTATGATCCAAGTGGCTTGCTTTCTAAATATGTGATTCTTGGATAGAATTGGGAGACTCTCAAATAATGGGATACCTGGTAGATATGCCTCACAATGACCAGATGTCTTAAACAGCATTTGACAGCATTTCCTAGGCTGAAATCCATTAGTGATTGAGTCTCAGCTAGCTACTCTGTGTTGTTGTAGTGAGATCCTCCCATGGCGGTTATGGAAGGTGAGGGGGACGGGCTTTCCAAGCAGAACGGTCAGCTCCCCAGTGTGAGGCCAAATGGTTTCAGCACAGTGCCATTCCTCCAATTATAAAGACTTCAGAAAATAAATTAATACATAAATAAGTTAAAGTTTGGAAAAACTAAGCGGTTTTTTTTTTTTTTTTTTAACTTTCATCTATTTCCAATTGCTTAGAGGGAATTCCTCTGTCTACCTTCTTTAAGCGTTTCACATTCAACAGACAAAAAAAAAATTATTTTCTTACCCACCTCGCCCCATCTGCGGCATCAAAATACCATCGCAGGCACACACCAATCCAGCTGAGAACCTGGGGGCCAGCCCTTTCTCTCAGGTTGGCCTTTAATTAGAGGGGAGTGTGTGAAAGCAGCACTTTTCCCTCTACCAGGCACCCATCAGATTAAGGTAGCTTTAGGAGCTTTCTTCATTTCAACCCTTTAAAGCCCCGGGGTTGCCTTTTCCCTTCCTTTGTATTTAAAAGAAGTGGAGGAAAGGTCCTCACGCAGCACTTTTTAATAGAAGTAACTGGTCAAGTCCTACCGGGCGCCAGTAATCTGAAAGGCAGTCAATTTAGTGACCCTCACTTGCACTGACGGCCTGTCATGCACTTGAAACATAAACAGCAGTGGAGACAAATCGCTGCTGTTTGCCTGTGAAATTTTGGCCCACTGGCCTCCCGGCCTTCCAGGAGCTTGTAGGCCCCGCCTGGAAGAGTGACTGCTTTCAAGATCAGCCTCGAGGCCTCCCCGTTCTCTCCCACTCTGCCTGCCTCTGTGGTGACTCCTAACACTGCAGCTGGGGTCCCTACCCCTCTGATCCATCCGACTCTCCAGGGTGAAAAACCAGAGCCAGGACTGTGGATGCTGGTACGCAGAGATCTTGAGCCCAAATTGAATCTTATGGGGTCATTCTGACCTCATATATCTTGGTCAAAAAGCAAGAAGCAAATGGCCAGACTCCCTGCTGTGACTTGGGTTGATCCCTGCATCCCTTATGCTCAATGCAAACATTCTAAAAACATTGGTTTGTGCTTAAACCAGGCTCTTTTCAGCCTCACCTGCACCCCCCCCCCCCACTTTTCTCATCATTATTTACTTATTGACTCTAAGCAAGAACATGTCTCTAATTTGGATCAAACAACTTACTCTACCCTAAACCTAGCTGAAGAAGTGGGGCAGGGATTTTGGGGGAGAGCTCAAATGAGATCATGGCCTCCTAGGTACCTGTGATGAAAGAGTAGGGAGCTAGTTGGGGTTATTACCTGCCTTATTTTAATTACCGTTCAAAGGCTGCTGTGGCTGCCACACAACTCTGCCCAGCAATCCTTCCCCAGTGCAATTGCCAGGCTGAGTTTGACACATTCGCTTGCAAAATGCCAATTGATTTATGTGGCTCTTGAAAAAAGCAACCGCTGCTCACGTCTCTCTTAATATTGAATCCTCAGCTATTGACAGAATTGCTAATGACAGGTCAGAAAATGCCCCTACAGTTATGAGGACAACGGCGAAAGATCTAGATTGTTGCTGCCTCTGCCCAGCTATTCTCTTCCTCACTCCTCTCTTAGGAAATGGTCTGGAGAATAGGCAATGCCTGCGGGAGTTTTTACTTCTATTTTATCCCCAAAGCACTCTTCTGAATATTTAGGTGTTCTATTTTGTTTTGTTTTCCAGCTTTACTTCTTTGCCATTTCTTCTGCTCACTCTTGGGGGGATGTAAGTGAAGTAGGCCAGTGAGGGGTTTTTTTTTTTATGACATCATGCCGCATCATAGAAATTTTCCATAGTCCCTCCTCCAATGGCTTGACATGTTAAAATCTACCTTTTCAGCCCAAGTTCCATACCAACCTCATATTTCTGAGTGCCTCTAGAACATACTTTCTAGAATGCCCCTGCAAAATGGGATACCAACATGTCAAGAATGGAACTCATTATCTTGGCTCCAAAGTAAGCGCTTCTGCCTGATTTCCGTAGTGGTACCAACAGTGGTCACATCCAGAAAGTCCCTAGTTTCCAACCTAGGCAGTGCATCCAGAATGCATTTCTTCGTACCTGGTGGGCTTCAGGAAACCCTGGTAGCATAGTGGTTAAGAGCTGCGACTGCTAAACAAAAGGTCAGCAGTTCTGATCCACCAGGTGCTCCTTGGAAACCGTATGGGGCAGTTCTACTCTGTCCTACAGGGTCGAGTCAGAATTGAGTCGACAGCAATGGGTTTTTGGGGGGTTGGTGGGCTACGGAGAGCCTAGGGCAGGTGATGGTACAAGTCCATGGCACATATACTGTTATTCCCTTCTCCTGGCTTCCTTGTGGACATTGAGCCCAGACCCTGCCTCAGAATCCTTCTCAACAACATACTCTAGGCTCCACTGTCAATTGGTCAGGGTCAATGATGGCTACTCACCATCCTTGAAGAACCACCCCTAGTTTCACAGGGATTCCTAGGAAGGCTTATCTCTACCCATGTTAGGACAGGTGGCCAGGCACTAAGAGTAAATAGTGGTTGTATACAAATGACTTCAAACAAATAGAATTTCAAGGGACTTCATGTTGACACACCATGTTTCCTCCAGAATAAAAAAGGAAGAAGAGAGAGAGAAGAGGAGGAGTGAGAGAGGAAAGCAGAGAGAGAGGAAAGAGGAAGGGAGGAAGATTGAAAAATTGTCAAACAAGCACTGATCCTGATACCTTGTTGGTAACGGAAGGTTCCCGTGCACCTTCAGTAGGAGGTAGGTTTACCGAACACACCAAACCCAAAGTCCTCAAACCACCCTTTTCTCACATGGCACTCCTCATTTCTCCTGCTTGGAGAACTTTATAAAGGACGGCTAGTCAGGTTGGCATGCCCCCTTTACACTGTTGCCCGATTAGGGTCCGTGCCCTGGAGCAGACGAGCCAATAAAACGAACTCCAGGTTAGAAAGAATGAGAAAGCTTATTCAGGAGATGAATACATCACAGGGGACTGGAAACAACACAGGCTGTCTCTGTGGAGTCCCAAAGAGCAATTTTACATTAAAGCTTATATAGAATTTTACAAGGGTTAGAAGTGTCTTTGTAATTACTTGGCTAGAGGTATGCTCAAGAGGAGTTATTCATTACAGGAGAGGGACAAAAGATACCTTCCAGATATCTCTTAATCAGGCTAAATATATACATATCAGATACCTGGGCTCCAATTTTCCTGTGGAGGTAGTATGTCACAGGTGGTCAGACAAAACAAAATGTTATTTGCATCAGTTTAAAAAAAAAGAACAAAGTCATTCACATTAGGTCAAAACAGAGTCATTAACAGAAGTATGTGAAGGAGGAGGCAGGCCGAAGCAGAAACAGGTTTGTCATGGCATTAGTTATGTCCAGCCCTCAGCTGCCCATTTTGAAAAGGAGAAAACATGCTGAGGAGTCTTGGGATCACAACGGTTTTCCAGCTGATTCTCTCCAGGTGTGTTTTACAGCTTCCTGAAGACACATTTCTTCCAGGAAGTCTTCCTGGAAGTAAGTCCATTCTATACGGTTCCTCTGACAACTTTGCTGGCTGTTTCCACTCATGTGCACCAATACCTTTCTTTATATTGCTCCTGGACGGGTTTCTGTCAATAAATGGGAGAAGGCTAAATTCTTAAATACTCTTTTTTCTCATTTATGGCTTATTTGATCCTCTCAGCAAGGAAGTAAAGTGCAGTGGACAGACTTCCTAAAAGAAAAGCTGTCCTTTGACCTTCTTCTTCATTTTTAATCTATAACTGAGCTGCATTGCTTGGTAAACTCCCCAAATGTCTCTTTTCAACCTCCCATGCCACACACTCACAACACAGAAATTGAGCAGACTGAGAAAACTGAGAATTCAGCCATCTATGGCATCTCCCTGTGTTACCAATTGCCAATCTGACACAAAGGGTTCTTGTCTTTTCCCAAGTAAGAATACATGCAAAAGAAAAAACTTTATCTTCAGCAAGCTTTATTTTGCTTGAGGCAAGCAAAAGGAGTCAGCAGGATCTAAGTTTCACCAAAAGACTGACTTGAAAAGGGAAGCAAGGCTAGGGCTTATACGGGTTTGGTGGAGACAATAGAGTAATGAATATTTAGTGGGCTTCTTTCAAGGGGCAGGTACTTCTCAGAAAGGTGGTGCATGTTAATTAGGTTGCGTGCACATCTGGAATCCAAGATGGAACCCGCTGATATACAAGATGGAGTCCTCTCGGCAGCCCTTGGCATCACTTATTATGGGATATAGCACAAGCTCACTGATCTTTGCCACTACATCGCCATCTTCGGAGGGCTAAGAAAGGTTAAACAGTTGTCACACTTTGTTCTTCTGCTGGAGCCTGTAAAGGGGCAAGGGACTAGAAAAACACTAAGAAGGAGATAGTAATTCATGGGTTGTTTCACCCTTATTTCATGTTGACAGGGTGTGGTTTCTGTTTACCCAACTTCTAGATGGTAATCTTTTAACTGCTCTTTTATTCAGCCAGCACAGTTAACCCTACCTGTCTCACCTGCATTGTAATTACAAAAGTAGGCAAGCCTACTGGGAAAATGATCTCCAAATGGCCACAGACCTGGTTCAAACTTCAGCTCGCCCTTTACTAATATTACGACCTCGGGCAAGTTCCCTGTCCTCTCTAAGTCTCTGTTTCCTGATCTGAGATCTATCTCAAGGTGATGGTGAACTAGAGGAGATAATATATGTGAGTCCCCCAGCACAGTGCCCAATAAGTGTTCAGTAAGTGGTAGCTTATTCATCATTCCCTCGGCAATATTAATTGAACGAACACTCAACAGGCTTCAGCATTGTGCTGCGCCCTAAGGGTACAACTGACAAGCAAAATCAGACGTAGTCCTTACTGTGGCCAAGTCACACAATGTAACAATAGCTATTATCAATACGACTCCCCTTTAGAGGACTGAACATAGGGGGAACTTTGATTTCAAGCCTGGCGTTTAGAAGCGTGGGGCAGTTTCTAAAAACTGACACCAAATAGGGGGTAATGGTTACATATGAATAAAATAACAGCATGTCAGGGCCCAGAACTGAGAAGGCTGAAGGAGTGGCAGCCTTAGGTTGCATGCCAGCTCCAGCTATGGCAGCTAGCTGATTTTCTGTAGGCGAAAGCAAAACTGGAAGCTGTAATGAACTGAGTCTCTTTGGATGCCAGGAAAAACAATGTCAGAGTGTTCTTCTTCATTTGGCCCATGCTCATTCATGGAGCCAAAGCCAGTTGTAAATGTCCCCTGGCATTGTGCTCGTCACTGGTTTCCGGGCACTAACTTTGGGGTGGAAACCCTGGTGGCATGGTGGTTAAGAGTTACGGCTGCTAACCAGAAGGCTGGCAGTTCGAATCCTCCTGGCTCTCCTTGAAAACTGTATGGAGCAGCTCTTCTCCGTCCTATAGGGTCACTATGAGTCAGAATCAACTTGACGGCAATGGGTTTGGTTTTTTTTTTTTTAACTTTGGAGTTGCAAAAGCAGGAGATCGTTTTGCATAATTCACACCCTGTTGTGTCTTACTATTCAAACTGGGAAAATTTCTACAGCAAAGTAATCCACCCCTTTACTTTCCGAGCAGCTCAAGTATCTTAATAGCTAGATTCATCTTTCTCTAGAGAACCTCTCTCCTTTCAATTCCATTCCTCTATCTTGTCTTTAAAATTGTCCTCATCGTATCACTTCCCCCAGGTTTTTTGGTTTGTTGGGTTGATTGGTTTTTTATTCTCTTTCCTTCAATACAGTGCTCTTCTGGGTGTCCCATTATTTTCCTATGATGGATGCTTCTGGTCCGTGAGGTCACCCACCACCACCATAGCAACACTGTCCAACTCTAAAGGTTCTCTCGGGTGGGATGGGCCACGGAGAAACAAAGACTTCAAAGATCTGGGGAGAGACATGGCTCGAAATGTAAGCAGAATCTTATTGTAGGCATCTTTTCTAGATTTCTTGTATTCCTTCTTCTCTCTCTCTTTGAAGCATGTTTGTAAGGAATATGATGTGCAAAAAGGTAGGGAAGGAAGCAAAAACAGGAACAGGTGAGCATGTCCTGGCGGGAGGGGGTGGGGGGCAACAAGAAACGTCTTTCAAGAACAGAAACTTGTTACAGCATTTGAAGTCAGCACAGGAAACTTCAAAGGCCATCACCGATATACCATCCTCTTCTCTTTTATTTTCATAGGTAGAAGTTCACAGCTTGCTTTTGCTCATTCTCCTCACTCCCCTTGCCAACCACAGATGTATGAAAACACGCACACACACACACACACCCCTGCAAGGCGAATTCCAGCCCTTTGCTTTTCATTACACTGTATGTGTGTTTGTGTTTGTAGCTGATGGGTTTACAGCCACGTCAATGTAAATATTCAAATTCAGGTGAGTAAAAGAAATGCCAACCACATTTCAAAAACATCTGCCCTTCTGTGAAAGAATGATCTACTGAGACGTTGTACTCATAAAACTCTCCTCAGAACCGGAAGAAAAAAAAATCACTTGTTCATTTCATAACATATCAGAGTCTTCAGGATTCTGTAGTTAAAAAAAAAAAAATAGTTAAAGGTCATGAAATTTAGAAAGTGTCCCCAATTTTTAGTTCCTGTGTCTTAAATTAAGGAAAAGAAAAACAGATATCACACTGATCACCAGGGTAGTAGTCTTTTTTGGTTTTTTTTGAATTCCAAGTAGGGGACTGGTGATCATGTCCTGGAGCAGTTGTCAAGAATAAGCCTGCTTTTTTTTTTCTGTGAGCAAATAGTGTGGGTCTCAGTGAACGTGCCTGTTGTTTCCTGGAGTCCCTGGGTGGCGTAAAATGTTAATGCACTCAGTGGCTAACCAAAAAGTTGGAGGTTTGAGTCCACCCAAAGAAAGCCTTCAGGATATACTTTTGAGAAAAATCAGCTGCAAAACCCTATGGAGCACAGTTCTACTCTGAGACACATGAGGTCGCCATGGGTAGGAATAGACTCCTCAGCATCTGGTTTATTTTTTTCGTTTCTGCTGTTTCCTAAATGTCAGAGTGAAAGGTTATATGTAAGTAAAGAGGTGTGTGCACACACGTGTGTCTGTGTGTGAGAGCGTAAGTGAAAGAGGGGGAGAAGCCTTATGTAAATATATTTAATTTCTGATATGTGTTTGTGCAAATGCCTGGTTGACCTTGGAAGTCTGAGTAAATAGACGTTCTGGATGTGAAATCTACAGGTTTCAGCAAAGCGCTGCACTCTACAGGCAACGGACTCCTAGAACTTAGGAAGTAGCGTCTGGTGTCCTTCAATTTGACTTATTCCTGCTGATCTGCCTCCACCTTGGGGAGAATAGATGAGAACACTTTCCTCTTGCTGTTACCTTGAGGTCCTTTTTCCCTTTTGTTTTCTTCATTGTGCTTTAAGTGAAAGTTTACAATTCCAGTCAGTTTCTCATACAAAAACATACACACAGTGTTATGTGACCCTAGTTGCTCTCTGCAATGTGACAGCACACTCCTTCTCTCCACGTTGTATTCTCGTGTCCATTCAACCAGCTCCTGTCCCCCTCTCTGCCTTCTCATCTTGCCTCCAGACAGGAGCTGCCCACATAGTCTCATGTGTCTACTTGACCTAAGAAGCACACTCCTCACCAGTATCATTTTATGCCTTATAGTCCAGTCTAATCTTTGTCTGAAGAGTTGACTTCTGGAATGGTTTTAATTTGGAGCTAACGGAGAGTCCAGGGGCTATGACCTCTGGGGTCCCTCCAGTCTCAGTCAGACCATTAAGTCTAGTCTTTTAATAGGATTTGAGCTCTGCACCCCACTTTTTTCCTGCTCCGTCAGGGTTCTCTGTTATGTTCCCTGTCAGGGAAGTTGTTGGTGGTAGCCAGGCACCAACTAGTTCTTCTGGTCTTAGGCTCATGGAGTTTCTGGTTTATGTGACCCTTTCTTTCTCTTGGGCTCATATTTTCATTGTGTCTTTGGTGTTCTTTATTCTTCTTTGCTCCAGGTGGGTTAAGACCATTTGATGCATCCTAGATGTTGGCTTGCCAGACATTAGGACCCCAGATGTCACTCACCAAAGTGGGCTGCAGAACGTTTTCTTAATATACTTTGTTCTGGCGATTGACCTAGATGTCCCCTGAAACCCATGGTCCCCAGACTGCTGTTTCTGCTACTCTGTCCCTTGAAGTATTTTGTTGTATTCAGGAAACTTCTTAGCTTTTGGAATAGTCCAGTTGTGCCAGTTTCCCACATATTGTGTGTTGTTCTCCCCTTCACCTAAAATAACTCCTGTCTGCTATCTAATTAGGAACCCTAGTGGTGTAGTGGTTAAGAGCTACTGCCGCTAAGTAAAAAGGTCAGCAGTTTGAATCCACCAGGTGCTCCTTGGAAAACCCTATGGGGCAGTTCTACTCTGTCCTTAAGGGTCGCTATGAGGCAGAATTGACTCAATGGCAATGGGTTTACTATCTAATTAGTGAATACCCCTCTTCCTCCCTCCCCACCCTCATAACCATCAAAGAACATTTTCTTCTGTGTTTAAACCTTTTCTTGGGTTCTTATAATAATGATCTCATACAATATTTGTCATTTGGTGACTAATTTCCCTCAGCATAATGCCTTCCAGATTCCTCCACGTTATGAGATGTTTCATGGATTCATCATTATTTAATCGTTGTGTAGTATTCCACTGACTGAATATACCATAATTTGTTTATCCATTCATCTGTTGATGGGCACCTTGGTTGCTTCCATCTTTTTGCTATTGTAAACAGTGCTGCAATGAACATGGGTGTGTATATATCTATTAGTGTGAGGGCTCTAACTTCTCTAGGATATATTCCAAGGAGTGGGATTGCTGGATTGTATGATAGTGATAGTTCTATTTCTAGCTTTTTAAGGAAGCATCAAGTTGATTTCCAAAGTGGTTGTACATTTTACATTCCCACCAGCAGTGTATAAGTGTTCCAATCTCTCCACAGCCTCTCCAAAATTTATTATTTTGTGTTTTTGAATTAATGACATGGTATCTCATTGCAGTTTTGATTTGCATTTCTCTAATGGCTAATGATCATGAGCATTTCCTCATGTATCTGTTAGCCGCCTGAATGTCTTCTTTGTGAATTGCCTATTCGTATCCTTTGCCTGTTTTTTAATTATTTGTCTTTTTGTTGTTGTTTTTGCAGTATCTTGTAAATTTTAGAGATTAGACACTGATTGGATTTGTCCTAGCTAAAAATTTTTTCCCAGTCTGTAGGTTGTCTTTTTAGTCTTTTGGTGAAGTCTTTACATGAGCATAACTGTCTGATTTTTAACAGCTCCCAGTTATCTAGTTTCTCCTCCAGAGTTTGTGCATTGTTACTAATGTTTTATATACTGTTTATGCCATGTGTTAGGGCTCCTAACGTCCCTATTCTTTCTTCCATGATCTTGATCATTTTAGATTTTGTATTTAGGCCTTTGATCCATTTTGAGTTAGTTTTTGTGCATGATATGAGGTATGGGTTCTGTTTCATTTTTTTGCAGATGGATATCTAGTTATGCCAGCACCATTTGTTAAAGAGACTCTTTCCCCCAATTAATGGACTTTGAGCCTTTGTCAAATATCAGCTGCTCATAGGTGGATGAATTTACGACTAGATTCTCAATTCTGTTCCATTGGTCTATGTATCTGTTGTTGAATCAGTACCAGGCTGTTTTGACTACTGTGGGGGTATAATAGTTTCTAAAATCAGGTAGTGTGAGTCCTCCCACTTTGTTCTTCTTTTTCAGTAATGCTTTATTTTTCCAGGGCCTCTTCCATTTCTGTATGAAGTTTGTGATTTGTTTCACCATCTCATTAAAAAATGCCATTGGAATTTGGATTGGGATCGCATTGTGTCTGTACGTCACTTTGGGCAGAATAGGTATTTTCACAATGTTTAGTCTTCCTATCCATGAGCAAGGTATATTTTTCCACTCATGTAGGTCTCTTTTGGTTTCTTGCAATAGTGTCTTATGGTTTTCTTTGCATAGGTCTTTTACATCTCTGGTTAGATTTATTCCTAAGTATTTATTTCTTCTTGGGGCTATTGTAAATCATAATGACTTGGTGATTTCCTCTTAAACCTTCTTTTTGCTGGAAGAGAGGAATCCAATTGATGTTTGTATGTTTATCGTGTATCCTGAAACTTTGCTGAAATCTTCTATTAGTTCCAGTAGTTTTCTTGTGGGTTTTTTAGGGTTTTCTGTGTATAAGATCATAACACCTGCAAAAAGAGATGCTTTTACTTCTTCCTTACTGATCTGGATGACCTTTATTTCTTATTCTAGCTCTGGCTAGGACCTCCAGCATAATGTTGAATAAGAGTGGCGATAAAGGGCATCCTTGTCTGATTCCCATTCTCAAGGGGAATGCTTTCAGACTCTCTCCATTTAGGATGATGTTGGCTTTGTATAAAAGACCTTTATTATGTTGAGGTATTTCTCTTCTATTCCTGCTTTACTGAGTGTTGGATTTTGTAAAATGCCTTTTCTGCATCAACTGGTAAAATCATGTGGTTCTTGTCTTTTGTTTTATTCATATAGTGGATTACATTGATTGTTTTTCTAGATGTTGAACTATCCCTGCATATCTGGTATGAATCCCACTTGGTCATGGTGAATTATTATTATTATTATTTTGATATGTTCTTGAATTCTATTGGCTAGAATTTTGTTGAGGATTTTTGTGTCTAAAAGTTCATGAGTGATATTGGTCTGTAGTTTTCTTTTTTTGTGGTGTCTTCACCTGGTTTTGTGCTGGCTTCATAGAATTTTTTCATAGAATGAATTTGGGAGTATTCAATCCTTTCCTATGCTCTGAAATACCTTTATTTGTAGTGGTGATACCTCTTGTCTGAAAATTTGGTAGAATTCTCCATCTAAGCAGTTAGGGCCAGGGCTTTTTTTTTAAATTACCGTTTCAATCTCTTCTTTTGTTATAGGTTTATTTAGCTGTTCTTCCTCTGTTTGTGTTAGTTTAGGCAGGTAGTGTGTTTCTAGGAGTTTGTAAATGTCCTGTAGGTTTTCAAATTTGTTAGGGTACAACTTTTCGTAGTATTCTCTTCCGATTCTTTTAATTTTAGTTGGGTCTGTTGTGATACCACCCATCTCATTTCTTATTTGTGTTATTTGTTCCCTCTCCTGTTTTTCTTTTGTTGTTTTGGCCAACAGTTTATCAATTTTGTTGATTTTTTCAAAGAACCAACTTTTGGTCTTTTTAACTCTTTCAATTTTCTATTCTCTATTTCATTTAATTCTGCTCTAATTTTTATTACTTGCTTTCCTTTGGTGTCCAAGGGTTTCTTTTGCTGTTCTCTTTCTGTTTGTTCGAGTTGTAGAGTTAATTCTTTGATTTTGGCCCTTTCTTCTTCTTGGATGTGTGCATTTATTGTTATAAATTGACCTCTGAACACTGCTTTTTCTGTCTCAAAAGTTCTGGTAGTATGTGTTTCCATTCTCATTTGAATATCTATGAATTTCTTTGTTCCATTCTTAATTTCTTCTGTAGCACAGTAGTTTTTGAGCAAGGTGTTGTTCACTTTCCACGTGCTTGATTTTTTTCCTTGCTTTTTCTGTTATTGATTTCCAGTTTTATGGCTTTATGGTCAGAAGAGATGCTTTGTAATATTTCGATGTTTGGGATTCTGTTAAGGCTTGCTTTATGGCCTAATATGTGGCCTATTCCGGAGAACGTTCCATGTGCGTTGGAAAAGAAGGTATATTTGGGTGCTGTTGGGTCAAGTGTTCTGTATGTATGTATGAGGTCAGGTTGGTTGATTGTGACATTTAGATCTTCTGTGTCTTTACTAAGCTTCTTTCTGGATGTTCTGTCCTTCACCAAAAGTGGTGTGTTGAAGTCTCCTACTATTATTGTGAAGCTGTCTATCTCTCTTTTCAATGCAGTTAGAGTTTGTTTTATGTATTTTGGAGCCCTGTCATTGGGTGGGTAAATATTTATTATGGTTGTGTCCTCCTGGTATATTCGGCCTTTAATCATTATATAGTGTCCACCTGTATCCTTTGTAGTGGATTTTACTTTAACGTCTATTTTGTCAGAAATTACTATCTCCACCCCTGCTCTTTTTTGATTGTTGTTTGCTTGATATTTTTTTCCATCCTTAGTTTTAGTTTGTTTGTGTCTTTAAGTCTAAGGTGTGTCTCTTGTAGGCACCATACACACCTATCATTTTTTTAATCCATTCTCTCCCTCTCTGTCTCTTTACTGGTGCATTTAGTGCATTTAGATTTAACTTAATTATGGATAGGTATGAGTTCAGTGCCAGCATTTTGATGTCTTTTTTTCTTGTTGTTGACAGTTTCCTTTTTCCACTTAATTTTCTGTACTGAGTCGTTTGTCTTCGCATATTTTGTTTTTATATTTTCTTTTCCTCTTTTTCATTGTTCTTTATTTTGTATATGGTGAGTGTTTATATTTTTCTTGTTTTTTATTTTGATGTATAGGATTGTTAGTTTCCTTTGTGGTTACCTTAATATTCACCCATATTTTTCTAAGTTTAAATCAATCTTTTGTTTCTTTATATCACCCCGACTTCCTCTCCACATGAAACATCTATGACTACATTTTTTAGTCCCTCTTTTTTGTTTTAATGTTGTCATCTTTTACGTAATAACATCTCTGTTTCCCTGTTTTGAGCATTTTACCTTGGATTTATTTTTGTGATTTCCCTATCTGGGTTAACATCTAGTTGCTCTGTCCTGTGTCTAGTTTTGGATTTTATCTGATGTTATTGATATTCTAACCAGATGACTTCCTTTACTGTTTCTTGTAATTTTCATTTGGTTTTTGCAAATTTCCCAAACTTCTGCTTATCTGGAAATGTCCCAGTTTTACTACCAGATTTGAGAGACAGTTTTGGATATATAATTCTTGGCTGGCTTTTTTTTTTTTCTTCGAAGGGCTTGTATATGCCTTTCCATTGCCTTCTTACCTGCATGTTTTCTGCTGAGTAGTCTGAGTTTAGTCTTATTGACTCTCCTTTGTAGGTGATTTTTCATTTATCCATAACCACTCTTAAAATTCTCTCTCTATCTTTGGTTTCGGCAAATTCGGTTATAATGTGTCTTGGTGACTTTCTTTTGGGATCTACCTTGTGTGCGGTTCGGTGGTCATCTGGAATATATATCTTTTCATCTTTCATGCGATCAGGGAAATTTTCTGCCAGCAAATATTCAACAATTCTCTCTTTATTTTCTTATATTCCCCCCACCCTGTTCTGATACTCCAATCACTCATAGGTTATTCCTCTTGAATAATTCTAAGGTTTCTTCATTCTTTTTAATTCTTTTATCCAATTTTTCCTCAAGTATGTTGATGTCAAGTGCTTTATCTTCAGTCTCACTAATTCTGACTTTTATCGCCTCATTTCTGCTCCTATAACTTTGTATTGAGTTGTCTAATTCTGGAATTTTATTGTTAATCTTCTGGATTTCTGTTTGCTGTCTATGGATTCTTGAAGCCTATAAAATTTTTCATTATGCTGTTCTCTTATCTTCTTAAGTTCCTCTGTTGTTTTGTCTGTGTGCTGCTTGGCTTGTTCTGCATTTTGCCTGAGGTCCTTCCTGATCTCTTGAAGAGTTCTGTATATTAATCTTTTGTATTCTACCTCCAGTAATTCCAAGAAGTTATCTTCATCTGGAAGGTTTCTTGATTGTTTTGAGAGCTTGCTGAAGGCATTGTGGTCTGCCTTTTTATGTGATTTGATATTGACTGTTGTCTCCAAGCCCTCAATAAGTTATTGTGTTTATTTATTTTATGTTTGCTTACTGTGGCCTAACTTCTTCTTTTGCCCAGATAGGCTGCTTGTGTGAGTTAGTTTGATTAGTGGTGCCTTTTAAGCTCTAATGTCCTGTCACCACGTGGCTAGAGCTGTTACTAAGTATATAAGCCCAGGAGTCCATTCATTTTTCTTGTATGGATTCAGCTTAGGTGTCCAGTTAGTTGCTTACCAAGTGTGTGGTACAAGATCTCACATACAGTCCTAGACGAGCAGGGGCGATTGGTGTAGGCACAGGTGTCTGGCTGCAGTAGGGAGTGAAACACTGAGCAAGGCAGTGGGCTGACAACCACCACCGGGTGTCTATGAGGAAAGCATATCCCTGTTCCCTAGAACGCGTAGTTGGGTAGGTTTTCAGTCAGACTATTGGCACCCAATGCTGTTGGCTGTAAGGACTGGAAGGCACAACTTATTCTTCAATCCCTGTCATGGATGGCTAGGTGTTGTATGTGGATCCACCAGTCTTCAGGTCCCTGATGTGTGTAGGTGAAGACCCTGCTAACAGGCAAAGTGGTGTCAAATGTCACAAACCTGCCTCTCCACTGTATAGCTGAAACAGTTGAAGTTAGGATTCAGGTATATACCTTTTTGTACTGTGCTACTGAGAGCCTGTGGAAATGGGCTCACACAGGTCTATGCACAGTTGAAAGACATTCAAGGTCCGTGGACCACTTATGTCTTTGCCTAGGCAAAGGAGCAGTTTCTACCCTGAGTTCCCAGCCTAGGAGAGCCAGCAGATTACTTTTTCCCTGTTGGCTAATTTGTTCCCTCTCCAAGGCTGGGAGAATGGCTCAGGCCATGTGATGGGTCCCACTTCCAGCCCAGAGGATGCAGCCAACTGGGACCTGCTCCCTTCACATGATATAATTTTATTATTCTCTTTGTTAATCTCACCCTCTTGCTTTAATATAATTTCACCTGAAATTTGAACAACAAATCAATTTTTCTTGATGATACAGCCTGTTGAGAATTTAATAGGAAATGCTTTCCTTTTGAATTCTGGGGGTCTCACCTCCCTATGCCCACTGCTGATAAATTGAGTGTGCTAAAAGAGTTCAGACTTTCAGGTACTTTCCATTTATCTCATCAAAACCAGGTTTAACTTTAAATCCTCCACTGAGGCTCTTTCAGAAAAGTAGAATGGAGCATTAGGGATAGAATTCCTTACTTGCTACCCCTAAACCCTATATTGCAACATAATTAGCGCACACTTCTCTAGATTCCTCCTAGCAGCTTGACTGAATAAAGACACACTTGAAATAAAAATCAGCAAAAATCAAAACCATAAAGACAAATTGATATATTCATATTCCAATTTGATCTCCTGTCATTTTGTGCCATAAGCTTAGATAGAGCAGATTTTACTCTGATTTTGGACACTCAATTAATCTGGATACTGAGGAAACTTAGTCTTCTTTGCAGAGTGGGCTTTGCTCCAGCTTGGCTGAAAGGAGTAGCTTAAATGAAAAAGTTTCCTAAGTACATGACAATGGAGCAGGTCAATAATAGCCCAGTGAAAAATTGTGTCTTAGTTACTCAAGTGTCAAGTAGAAAAATGGTTTAAACCTCCACTGATTATTTGGTAAGAAGTTTCCAGCTTTGAACATAAATAGCTAGATAGCTCTCAGCAGTTATGTAGCAGTTGGAGACCACGGTCCCATATTATACTCAATCTACTGTACTTTATTTTTTTATTATTACTCTTACTCAGACTGTTTAAATGACTCAGCTTAATATTTTCTCACCACGCTGTTCACAACTGGTTAAATGTACTCTGCCGTCATTTATAAGAGAATGTTTATATTGCAAAGCCTTCACACCCACCCTCCTTTCTTCACCTTTTCAACTGCTTCCAGTCTTGTTATTATTGTCTTTGCTCCACCCTGTTATCATCTTCTTAGCTGCGTCATGCACCATTAGTAATTCTCATTCTTTTAATTCCAAACTACTGACTTAATCTCCCTTAGATTCTTCCCCAACAAAGTTTTTTACCCTTATTCTTCCATCACCATTCTGATGCTATTTTTGAGTTGTATGCCAGAGTTTTGGGCTGCTCCTGTGAGAGTGTGAAGTATATACCACTTAATTGAAAAAGAAATTCTCCAACTTTTCATACTGAAAAGGAGGGGAGGGCAAACACCTTGGTCCTATGTTCAGCAGCTGATTGGGAGATTTTAGGATGAGATGGCTAAGGTTGGTCCTAGTGCTTTATGCTGTGGCTTTTAGCACATCCCTTAACTGTAAAAAAAAAAAATTTTTTTTTTTTTTTTTTTTAACTGAGAGCTTTGAGTTACTTATTTGCTAAATGGGGAGGGTGGTGTGGAATGGTGTTGGCTGATTCTGCTGGGCCACCATGAGAAAGAGCTAAATGAATATTAACTCTTCACATGAAAAACCGTTTGCATTAAAACACTTAAATGACAAAGCCTGGGTTGGGAGGAGGGAATGTGAAGGCAACTGTATTAATTCAGATAGGATTTTCTTTTCTTTTCCAATGGGTATTGAAGAGGTTCACTGATTTCTGAAGTTAGAATATTCAGTGCCTATTCTTGAGACTAAAACTAACCCCAGTGCCCACCTATTTCCTTATCGATCCAAAGGGAATCCTTATGAGCAGTTTGCAGCTAGTTTTTCAAACTGTGTTTGAGTAGTGTTCAAACAGCAGCTTGAACTTTTTATTTCGTGGCTTTCCAAAGTAACTAGTTAAGATGCTTTGCCAAGTTTTAACTAACATCATTAAATGGTGTACATTTAAATACTGGACCCCTAAGATAATAACTTAAAATTATTTCTAAAGAAAAGGGGGTCACCCTCTTTATAAAGATTCTCTCTAGTTCTGGGTTGCCTAAGTAGTGCTTGGAATTTAGTCAGTTATACGTTTACAAGTTAATGAATGTTTAAAATTAAAAATCCTTCCTACACACTGATGTGGTATGCCCCAGTGTAGATTTCTTTGCATTTTTATTCTTTTGTACTCATCACTTCAAAATACTTTATTAATCTTCATATGTCCATCAAGTAAAAGGTAATTGGTCAGTTGGTTTGTCCTTACCTAATGTGTATGAATATTTTATGCCTGTAGCCAAATACTGGATGACTAGGCTGGAATATAAGTTCAAAAACTCCATATGCCAAAGATAGGCCAAAGGTTTAACTAATCTAGTGGATCCTAGGCTGGGGGAATTAATGAAAATGGAAGTAAGAGGCATCAGTCATCCTGGTCGGAAGGACTATAATAGTATTAAACCAGTGCAAACATCCCATTAAGTGAAAAAAGGAGAGGGAAATTAGATGTTTCTTCATCTCCAAAGCAAAAAGGATACATCTCCTAATGTTTTGTCCCACACACAAATATCTACATAATGTATCGGCTTAGAGCCTGGACTCTGAACACAGACTACCTGAATTTAAATACCAGCTCTGTCTTACTTAGTTGGGCTAGTTATGTAACCACTTTGTATAATATAGGAATATGAGCGCCTAATAGGGTTGTCATGGTGATTAAACGAGATCATGTTGTCTTAGTCATCTAGTGCTGTTATAACAGAAATACAAGTGGATGGCTTTAACAAAGAGAAGTTTATTTTCACACAGTAAGGTAGGCTAAAAGTCCAAATTCAGGGTGTCAGTTCCAGGGGAAGGCTTTCTCTCTCTGTCAGCTCTGGAGGAAGGTCCTCGTCCTCAATCTCCCCCTGGCCGAGGAGCTTCTCAGGCACAGGGACACCGTGTCCAAAGGATGTGCTCTGCTCCTGGTGCTGCTTTCTTGGTGGTATAAGGTCCCCAACTCTCTGCTTGCTTCCCTTTCCTTTTATCTCTTGGGAGATAAAAGGTGGTACAGGCCACACCCCAGGGAAACTCTCTTTACCTTGGATCAGGGAGGTTACCTGAGTAAGGCTGGTGTGACAATCCCACCCTAATCCTCTCAACAGAAAATTACAATCACAAAATGGAGAGCAACCATACAATACTGGGAATCATGGCCTAACGAAGTTGACATATGTTTTTGGGGGGACATAATTCAATCCATGACAATGTATATGAAGCTTTTAGCACATGTATGAAGCACAACGCACAGTACACTGTAAGGACTACATGATAATAAGCAGCACTAACGGGTGTCATCACCCTTATCCTCCCTCCCCATCTGTTGCTTTAAAACAAACAGCATAAGCACTGAAAAAAGATAGGTTTCCTTTGTGCTCAGTCATCAGTGTGGAAACATGGAATCCATTTCTATGTTACACATGCTGACAGTGAATCTTCTTTTGGCATCCCCAGCAACCCAAGTCTTGATCTAGGTGATGCATATTCTCCTGTCTGACAAAGACCAAAGAGCTGAGTCATTGCCCATACACATTGTGCTATTGAATTAGTGTGTTCAGAAAAATTACATAAGACAATATTTTGCCCAGGGATGAGAAAAATATATACAGGGTACTACCTGGATATGCAGACTGGAGTGGCGTGGATCCTTGACAAATGGAACGTTAGAATGTGTGGAGAATAAGGCAAATGTGAACGAAAGCTTCCATGGGCTTAGGAAAAAAATTATCATGAATATAATGTATTCTTACATGCTTGTTCAATTACTTTGACTGCTTTGGTGATCAACATTTGAACAGAGTGGAGAAGTAAAGGTGTGTTTGAAACAGGGCAGGGTGTATCAGTGACCGCAAATTGACCCTGTGTGAAAATTCAGTACATGTCACTGTGGTTGATGTGACTGAAAGTGTGCTGACCTGCTACCAAAGATGAATAATCAGGGACTCTGCAGGTGCTCTGGCTCCAGGTTTCTACCTGCTGCCGCCCCTGGAGCTCTGCCAGCTGCCTCGTCTGCTCCGAACTAGCTTGGTCAGCAGGGCACTCACTGCCTACACTGTGCTCTGTGTCAGAGCTGGCCAGCCACGGCCACTGCCACCGAGCACCCTCCCCCAATCCTCATCTGTGGAAAGGTACGGCCACCAACACTTTCACAGTGTCTTCCTTCTTCCCACTAAGCCACTGATTGTACCCTGAATCTAAGAAATGGAAAATCTACTCACACGTGTACTTTCTTTTTGCCTTTTTTCTCTCCCTCTTTCCTCCCCTGCCTCCTTCTTTCCTTTCCTTCCTCCCTTCCCTTTCTTTCTCTCTCTCTGATTCTTTTTTTTTTTTTGCCTGGGTGCAAATATGCTATAATAGAGCTGCATTCTCAAGGTTCCAACTACTGCAGGCTGTAACATTGCACCTTCCAAACCTAATAATATGTGGGTGTTCCATTTCTGTTACAAAAGAAGCAGAGCCTCCTCCTGAAAATGTTCACAATTAAGCCTTGGGTCTAAGAAATAGGGCAGAAAATTTGCTAAATTCCTGTCATTTTAATAGCTCCTTTTCATCGCAGAATCAAATAACCTGTAGTATTCTAGTCTTCACTAAGTACTAAAGCTCTAAACTTTCCCGCAAGCTAGGAAATCAGCTGCAAATGCAGGTGCCTCATCTGTGTGCTATGAAATGCAGAACTAGTGCCCTGTGGGCTGCTCTGCAGAGGCTGTGTGGCCCCATCAAGACGTGTAGTTGAGTTGTTAGGTGCTGTAAGGTCGGTTTTTGATTCACAGGGACACTATATAACGGAGTAGAACTGCCCCATGGTTTTCTAGGCAGTAATCTTTACAGAAACAGATCACCAGGTTTTTCTCCTACAGAGCTGCTTGGTGAGTTCCAACCACCAACCTTTGGCTTAGTAGTCAAGTGCTTAACTGTTTCTCCACCAGGGCTCCTTGATTCTCAGTTTGCAAACGTAGATTCTCTAAGACTTGACATTTCTTAATTTCTCTCTGTTCATTCCGCTCATAGCCAAAAGGGCAGGGAAGTCAGATACCTGACGGTAACATACTGCTGAAAAGCAAGGCTTCAAGGTGGGGTCTCCTACTTTTAAATGGGGCTTTTATGAATACGGTGGTGGAATGACAGGGCTAGAGATTACCTTTCGTCACCACCCGGGAGGCTAGCAGTATCTCCATGCCCTTTGGCGCAGCTCATGATCTTTCACTACTTAACATTTTCATCCTTCCTCCTCTTTTCCCTTTTTCTCTCTCAGTTTATGGATATGATTTTATTTATTATTTGAAATATACCCTTAACACACTTCTTAATCTAAGTGGGACAGGAAGAAAATATACTGTAAGGCAAAAATTACAGTTGCTCACCTTCTGTAACAGATCCAATTGTCCCATTCCTTCTTTTCAATTTCTATAAAGCCTTCCTATTTTTTTTTTTTTTATTACTAAGTGTATTTCTTACTTAACCAGGTCAACTTAGATTTGTCTTAATCATGAATGGAATCCATAAATTCAGGAATGAAGCAAGCCGTTTTTAATAAATATCCTTTCAGGTGCCTTGCAGATGTTGACGAACCTAGCTGAAGCAAAGAACACTGATATTGGTCTTTGAAGACAAGGGAACAGGGATATGAATTTTAAACGTCATCTTGACATGGCATTTGTATAGCTGTATCCCATCAAACTGTCACAAACCGAAGTCAAAGAGAGTTATGAATGAGATATTTAAGACCAAATTTAGAGTCATTTCTGGTTGTTTTTTATATGAGGAGTTGGATCTTGAGAGAAGATTTAAAATAGCGTTACTACTACATTTCAAAAGAACTGACTTAAATTGATTTTTCTTAGAGGCCCATCTAAAATGAATAAAGCAAGATGGAGAAATCTCTCCTGATCATAGTATTTCTAGTTTTCCTAATCAAATTTGTGCAGGAAAAAAAAAAAAAACTAATAATAGTGGATTCTTTGGATTAAAAAACAAACAAAACAAAACATTGGTCTAAATGAACTTTCAGGCCCAGTGTGTGCTAACTTTTTTGCTGGTTTTACTTATTCCTAGACATAGGTCCCCATCCCAAATTTTATCATTTCCCTCTGATCCCACTCATCATACTTCTGTCTCTGAGAAGCAGTTACTTTTACGACTCATAGCCATGGGGTCAAAAAGGCAGAGGGGTCAAATAGCTGACTGTAACATGCTGTAAAGAGCAAGACTTCCAGGTGGAGTTTCCTACTAACATAAAGGATTGATGCCTCCTTAATCTGCTTTCAGAGCCTTCTCTGGTCTTCAGAAATGTTTCTTTTTCCTACTATTCCACGTCTGCTCAAAAAAAAAAAAAAAAAGTGTCCCACAAGTCCTATCTCCTGCTGTCATGTGGGAACTTTTCTGCAACTATTTTTCCTCTTCTAGGTTTTATGTTAGGTTTTAATCAGTCAGTCTAGCCTTCCTCTTGGGATGTTAAAAATATACCTTCTTTTTTCAGCCTCCCTTTCTTCTAGCACCTTATCTATGCTCACTGAATATTTCTTCCTCGATCACTCTCATTGCTGCCATTTTTTAAACTGTCATACACTCCCAGGCTCTTACGTCACCTCTGCTTCTTAAAGAGACCATCACCAAAGAGATGTATGGTCAGTGAATATCTTTGCAGTTTAAGTAACCAGGAAAAGAAAAAAAAAAGAGAGACTAAACAAAGCAAGCAAAAATAAAGCCAAAAAACCAAAAACCAAACCTGCTGCTGTCAAGTAAATTCTGACTCATAGCGACCCTATAGAACCGAGTAGAATTGCCCTACAGGGTTTCCAAGGAGCAGCTGGTGGATTCAAACTGCAGACCTTTTGGTTAGTAGCCGAGCTCTTAACCATGGCACCACCAGGGCTCCAAAAATAAAGCAGCTATCAAAAATAAGCCAGGGGATAGAGAAAGAAGTTGCTCTACTTGCGAATCTTTCCTTATGCACAGGAATTAATAAGAGTATTGTTTTTGTTTCACTGACTATATTCTTATTTTGTATAAATTTACCTTGAATAGATAAGGGAATGAGTTTTCAAGTTTTCCAAGTGAGATTTCAATAAACTTAATTCTATGGAATTGGGCCCTTCTTCTTTGCATACTTACTGAAAAGGACTAGGCTGGCATTGGTGACCCTCAGCTTGTTGGCAGCCACGCAGGTATAGTTGCCATAGTGCTCTTCAGTGACGTTGGCCACAGTCAGGGAGGACTGGCCCTCCGTGCTCTTAATCTCCAGACCATTGGCACTGTTTATTCTAAGATTTCAAAAGCAGAAGAGTGAAACACTGATGATATTTCTTAGTCATTCCTTCTCCCTAATTACATTGAAGGGAAAGGAAAGAAGTTCCAGTCCGTTGTTCCCTCCTCAATTCCAGACTTCAGCTGTGCAATCTCGTATTCTCAGAATCAGTGTTCGTCCACAGAGAAGACTCAGGAATGAACGAGTTCCCCTGGGCTTGAGTTTCTGCTCCAGGCCAGAAAGACATGCAGAGGGAACACAGACCACTGAACTACTTGCCTCACTTTCTGCATTTTACCTGGGTGCTTTTGGGCTTCAGCTTATGAGCTGGAGGCCCCTAAGCACGTGATGAAGAAATATGGAAGAGCAATAGTCTAATAGTATAGGTCTGCATCATTACAACTCTGGTTTTGTCATTAGGAATTGAGGGGTCCCGATGACCACCTGGCTCCAGGTGTACGTACAGGTTTGGGGCATACCTGGTGTCATCCCAGTACCACTCAAAGTCAGGGGCAAGCACTGCAGAGGCTTAGCAGTAAAGTAAAGCTTGTCGCACTCCGTTGGCTTTGTTTCTTTTGGGTTCTGTGATAGTGGGAAGGTCTGTAGGAAGGACAGGCACACAGGTTTATGTGAGAGTCAGAGGCAACCAAAAAACCAAACCCATTGGCATCGAGTCCATTCTGACTCATAGTGACCCTATAGGACAGAGTAGAACTGCCCACAGAGTTTCCAAGGAGGGCTTGGTGAATTCGAACTGCTGACCTTTTGGTTAGCAGCCATAGCACTTAACTGCTACACCACCAGGGTCTCCAAGAGTCAGAGAATGCCCCAGAATTCCCATGCAGGAAGGAAATTAGGAAGGGCGATCTGATTGGAAAGACACTGGCAAGAGTCTTCAAGCTCCATTTACAGGAATTTTTTTATATGATCAGCTGAGTGGGACATACCACTAGAAAACTAAATAAAAATGTGATGATTAACGACACTGGGCACTTCGTTTACTTAAAAAAGGGAGCATTTAACAGGATTTTACAGAAATGGAACCCAGGATTTCTTTTTCCTGCCCTCAGAACAAATTACTATGGAGTTGATTTCAACTGGAAACACTGATGGCTTACTGGTTAACCGCTATGGCTGCTAGCCAAAATGTTGGCAGTTCGAATCTAGCCGGTGCTCCTTGGAAACTCTATGGAGCGGTTCTACTCTGTCCTATAGGGTCGCTATGAATTGGTAATGCCTCTTATAATGGATCATCAATTATTCCAACTGAAGATTATAATATTTTTGCAGTTTCTTTCCTTGTCATAAATTAAGCTGCTGTATTAAAAGAGCTTAGAGTTTTTCTTTTGCGTCACCATCACATCATTATTGTTATTATAGTTTGAGATGGCCTCAAGGTATCCGTTGAAAATAATAGAACACTAAAGTCCTCTTAACCCAAGCGTGGCCTAATATTGTTGCAGGAAAGGCACTCAGAAAAACAACTCATATTACAGGATTATTTTATCTTCTTTTATCATATGTGTTCACTTATCTCTATGACCTGGTAAACTTTGCTTTTGTGTGTTTTGGGTACATTTTAAAGTCTGCCCTGGTGCCTAGAAGACTTCCTGATGTATCAGCATTCTACTCTCTGTCATTTGTATACTTGTGTTTTTTCTTTCCCAGGACTGGACCTACAAAAATATAAAAGGCTTGAAGTAAGTTTAGAAACATACCTGACATTCTAATTTTCTGGCGTTCTTTGCAACAGTCCTGAAGTGGGTGGAACACATGGTTACAGGTCCACCCAACTGAAGCAGAACCAAAAAACAAACCTAAACCCATTGCTGTTGAGTTGATCCTGACTCATAGTGACCCTATAGGACATAGTAGAACTGCCCCATAGAGTTTTCTAGGAGCACCTGGTGGATTTGAACTGCCAACCTTTTGGTTAGTAGTCGCAGCACTTATCCACTACACCACCAGGGTTTCCTGAAGCAGAATAGTAGATTTGAATTGCTAGTTTGATGATGCTGTGTTCATACAAGTTATAGACCTCCAAGGAGAGAAAGACCCTCGGCCCAAAGGCTATTTGACAACAAAATGGCAACTTGGCTGTGTACATGTGGAAAAAAATAAACCCAAGCATGCCCATTAGACTTACCGAGAAAAAAAAGCCCTTTTAGGGAAATTAGTAAACAATAAAAGACAAAAATTGATTAAACCCTGATCTTCTGCACCTGGTACATCTCACTTATTTATTCATTTTCTTTATATCTGGAAATTATTTTCCAAGTTTCCAACCTATAGAAGACCCTGATATTGTTCGTTTAAATGGATGTACAAAAGTACTTTAGTCTGCAATTTTCTCCCTCATTTCATTTGCCCATATCCACCTGGACACATGTACATCACTATCAGAGAGAGGAGATGCTAGATCATATGTGTGTAGGTACCGTCAGCCCGTTTGTAAACGGGCATGCCAGAGTGGGCTTCTATTGTTGCTCTGCTTTAGACTCATCTGCCCATTTTCACACAGGCACCAAAGAGCAGCATGATATAGTGGGAGGAACCCAGGATGGGAATCTAGGAGTGCTAGAGTTTCATTTCAGCTTGGCTCTGTGGGCCTCCCATCACACACTCTGTCATTCTGGGCCTTAGATTATGAGAGAGTCACACTTGAATGATTTCTAGAATGCCTTGCAGCTATAAAAATCTCAGTGGGGGTCAAAACTGTTCATTCTTTACACACTATTCGTATCATTAGGACCCAAGTGTATTTTCTTACTCATACCCAGTTAACCCTTCAATTGCTAAATCTCCATGTTATAACTCAAGTGTCTATTCCCTGGGTTAGGAGTCAGGGGTAACACCCGGAATAGGACACCTGGTGTCTGATTTTGACTCAGCTCTTAACCAGAAGTGGGGGCTGGGAAAGAGTCTGCACCAGTTTGAGCCTTCCTCCTCTTTTAAAAGAAGGAGTTAACTTAAAAAGATCATCAAGATTCCATTTAAAATTCTATCACTGTGTGATGAGTTATATAAATCATTTAGAGCACATTAGTCCAAAGCATAATGCAATAATCTGTAGTAGATAGTAGTCTTGATGGTGGGTGGGTGATATTAGATAGGAATGAGGCATAGAATAGAGTTTAGGAGCTCGGATTTAGAGTCTGATAGACCTGAGCTCAAGTCTAGACTCTGTTCTTCAACAGAGAGTTGCCTTAGGCTAGATTCTCTAGAGAAGCAAAAACAGTAATGCATATAAATATACAGAGAAATTTATATTAAGGAAACAGCTCATGAAATTGTAGGGGTTGGAACACCCCAAGTCCTTGGATCAGGATACAGTCCTTTGCCAATTCACGGAGCCGCAGAAGCTGGTGAACCCAAGATGACCAAGTTGGAGAGCAGGGATCCCGCTCACAGGTTGTGATGGTTGAGGAATTCCCACGGTCGGCAGGCAAGACCTCAAAGTTTCTCCTGAGTCACTTAGCTGCAGGAGCTTGTGAACCCCGCATAGGCAGGTCAGGGAGCAGGACTCTTGCTCACAGGCCGTGAAGATCGGGGAATCCCGAGATGGACAGGTAAGCTGCTAGCTCAAGTCCCAAGAACCAGAGGTCAGAAAAGAGACAGCTGCTGGATCCAGAACAAGCCAACAACCTTTGCAAGGCAAGCAGGAAGGAAGTAGGCAGTGGAAGGCAGAGGATGAAGGTTGAGGGGGTGGTGAGCCGCCACAGGCCAACCCCCCCACCCCCCCAGTACCACTCAGCGGATTCCATCATGGGGGTGATCATATACCAAATTTCAACAGGAAAGTGATCAAAACATTATACAACTGCCAAAGCACTGAGAGTCATGGCCCAGCCAAGTTGACATAGAATCTTAATCATCGCAAGAATTTAGCCCTTGCTCGGGAGTCACACGGCTTTAATGCCCTCATTTACAAAGGCAGGGAGGAGCATTTGGAGATTGCTAAAGTAATCCAGAAAGGCCTGCACTAGGATTCTGACAAGGGTACTGGAAGGGAGTGGACAAATTTGAGAGACACGGGCCTCATAATCAACACTGCTAGCAATGGATTAGATGTTCAGGGTTAGGGAAAGAAGGAAAAGTGGCAAAGTGTCTGGTTCAGGCTTCTAGGTGATGCCACCCAACATGTGTAAGAGAGATAGACAACTATCAGTAAAAGAGCCAATAAATGTTATCTTCCCCTTCCTCACCTCTTTTCACCATATTAGGTTCTTAGGCTGCTGGGGACTCCACAGTCTGTAGCACTGTGGCCTACCTATGCTATGGGTTGAATAGTGTCCTTCAAAAGGTATGTTCAAGCCTAACCCTGGTAAATGTGAACACGCCCTTATTTGGAAATAGGGTCTTTACTGATGTAATTAGTTAACACGAGGTCATACTGGGTGGGGTAGTGTGGACCCTAATCCAATGTAACTGGTGTCCTTGTAAAAAGAGGAAAAGACATGCAGAGACAGACACAGAAGGAAGCTAGCCATGTGAAGACAGAGGCAGAGACTGGAGTTAAGTTGCCACAAGCCAAGGAACACTTGGGGCTAGCAGAAACTGGAAGAGACAAGAAAGGATCTACTTCCAGTAGAGTAAGACAATACATTTCTTTAATTTTAAGCCACACGCTTTGTAGTAATTTGTTATGACAGCTGCAGGAAACTAATACAGCTGGGGAAATAATGTCCTTGTGATTCTATTGGTTTGTTCAGTGTTTCAATTTGTCAAATGAGTTTTAATCAGTGTCATGTGAGTTTCTGGAGCCAAGCTGTCATTATTAAGAAATTCATGATGATGGCTCCCGCTTTGCTAAACCAGCCCTAAACCTGGGCTGGACTTGACATTTCCCATACCACCACAAAGGGCACCTTAAGATAATCATGACGTGGTGGATGACTTCAAGCCTCTTTACCACAGGACAAGGTCCCAGCTATAGTTTTGACGCAGAATTCTTCTGCACTCTGGACATTTCGTGGCAGGAGTTTATTTAGTGAACCTCCTGCTCTGAGACCCAAGAGGAAGAAATGTTTTTTCTAATTGAAAATGTTTTTCTAATTGAAAAATTTGGGAAGAAGAAACTGGGCTTGTTTGACTCACCTCTTCTCCTTCTTCCCCTTGGGACCAAGCTTCTGCAGGGAGCAGAAGTTCTCCTATGCTTCTCATGCTGGAAATCTTACTTGGGCTCTCTCCTTCCCCTTCTCCTGCTGCAGCCCAAGACTACCATGATTTGTGAGGGAAGTCTGCCATGCTAAGCTACTACCTCTAACCACCTGGATCTGAAACCAAGGGGGCATTTTGGCCTCCCATACCTCTTTTACTGATGTCTCAATTTGTTCACAACCTGGATGGCTAATCGGTAAGCTATTCATTAGCCCCTCAGAGACCCCGGCGTGGGAAACCTGGCAGTGAACTCGGATTGGGCCCTTCTAAGTGCATCAATCTTGGGACAGGGTGGTAGTGGTCAATTACAAATGCCAAACATTTGCTTCTCTCCTTGAAAACCTAGGAAGTTTCTATCACCAGGGTAAATTCATAAAAAAAAAAAAAAAAAATTTTTTTAGATAATGATAAATGAGTGAAGAGCAAGTTGTTCTTAATATTTCTCAAATGACACTGTGGTGCTGAGCTGTTCTTTCATGGCTTATTGGAATGGACATTTCAAAATTGATTTGTAATGAATTTGGTAGCGGTGAGGCTAAGGAAAACTATTACAAATCATACTGCCCTATACCTAAAAAAAAAAGAAAAAAAATACCTAGTGTAGTTAAAATAATAGCTATCATCCTTGCTCAAAATATGATTATAATAAAAATGTGGCTTCATAAAAATGCTTCATGGAGGTCCATTGTTATCCTTTACATGACTAGGGAGTAGTTTACAACTGTCAGAGGACTCTTCTAGTTTTCATTATTTCAAAATTCCAGGTTTTGAAAATGCTGGTGAAGTCCTTCCTCTTACCTCACCAGTAACTAGACTCTTTCAACTACAATGAAAAGGTTAACAATGGCAGTGGCTGAGGAAACAAAATACCATTCATTTAATCTTCCACAAACCAACCAAACCAAACCCACTGCCGTGGAGTCAATTCCGACTCATAGCGACCCTATAGGACAAAGTAGAACTGCCACATAGAGTTTCCAAGCAGCGCCTGGTGGATTTGAACTGCCAACCTCTAGGTAAGCAGCTGTAGCACTTAACCACTACACCATCAGGGTTTCCTTATCTTCCATATATTAGAAATAATAATGTAAAAGAAGAAAATTCTCTAAAGGATCCAATTTATAGGCATTTATCATGTGTGAGCCTGTGTAAGCGCTGTACTAGGCTGAACATACAATTTTCATCCTAATGATAGTCCTAAGAGGTCCATTTTAGGTTTATATTATTAATCCCGCTTTATGAATGTGAAGGCAGGCTCACAGAGTGCTTCATAACTTGTCCAAAGTCACATAGTCAGTATTTGGTGGAGTCTGGATTTGAAGCCAGGTCTGTCATGTTCTGAAGACCGTGCTCTGAATCTCTCTGCTTTCCCAATTCTATCTGAATGAGTTCTTTTGGAGAAAAATCAATTCCTGATACCAAAAAAATACCAACTGTTGGTAGCTATTGACAGGGTACGAAAAAATGGCATCGCATGGAGTGACATAGGAGACATAGTGAGTGGATAGAAGCCTCGATTAGGAGTCAGGGGAGGTGGGCTGTTTCAGCTTCTGCCGCTTCGGATGTCACCAGAGGCATTTTGACCTACCGGAGTCTCTCATGTATGTCTGTAGATGATGACATCTGCCTTCTTATCTCACATGTTTGACGTAAAGATCAAATGAAATCACGTATACGAAAGCACTTTTGATATCTAAAGTGATTAAGTTTATTACTTTTATTATCATTATTCACATGGTGACATGTAAGGAGGGGGCTTTGGACTCAGACCTGGCTTAGAGACTCTACCACCCACAAGTTCTTTGATTTTGTGCCAGAGAATGCTTACATTTGTTTGATTTTGCTTTTTTGGGCCTTGGTCCTGTATACATGGGAACGATACCAATCATCTCACAGGATTAGCCTGCAGTGGTGTACCAAGGGGGTGGAGGTAGAAGGTACAGACAATAAGAAAGGCATTGTCTGTAGAGAATTTAAAAACAATAAGAAAACTGATAAATGTTAGGTTTTTTTTTTTTTTTTTAATCACCAAGTACTAAAAATTTTGAACAATGTCAGTGATAAAAATCATAGTCTCCCTCTGAGGTAGACCCAGGCCGCCACACCTCTTCACTTGGTTTGCCACCATCAGTGTGAGGATTGCAGTAAACGTATTTGAAGTCTCCAGCATAGTTCCTGGGAACTCTGAAGATACTCAAAACATGATGATTCTCATTCATAATACAAAGCTATGATAGAAAAGGAGAGTACTCCGGATTCTTACTGAATATTTCCTGGGAAGGTCTCATAATAGATTCATAATACTAGGAGGTGCTTTTACTGATACCTTTCTAAATGCAAAAAATAAACTAATGGCCAGCACGATGACTGGAGAGATCTAGCTAGGAATAGCTAGAGAAGGTGTCCAGTCTGCTTCCCTACGAAACAATCCTTTTCCTACAAATTTCCTCACTTGATGATTTTTTTTAATCAAAGCACTAAAAAGTCCAGTTAAGACACATCCATACTACCTGGAGGCAATCGAGGTCTCCAGTCCCAATTATGTAGTCCATGGTAACCTCTGCTTAAATGTTGTTGTTGTTAGGTGCCGTCGAGTCGGTTCCAACTCATAGCGACCCTCTGCACAACAGAAGGAAACACCACCCAGTACTGTGCCATCCTTAGAATCGTTGTTATGCTTGAGCTCATTGTTGCAGCCACTGTGTCAATCCACCTCGTTGAGGGTCTTCTTCTTTTCTGCTGACCCTGTATTTTGCCAAGCATGATGCTTAAATAAATGGCTTTAAATAAATGACTATCAATGTAAGGGTGAGCTTTGGAAATGCCAGCAACCAAATGTTCCCCTGTATCTGTGTCGTGTTGATTAGTTAGCTGCAGACACCAAGAAGGAGGCACAGGTGAGTTCAAGGGGATAAAAGAGATAGGACGCCAACGTGAATCTAGCTGGAGGGGTAGCTGTGGGGAAGCAGAAGGTAGGAATATTAACTAGTCAGTAGGGCAGGGGGCTTGCTTGAGAGCTGGAAACTGCTTTTTGAGAAGCATTTCTCCACAAAGAGCCCCAGTACAGGAAATAAAATTAATAGTCTCTATTTATTGGACTTCACTATGTGCTAGTTATCACCTAAGGATGCTGGACACTAGGGTGACACAGGTCCATAAGTAGATATTTTTAGTGCACTGTGAGAACACCGTGACAGAGGTGGACAGCAAGAATGTCAGCTGAAATTGAGGGATCACACTCAGAACCCATAGTGAAAGGACAGGCTCTCCCTAGGACTGGCATCTGGAAGAAATTAGCTACCCTGGGGATCAGATACTGGCCACCAGAGACCTGTCTAGTGTGTAAAATGTGACTAAGCTTATGTAACTGAAGAGATTTCAAATCAATGATTTAGCCCTTGGTAATCTCCAGGACCATCTACCACTTAGAAAAGAAGACTTCACATGTAAAATGCCAGTGTGCAATACTGCAGACTTACTATGGAGGAGGGTGATCTGAGAGAAGTGGAAAGGAGAGGTAGGGTTTATGAGCTAAGCAGGAGCAATGTTTATATCTTTGGTATTTACTTCACTAGTAGGCTTCAGTGCCCTGCAGCAAGTATCTGTTGGCAGAGAGACTAAGTAAACAAAGTGATGGCCAGAGCAAGCTACCAGCACTGGGGATTTTTAGTGGTATGCAAGCTCTGTTTCACTACGACAATCCATGCAGCCATTAGTTACCTTGGCAAGCCTCTGCCTAATTCTAACACCTATGTTATTTATTTATTTATTTTATTGTCCTTTAGATGAAGATTTACAGAGCAAATTAGCTTCTCATTAAACAATGAATATACACATTGTTTTGTGACATTGGTTGCCAACCCCGCAACATGTCAACACTCTCTCCTTCTCAACTTTGGGTTCTCCATTTCCATTCACCCAGGTTTCCTGTCCTCTCCTGCCTTCTCATCCTTGTCCCTGGGTGGGTATGCCCCTTTGGTCTCATTTTTTTTTTTTTTTTTTTATAGGCCTGTCTAATCTTTGGCTGAAGGGTAAACCTCAGGAGGGACTTCGGTACTGAGCTAAAAGGGTGTCCAGGGGCCGTATTCGCAGGGTTTTTTCCAGTCTCTGTCAGACCAGTCAGTTTGGTCTTTTTTTGTAAGTTAGAATTTTGTTCTACATTTTTTTCCAGCTCTGTCCAGGACCCTCTACTGTGATCCCTGTTACAACAGTCAGAGGTGGTAGCCAAGCACCATCAAGTTATGTTGGACTCAGTCTGGTGGAGGCTGTGGTAGTTGTCAAACACCTATGTTTTGAAGCAGAAAAGGAACCAGTTAAAATCATGAAACATTTTCACAGAGTTCAGGCTTTGATGAAGTGACAAAGGTGACCCTGGATATTTCTCAGTTTGCAAGGGCTTTGGCAGCCAGACGTGGTTCTTTAATTCAAACTCGATGATTTCATCTATTTGATACAAGTGTGTTTGACTAGGATGAATTGCTTGAAGAGGACAATAGGCACAACGTGCAATGACTTTTTTACCCTCTCAACTAGTTGCTTTAATATGACACAAATACAGCTTATGAAGTGTTGGTAGAAAGGTGATTCCAAAGGAAACTTATATTGCAATATTCTTCCTTTTTTGTGATCAATGTCATTTGCAAGGTTTGGAGAGATATCTAGAGGGCAGAGTTTACCTGTGAGCTGTTTGCCTACTCACTCAGTAAACACTGACTGAGCTTTGGTTATAAGGTCAGGTATGTGCTAGGCATTGCTGATCAGGACATACCGGATGTCTGACTAAGCTCATTATAGATTTTCATATAATTTGTTCTGAGGTATCTTTTTAGAATCCCAAGTGTGTGTCCATATCCTCCTGTGGTACGCTTACCACTAGTAAAAGCTCATATTGTCATAAAGGCCTCTTCTTGAAAATTATCAGTATTTTCTGCTGTTCTAAGTTACACTTTGAGGACAGTCAAGAAGGAGCAATGTCAGACTAATTGAGCTAATAATAATAGGGCCCAGGCAGCTAGCTTTGATCTTGGAAGCCATCTGCAATCCAGACCTCTTTGATGTTTCACACAATGGAAGCATAAATATTTTCTATGTAGTCCATCATTGGACTTTCAAAAATCTAATTAAGATGAAAGTCAAGTGACAGAAAATAAAATCTTGACTGCAAAAGTCAGAGAAGAAGTGGAAGGTGATGGCCTGGCTGTGTGTACATAAAAGAAGATAACTAACCTAATTATAAACTTATATAAACACCCAGAGAAATCACCTTTCATGTGAAATAGAGGTCCTAAAGCATTGTAGAACATCGAGATCATTAATGTGTCTTTGAAACACACCCAGTACTAGAAAAGAATAGTAATACTGGCATTTCAAAACTCTAGTACTAAAAAATTCGTTGACGGCTAGGAATGAAAGCACTTCAGATTTCATCAAACGCAGGCCCTGCTTCTTGGAAATGAGTATCATAAATGTCTATGGCAGAGTCGTATCTGTCGGGGTCTTCCAGGTTTGGTATAAAGGAGATTTGGCTGCTTCTTTCAGAAGGGTGCCCAGCTAGAGCAAGACCACAGAAAGCAGTGCAGTTCAGTACAGGCTGGGTGCTCTAGGCAAGTCTCATTTTCTCCCTAACCCTCAGTTTCCACATTGCTAAAGTAGGACCAATGATGTTTATCTCACGTGCTTACTGTGAGTGGGAAATATCAACTATAAATCTCTTGGAAATATGAAATTTTGAATCCAACAGACTTGAGTCTGAATCTCTTTTCCTACACTTGCTTTCTGTTTCACTTCGGAAAGACAATTTTATCTCTTTGGGCTTCAGTTTCCTAAATTCTAAAATAAAGTCAGGTGTATCTACCTGCTAGGGTTATTGGAAAGATTAGACAGAATTTATATAAAACCATGGCACGTGTATAGAAGGCATAAATGACAGAAAGTAACTAAAGCATGCTTTCAAATATGGGTTAAGATGTGTTTGCGTGCCTGTGTGTGTGTATCGTGTACACGTATGTGTGTATGCATGTGTGAGGGCATGTGTGTGTATACGAGTGCATGTATTCATTTGGGTGCAGCTAAGTTGTGTGTATAACATGGTGTGCATGTGAGTATGTGTTTATATGTGCACATGTAGGGTATGTGTGTATTTGTGTGTGATGTGTTTGTCCGTTTTACTAGCCACAATTGTGTGATATGGAAACTTGAATTTGAATGATGTGGAAAGGCACTCCTAATGAAACAGAGTAAATGAATTCTCTTTATTCCTTTTGCTGGGTGACACACCTCACGTGGATATTCCTTCCCCCCACTTTTGAACTACATCTAAGGAGCCTTTCATCTGAGAAGTTCAAAGTGCACCCACTTACCTATACATCTTAGTGAAATCTGCCTTGTTAACACCCAATATTTGGGAAAAAATAGATAACCAAAAGGAACTTATCAGGCATCCCTACAAGCTATTGGAGACACCTGGTGTCTGGCCACAGTGGCTTAAATATATTCTCAAGTTCAATTAGTTTAGTAGTGGTGGATAAAATATGATCTTTGGTTATTCCCATCTGACAAACAATGCATTAAAGACGAAAATTCTAGTTAGAGAAGATATGAATTGTTTCTCTTTCCAAAGTGGTATGACCTTGGTCTCCAAGAGGACCAGAATAGTGATAGCTAGAAATGCCAGTGCCGTCTGATCATGTTTTCTTAGTTCTGTAGTCTGAGCAAAAGACAGAGTGTATTGTTAAATGTATTGTGGATTATATTTAGAGTTGGTAGAGTTGATTTATCAAATTAAAAGGCCAGATCCTGCCCTTGGATACGTCCAGTGTATAAATGTACATCCCTGACCAGAAGAGTGTGTGCTTAAAATGCAACATTCTTTTGCTAATGGGATCTTTATAACTCTGGAGGCAGAGGTGGGCCCTGGGCACATAGCACCTGCTGGTTCCTGCCATACTCACAGTTCACAGTGACCTTGACTTGTTTGACATCCGCTGAGGAGACCTCGTTGGCAGCTTTGCATTCATATTTGCCTGACTGTTCCCTGGTGATGCCGAGGATCTCCAGATATTCTTCCTTACTCTCAAATTCTCTTCCTGAAAAATATAGGTTGACACGATTATTTTCTAAAGTTTAAAATATGCAGCAGTTCACTTTTTTTAAGCAATAATTCCAGGTGGCTTTCCAATAGTTTGACAGTGTACTTTGCCTGAGGTCAGGTTCCACAGAAGCAGACCCCAAGACAAAAATTTGTGTGAAAATAATGAAGTAGGAAATGCTCCCAGAAAAACCTGGTAGGGGAGTGGGAAAATGGAGTCTGGAAGAAAAAAAGAAGTCAAGCAGGAATGTAGTGCCAAGAAAAGTCCCACCAGAGCAACTTTGGCTCACTTTTCAGTGTGCTCTGTAGACAGAGCAGGCCTCATTTCAAAACTATCCTAACTAAGAGGCAAGAAGCCGGAGTATTTGTATGTCCACAAGCATTGGTTAAGGACTTGGAGCAAGGCGGCAGGTGGGAGGAGGTGCTCCTAAGTTGAAGGGGCTCTGAGGGGATCCTTATGAAGCGTTAATTACACCATGTTATAAAGCGCTCTTTCAACCAAAGTGCAGAAGTGGTTTCCTTCTGAGACACTGTCATCCTTCTCCAGATTCTGTGGGGTTTTTTTCACAAGGATCATGTGAACCTTGTTCGGTATCAAACTCTACCATCTTCGAGGCTTTCGGACCCTGGACCAGATCCATGAGAATGTGCTACTGATGGTAGATTTTGTGATGGACTGTGTCAACTAGGAATTGGGATAGGAAGCTAAACATCACTGGTTTAACCAGTTGGGATTAGGGCTACGGAGGGCCTTTTAGGGAAGATCTACAAAGTTGGATGTGTCCATTTTAGTAAAAACAAAATAAAATCGCTAGATAGGCAAGCTTGTTTAAATTCCCCTCATATGGAATATCATTGATTATATGACTTTCTTTCTAAAGAAAGATAGAAAGAAGGAAGGAAGGGGAAGTGGAGGGGGAAGAAGAAAAAGAAGGGAAAGAGATGGTAAAGAGGATTTAGAAAGGGGAAAAGCCTGCCCAAAAAGGCTATGGACTTTAACTGTAGCTAAATTGAACCCCCACCCCACCCCCACCCCATCCCAAAACTCCACTGCTGCTTGGGTAAAGATAGAGCAGCTGGAGCTAAAGGGTGTTAAAAAACACAGTCAGGCCACCATTATGGAATCTTGCTCCTGGTCACCCTTCACTAAATGGGATCAAGTAATCAAAAAAAAAAAAAAAAAGAACCCAGTGCCATCGAGTCGATTCCGACTCATAGCGACCCTCTAGGACAGAGTAGAACAGTCCCATAGAGTTTCCAAGGAGCACCTGGTGGATTTGAACTGCCAACCCTTTGGTTAGCAGCTGTAACACTTAACCACTATGCCACCAGGGTTTCCAATGGGACCAAATAATAGCTCTGCTCAAATGCCACAAGCTGTTTTCCTTTTCTGCGTATTCCGATGGCCAGATCAACATAATGGACAGCCAGCACGGAGACAAAGTTACTGTCTAAATATTCAGCTAAGCCTCTTAAATAGCTTCTCAGTAGAACATAGGGCTTCTTTGATAACATTCTATTACTCAGCTGTCAGGAACACTCTAAGTTCAAGCCTACTGCCATTGTCAATATCACTGGTTTTGAGGAAACTTTGCATATCCAAAAAAAAAAAAAATAGTTATTGTAGATGATTTGTTTCTGAAGTCCTTCACATTATCTAGCACATGTTTATACCGAAATGTTTTAGAATTAGTCTATACGTATATATAGTCATAAAATGTCTGCGTTTCTTCCTTTACTCATCCCCACACTTAAGCAAGGAGCCAGCTTTGTTTTCACACGTCACAAAAATGCAATGTGGTAGGGAAGAAAACAGAAAATCTCAGAAAGTTTTGATGTTCCACTCGATTGGATTCGCTGGCAGGATTTGGGATTGGAGAAAAAAAAAAAAAAAACAGCTTTCCTGACTGAGAGTCATATCCACTAACCGATGCTAAGAATCTTTTTGCTGAAAATAAATGCTCCAAAGTCTAAGGGCAGCTTTGGGAATCGAGGCCAAGACAGATGCAAGCTCATTGAAAACCTGGAGTGCAGGCGCAGAACAGACCGTGAGATCGTACTATTGATTCGAGGAATAATGGTGGATTGTAATGAGAAAACAGTGAAACATGATCTAAGATTCCTTCCTTGCCCTCCTCCCTCACCTTCTAATCTCATTCCCAGGTGGGTACAGGGTGGTAAGTAAAAGAAAGCAAGGACAAATGCAGCCTGTTGCCATTGAGTCGATTCCAAATCATAGTGACCCTATACGGTGGCTATGAGTTCTGTGAGATGAACTCTTTTCAGTTCCCATAAAATACCTAGAAATGGTGGGTAATGGGTTCCTACTTTGGCCTCTGGGCCAAAGCTTAACAGGAAAACAGCAGTGATTTTTTCCACTGCTACTGCTTCTTGCTTTTAGACCAAGATGTCTGAGCAAGATGTAAGAGTTAAGAGAAATAAATCAGAAGAGGGAAAGATGATTAGAGTAGCACCAACTAAGGCCCTGCCAACTTGGAACAATGCATCTATGAGAGTACAAATTAGGAAGACCTAGAGAAAATAAAGTAATATTTATGGGGTTGTGCCCTGGGATTCTTACAGGTCAATGTAGGTATTAATAATCCTATGTTTTTCCTGATAAGCATATAGTAAAATAGAACTTCCAGGGTTGAATTTTCAATCTCGAGTCTCTAGGAAGAATTTCTTCCAATACCACTTACGGATGAAAGGGGTATTTTCCCTGAACCTAAGGCAAATAGATCACTTTTACTGATACTGGGATAACTCTTTTCCATTCTGAGGGCTATATCTATCACAGACACAGCCTATGTAACTGTTTAACTAGAGTAAGGAAATCCCAGGGTGCAAATCAAATAGGTAAGAGAAACTATATGGTCTTCTCTCATCCAACCAGCCTGACAAGGATTTAAAATAGTAAATGACACCTTCTGACTCTTCCTGTTGTCATTCTTTCTTTACTCCTTGGGTCCTCCCATTGAAACTCTTGCGTTCTTTGGCATTTCTTGTTAGTCTATTCTACTTGTACCCACAGGAAACTTTTCTACAATGCATTCTTTCTACTACTTTACTTGAGAATTTCTTATAAATCCATATTGATTTAAAAGGAAATGGGACCTTTCCTGTTTCTACAGAACTAAAGCACCAGACTCTAAGCAACTCAGGGATCATGTCTTATTCCTAATATCCCCATGAACTAGAAGGTTTTGCACAGATTAGTTGCTCAATATACGTTTGTTGAATTAGCTGTACTGAAATAAGAAACACAAGCAGACAAACTACATTAGACTCAACACATCATAAGAGAACTGAACTAAATATTAAAAGGTGGATAAGTATTTCTGTAAGAAAAGCTGGTATATAAATCCACCCCCTTTTAAGTATCCTAACAGAGTATCATTTTACTGGGAGAAGAAAGGGTGCACTGAGTAGCCTGTTTTTAGGCAAATATGCTTGTTTGCAAGCTGCTCTCCCCCCACCCCCCATATTTTTGTAAGGGCTATGCTAATTTTTTTACAGCAGTATGTAAAAAATTGGCATTGTGGAGCTTAATACCTGAGGGGTGGGGAGGAAGGAGCTGTTGGCAAGCAAATGTAAAAGGCTCAATATTTTCATAAAAATAGATACTCTGTTGTTGCAAGTCTGGAGGAGGGCATCTGTCCTGAGGAAATATCTGCTATGTGGAGTTACTGTTTCAGAAAAAGGTATGGAAATGCCAACAGAGTCCACGGTGGAAACAGGAAGACGCCATTCCTCTCATCTGGACAACTGTAGTCTCTTGTTTCAAAGCATGGAGTATACCATGTAAATCTTGAGCCACAAAATTCTAAAATGCACTTAGGTTTTCCTGCTCCACTCCATTTGCCCCAACGTGCCTGTCCACATGGGGACACCTTTTCTCTAGTTCTTTCAGTTCACACTTACTAGCTGCTCTCAACCCAAGGGTGCTGCCATCGTTTCCCTTTTCTCTCTCTATCTTAAGCTTCAGGCATACTGTGGCCTTTTCTGATCCTAGAATGTGATGCTTAACCTGTTGTTTACATCCCTTGGTGTAATCACACCCTATGGCCACAATTTGGGCCCTTCTCTTGTTCCTATCTATTATTTTCTGTCCTTGTATACATGTTTACTTGAAATGCAAATTTCAACATTCTGGTATTTTAAACATCTCAACCTATTTCCACAAGCTTGCTCATGTTGCTGAGTGTTATATTTATTCTGGGATCTGGTGTTTAGTTTAAATCTCCTGTTGCTTAATGTGCTTTTGTGTCTCCTGGCAATATTCAGCTACCAGGCTAAATAATTTCTCATTCTCCTCAGTGTATGCACCTTTCAAACTCTTGTACAAAATTAGCGTATTCCCTCTTAGTCACTGTTTACACAAGTTGTACATATTAGTTTTTTTTTTTTTTTTAATATTTCTTTGTAAGTCAGAAAGAAAAGCCTCAGGAGATGGGGCCAAGATGGCGGAGTAATCAGACATTTCCTGTGGTCCCTCTTACAACAAAGACCAAAAAAAAAAAAAGTGAATCGATTATACATAACAAGCTAGGAGCCCTGAACATCAAGGCAACATTGAGGAATTGAACCAAGTGACAGGAGGAAGGAGAAATGGTTCAGAAACAGTGAGGAGTTCCCAGACCTTAACCAGCAGGAACTAGCACCCTGCAGGCTGATTCCACTGGCATGAGCACAATGACACAAGCAGTGGCATTTGGGACACATTTTCCACATCCAGAGAGAACTAGTGGCAAAGAGATTGCTCAACCCACAAAAGATAAGCATCTGTATTTAACCTACCATGAAGATCCAAAGTACACCTTTGGGAAAAACCTCCCTCCCACTTATCTGCTCCCTTCGTGCTCTGCAGTGCGTCCCAGACAGCTATATCCCCTGGGCCAGAAGTAGGACCCTGCACTCACCCTGAGCCATTCTCCTGGTCTTGGAGAGGGAACAAATTAACAAACAGGGGGAAAAAAAATTATCTGCCAGCTCCCTTTGAACTCAGGTCAGAAACAGCTCCTTTGCCCAGCACAGGCATAAGGGGTCCATGGACTTTGAATGCATTTCACCTCTGCATAGACCTGTGTGGGTCCATTTCAACAATGTAGACCCTCATTAGCACAGTACAACAGGGTATATACCTGAAAGTCTAACTTCAACTGCTTCAGCTACATGGTGGAGTGGAAGGTTCTGATAATTGACAGCACCTGCCTATTAAGGAAGGTCCTCACCTATCCACATCAGGGGCCTGAGGACACTGGTGGCTCCATCAATGACACCTAGCCACCCACAACAGGGGTTCAAGAATAAGTGGTGCTTCCCAGTCTTTACAGCCAGCAGCACTGGGTACCCATAGTCCGGCTGCAAAGCCCACTCTCCTACTTGCTCTAGGGAACAGTGACATGCTTTCCTCAAGGGCACTCAAGGGTAGTTTTCAGCCCCCTGCATTGCTCAGCATATGACCCCCCTAATGCAGCCAGATACCTGTGCCTATACCAATCACCCAAGCTCATTTATGACTGTAGGTGATAGCCTGCACTACACACTTGGTGACTGACTACCTGGACACCTAAGCTGAATACATACAAGAAAAGTGGACACACTCTTAGGCTCACATACTTAGTAACAGCTGTAACCACCTGGTGACAGGAAGTTAGAGCTTCAAAGTCTCCAACAATCAAACTAGCTCACTTGAGCACCCTATTTGGGCATATCAAAACAAAACAAGAAGTTAGGCCACAGTAAGCAAACATAAAACACAATAACTTACTGATGGCTTGGAGACAACAATCAATATCAAATCACAATAACAGGCAGACCACGATGGTTTCAGCAAGCTCCCAAAACAAAGAGTTAAGAAGCCTTCCAGATGAAGATAACTTCCTGGAATTACCAGAGGTAGAATACAAAAGATTAATATATACAACTCTTCAAAAGATCAGGAAGGAGATCAGGCAAAATGCAGAAAAAGGCCAAGCAACACACAGACAAAGCAACAGGGAACTTAAGAAGATTAAAGAAGAGCAGGGATTACAAATTTAATAGGCTGCAAGGCTCCACAGAGAGAAAGCAAACAGGAATCCAGAAGATTAACAATAAAATTTCAGAATTAGACAACTCAATAGAAAGTTATAGGAGCAGAATTGAGGCAACAGAAGTCAGAATTAGTGAGATTGAAGGTAAGCCACTTGACGCCAACATATTTGAGGAAAAATCTGATAAAAGAATCAAAAAGAATGAAGAAACTCTAAGGTTTATGTGGGACTCTATTAAGAGGAATAACCTTCAAGTGATTGGAGTACCAGAAAGGGGGAGATAAGAGAAAATACAGAGAGAATTGTTGAAGACTTGTTGGCAGAAAACTTCCCTGATATCGTGAAAGATGAGAAGATATCTATTCAAGATGGTCATTGAACCCCACACAAGGTAAATCTCAAAAGAAAATCTCCAAGATATAATCAAACTTGCCAAAACCAAAGATAAAGAGAGAATTTTAAGAGTGTTAGGGATAAATGAAAAGTCAGCTACAAAGGAAAGTCAATAAGAATAAGCTTGGACTACTCAGTAGAAACCACACAGGCAAGAAGGCAATGGAATGACATTATAAAAGCTGGAAGGAAAAAAATTACTAGCCAAATATTATATATCCAGCAAAACTGTCTCTCAAATATGATGGGAAATTAGGGGATTTCCAGATAAACAGAAGTTTAGAAAATCTGCAAAAACCAAATGAAAATTACAAGAAATACTAAAGGAAGTCTTCCAGTTAGAAAATCAATAACATAAGATAAAACCCAAAACTTGAACACTGGACAGAGCAATTAGATCTCAACCCAGATAGGGAAATCACAAAACTAAATCAAAGTTAAAACGCTCAAAACAGGGAAACAGAGACATCATTATGTAAAAGATGGCAACATTAAAACAAAAAGAGGGACTAAAAAATGTAGTCATAGACATTTCATATGGAGGGGAAGTCAAGGCAATATAAAGAAATAAAATGTTGGTTGAAACTTAGAAAAATAGGGATAAATATTAACGTAAACACAAAGGAAACTAACAATACTACACACCAAAATAAAAAACAAGAAAAACATAGACTCAGCAAATACAAAATCAACAATGAAAAAGAGAAGAAAATATATAAAGAAAAATGACTTAGCACAGAAAATTAAGTGCAACAAAGAAACTGTCAACAACACAAAAAAAGACATCAAAATGACAGCACGAAAGTCATAAACCTATCGATAATTACTCTGAATGTAAATGGACTAAATGCACCAATAAAAAGGTAGAGAGGGGCCGAATGGATATAAAAAAAAAAGCAAACAAAAAACTCTCCGTCTATATTCAGCCTAAAGGAGACACACCTTAGACTTAAAGACACAAACAAAAACTCAAAGTATAGAAAAAAAAAATATCAAGCAAAAAACAATCAAAAAAGAGTGGGAGTGGCAATACTAATTTCTGATAAAATAGACTTTAAAGTAAAATCCACCGCAAAGGATAAGGAAGGACACTACAATATGATTAAAGGATGAATACACCAGGAGGACATAACCATAATATATATTTGTGCAATACAATGACAAGACACCAAAATACATAAAACAAACTCTAAGAGCATTGAAAAGAGAAATAGACAACTCCACAATAATAATAGGAGACTTCAACACTCCACTTTCAGCAGACAGAACATCCAGAAAGAAGTTCAGTAAAGACACAGAAGATCTAAATGTCATAATCAACCAAATTGACCTCATACATATATACAGAACTCTCCACCCAACGGCGGCCAAGTATACTTTCTTTTCCAAAGCACATGGAACATTCTCCGGAAGAGGCCACATATTAGGCAGAATCCAAAACATCGGAATATTACAAAGCATTTTTTCTGACCATAAAGCCATAAAAGTAGAAATCAGTAACAGAAAAAACAAGGAAAAAAAAATCAGACTTATGGAAACTGAACAACATCTTCCTTAAAAAACTATTGGACTACAGAAGAAATTACGGATGGAATAAAGAAAATAACAGAATCAAATGAGAATGAAAACACAACCTACCAGAACCTTTGGAACTCAGCAAAAGCAGTGCTTAGAGGTCAATTTATAGCAAAAAAAAATACACATCAAAAAGAAGTGGGAGGCGGAGCCAAGATGGCGGACTAGGTAGACGCTACCTCGGATCCCTCTTGCAACAAAGACTTGGAAAAACAAGTGAATTGATCAAGGACATAACAATCTATGAACCCTGAACAACAAACACAGATTTAGAGACGGAAAACGAACAAATACGGGGAAGCAGCAATTGTTTTCGGAGCCTGGAGCCAGCGTAACAGTCAGCGGATTTTCTGGAAAAACTAGTTTCCCAGTGATGGCTCGGAAACAGCAGTCCATATCAAACCACATAAAGAAGCAGACCATGACAGCTTCTACAACCCCCAAACAAAAGAATCAAAATCTTTCCCAAATGAAGATACAACCTTGGAATTATCAGATACAGAATATAAAAAACTAATTTACAGAATGCTTCAAGACATCACAAATGAAATAAGGCAAACTGCAGAAAAAGGCAAGGAACACACTGATAAAACTGTTGAAGAACTCAAAAAGATTGTTCAAGAACATAGTGGAAAAATTAATAAGTTGCAAGAATCCATAGAGAGACAGCATGTAGAAATCCAAAAGATTAACAATAAAATTACAGAATTTGACAACGCAATTCAGAGGAGCAGACTCGAGCAATTAGAATGCAGACTGGGACATCTGGAGGACCAGGGAATCAACACCAACATAGCTGAAAAAAAATCAGATAAAAGAATTAAAAAAAATGAAGAAACCCTAAGAATAATGTAGGGACTCTATCAAGAAGGATAACTTGCGTGTGATTGGAGTCCCAGAACAGGGAGGGAAGACAGAAAACACAGAGAAAATAGTTGAAGAACTCCTGACACAAAACTTCCCTGACATCATGAAAGACAAAAGGATATCTATCCAAGATGCTCATCGAACCCCATTTAAGATTGATCCAAAAAGAAAAACACCAAGACATATTATCATCAAACTCGCCAAAACCAAAGATAAACAGAAAATTTTAAAAGCAGCCAGGGAGAAAAGAAAGGTTTCCTTCAAGGGAGAATCAATAAGTTCAGACTACTCAGCAGAAACCATGCAGGCAAGAAGGGAATGGGACGACATATACAGAGCACTGAAGGAGAAAAACTGCCAGCCAAGGATCATATATCCAGCAAAACTCTCTCTGAAATATGAAGGAGAAATTAAGATATTTACAGATAAACACAAGTTTAGAGAATTTGCAAAAACCAAACCAAAGCTACGAGAAATACTAAAGGATATTGTTTGGTCAGAAAAACAATGACATCAGATACCAGCACAACACAAGGTCACAAAACAGAACATACTGATATCAACTCAAATAGGGAAATCACAAAAACAAATTAAGATTAATTAAAAAAAAAAAAATACTCGTAACAGGGAATCACGGAAGTCAATATGTAAAAGATCACAATAATCAAAAAGATCCTAACTGCCATATGGAGAGTGATACAAGGCGATATAGAACAATACAACTTAGGTTTTTACTTAGAAAAATAAGGGTAAATAATAAGGTAACCACAAAGAGGTATAACAACTCCATAACTCAATATAAAAGCCAAGAAAAACGTAACGAATCAACAAACATAAAGTCAAACACTACGAAAATGAGGATCTCACAATTTAATAAGAAAAAGTCTCACCACAAAAAAGTATGTGGAAAAATGAAATTGTCAACAACACACATAAAAAGGCATCAAAATGACAACACTAAACACTTATTTATCTATAATTACGCTGAATGTAAATGGACTAAATGCACCAATTAAGAGACAGAGAGTCTTGGACTGGATAAAGAAACACGATCTGTCTATATGCTGCCTACAAGAGACACACCTTAGACTTAGAGACACAAACAAACTAAAACTCAAAGGATGGAAAAAAATATATCAAGCAAACAATAAGCAAAAAAGAAGAGGAGTAGCAATATTAATTTCTGACAAAATAGACTTTAGACTTAAATCCGCCACAAAGGATAAAGAAGGACACTATGTAATGATAAAAGGGACAATTGATCAGGAAGACATAACCATATTAAATATTTACCCACCTAATGACAGGGCTGCAAGACACATAAATCAAATTTTAACAGAATTGAAAAGTGAGATAGACACCTCCACATTTATAGTAGGAGACTTCAACACACCGCTTTCGGAGAAGGACAGGACATCCAGTAAGAAGCTCAATAGAGACATGGAAGACCTAATTACAACAATCAACCAACTTGACCTCATTGACTTATACAGAACTCTCCACCCAACTGCTGCAAAGTATACTTTTTTTTCTAGCACACATGGAACATTCTCTAGAATAGACCACATATTAGGTCATAAAACAAACCTTTGCAGAGTCCAAAACATTGAAATATTACAAAGCATCTTCTCAGACCACAAGGCAATAAAACTAGAAATCAATAACAGAAAAACTAGGGAAAAGAAATCAAATACTTGGAAACTGAACAATACCCTGCTCAAAAAAGACTGGGTGATAGAAGACATCAAGGACGGAATAAGGAAATTCATAGAATGCAACGAGAATGAAAATACTTCCTATCAAAACCTCTGGGACACAGCAAAAGCAGTGCTCAGAGGCCAATTTATATCGATAAATGCACACATACAAAAAGAAGAAAGAGCCAAAATCAGAGAACTGTCCCGACAACTTGAACAAATAGAAAGCGAGCAACAAAAGAATCCATCAGGCACCAGAAGAAAACAAATAATAAAAATTAGAGCTGAACTAAATGAATTAGAGAACAGAAAAACAATTGAAAGAATTAACAAAACCAAAAGCTGGTTCTTTGAAAAAATTAACAAAATTGATAAACCATTGGCTAGACTGACTAAAGAAATACAGGAAAGGAAACAAATAACCCGAATAAGAAACGAAAAGGACCACATCACAACAGAACCAACTGAAATTAAAAGAATCATATCAGATTATTACGAAAAAATGTACTCTAACAAATTTGAAAACCTAGAAGAAATGGATGAATTCCTGGAAAAACACTACCTACCTAAACTAACACATTCAGAAGTAGAACAACTAAATAGACCCGTAACAAAAAAAGAGATTGAAACGGTAATCAAAAAACTCCCAACAAAAAAAAGCCTTGGCCCGGATGGCTTTACTGCAGAGTTCTACCAAACTTTCAGAGAAGAGTTAACACCACTACTACTGAAGGTATTTCAAAGCGTAGAAAATGACGGAATACTACCCAACTCATTCTATGAAGCCACCATCTCCCTGATACCAAAACAGGTAAAGACATTACAAAAAAAGAAAATTACAGACCTATATCCCTCATGAACATAGATGCAAAAATCCTCAACAAAATTCTAGCCAATAGAATTCAACAACATATCAAAAAAATAATTCACCACGATCAAGTGGGATTTATACCAGGTATGCAAGGCTGGTTTAATATCAGAAAAACCATTAATGTAATCCATCACATAAATAAAACAAAAGACAAAAACCACATGATCTTATCAATTGATGCAGAAAAGGCATTTGACAAAGTCCAACACCCATTTATGATAAAAACTCTCACCAAAATAGGAATTGAAGGAAAATTCCTCAACATAATAAAGGGCATCTATGCAAAGCCAACAGCCAATATCACTCTAAATGGAGAGAACCTGAAAGCATTTCCCTTGAGAACGGGAACCAGACAAGGATGCCCTTTATCACCGCTCTTATTCAACATCGTGCTAGAAGTCCTAGCCAGGGCAATTAGGCTAGACAAAGAAATAAAAGGCATCCGGATTGGCAAGGAGGAAGTAAAATTATCCCTATTTGCAGATGACATGATCTTATACACAGAAAACCCTAAGGAATCCTCCAGAAAACTACTGAAACTAATAGAAGAGTTTGGCAGAGTCTCAGGTTATAAAATAAACATACAAAAATCACTTGGATTCCTCTTCATCAACAAAAAGAACACCGAAGAGGAAATAACCAAATCAATACCATTCACAGTAGCCCCCAAGAAGATAAAATACTTAGGAATAAATCTTACCAAGGATGTAAAAGACCTATACAAAGAAAACTACAAAGCTCTACTACAAGAAATTCAAAAGGACATACTTAAGTGGAAAAACATACCTTGCTCATGGATAGGAAGACTTAACATAGTAAAAATGTCTATTCTACCAAAAGCCATCTATACATATAACGCATTTCCAATCCAAATTCCAATGTCATTTTTTAAGGTGATAGAGAAACAAATCACCAATTTCATATGGAAGGGAAAGAAGCCTCGGATAAGCAAAGCATTACTGAAAAAGAAGAAGAAAGTGGGAGGCCTCACTCTACCTGATTTTAGAACCTATTATACATCCACAGTAGTCAAAACAGCCTGGTACTGGTACAACAACAGGCACATAGACCAGTGGAACAGAATTGAGAACCCAGATATAAATCCATCCACGTATGAGCAGCTGATATTTGACAAACGACCAGTGTCATTTAATTGGGGAAAAGATAGTCTTTTTAACAAATGGTGCTGGCATAACTGCATATCCATTTGCAAAAATATGAAACAGGACCCATACCTCACACCATGCACAAAAACTAACTCCAAGTGGATCAAAGACCTAAACTTAAAGACTAAAACGACAAAGATCACGGAAGAAAAAATAGGGACAACGTTGGGAGCCCTAATACAAGGCATAAACAGAATACAAAACATTACCAAAAATGACGAAGAGAAACCAGATAACTGGGAGCTCCTAAAAATCAAACACCTATGCTCATCTAAAGACTTCACCAAAAGAGTAAAAAGAACACCTACAGACTGGGAAAGAATTTTCAGCTATGACATCTCAGACCAGCGCCTGATCTCTAAAATCTACATGATTCTGTCAAAACTCAACCACAAAAAGACAAACAACCCAGTCAAGAAGTGGGCAAAGGATATGAACACACACTTCACTAAAGAAGATATTCAGGCAGCTAACAGATACATGAGAAAATGCTCTCGATCATTAGCCACTAGAGAAATGCAAATTAAAACTACGATGAGATTCCATCTCACTCCAACAAGGCTGGCATTAATCCAAAAAACACAAAATAATAAATGTTGGAGAGGCTGCGGAGAGATTGGAACTCTTATACACTGCTGGTGGGAATGTAAAATGGTACAACCACTTTGGAAATCTATCTGGCGTTATCTTAAACAGTTAGAAATAGAACTACCATACAACCCAGAAATCCCACTCCTCAGAATATACCCTAGAGAAACAAGAGCCTTCACACAAACAGATATATGCACACCCATGTTTTATTGCAGCACTGTTTACAACAGCAAAAAGCTGGAAGCAACCAAGGTGTCCATCAACAGATGAATGGTTAAATAAATTGTGGTATATTCACACAATGGAATACTACGCATCGATAAAGAACAGTGACGAATCTGTGAAACATTTCATAACATGGAGGAACCTGGAAGGCATTATGCTGAGCGAAATGAGTCAGAGGCAAAAGGACAAATATTGTATAAGACCACTATTATAAGATCTTGAGAAATAGTAAAAACTGAGAAGAACACATACTTTTGTGGTTACGAGGGGGGGAGGGAGGGAGGGAGGGAGAGGGTTTTTTATTGATTAATTAGTAGATAAGAACTGCTTTAGGTGAAGGGAAAGACAACACTCAATACATGGAAGGTCAGCTCAATTGGACTGGACCAAAAGCAAAGAAGTTTCCGGGATAAAATGAATGCTTCAAAGGTCAACGGAGCAAGGGCGGGGGTCTGGGGACCATGGTTTAAGGGGACTTCTAAATCAATTGGCAAAATAATTGTATTATGAAAACATTCTGCATCCCACTTTGAAATGTGGTGTCTGGGGTCTTAAATGCTAACAAGCGGCCATCTAAGCTGCATCAATTGGTCTCAACTCACCTGGAGCAAAGGAGAATGAAGAACACCAAGGTCACATGACAACTAAGAGCCCAAGAGACAGAAAGGGCCACATGAACCAGAGACCTACATCATCCTGAGACCAGAAGAACTAGATGGTGCCCGGCCACAATCGATGACTGCCCTGACAGGGAGCACAACAGAGAACCCCTGAGGGAGCAGGAGATCAGTGGGATACAGACCCCAAATTCTCATAAAAAGACCATACTTAATGGTCTGACTGAGACTAGAGGAATCCCGGCGGTCATGGTACCCAGACCTTCTGTTGGCACAGGACAGGAACCATCCCCGAAGACAACTCATCAGACATGAAAGGGACTGGACAGTGGGTGGGAGAGAGATGCTGACGAAGAGTGAGCTAATTATATCAGGTGAACACTTGAGATTGTGTTGTCATCTCCTGTCTGGAGGGGGGATGGGAGGATAGAGAGAGTGGGAAGCTGGCAAAATTGTCACGAAAGGAGAGACTGGAAGGGCTGACTCATTAGGGGGAGAGCAAGTGGGAGTACGGAGTAAGATGTATGTAAACTTATATGTGACAGACTGACTTGATTTGTAAACGTTCACTTGAAGCTCAATAAAAGTTAAAAAAAAAAAAAAAAGAATACCCACATCAAGCTTTTCTTGCAGATTTCTGAGGCTATCATACCCTGAGTCCAGCAATTGGACCAATGTAAGTTCCTGTAACAAAGTGACATTGTAGTTATGTTTTATGAATCTGTAACATTTGGAAGCAACTCAACTGCAATGGGTTTGATTTTGTTTTTTTGACGGTGTTAAATCATGCAAAAAGGCTTAAGATAAGAAAACTAAACCTACTTACTCCCCTTAAGGGATTTAATAGAGTGAACAAGACAAGCAAATAATATCTATAATATGATGAAAGCCATAGTTGAGGGGGTATAAACATCAATAAAGGGTTCATAGAAGAAGCTAGGATTTTAAGAGAAATTTGAAATATATATTTAATCAATGTGCATGATGTTAAACTTCTCTAAAAAGAGAATAGGATAAAGATCATAGAAATGGGAAACACAGGAAAAAAAAGAAAAAAAAAAAAAAGAAGAAGGGGTCACAATCAAAGAATTAACCCTACAGTGCTATCAAATAGAAAGAGAGCAGAAAAAGAAGCCCTTGGACACCAAAGGAACGCAAATACTAAAAATTAGAGCAGAATTGAATGAAAAAGACAGAAGAAAAACAATTGAGTTAACGAGACCAAAAGCTGGTTCTTTGAAAAGATCAACAAAATTGATAAACCACTGGCCAAACTGACAAAAGAAAAACAGGAGAGGAAACAAGTAACCAGAATAAGAAATCAGATGGGCAATATCACAGCAGACCCAACTGAAATGAAAAGAATCAGAACGGAATACTATAAAAAATTGTACTCTAACAAATTTGAAAACCTAGAGGACATTTACAAATTCCTAGAAACACACTACCTACCTAAACTAACACAGAGGAAGAACGGCTAAATAAACCTATAAGAAAAGAAGAGGTTGAAAAGGTAATTTAAAAACTCCCAACAACAACAACAAAAAGCCCTGGCCCTGATGGCTTCACTGGAGAATTCTACCAAATTTTCAGAGAACAGTTAACACTACTACAAATAAAGGTATTTCAGAGCATAGAAAAGGATGGAATAGTCCCAAATACATTCTATGAAGCCATCATACCCCTGATACTAAAATCAGGTAAAGACACCACAAAGAAAGAAAATTACAGACCAATATCCCTAATGAATTTAGACTCAAAAATCCTCAACAAAATTCTAGCCAATGACCAAGTGGGCTTCATACCAGGTATGCAGGGATGGTTCAACATTAGAAAAACAAACAACGTAATCCACCACAAAAATAAAAGACAAAAACCACATGATCTTATCAATTGATGAAGAGAAGGCATTTGACAAAGTCCAACACCCATTCATGATAAAAACTCTCAGCAAAATAAGAATAGAAGGAAAATTTCTTGATGTAACAAAGGGCATTTATACAAAGCCAACAGCAAACATCATCGTAAATGGCGAGAATCTGAAAGCATTCCTCTTGAGAATGGGAACCAGACAAGGATGCCCTTTATCACCACTCTTATTCAACATTGTGCAGGAGGTCCTAGCCAGAGCAATTAGGCTAGAAAAAGAAATAAAGGGCATCCAGATTGGTAAGGAAGAAGTAAAAGTATCTTTATTTGCAGATGATATGATCTTATACACACAAAACCCTAAACAATCCACAAAAAAACTACTGAAACTAATAGAAATGTTCAGCAGAGTATCGGGACACAAGACAAACATACAAAAATCAGTTGGATTCCTCTATACCAACAAAAAGAACTTCGAAGAGGAAATCACCAAATCAATACCATTTACAGTAGCCCCCAAGAAGAAAAAATACTTTGGAATAAATCTAACCAGGAACGAAAAAGACCTGTACAAAGGAAACCGCAAGACAAGACAGTACTGCAAGAAACCAAAAGAGACCTACATAAGTGGAAAAACATACCTTGCTCATGGATAGGAAGACTCAACATTGTGAAAATGTCTATTCTACCCAAACCAATCTACAGATACAATGCAACCCTGATCCAAATTCCAACTGCTTTTTTTAGTGGGATGGAGAAACAAATCAGCAACTTCATATGGAAAGGGAAGAGGCCCCGGATAAGTAAAGCATTACTGAAGACGAACAAAGTAGGAGGCCTCGCACTATCTGATTTTAGAACCTATTATACCACCACCGTAGCCGAAACAGCCTGGTGCTGTTACAGCAACACGTACACAGACCAATGGAAGAGAATTGAGACTCCAGGTTTAAATTCATCCACTTATGAGCAGCTGATATTTGACAAAGGCCCAAAGTCCACTAACTGGGGAAAAGACAGTATCTTTTAACAAATGGAGCTGGTATAACTGGATATCCATCTGCAAAAATATGAAACAAGAGCCATACCTCACACCATGCACAAAAACTAACTCGAAATGGAACAAGGCCTAAATATAAAATCTAGAATGATAAAGATGATGGAAGAAAAAATAGGGACAATGCTAGGACCCCTAATACATGGCATAAACAGTATGAAAAGACTACTAACAATGCACGAACACCAGAAGAGAAACTAGGGAGCTCCTAAAAATCAAACACTTAAGCTCATCCAAAGACTTCACAAAAAAAGTAAAAAGACAACTGAAAGACTGTGAAAAAAATTTTGGCTACGACAAATCTGATCAGCGTCTAATCTCTAAAATCTACAAGATACTGCAAAACTGCAACAACAAAAAGACAGCCCAATTAAAAAATGGGCAAAGGATACGGACGGGCACTTCATCAGACATTCAGGCAGCTAACAGATTCATGAGGAAATGCTCACAATCATTAGCCATTAGAGAAAAGTAAATCAAAACTACAATGAAATACCATCTCACACCAACAAGGCTGGCATTAATCCAAAAACACAAAATAGTAAATATTGGAGAGGTTGTGGAGAGACTAGAATACTTATACACTGCCGATGGGAATGTAAAATGGTACAACCACTTAAGAAATCGATTTGGTGCTTCCTTTTTTAAAAAAGCTAGAAATAAAACTACCATATGATCCAGCAATCCCACTCCTCAGAATACATCCTAACCAAAGGGCTGGCAGTTCAAACCTGCAGGCACTCCTTGGAAACTCTTTGAGGCAGTCCTACTCTGTCCTATAGGGTCGCTATGAGTCCGAATCGACTCGACGGCACTGGGTTTGGTTTGGTTTTTGGTTATGAATCCCAGAGGCCTCCAGGACAGGAGCCATCTTGGAAAGCTGCTGCGCACGCACCTTAGTTAACATATCTCTGCTTGTGTCTATGAATAAACATGAATCTTTTCCCGCCTAAGAACTTTTAAAAACTCAGCCCATCTTTTGTTCTGTGAGATTAGGGTAAGCGTTGCTCTGGGCCCTCCTCATCTCTGCTTGCAAGCCTCTTCAATAAAGCTTTGCTCCTGTGGAAAACTGCGTGCCTTACCTGCTCATTCTTGACCAGTGAGAGGCAAGAACCTTATTCAGGTAATATTAGCTCAAGTAGACACACGGGACTAAGTGGGCAGCTCCTGTCTGGAGGCAAGATGAGAAGGCAGAGGGGGACAGGAGCTTGTTGAATCGACAGGTGAAATACAGGGAGGAGAGAAGAAGTGTGCTGTCACATTATAGGGAGAGCAACTAGGGTCACCTAACAATGTGTGTATAAGTTTTTGCCTGAGAAGCTGAAGTGAATTATAAACTTTTGCTTCAAGCACAATAAAAAAATTAAAAAAGAACAGACACAATGTCTCTTTAAAGAAAAGATTATCATATACAATACAAAAGAAATGTGCTCGTAATTAAAGGTAGAAAGTTGCTGTTTCATAAGTTTGAAAATGGATTAGTTTTCATTAACCTTTGTTCAAACTGAAAATTAGGCCAAAATTGAGTGTAGATATTTGAAGGGTCAATAATACAATATTTTGAATATATGTGTTTACATATGCAAACTTATTTTAATCAAATTTTAGATGAGGATTGCAAGGTTTCAAGGATCAACTAGACGGTTGAATACAAGATTTTTTTCTTAAATTTTAGGAATCCAACTATTTTTAATATCAAAGCTTAGAAAAACTCTGTTGAATAAAAAACTTCCCTAAAATATTAATGAAATCTGTTTCTTACTCCAGCCACTAAAAATAAGGCCTGTTAAAATGTGCCTTTTTTTTTTTAGACTTGACACATAACTTGGTGTTCTTGGAAAATATTCCATTTTGAATTCCTGACAGGCCAGTTATTTTAAGACATGTATCTTCTACTGTTACTGCAGAGATTGACACCATTTTATCATGCTACCATCTCGCAAATATCTTGATGTGACACATCCTTTTGTCTCAATGGGTAACATTTTCAAAGGGGCCAGGCTCCATCCAAGATGAACTTTTTGCAGTATCACTCTCCTTTGTGAGCGGCATTCTGCAGCCAGAAACTCAAATATTGGATCATGCATTTTGATGCACTTAACCGTGAAAAAAGCTGAAGCCAGGCACTGTTCACAAAGGACAGCAGTCGGATACTGAAAAACAGTCTAGATGGAGCACGTGGTGTTTTGCTGAGCTTTTTATTTTCCCATAATTTGAATTATTCATTGGAGAATGACCCGTGTTTAATTTTACTTTGTAGGTAGATTGTAGTTAGTTTCCTTTAGAGAATATAATCTGACTACTAACACTCTGGGCTTCTGCTGGTGGAGACTGTTCATTGAGGCTGGGGCTAGCTGGTGGGAAAGGTTGGTATAAGAAGACAGTCCCCTTTTAAGTTGTCTGTTCTTTACAAGAACATGAACTTCCTAGAGATCAAATCTGTTTTCTCCTCCTATCTCCAATCAAGATGGTGAAAGAAATACTAATAGGATTCTTAACCCTTTTTATAGTGCCAAGTAAGTACCTAAATAACTATGAAAAGCATACCTCATTGTCTAACAACTACTGCACAACTTCATTTAATTAAATATCTTCTATTGTCATCATTCATGTAGAAGCCTAAATTTGAATCCTAAAGTATTGACATGTGTCTAAGCAGTTCGCTGATGTAAATGGCATGAAGAATTTTGAAAGTATGATAAAGTCATAAATATCTTTTTCTATTCCCAACCCCATGATAAAAAAGAGAATGCTCTCTCCTACTTTCCAACCAAACAGAAATGTAGGCCTAATATCAGCTGCTTCCTTATTAATCTCTCTCATTGGAGGGTCTCCCCTCCTGTCCCCACTCTCCATGGCCCATCAGCTGACTGGTGATAAACAGCAGAGTCGCAGAAGGAATTCAGTCCTAAACCCCTTCAAGCGGTGATTAAACAAAACAAGTCTCAATCAATCAAAACGTATTTCCCTTGAGTTTCCTGCATCATATTGCTCGATTTCCTGCAGCAATGATAATTATAAAACCAGTACCTGGAATGGCACCAAAGCGTAATTTGTATTGGTGTGGCCAATCAGAAATTTTAAAATGCCCCCTCCCCTTCTGCCAAAAATAAAACAAAAGTGTACTGCCGTGCACCTTCATTTAAAAGCGCTATATAAATAAGTTGGAAACCCTGGTGGCGTAGTGGTTAAGTGCTAGGGCTGCTAACCAAGGGGTGGGCAGTTCGAATCCACAAGGTGCTCCTTGGAACCTCTATGGGGCAGTTCTACTCTGTCCTATAGGGTCGCTATGAGTCAGAATCGGCTCGACAGCACTGGGTATATAAATAAGATAAACAGTGTTCTGTGCTTGATCTGTTTCTGATGGGCACTTTTCCCCATTAATTTGAATTTAGGTTTATTTATTCTGAAATGAGGGCTGAATTGCACAGGCCACATTCGCATAACTATCCCTGACTCTGTGCTGCAGAAAACCCGCTGAACTGTAAAATGACAAGCGAGGAGGCTCCAAATGTCTGAGGGGTCTCTTCTCACTTTGTTCAGTTCGAATCATTTCCTGGGGCCTCTGAACACTTGGAAATGATAACCTTGCTGCTTCCCGCCACCCCATGAGCCTACCTGGGCAAAACCCTTCTTCCTCAGGATGAAGTGCACCTAGAGACACCCTCACCTGTAGACAGACTGTGGGTTCAGAAGGAGGTGACAAAACCAGCCTCAGAAAGTGAAAGAGAAGGAAAGTACCAGAACAAACCTCCATTGTCTTGTTTTTGTTACAACAGAAGGCAAGCATTCCCCTGAGCCTGGGGATCTCTGGGCTCAGTCAGCCCATCTTCTCCTGTCACTGCCACTTAAAAAACAAAAAAAAAACCTGGAATACATTTGCCTCCCATCTGATTATTTATCCCAAGTGAACAGCCTTTCTAGTCACTAACCCCGTGTGCCAAGTGAGTTTGGGAAATGTTGGGATTATCTTCTAGGCTCAGGCATTGCAGTGGGTTTTTTCACAGCTGCTTGCCATTCAGTCCCTGTTTTTCCATTGATAAAACACAGTGCCCATGGCTGGGTTTGCATGATTAATACAGCTGTCTAAAACTCTCTCTGAAAACAAAACAACACCCCCCTCCCCAAATTAAAGTTAAAAAAAAAAAAATTAAGACCCATTCCATAAGCAAATCATGCTTGCGGAAGTCTGAAGTCAGCCTAGCAGGTTCCCTCCTGAAGGAGGATCGGTGTTATCATGGGCAGGCCCTGGCCTGAGAACAGGGGAAGGACAAGGCATACCTGCCTCGCCTGGCCTTTCCAGGAGTAGGATCTTGAAATCAGGCTCCACTGGGATGAAGGGAAACTGGGAGAAAAATCCTGAACATCTCCTATGCCAGGAAGATGAATGGATAATCCCTACAGGTTCATTTCTTTCATTTATTTTCTGTAAGAGATCATCCTCGGTACAAATGAGAAAGTACCCCTTTTCAGCTCCTTATTTTAACAGCAGTTTCACCTTATCTAACAAGAATGGCAATATTAATAGTAACAGCCAACATCCATGGTGAGTTTATCATGTACCCATAGGGTCTAAGAGTTTTTGAACGTTTAATTCAGTCTTCACAACAACCCTAAGAAAGTAACATGTAGCTTCTCTCACTTGTTTTAATCATCAAAATGCATCCAAATTCTAACTTACCTACCCCTCCCCGTCCCAGCACATATATAAAGATACCAAAAAACCCAATGCCATCAAGTTGATCCCAACTCATAGTGACCCTAAAAGACAGAGTAGAACTGCCCCATAGGGTTTCCAAGAAGCACCTGGTGGATTTGAACTGCCAATCTTTTTGGTTAATAGCCATAGCTAGTAACCACTACACTGCCAGGGTTTCCATATAAATATACAGTATACTTAAAATCACCATAATGTATATATTTGGGTTCATTAAATATGTATTTGTCTTATGAAGTTTAAATGTTGTCTAATTTATGTATGATAATTCCTCCAAGACAATATTCAGTCATACATTTTTACAAAGTCCACTTTCAACTGTACTCAACACAGAGAGAGATATATGCCCAGCTCACACAGAGATTTATCTGAAAGCATTAATCTTTAAATACCATGAGCGAGCTACCTGGCCCTGGCACATCTAACTTCACACACTCATTCAGGCTGATTTACGTACACACCTCTATTCATCATGGATAATTACTAGCATTGTTCTCTGTAATTCAGTTTTTCCAACTGTGAAATGGGAAAGAAATCATATTTTTCATGCCTACAAGTTCAAAGTGGTGTTTTAAATACTATATTAAAATAAAAAAGAGCCTTAAGTTCCTAGAAAGTATATTGAATTTCAAACAATCATATATTCAGATACACATATCTCTTATGATTTTGAAACGTATTGCTAATATAGCCACGTGCTTGTATCACCTTGCATGGATCCTAGCTAGGTATAAGTGCAGCGTGGCTTTGTTATGCTTTCAGGTACTATGGATTCTGAGGGTGTCTGAAATGCCCACGCTGCCAACAGATTTAAATAAATACAGGTGCATCCCCAAGCTAAGTAGAAATAGTTTATTATTATTATAAATATCATATTACACTTTAGAGAAGCTGCAAAATTGCATGGCTCCCTATTGGCGATGACACACACACACACACACACACACACACACTTTTCAATGGATAACCAGTCATGCACATTACCACCTGTCAGACTAATCCAAAGTCATCAGTCTAAAGAACCTACCCTAACTGCTGGTCAAAGGTTTAAAGCATGTCCCAGAAAGGGTTTCGGTTTTTATGTACATCTTCCCCTTCCCTATTGGCTGGCCAAAACAAGGGCATGTTTCTGCTGATAGAACTTTGGCGGCCACATCAACACAAATTTGACAGCAAGAGCGTTGGCCTGGATTACTACACATGAAAGTAATTCAGAGTTGGCTCCTTATTCCAACCAACAGTCTGATTTCTCCCCATTTTTTTTTTTTTTACTGCTTGTGAACCAAGGGGAATAGTTGTTCCAATATTTCACCTGGAATCAAGACTTTACCTGCCAATCCTATGACTGAGACCCAATTGTAGTAGGTTTTCTGTTCTTCCCATTTCTGTCCTAACCACTCTTCAGTCTGCTGTTTCATAAACTGTTCTTGTTCTCTCTGTTTAACTTTGCCAACAAGACTCAATCTGAAATTTATTCTCACCATTATTTAAATGCTCAATAGCAGTTTGACAGTGTTACCTCTCTCAGAATTTACATTTAACTTCAAAGTTATTCTTGTTAGTTGCCATGGAGTCAATTCCAACTCATGGTGGCCCCGAGTGTGCAGAGTAGAACCGCTCCATAGGGTTTTCAAGACCTTGACCTTTCAGAAGCTGATCACCAGGCCTGTCTTCGAAGGCATCACTGGGTGGGTTCAAACAGCCAAACTTTCAGCTAGTAGTCGAGGGCTTAACCATTTACACCACCCAGGAAACCCTAGCTTCAAGCTAAATGGCTAAAAATCCTTCAACATCAGTTTAAAGATGGGAGAATTATTAGCGCTGGGACCCTCTTCTAATGCCTTTTCCTGTTTTCCTAGCCTGGATCTGCCTGCCGCTGTCAGGTTTTCCTGGCGATCACCCCGTTCTTATTCCTTGATGTACTATTTTGACTTCAGAGCCAGCAGGGATTTGAAGATGAATATATTTTTGAAAAACCAAGCTTCCACTAAATTTTAATGTGATGGAAATATTTCTCCTCTACAAGCTTTATGGGAAAAAGTATCTTTCAAAGTTACAATTACATTTGGGGATTAAGTTTAAGTAATTGACAGTCTTGTCTTTTTAATTAAAAGGAAAAAAAAAAAACTTAACAAGAGTGCAAGGAGGTTTGGAGAGGAAAATGTTGGAATACTGTCCCAAAGCGTGAGGAGACCAGGATATTGAATTATCAGAAAATGCTGACCCAAGGCCTTCTAGTCTTTCCAGTGTCTCGCAGCGGAGCTTGCTTTGCCAGTTGAACCAATGTGCCATTTGGCATGAAGGGAACTGTCTACTGTGAAGAACGTTGCTGATCCAGGCCAAGAAAGATATCCTTTCTTTGGGAGCTTAGCTCTGGGTTCAGGAACTCTGTGCAGCCTAAAGTCCTTTAAAGTTGTACTACTCAGAATTAAAAAAAAAAAAAAAAATGCTTCCAAGAATTAATTCATTGGTACACTCCCAGTCCTTGACAAATTTCATACATGCCCATTGCTGTCTAGTTGAGTCTGACTCATAGCAACACTATAGGACAGATTAGAACTGCCCCATAGGGTTTCCAAGGAGTGGCTAGTGGATTCAAACTGCCCACCTTTTGGTTAGCAGCCAAGCTCTTAACCACTGTGCCACCAGATCTCCAATGTCACACACAGCCCCCCAAAAGTATAAAATTTAATTTTATTCTGTCCGTCAACTCTCCTTTTTGCCTGAAATCTTTGTTCCTGATACTGTATTTCTTGATTTTCTTTTTCTCCATATTTTCCACCATATTTGACTTGCCTTACCTGCATTAGCCACACACTTTCTCTTTCACACCCTTCAAACAAAACCCCAGAAAAAGCTTTGATGAGACTAGCATTCACTTCTACACACTGGTTACTGCTCACGCAAACACCGCAAAGCCATTATCCCATGTACCTAGAAGAAGCATCTACTTCTGAAGAGGCAAGATACAAATTAACCTTAGCAACAACTTCCCTTATACAGTCACTCTATTATCACGATGTTCTTTCATCATTCCAAGTCATTTGTAGGTATTAAATTAAACAAGCACCTCTCTGGGGGCGGGGGGCGGGTATCAGTTTAAGTGTCCCCACCTTACATCTCGCCTTGTGTACTGCTGTGAAGAAACACACCTGCCAAATAAGAACATAGCATGACATAATGAGTCTGGAATTCCAATTGAAGGTGTTCATATGTACCCAGATATATGATGGAAGTGGGCAGAGCGCTCACTAGGGCTACACTGAGAATTGCCAGCTCATATCCACCACAAATCAGTGTGGGGAGAGACCTTACAAGTCACTTACCATGCTTCCTAGTTGGTCCCTGGGGAGCCAAACACCATAGTTTAACACACTGTTTTGCTTATCACTGGGTCGATGGTAAAAGACAATGCTTCCCACATCTCTGCAACACATATGTACACTTAACACCTAGGCATTACCACTAACATAGTATGTTTACTGTAAATCACAGTCACCAGAGAGGCGGGGCCAAGATGGCGGACTAGGTGGACGCTACCGCGGATCCCTCTTGCAACAAAGACTCGGAAAAACAAGGGAATCGATCACATACATAACAATCTACGAACTCTGAACAACAAGCACAGACTTAGAGACGGAAAACGAACAAATACGGGCAGACAGCGACCGTTTTCAGAACCAGGAGCCAGTGTACCAGGCAGGTGACCTTCGGAGCCCGATCTGGGGCAGAGCCCAGGGGGGCAGACGGCACAGAAGGGGGGCCCACCCCTTCCCCCCGAACCCATCCTGGGAGGAAGTCTAGCTGGTTGGCGTGGGCGGCGTAGAGGCGCAGGCGGAGGGAGAAGCACCCGGGAGGCAGTGACTGATCTGGGAGTGGGGAGAACAGCGTCCCAGCTGGGGAGCCGTCCCGCCGGGAGTTAGGCGAGAAGCGGACGGGGCGCGAGCGGGGGGGGGGTCAGCTATATTTCCCTAAAGTGACCCCTGGGCGGTGCCCACACTTTCATGCGGGAGGACGCACACCCAGTCCACGCGTGTGGCGCGGCACACCGGAGGGAGAAATCCCCAGGAGTGACTGGTCTCGGAGCAGGGAAAACAGCGTCCCAGACGGGGAGCCATTCCGCTGGGATTTGGGCGCGCGCAGGTGGGGCGTGAGCGCGGGGTCCATTTTTATTACCCTGAATTGACCCAGGGGGCGGGCCCACCTGGTCGTGCGGGCAACCCCCACCCAGTTCGCGCGAAAGGTGTGGCGCACCGGAAGGAGAAGTCCCCGGGAGGAAGTGACTGGTCCCGGAGCGGGGAAAGCAGCGTCCCAGCCCGGAAGTCGTCCCGCTGGGATTTGGGCGCGCGCACGGGCGGGGCGTGACCGCGGGGCCCAATTATATTCACCTGAATAGACCCTGGGGGCGGACCTACCCGTTCGTGCGGGAAACGCCCACCCAGTGCTCGCGAGCGGTGCCGCGCACCGGAGGGAAAAGTCCCCGGGAGGAAGTGACTGGTCTCCAAGCAAGGAAAGCAGCGTCCTAGCCGGGGACCCCTCCCGCCCGGATTTTGGTGAACGGGGGCAGAACATGAACGCGGTGTTCAGCTCTATATTCTGTGGTGCTACACTCCTAGCTCTCTGATCCCTCCCCCACCCTCCCCAGGCGGCCCCATTAACATCCGAATACCCAGAGCCAGAGGGAGAATTCAGATAGGGATCTGACTGCATTTTTTTTTTAGCTGACTACCTGAAAAATCTAGTTTCCCAGTGATGGCTCGGAGACAGCAGTGCATATCAAACCACATAAAGAAACAGACCATGACAGCTTCTTGAACCCGCCAAACAAAAGAATCAAAATCTTTCCCAAATGAAGATACAATCCTGGAATTATCAGATACAGAATATAAAAAACTAATTTACAGAATGCTTAAAGATATCACAAATGAAATTAGGATAAATGCAGAAAAAGCCAAGGAACACACTGATAAAACTGTTGAAGAACTCAAAAAGATTATTCAAGAACATAGTGGAAAAATTAACAAGTTGCAAGAATCCATAGAGAGACAGCATGTAGAAATCCAAAAGATTAACAATAAAATTACAGAATTAGACAACGCAATAGAAAGTCAGAGGAGCAGACTCGAGCAATTAGAATGTAGACTGGGACTTCTGGAGGACCAGGGAAACAACACCAACATAGCTGAAAAAAAATCAGATAAAAGAATTAAAAAAGTGAAGAAACCCTAAGAATCATGTGGGACTCTATCAAGAAGGATAACTTGCGAGTGATTGGAGTCCCAGAACAGGGAGGGGGGACAGAAAACACAGAGAAAATAGTTGAAGAAATCCTGACACAAAACTTCCCTGACATCATGAAAGACGAAAGGATATCTATCCAAGATGCTCATCGAACCCCATTTAAGACTGCTCCAAAAAGAAAAACACCAAGACATATTATCATCAAACTTGCCAAAACCAAAGACAAACAGAAAATTTTAAAAGCAGCCAGGGAGAAAAGAAAGGTTTCCTTCAAGGGAGAATCAATACGAATAAGTTCAGACTACTCAGCAGAAACCATGCAGGCAAGAAGGGAATGGGACGACGTATACAGAGCACTGAAGGAGAAAAACTGTCAGCCAAGGATCATATATCCAGCAAAACTCTCTCTGAAATATGAAGGAGAAATTAAGATATTTACAGATAAACACAAGTTTAGAGAATTTGCAAAAACTAAACCAAGACTGCAAGAAATGCTAAAGGAGATTGGCCAGATGACCAATAATATCAGGTACCAGCACAATACAAGGTCACAAAACAGAACGTCCTGATATCAACGCAACTCAAATAGGGAAAGCACAAAAACAAACAAATTAAGACTAATTCTAAAAAATAAATAAATAAACAAAATAATACACATAACAGGAAATCATGGAAATCAATAGATAAACGATCACAATAATCAAAAAGAGGGACTAAATATAGGAGGCATTGAACTGCCAGATGGAGAGTGATACAAGGCGATATAGAAGGATACAAGTTAGGTTTTTACTTAGAAAAATAGGGCTAAATAAAAAGGTAACCACAAAAAGGAATACCAATTCCATAACTCAAGAAAAAAGCCAAGAAAAACGTAACGACTCAATAAACACAAAGTTAAACATTATGAAAATGAGGATCTCACAAGCTACTAAGAAAAACGTCTCAGCACAAAAAAGCATGTGGAAAAATGAAATGGCCAAAAACACACATGAAAAGGCATCAAAATGACAACACTAAAAACTTATTTATCTATAATTACGCTGAATGTAAATGGACTAAATGCACCAATAAAGAGACAGAGAGTCATGGACTGGATAAAAAAACACGATCCATCTATATGCTGCCTACAAGAGACACACATTAGACTTAGAGACACAAACAAACTAAAACTCAAAGGATGGAAAAAAATATATCAAGCAAACAATAAGCAAAAAAGAAGAGGAGTAGCAATATTAATTTCTGACAAAATAGACTTTAGACTTAAATCAGCCACAAAGGATAAAGAAGGACTCTATGTAATGATAAAAGGGACAATTAATCAGGAAGACATAACCATATTAAATATTTACGCACCTAATGACAGGGCTGCAAGACACATAAATCAAATTTTAACAGAATTGAAAAGTGAGATAGACACCTCCACATTTATAGTAGGAGACTTCAACACACCACTTTCGGAGAAGGACAGGACATCCAGTAAGAAGCTCAATAGAGACACGGAAGACCTACTTACAACAATCAACCAACTTGACCTCATTGACTTATACAGAACTCTCCACCCATCTGCTGCAAAATATACTTTTTTTTCTAGCGCACATGGAACATTCTCTAGAATAGACCACATATTAGGTCATAAAACAAATCTTTCCAGAATCCAAAACATCGAAATATTACAAAGCATCTTCTCAGACCACAAGGCAATGAAGCTCAATAACAGAAAAACTAGGGAAAAGAAATCAAATACTTGGAAAATGAACAATACCCTCCTGAAAAAAGACTGGGTTATAGAAGACATCAAGGAGGGAATAAGGAAATTCTTAGAAAGCAAGGAGAATGAAAATACTTCCTATCAAAACCTCTGGGACACAGCAAAAGCAGTGCTCAGAGGCCAATTTATATCGATAAATGCACACATACAAAAAGAAGAAAGAGCCAAAATCAGAGAACTGTCCCGACAACTTGAACAAATAGAAAGTGAGCAACAAAAGAACCCATCAGGCACCAGAAGAAAACAAATAATAAAAATTAGAGCTGAACTAAATGAATTAGAGAACAGAAAAACAATTGAAAGAATTCACAAAGCCAAAAGCTGGTTTTTTGAAAAAATTAACAAAATTGATAAACCATTGGCTAGACTGACTAAAGAAAAACAGGAAAGGAAACAAACAACCCGAATAAGAAACGAGAAAGACCACATCACAACAGAACCAAATGAAATCAAAAGAATCATATCAGATTACTACATAAAATTGTACTCTAACAAATTTGAAAACCTAGAAGAAATGGATGAATTCTTGGAACAATCCTACCTACCTAAACTAACACATTCAGAAGTAGAACAACTAAATAGACCCGTAACAAAAAAAGAGATTGAAACGGTAATCAAAAAACTTCCAACAAAAAAAGGTCCTGGCCCAGACGGCTTCACTACAGAGTTCTACCAAACCTTCAGAGAAGACTTAATACCATTACTATTGAAAGTATTTCAAAGCATAGAAAGAGACGGAATACTACCCAACTCATTCTATGAAGCTACCATCTCCCTGATACCAAAACCAGGTAAAGACATTACAAAAAAAGAAAATTTTAGACCTATATCCCTCATGAACATAGATGCAAAAATCCTCAAAAAATTCTAGCCAATAGAATCCAACAACACATCAAAAAAATAATACACCCTGATCAAGTGGGATTTATACCAGGTATGCAAGGCTGGTTTAATATCAGAAAAACCATTAATGTAATCCATCACATAAATAAAACAAAAGATAAAAACCACATGATCTTATCAATAGATGCAGAAAAGGCATTTGACAAAGTTCAACACCCATTTATGATAAAAACTCTTACCAAAATAGGAATTGAAGGAAAATTCCTCAACATAATAAAGTTTTTTTTTTATGCAAAGCCAACAGCCAATATCACTCTAAATGGAGAGAACCTGAAAGCATTTCCCTTGAGAACGGGAACCAGACAAGGATGCCCTTTATCACCGCTCTTATTCAACATCGTACTTGAAGTCCTAGCCAGGGCAATTAGGCTAGACAAAGAAATAAAGGGTATCCAGATTGGTAAGGAGGAAGTAAAGCTATCACTATTTGCAGATGACATGATCGTATACATGGAAAACCCTAAGGAATCCTCCAGAAAACTACTGAAACCAATAGAAGAGTTTGGAAGAGTCTCAGGATATAAAATAAACATACAAAAATCACTTGGATTCCTCTTCATCAACAAAAAGAACACCGAAGAGGAAATAACCAAATCAATACCATTCACAGTAGCCCCCAAGAAGATAAAATACTTAGGAATAAATCTTACCAAGGATGTAAAAGACCTATACAAAGAAAACTATAAAACCCTGCTACAAGAAATTCAAAAGGACATACTTAAGTGGAAAAACATACCCTGCTCATGGATAGGAAGACTTAACATAGTAAAAATGTCTATTCTACCAAAAGCCATTTATACATATAACGCACTTCCAATCCAAATACCAATGTCATACTTTAAGGGGATAGAGAAACAAATCACTAATTTCATATGGAAAGGAAAGAACCCCCGGATAAGCAAAACATTACTGAAAAAGAAGAAGAAAGTGGGAGGCCTCACCCTACCTGATTTCAGAACCTATTATATAGTTACAGTAGTCAAAACAGCCTGGTACTGGTACAACAACAGGCACATAGACCAATGGAACAGAATTGAGAACCCAGATATAAATCCATCCATGTATGAGCAGCTGATATTTGACAAATGACCAGTGTCAGTTAATTGGGGAAATAATAGTCTTTTTAACAAATGGTGCTGGCATACCTGGATATCCATTTGCAAAACAATAAAACAGGACCCATACCTCACATCATGCACAAAAACTAACTCCAAGTGGATCAAAGACCTAAACATAAAGACTAAAACGATAAAAATCGTGGAAGAAAAAATAGGATCTACCCTAGGAGCCCTAATACAGGGCATAAACAGAATACAAAACATTACCAAAAAAGATGAAGAGAAACCAGATAACTGGGAGCTCCTAAAAATCAAACACCTGTGCTCACCAAAAGAGTAAAAAGACCACCTACAGACTGGGAAAGAATATTCAGCTATGACATCTCAGACCAGCGCCTGATCTCTAAAATCTACATGATTCTGTCAAAACTCAACCACAAAAAGACAAACAACCCAATCAAGAAGTGGGCAAAGGATATGAACACACATTTCACTAAGGAAGATATTCAGGCAGCCAACAGATACATGAGAAAATGCTCTCGATCATTAGCCGTTAGAGAAATGCAAATTAAAACTACTATGAGATTCCATCTCACACCAACTAGACTGGCATTGATCCAAAAAACACAAAATAATAAATGTTGGAGAGGCTGCAGAGAGATTGGAACTCTCATACACTGCTGGTGGGATTGTAAAATGGTACAACCACTTTGGAAATCCATCTGGTGTTATCTTAAACAGTTAGAAATAGAACTACCATACAACCCAGAAATCCCACTCCTCGGAATATACCCTAGAGAAACAAGAGCCTTCACACAAACAGATATATGCACACCCATGTTTATTGCAGCTCTGTTTACAATAGCAAAAAGCTGGAAGCAACCAAGATGTCCGTCAACGGACGAATGGGTAAATAAATTGTGGTATATTCACACAATGGAATACTACGCATCGATAAAGAACAGTGACGAATCTCTGAAACATTTCATAACATGGAGGAATCTGGAAGGCATTATGCTGAGCGAAATGAGTCAGTTGCAAAAGGACAAATACTGTATAAGACCACTATTATAAGATCTTGAGAAACAGAAAAAACGGAGAACACATACTTATGTGGTTACAAAGGGGGGAGGGAGGGAGGGAGGGAGGGAGGGAGAGGGCTTTTTATTGATCAATCTGTAGATAAGAACTGCTTTGGGTGAAGGGAAAGACAACACTCAATACAAGGAAGGTCAGCCTAATTGGACTGGATTAAAAGCAAAGAGGTTTCCGGGATAAAATGAAAGCTTCAAAGGTCAGGGGAGCAGGGGCTGGGGTCTGGGGATCTTGGTTTGAGGGGACTTCTAAGTCAATGGGCAAAATAATTCTATTATGAAAACACTCCGCATCCCCCTTTGAATTGTGGCGCCTGGGGTCCTAAATGCCAACAAGCGGCCATCTAAGATACATCAATTGGTCTCAACCCACCTGGAGCAAAGGCAAAGGAAGAACACCAAGGTCACACGACAACTAAGAACCCAAGAGACAGAAAGGGCCACATGAACCAGAGACCTACATTACCCTGAGACCAGAAGAACTAGTAGGTGCCCGGCCACAATCGATGTCTGCCCTGTCAGGGAGCACAACAGACAACTCCTGAGGGAGCAGGAGACCAATGGGATACAGACCCCAAATTCTCATGAAAAGACCACACCTAATGGTATGATTGCGACTAGAGGAATCCCAAAGACAATGCTCCCCAGAACTTCTGATGGCACGGGACAGGAACCATTCCCGAAGACAAATCATCAGACATGAAAAGGACTGGTCAGTGCAGGGGAGAGAGATGCTGATGAAGAGTGAGCTAATTAAATCAGGTGGACACGGGAGAGTGTGTTGGCAACTCTTGACTGGAGGAGGGATGGGAAGATAGAGAGGGAAGATGGCAAAATTGGCACGAAACAAGAGACTGAAAGGGCTGACTCAATAGGGGGAGAGCAAGTGGGAGAAGGGAGTAAGATGTATGTAAACCTACATGTGACAGACTGATTGGAATGGTAAATGTTCACTTGAAGCTTAATAAAAATTAAAAAAAAAAAAATCATAGTCACCAGCCCATTGTACTTTCTATCTGCCCCATACAATAGAAGGCTCTGTCGTGACCATCCACTCTCCAAATATTGCAGTCCCAGTAAGATGAATGATTTTTTAACAGCCTAGGAGGATATTATTTGGACCAACTGTTGCATCCTGTGGTTAAAAAAATAAGCAGGAGGAAATAACTGTGCCTTGGCTGGGTGTCCATTCATCCTGTTTACCATCCCATCCACTTTAGCTCACATAGCACCAGGCATTCCCAGCCATGTCCAGTGTTGGAAAATTGCCTGACCATTCTAAAATGCTTTCTCAATCCTATGTATATGATTTGGAAACAGAAAATTTAGAGAATAGAAAAGGCTGAAAACTAATCAAGCAGTAGCTTGCACTTCTCTTTGTTGAACCTCAAGTTAAAGACTAACTTGGGAGACTTGTTTTATTTTCCTCTCCAGAGTTTCAGAACGCAGGTAAGTTTATCATTAAAAGGTTGCAATGCTGAAAATGACAAGATCAATCTGACCCACTGGAGGTTGGTCTTCCCCTGGGAGGTCCACTCCCCTGTTCTAACTCATTAATATTGGGGCTTCTTGTTCCTCGTTTAGACACCCTTTCTACTTGCTCTTCCCTTTGCTTTGTACATTGCCTTTTAGAGTTTACATTCTCTTTTTCTTATAATTTCTAAACATTAGGAACACAAGAAAGAACCTTCATTTTTGATGTGCAATGGAAACTAGTTTTTGCCCCCTGTTAACTTTGTTTGGTAAGGCATACTATTTTGATTACACCATTCATCCACTCTAAAGAAAAAGAAAAACACTACGTGAATCCCTGTTACGTGCCAAGCACTGAGCTAAGTCTTGGGTTTGATGGCAGACAATGAGCCAGAAACAGCCTCTGCAGTGAGGGAGCTTACTGACCAGATGTACAAGTAGATGATGAATTAAGTAATTGCAATAAAGTGTGGTCAGTCCACGTTAGGGTACCTGTGAGGTGTTTAGGGAACACCTAGCAGAGGCATCTTAGCTAGCCTGGGTTTCCATGTGAAAGCAAAGTTTAAAAGGCAGACAGAAGAAAGGGAGGAGAGGGACAGGTCATTCCAGCCATGCAGAGGTCTAGAATGCATAGAGAGCTGAATTGAAAGAGGTTCAATACTAAATTTAATTAATTTTCTTAAAATCTGAATAAACAATTTTCCCTAATAAGTTTTGTACCTTACTCTCTTTGCGTCTGGCTTATTTTAAATAAATGAATAAATGAATGAGATAAACCAGTGGAGTTAAAGGAAAGAGACCGGCATTTCCACCGGTCTTATACTTCGAGGACAAGGACAACACTGTGGTAGGTACACTACTCAGGGTTAGTTTTCTGAAGGACACTGAGAGCCTGTGACTCTAATACTCCCCAGCATGTTTTCTCTTTTTCAAAGTTGGTGACTGAGAGCTTGACATAAATAATGCCAGGGTGAACCAAAAGTTTTTCTCCTTCTGCCTGCCTTCTCCTTTCCACATACCTCTGTTAATGATTTTGTTTTGATCTGATGCAAATAACTTTGTTTTTTTTTTGATCTGATGCTAATAACTTTGTTTTGTTCTGTGGCTTACAAAGCCCCCACAGGAAGATTAGAGCCCAGACCTCTGGCATGTATATTTTTAGCCTGATAAGGAGATGTCTAGCATATATCTCTTTAGTCTGATAAAGAGTCTCTTGTCATTATCTTGTAATGAATAACTCCTCTAGCCATGCCATATGTGGGCTACAAAGATACTTCTAACCCTTGTAAAAATCATATATAAGCTCTAATGTAAAATTGCCTTTTTGGGATGCTATAAAGACAGCCTGCGTTGTTGAATCCCCATTGGTGGACACCTCCTAAGTAAGCATTCTCACTCTTTCTGACTTGGAGTATGTTTCATTGGCTCGACTGCTCCAGGGCATGGACGCTATTTGGCAACAAGCCTATTAACTAATCTAGAGAAATATCTAGAAAAAACTCACAGCCTCTCAATAGGCAGATTGGATGGTAGAATTTTATTTAATTGTAGGGATGGTCATGTTATAAGGGACATCAGAAACCCTGAGTGGTGCGAATGGTTAATGTGTTAGGCTGCCAGCTTAGGAACCGGCAGTTCGAGTCCACCCAAAGCCACCTCAGAAGAAAGGCATGGTGATTTACCTCCCAAAAAATCAGTCATGGAAAACTCAGTGGAGCACAGTTCTGCTCTGACATGCATGGGGTCGCCATGAGTTGGAATCAATTTGATGGCAACTGTTTCCCACCCCCCCACCCTTTTTAGAGCTCTCTCTCTCTCTCTCTCTTTTTTTTTTTTTTTTTATGTCATGGCCTTCTATTTTGGGAAAAAAAAAAGTCTGATTGTATTCTGTTCCATATAGAACATTTGGTTTATAGAGTGTTGGTCCACCAAATGATGAGAATAAGGAGTGAGGCTCAAATATTGAAAATCACAATTTATGAAGAGAAATTATGTCAACATTCATTTGGTTTGGGGTTATTCACTCATTCAACAAAGAGCTTGTGAACACCCTACGGCCAGGGTTGCAATATCGTGGTGAGTCATTCATATCTATGACTCACTCCTAAATAGCCTCAGACATCTGAAACCTATTTCTGGTCTAGGTCGACTGTAAGAGCAAAAGCCCTCAGAGGTATCTGAAAGTAAAGAGGAAGATTCCCTTTTGACCTATATTCAGCTTAGGGAGGGCAACTTCTCATCTCAGCTGCTCTGATTTCTCACCTAGAGGGTAATAATATTCTCCTGTTAGTAGTTAGGAAAATGGTCCACCTATGGACTGGGAGAGAAAATAGGAATAACCTTAAAATCGAGGTTTAGATCTATTTCTGCTATTCTGGGCTCTTTTTTTTAAAAAAAATTATCATTTTTCCCCAAACCACAGTGATAACTTTGATTTTCAGAAAACATTACTCTAGAAATACTAGGTATGAGGGTTTATACAACATGAATATTGTACATGAGAGAAAATCAAAAGCTCCAACAATCTAAATAGGAGCCACAAGGCATATCTTTTTCTACGGCAAAAGAAAATAATAATACTTGTAAGTAGAAGCTGTGCTAGTCCTAAAAGTCTCAGAGTTGAGTGGAAAAACCCGCAAGAAAGAAATTAATAACTTTCAATGTGTAGCTTTGAAAAATGAATTAATAAAAATGCCTCCCTTTTAAGCCACTATAATGATAAAGGTCTTATTTTTTAAAAACTTGGCCAAAAAAAAAAAAAGTCAGAAGACAAAAAACATAAATTCTCATGGAGGAACCTTACAAATGTTAGGTTTCGGGTCCTCAGGGTCAGTGAGGGAGAAAGAAGTAGCACGTCAACTCTTCCCCTTCGTTTTGTATCTTTTATTAAATTTCTTAATGATTATAACCCTGTCCCTCTCTCACTATTCCCAGGCAAAAGAAAGAGAAAAATCTCCGTTGAATTTGGACCCTCTTGCTCTCTCCAGCACGCGCTCTTACTAACTCTGGCCCAGAGGAAAAAAGAAAAAAAAGTGCAATTAATTATTTTAAGTCCTCTCATTAATGTCCTTTTCAAAACCCATGGTACATCAGAGGACTAGCCTTATAGAAACAGTGCACCATATACAACAGAAAACAAAATGTTTCCTTGTGCAAGCAGGTTTGGCAGGTTAAAAAGTGAAGCATTTATGTTCAAGAAAATACGCTGGAATTAGAATGGCTGCCTGAGAAATATAAACCCCAAACCCTACATCCATACCACATGGATGAGAATGAATGCTTATAAGCAGAGAATTAGAGTCAAGTTTGCCTTCAACAATGGGCTCAAACATAGGAAAGATTGTGAGGATGGCACAGGACTGAGCGGTGTTTTGCTGTCTTGCTCATAGGGTCACTCTGAGTCGGAACCAATTTGATGGCACCTAACAACAACAACAACAACAGAGTCAAGTTGTCAAGAATCAAAACTCTGGAAATTAATTTTGCTCCTTATAAATTTGTTGTACCCTAGTTTTCTCTCTCAGGTAGAAGTGAAAGAAGGCAAAATGCTAAATTTTTTCATAAACATAGGTATGATAACTTCCTAAGGCAATGAAGATGCTTCTAAAGTGTCATCTCTAGAGGCGCCAATGAACCATCTCTCATCATCACAACATTAACTTTCATTTTGGGAGAAAGAGAGACAGAGAGAATGAATCATATCACGTAGTAAGAGATGAAAGGTAAGAGGGAAAAATAAATCTTCTGGCCTTTAAGGGATAATTTAGCCTGGATTTCTATTTTCTAGGGTTTAAATTTTGATTCATCATCAAGGATATTTTAAATAACATTTAACATTTAAAATATTTAATATTTTAAAGAACTTTTCATTCAATAAAACATTAAATATCTTAAAGCTCTCCCTTTAAATAAATTGATTTATTTAAAATTTATTTAAATTTACTTAAAAGTTCCCTCCAGAAAATGTCCTAACTGCCAGGGTTGGGAGACTGCTGAAAGAACCTCTTAGCCCAAAGGCTCACGAAGTCCTGCTGTTGCCTGATTAGAGTCGGTGCCCTGGAGCAGCCACGCCAATGAAACGTACCCCAAGTCAGAAAGAGAGAGAAATTTTATTTAGGAGGTGTCCGCCACCAGTTTTCTGACAGTAATGCAGACTGTCTCTATGGCGTTCCCAAAAGCAATTTTACATTAGAACTTACAAGATTTTTACAAGGGTTAGAAGTGTCTTTGTAGCCCCCAGATGACATGGCTGGAGGAGTTAATTCATTACAAGATAGTGACAAGAGACTCTTTCTCAGACTAAAGAGATACATGCCTGACATCTCCATATCAGGCTAAAGGAATACATGTCAGACACCTGGGCTCTAATCTCCGTGTGTGTGGGGTGGGGGGTGGGTGTGTGGGTGTGGGTGTGGGTGTGTGTGGGTGGGTGGGTGTGGGTGTGGGTGGGTGTGGGTGGGTGTGTGTGGGTGGGGGGTTGTAAGTCACCGGTGGCCAGACAGAACAAAACAAAACATTAACATCAAATCAAAACAAAGAACAAAGTCATTAGCATTAAATCAAACAAAATCATTAACAAAGGTATGAGAAGGAGGAAGCAGCCAGAACAAGGAGAACTTATAGGTTCATCATGGCGATAGTTATGTCAAGCTCTTAGTAGCCCATTTTTAAAAGGAGAAAACATGCTGCAAAGTATTAGGGTCCCACTGCCTCTGGGTTAAGGCACTGCCATTCCAAAAAGGGAATATAATCTTCCCTACCTAGAATCTTGGCTAGGGAAGTTCCTGAAGTATAAATTGATTCATTCACTCCCTCATTCATTTATTTATCCACTCAGACATTCATTCATTCAGCAAATTTATTGGGCACTTACTCAGAGCCAGAGAAATAGTAAGCTCAGGATACAGTAGTAAACAAGGGACACCTATTGCCTGTGCCAATGAGAGAGTTGGAAACAGCTCTTTGCTCTAGGCTTGTCCTCCATGTTTGGGTGTAAAGGTCAAAGACAGGTTGGCATAAATAAATTCGTCAAGGTGCTTGCCTTTTCTAAAGAGCCCCAGTCGTGCGGTGCTTAGACACTTGGCTGTTAACCGAATGGTCGGTGGTTGGAACCCACCAGCCACACCGCAGAAGGATGTGGCACCCTGCTTCCATAAAGATTAAAGCCTTGGAAACCCTATGGGCCAGTTCTACTCTGTTCTACAGGGTCACTATGAGTGGGAATCTCAGCCTTAGAAACCCTAAGGGGCAGTGCTACTCTGTCTTATTGGGTCGTTATGTGTCAGAATCTAAGTTCTGGAACTCTACAGGCAGTTCTGCCCTGTCCTACAGGGTCCGTATGAGTCAGGACTGACGCAGTGAGTTTGGTTTGGTTTGCTTTTTCTAGTGTTTCTGTCTCCATTGCCTCCTTGTGCATCAGAAGTTAAGATCTACACAACTGACAATAATCCGTTTAGAGCGAGGATAGAAACTACACTGTAATACGCTCTCTCCACGTTTTGCCCGTTGTATTGCTGAAATAGATTTATCTTTTTATGGTATTCTTTGGGCTTGCTTGCCATGGCTTACTTGTTAATTTCATTTGATGAAACAAGATACGTATGCAGAGAGCAGATTCCCTGAAAGGAATAAAAATCATAGGCTCCAGGTATATTGCATTGATGTGTCCAGTAAATCTCTACAGGAATAATATCCGTGACAAGGCTTTTATTCAAAAACTTGAGCTCACCTTTGCACTAGAAAAGCAGAATAATTTTCAGTTGCTAAGGACAAAAAAATAATATATTTCTTTTCTATAATAATAGGAATGACTGCTTCATAGAAAGTGGCATTTTGTTCCCGTTGACATTGGAGCCCTGGTGACACAGTGGTTAAGAGTTATGGCTGTTAACCAAAAGGTTGGCAGTTCAAATCCACCAGCAGCTCCTTGGAAATCCTATGGGGCAATTCTATTCTGTCCTATGGGGTCACTATGTGTCAGAATTGACTCAACCACAAGGGGTGTTTTCTAACACTGAAGAAAAAAAGTGTTTGTATTTTTTTCCATTATTGCCCCCTTGTGGACAAAGGTGATTTCATTGCCAATTAAGTTGGAAAAAAAATGTCTTGACTTTACCACTAGATGGCAGCATATAACCAAGTTTCCAGTGAGCTAGGCTGAGCGTTTTGTGATAAATTCAAAATTGCTTTTGCTTCTCAAAAGGGAACATTCTGTTCCCACAGAAAACGATGAGTAGAAAATTGTTCAAAAAAAGTACTCCATTTTTTTTTCCTAAAGACAAGTGGAATTCCATGTCTAAAGATGTATTTCACAAAGTGGTTGATATATATATATGTTTTTTTTTTTCAAGAAATTACCAAGGAGCTCTGGTGGCCCAGTGATTCGGGTGCTCGGATGCTAACTGAAAGGTCTGCGGTTTTAACCTACTGCTCCGCTGGAGAAAGCTGTGACAGTCTGCTTCCATAAAGATCACAGCCTTGTAAACCCTACGGGGCAGCTCTGCTCTGTCCTACAAGGTCGCTAGGAGCTGGAATCCTTCCATGGCAGTGGGTTTGGCTTTTTGGAAGGACAGCTACCTGAAATGCAACTGGTAACCTAGTTTGTTTTTTAAATATATTTCAAGCAAATGTATTTATTTATCTGAATTTTTCTGAAATGATCCAAGATAATTTCTGTCAAGTCTGACTCATAGCAACCCTATAGGACAGGGGAGAACTGCCGCATAGAGTTTCCAAGGAGCACCTGGTGGGTTCGAACTGCCAACCTTTTGGTTAACAGCTGTAGCACTCAACTGCTACACCACCAGGGTTTCCAAAGCTTTCCTTTACTCAGCACTTCTTAGTAGGGAAGCTTACCTACTTAGACTCTAACCCAAGCCCACGCCGGTGACTGACTAACCTAGGCACACTGCTCCTTTCGTCCTGACAAAATGCTGCCTAATCGATATGCTTTTCTATCACTTCTTTGTACTAGAATCCCCCAACATTTTGTCCATTGTATTGCTGGAGTATATTTATCTTTTTATTATATTCTTTAGACCTGCACTGCCATAACTTCCTTGTTAAGATGTATTTTTCTCTCTTTTCATCAAAATTTCACTGATAGTCCTCCCCAGGAGGAATTTGACCTGCAGATGAACAACAACTTGTATCCACTGGGTACTTACTACGTGCCTGACACCATTCCAAATATAGAATGCTGTCTTGGTCATCTAGTGCTGCTATAACAGAATTACCACATGTTGATGGCTTTAACAAAGAGAAATGTATTTTCTCACAGTTTAGTAGGTTACAAGTCCAAATTCAGGGCATTGGTTTCCAGGGGAGAGCTTTCTCTCTCTGTTGGCTCTGGAGGAAGGTCCTTGTCCTGGTTCTTTCCCTGATTAAGGAGCTTCTCATATGCAGGGACCCCATGTCCAAAGGATGCGCTCTGCTCCTGATGCTGCTTTCTTGATGGTATGAGGTCCCCAACTGTCTGTTTGCCTCCCTTTTTTTCTGTCTCTGGAGAGATAAAAGGTAGTACAGGCCACTCCCCAGGGGAGCTCCCTTTACCTTGGATCAGGGAGGTGACCTGAGTAAAGGTGGTGTTACAATCCCACCCTAATCCTCTTAACATAAAATTACAATCACAAAATGAAGGGCAACCACAGAATACTGGGAATCATGGCCTAATCAAATTGACATATATATTTTTAGTGGGACACAATTCAATCCATGACACACACCAATTAATTTATTTAATCCATTGCACAAATTTATAATGCACATGTTCATTAAACTCATTTTACAGATAAGGACACTGAGCAAAGAGAGGTTGAGTGAGCTTTTCTAGGTTGTTCCTATGAAACCTAGGTCTTTCTGCCTTGATTTCTAGCATTCAGAATGTTGAAGACTCAAAGGAAGTGAGATGTGTGCAGAGAGCCTAGAGCAGGACCACTGGCCTTCCTCCTAGGCCGAGGTTTTGAAAGAATTGCTATTCCAGTGAACATTCCCATGAGGCAGGTGGACCAGGGGCACCAAGTGTTCTTTACCTGAAGATGGTCCCATGAAGGATCTAGGTTCCTTTGGGTGACATACATCACTCTTTGCCTTGAATGAACCTTGCAAATTCTAAGGAATGATAAGCCAAAAGCTGGACCCAAGAAAAAAGGAAAGTTGCACTTCGCACAAGAGCAGAGCCAGGTGCTTTCTGGCCACTATCAAATGGTTTAAATGTCCTAGTGATACCCTGAGAGTTATAGGAGCCTTGTTTTTATAAAAATACCAGTGGGGTATTGCAGAACAATAGGGAGGGTTTTGGCTGGAGAATTGGGAGCCCTGAATTTCAGTCCCAGCTCTCTTCTATCTGTTTGTATGACCTTGGGTCACTCATTAAACCTCTCTGGACCTTGGTTTCTCCTATTACGCTGAATGCATTCTCTACGATGACTTTTCTACAATTTTTAAGGAAATATTTTTAAGTGCAAAGAAAAGACAGCAAAGCAGGTATTATAAAAGCAAGTGGCAGTGTGTTTAATTACAACTGAAACATCAGTGTAAAAATTATGAGGCATATAGAGAAGGTAGGCACAGGTAATGATCAGATTTCATGCTTTGATAGAACCCGGCTTCACTGCAAGGCTGAGAGTGGCATTGGTTGATGGGTGCTTGTGTTAGTTACCCTTGTCAATTGGGAACAGCTACAGGTAACGGACTGACTCTTCTAGGACAGAAGGGCAGGTAGAGACATCCTTGACCATCTTCTGAAAGTTCCTTGGGAGGTCCACCAGTGATCACCACACAAAAGCACATCCAGGCTGGGCTCCTCTCCTGCATATGACCAGTTGAGGGAAACTGTACTTACATGAAGACACAGCTTTCTCTTAAGAACAGCCTGGATGACACGAGGTTTGCTAAAGCTGAATTGCAGCCGAACATTTTCAAGACTTCAGGTACTGGGGCAATTGTGCCCCTCTCTATATCCATCATGAGAATGCCAGAAAATGGCATGCTGCTTGATGGCGTCTCCTTGTGACCTGCTTTGGGTGGATAAAGCTGTGAGGAAAGGGATTAATAAATTACACAGACTCTCAGAAACTCTGCAGGTCTGATTTTGAAGGTCTGCCTTCTTTGTGCTAAATCAGAGAATAAAGAGTATAGCTACTCAGGTTCCCTGTTGTTTTAAGTTAGAAGGCTGCTTGGTGTATAGTTCTTCTGCTCATTCATCAGTGACTCTGGATCTTGGGTTTTGGCCCATTGTGCATTTAGGGTGTCTGCCATGCACTGGCTGGGCTACAACAGTAAACAATGCCAGACACAGCCTCTCCCTCCATGAAACTCACAGCCCAGTGGGGAAGCCAAGCATTAATAAAAAATCAAACTAATGACATTTGAAGTTAAAACTGAGATGTGTGCTAGGAAGGAGGGCAGAGCCTATCACAAAGGGACTTAATCATCTCAATGAGACGAAAGAAAATGTCCCGGAGGAAGCGACAGTTGAATTCTGAAGAATGAATGGGATCTCAAGTAGAGAAGTCATTGGTCCGTAGGCCCTATGGCTAGAGAAAGCATGGTACCATGAGAAATAAAGGAAGGCTGGCGGGCTGGAATGCAGAGATGATAGGCATTGATGAAGCTGGAGAGGTGTGGGAAAAGGGGTGACAGACTACATAGGGCCATAGAATCCATGCTAAGGATTTTGTCCTTTTTTCTGAGAGCCACAAGGAAGCATAAACAAGTTTCAAGCAGGACAGCGAGGTGACCAAATGTACAATTCAAAAGCCTTCCTCTGGCTAAAAAGCTTAGCCACTTTACTTCCTTAGAGAAAACACATTACTCAGGAATACAAGGCCATGTCCTGATCTTCACAGAAAAGAAAGCCTATATCCCACAGCCACAGTCTGGGCTCCTGCACTGACCAACCATTCAGTTGGTCCTGAGATTCAAAGTAGGAATCCTGTGAAAATTTTGCATGTTGACTTCTAAAGATCAAAGAGCACTATGATTTACTTGATAAGGACACTCAAAAGGGAAGTCAACCATGATTTCTTTTTTTAATTTTTATTGTGCTTTAAGTGAAAATTTACAAATCAACTCAGTCTCTCATACAAAAATTTGTATATGCCTTGCTATGTATTCCTAGTTGCTCTCCCCCTAATGAGACAGCACAATCCTTCTCTCCACCTTGTATTCCCTGTGTTCATTCAGCCAGCTTTTGTCCCCCTCTGCCTTCTCATCTCCCCTCCAGAGAGGAGCTGCCCACATAGTCTTATGTGTCTGCTTGATCCAAGAAGCTCACTCCTCACCAGTATCATTTTCTATCCTATAGTCCAGTCAATCCCTGTCTGAAGAGTTGGGCAACCATGATTTCTTGAGATACCCTGAGGTTTATTTATAAATTCAGCAAATAGTTATTGAGTATGTGCTACATGCCAGACTCTCATTTAAACACCAGAGATGGCAGAGGAGACACCCATTGTTGATGCCCTGATGGAGTGCATGTTCTAATGGGTGAGACAAACCACAAGCCAGCAAATAAATAACCATGTACTATGAAGCCAGTAGTATTAAGTGTTATTAAGATTAGTAAAGCAGGATAAAGAAATAGAGAAACAGGGGTACTAGTTTTGATAAGGTGACCAGGGAACCCATTCCTGAGTTGGTGACATTACAGCAAAAATCGGAATGAAGTGACGGAGTGGGCCGTGCAAAGATCTGAGGGAAGAACATTCCAACAACAAGTGCAAACGTTTAGACCTGGCATGGACTCAGCCTGTTAAGAGAAGAGGAAGGAGGTCATTTGGCTTCAGTGGAGTGAATCAGGGGCAAAATGCAATACGGAGTCGGGAGCCAGACACATTCTGTGGTCTCACAAAATTGGAGTCAAGGATACTTTTAGATGCACACTCAGAGTTCTTGTCCTTGTCTACACACAGCACGTAACACCAGCTAGTTGTAGTTGCAAATCATTTTTGCCACCTCTAGTTGAACATTTGTTCCAAAAAAAAAAGTCTCTTTCCATTTGCCTTTGCCTTTCTTTCAATCTCTATCAATATCTTATCCTATCAGATTGTCCCTTCTGCCTTCTCTCTCATTCTTTTTTCAGTAGAGAGTACCGGACTGCCTTTGTGTTTATTTCCGTTGATTAAGAATTTTTCTTTGTTTTGCTAAATATTTCTTCTTTGTGTTTATTCTCAATTGATAATTTTTTCTTGTGTTTGTTTTGCTAAATATTTCTGTTTTTTTTTTTTTTTTTAGAAACTGGCACCACCATGCTGTTCAAGCAAAAAGGTATGATTCTTATTTCTGGTTACCTTCTCTATGTTTAAAATTAAGATTTCCCAGCCACATATTGTGGTTTTATGTATTTGCATTTATGTTATTTCAGTAATTTTCAGTAATAACTTCCCTAACACATTGGCCACTATTTTTCTCAAATTGTGAACTTATTCATAAAAAGTTACTGGTCCAGCTCATGACCCCTATATTGCTTTTAACAGGCTATTCATTTTTCAATCTCCAGAACTGAGAAAATACTTCCTCTCACTCTCCTTACCTTTAGTGTCCAGAATTAACTCTTGGATAGCTGTGTTTGGGAAATACTCACTGCCCAATGAATGGGCTCTCTCAGAAGAGACACAGAGCTTATTATGGTCACTTGTTGGCTATTCAGATAGAGACAGTGCTAAAGAAAATAGAGCAATATCTCTTTAAATGAATTGGTTGAGCAGTTGTATCTCCTCCTGCATCATCCTCCTCCCAGGTCATTATGGAACCTCACTCTGCCACAGTGAACTTAGGCTGCTGGGCTGTGCCAGGAACTGCCTTTCTGTGTCCTCCAAACTGCCCCACATAGCTTCCTCAGCCACGTGGCGCATAATCCAGGTACTTTCTTCTATACGGACAGTGCAGTCAGGTCAATGCTCTATAAATGACTCTCAAATATACACAATTAACAAGTCTGCAGTGCCTTATTCACAAGTTCAAGAGATGACGTTTCCTAACAGTGTTGTAGCTCAGACCAGAGACACTGTGTGGCCAGCCACCCTCCCCTTAAGTCCTCGTGGTCACCCATGAGGATGGATAATGGTCTCATAAGATGTCTTCCTCTTAGTAGCCTTAAAGATGTTGAGAAAACCAAGAGCATTCTCTATAATGAAGGCTGATCCTTGTGAGACTAGACCCTATCCATGATGTACAGGCACAGAGATATGGACGCTTGGTTGTCTGCTCCCAAGAAAGGACCAGCACCTCATCCATGACCAGCTTTAGCAGACCCTCACAGAAGGCAGCAGAGAAGAGGCAGCCAGGAATATATGCACAGGGCCATCATCATGCAGGACAAGAAGGTGTAAACTACTATCCTCCTCAGTATTTCTTCTCTCCCCAATTCCGTGAGGACCAATTACATTTGTATCTGAAGTGGTTGGTGTCACTCACTGGAACATGGGCCACCTCAGGACTTTAATGTGGTTGGAGAAATTGGATGCATGTTTGTTTTTAATTTCAAAGGCCATCAAAATAATACAAATATTATAAATATTGATCTAAGGTTTCAAAATCTTTCATGTCAAAATATTTTAAACTATTCTGATGAGGGGAAAAAAGTGATAATTTCAACTTTAGTGTGAGAAGACTTCAGCCTTACCAAAATCTCACTTTACAGGTGGGGGAACAATGCATAAAGGTTTATGCAGGGAGAGCCTAAATTTAATTCTAGGACCCATTACTTAAAGTAAACACTAATGTTGCCCCTCTTCTAATCTGCTCCAAGGGCAGCGGTGGTTCCGTGGTAGAATTCTCACCTTCCATGAGGACTGCCCAGGTTCACTTCTGGCCAACCCACCTCAAGCACAGCCACCACCCATCTGTCAGTGGTTTTAGCACAAGAGTTGCCATGAGTCAGCAGCTGACTCGATGGCAGCTAACAGCAATCTGCTCCTGCCTGGAGGATATAGATTTTAATCCCTGATTCATTCATCCAGAAGAAGTTGTATTGGCTGAAAATGCATAGCAGGTGGCGCCAAAGTCAGTCTTATGAAGCTTCCCTTTAAATATGGCTTCCCAGAAAACCAAAGTGCCGTAGTCTGCACTTTAGATAATAGTGAAAGGAGATACTTAGGAGATGCTGAAGATTATTTTCTGTCTTTGGCTTAACACTTCTTCTGTAGGTTGCTTCCATTTTTATTTTCAATCATTCAAACAACTCTTAATAATTCTAAAAACAATTAAAACCTAAACTCTCTGGCTTGTCTCCCTTTCTCGTATGGCTGAGTTATTTATAGGAATGAAATTATAATTGGCCCTGAATCCTTAGTGACCAAAAAGAATGCCTGAGGATCACTGAGGGTGTGATTATTGACCACTGTGAATAAATCTAGCCCCATATCCAGGCAAAGAGCCCTGAGTAGTCAGGAGAACAGTGTTGGCCAGATTTAAATTGACCAAGCAGCATGCTCTCTATAACAGGTGTTGGAAAAAACACCTTGTCCTTTCTTTGAGTTTTTACTGAGAGACAAAATGACTGGTTCAGAATCCTGCACTGGATCTGTACTATAGAAACTTGCCAGAAAATGCTGGTGTCCCTGAATTTCAGAATGGTTTACCACTCTTGCCCTTAATCACAATGTCCTTTCTAAAGCAGTGCCATGGCAAAGTGCAGTCCAGATTTCATCTTGATACAAAGCTTCATGTACCAACCTCCGGCTGGGGTTGAGAGCCTTGACCTAGTCTGGTATGTTGGCTCAAGGTTCACAGTCTTGCAATAACTGTGTTTTGCCCTTTCAAGCCAAAGATTAAAAACTTTGACCCCATTTACTGAATCAGTGCCTTTGATTCAGGTTGGTATTTCATGCCTTTCTGTAATCCAAACTTCTACAGTTAAAAACAATGATGATGAGGTCATTTTCTGAACATTTACTAGATACCACACATACGTGTGTGTACACATCCACATATACACATCCAGAATGTGGCTAAATACCAAGGTTGATTTGTGTCTGTTATATGAAAAACATGTACCAAATTTCTGAATCGTGGTTCTATTTGCCTATCTATTCTTAAGGCTAATTTATGTTTGCAGACTCTTGCTTTCATTATATCTGTCAGGATATGAAAGCACTTGCTGAGCCTGGCCATCTGGTGTGGGAAATAGGATTTATCATTTGCATTTCCACAAATAAGCAGAAATTTCATAACTACGAACTGAAACATAATTAATGATTTTCCTGATTATTCTTCTCTGAAATAGCCATTAACTGAAGTAGTCTTCTATGCAGTCATATATATCTATAATTGCATACCCACTTGTGATGATTCTCAACTATCACCCATTTACCCTTGCATTTTTTCAAGCCTATTTATTTACTCTCAAAACCAATTATGAAAAGAGCAAGCAATATAAGCACATGAGATAGCTATATGAGAGCACTTAATAAATAATAATTCATAGAGATGAAGATATCTTTAACAGACGTACAAAATACAGTTCATATATATAATAATACTCCTATTAAGGATAAAATTAAAGATTATTAACACAGGCATGCTGAGATTTTCTACGCATAACACAGAACAGCAAGGGAAAGTAACAGCTAATTCTCAATTATGTGTACTAGAAGACCAATTATACGTGTGTATATCCTGTGGGATCCCTGGTGGTACAGTGGTTAAACACTTGGCTGCTCACCAAAATGTCAGCAGTTTGAATCCACCAGATGATCCTTGGGAACCTTATGGGGCAGTCCTACTCTTTCTTGTAGGGTCCATATGATCTGGAATCAACTCGATGGCAATGGGTTTGGTTTGGTGTATCCTATGTGTACGTATGAGTATGTATATAACATAAGGAGTCCCTGGGTGAAGTAAATGGTTAAATGCTCGACTACTAGCTGAAAGGTTGGTGGTTCAAACCCACCCAGGGGCACCTCAGAAGATAAGCCTGGTGACCCATTTCCAAAGGTCACAACCTTGAAAATCCTGTGAAGCAGTTCTACTCTGCACAGGTGAGTCATCATGAGTTGGAATCTATTCGATGACAACTAATGACATATAACATATATAATTCATGTGCATGTGTATACATGTATTAGCAAGAATATTGTATGTGAATATGCTTATCTACATTAATATATGTATATATTATGTTTTTTTAATGAAGAAATTTTTGCTTTCTTAAATATTCATTACCCTTCAGATAAAATGATACAATTATGCTTCTTAGACATGCCTGGGTAGCTCTCAGCTCAAAGGTGCCTGGAAGATAATCTAGTCTATCCCAGTACTAAAAGCAAGATTAAGGAAACAATTAAGCAGAATTAGACTCTTTTGGAAAACATTCCGTTTCACACTCTCCCTGGGACAAAAGAGAAGTCAGTGTTGCTTAACCCCATATGGCCTCAACTTGGAACCCTTACGCTAACCCTGGTGGCACAGTGGTTAAGTGCTGAGCTGCTAAATGAAATGTGATGGATTGAACTCACCAGCCGCTCTGCAGGAGAAGGATGTGGCAGTCCGCTTCCATAAAGATTACGGCCTTGGAAACCCTATGGGGCAGTTCTACTGTCCTATACAGGGTATCTAGGAGTTGGAATCAACTCGATGGCACACAACACAATCTGAACATACTTTTGGAACTCTTTATCAAATGTGCCAAGCAGCTCATGGTATCTAATGTATATAGAATTAAAATGATAGGAAAATAACATCGTCATCAGACCAGAAGCCCTGAGAAGTTTCCATTAAGAAAGCTTGAAGTTCCCAAAAGGTCAAAAAAGGCTAAAAGACTCTGCTTTCCAGCTCCTGATGGAACTGAGATTTTATTAAAGTTTTTAAAAGGGAGAGGAGACAGTTTGGAAGGGTTTTGAGCTAAGATTCAGAATACCTAGATTCTAGTACCTGGTCAACAATCATTAGCCAGGTGCTATAGGCAGGATGGAAAGCTGGGGGCATAGTGGTTAAGAGTTCGGCTGCTAACCTCAATGTAGGCATTCCAATCCACCAGGTGCTCCCTGGAAACCCTGTGGGGCAGTTCTACTCTGTCTTATAGGGTTGCTATGAGTTGGAATCAACTCGATACCAATGAGTTTGTTTTTTTAGTTACACGCAGGGTACGCAATCCTGCTGAATCTTAATTCCTCAGGAAAGGCATGGACTTAAAGGTAACTAAAAAACGAAACAAAACAAAAAACACCCATTGCCATCAAGATGATTTGGACTCATAGAGACCTTATAGGAGAGAGGAGAACTGCCCTGTAGAGTTTCTAAGGAGCGGTTGGAAGATTCGAACTGCCAACCTTTTGTTTAGCAGCTGTAAGTCTTAACCACTGCACCACCAGGGCTCCAAAGATAACTAAAGAATAACAATAGAATTCTATCGCTATGAGTTGAAATTGACTCCAGGGTAGTGGGTTTGGGTTTCTTTTTATAGTCATTCAGGACATTACAAATTGGTTGAATATTTATGTTATCCTGTGCTTCCACATCTCTGCAAATGAAGGTCACTTTACACAATGCTTATGTATTTTTTTTTATGTATAGTTATTAATTCAAAGTTTGTCTATATTCATATTTTATATGAATCAATGTTTTTTTGGAGTTCCTGAGTGGCTCAAATGATTAAGTGCTGGACTACTAACCACTAAATGAATGGCAAAATAAGAAAATACAACATTTTAGAAAAAAAAATTTAAGTCCAACTATTAAAAAAAAAAATGAAGATAATTCATGGTGGGAAAAGTTCTGCCAGGATCTGTGTATATCTAAGCAAATGTGCGCTGTGTAAAGGCTATGTCATACTAAAGAGGTCTGGATGTTGTAAAAGTAACCTAAGTGAAGAAGTACCAGACGGATATTAACCACTGCCACCACCCCTCATCCTTCCTTCATGCTTTTTCATCTGGGAGGTGGGGAGGATAAGGACTTGTACTGGTGTTTATATTTCCACAATCTTTTTATTCTGTTTTTTTATTTGAGCCATTGCAGACTATTGATGTAATCCATGATGGAGTCCAGTGTTGGGCCTTTATCTGGCTTGCCTGCCTCCACCCTGTCTCCAACTTTTAAGACCATACCTTCTCCCTCCAGTGTGTTCTATCTACCCCCACCCATCCAGCTATTCCCTCTTTACCCTCCCCCTGCTTCTCTTCACCCCCACCACCCCCCTGAGCACTAGTTATGCCGCAAATGCTAGGAAGTGCCATTCTAATTGTATCCACTGTGCGCGCGTGCTTGTCCTTCTCTCACGTGGCTGAACATGTGTGTGAGCGTGTGTCTCTCTCTAAAGCATGCCAAGGGAATGGTCCATGTGTACATAGACTCACTGTGCTGTAGATACTGTCATGCATTGTAATTGTGAGACGCGGTCGTGACAAGTTGCTGGGGGACGTTGGTGGGAAAGGAGGGGAGGAGCAGAGCCCCTTCCCCCAGCTTTGACTGCCACCTGACATCAGCGTGTATTCAAACCAAGCTGTGCCCCTTCCAAGGGCAGAACCCCATACTCCCTCTAGTCCAATCATCGGAACCCAGTCAGGAGTCACTCAGAATATCACTGTAAAGGAAAGTGCCTACTGTTGATGGGTGAGCAAACAGTAGAAAAAACAATGACGTGAATGAGGCAAGGTAGGAGAAAAGTTTTCTGATTTCACTCTTTTTTTCATGATTCTGATGGATTCATATACTTCTGGGCTTTTTACAGGCTAGCCTCTGCTCTGCTTCAGGAGAAGGTAGGAGGTGTCTAGCAAATCCCCAGAAATAGAAGATATCCAAGGGTTAATTCCCAGTAGCAGACTGATAAGCCACATAGAGCTCCCAAGCAGCCTGCTTGGTTCTCTCCCTCATCTTCAAATAACACTTCATTTGCCCCATGGATTCTTTTGAGCAGAAGTTGTTTCATATTTCAGATAAAATACAGGGAGAGTGAGCAAAGAAGGAAAATCCATATGCTGGAGATATTGTCAAAGCTCTAATACAAAGCCTAGACCATAACAAAAAGGAATTTGCCTCTTTGAAGATTTTTGACCTGGTGTTCTAGGCTATTCCTTTATTTGGTTGCTCATATCACCTCCCTCTAGTTCCCCTGATGGTGTGTGCAACATCATTTTTCGTAGAGGCCCATCATTATCCTAGAGTAGGCCACTAAGGATTGCATTATAATCATCTTCCCTGCTTGCTTTTAGCTTCTGGTCTTCTGAAAAAAATACAGTGTGGGTATGGTGTTTAAATGTACTCCTCCAAGAGTGTTCTTGACATTAACACTGAAATGGGAGCTAGTTCCTTAACCAAAAGAGCTGGACAACTTGTAATAAATTTAGGTGGATGTATTTGTACCACAGAGTTTGGCATCTCCACAGCCTTTTCTTAGGATCTTGCAGAGAAAGCTAGTGTGTGGATATCTTGGTCTGAAAACTAGTCATTGCTCTTATACTATAAGAAGTATTGGAAGTGGCTCAGTTTATGAAAGGACAGCCCCATTATTATTGAGGTCATAATGGAATGTATTCCATCAGAGTCAAAAGTGACACCTTACTGAGTTTTGGAACCTTGAAACGAAGTTGTCCCAGGATATAAAACAGAAAACTGAACAATTGTAAATTTAAAAAAAAGAGGAAAAAAAAAAAAAAACACTGAAATTTCTCTTCATATTTTCTATTGATTGAAGGCTCTTTGCAATGAGTCTCTTCTTTGCAGGTAGTCATCTCCTTGATGAGCAGCATTTTTAAGTTCTTCTAGACGATTCTATTTTTTTTTCCCCCAGAGGCTTGTCACTACCCCTTCCCCCCCACACACTTTTATGATTTTTTTATGGCAGATCTTGAATAGGACAGAAATTCTTATCCAAGAAGATGGCTACTAAAATAAAGGGGTGAACATCTCTCCCTACGCACCATCAATTCATTGACAATCAGGTTTTTTTTTTTTTTTTTTTAACAGTTTTGGTCTTCTTCGTGCAAGGAATAAAAGGTTATCATCTTTCATCATAAATGTTTCCCATATACTGAAGAGACAGCTACACTTTAGAAGAGTACATGCTAACTTAAAACTAAACAGGAAGGGAGAAGCAACAGGGGTAAATTCAGTCGTCATTTAGCATCAGTAGCAGGAGTGGATCCCCAGAGCATGTCACATGCTTTCATCAAACTCTTGGCATTCCTATTTTCTCCACTCTATTACAAGGACAAAATTCTGGTTTTATGGAAGAGGCTTCTGCATTGAAAAGAATGTCTTTACCGTATCAGCACCGTCTATTCTTCCGGTTTTAATACAATGGACCATACATCAAACATCAGAAACCCTGGTGGCGTAGTGGTTAAGTGCTATGGCTGCTAACCAAAAGGCTGGCTGTTCAAATCCACCAGGCAGTCCTTGGAAACTCTTTGGGGCAGTTCTACTCTGTCCTATAGGGTCACTCTGAGTTGAAATTGACTTGACCGCAATTTTTTTTTTTAAATTAAACATCATTAAACATGTATTAAAAATTGTAGTGGCTTTGTATATAACTCTGGCAAGATCTGAGATTTTTCATTATTATTATTTGCTCATGGCTGGCATTTCAGAGAAAACACTGATCCCAGAAATCTCATGTTTGAAAATGTATCTAAGCAATGTAAACAATGGAGGAGAGCATCTTTTTGAGAAAGATCCAGAAAAAGGTAGGGGCCAGAGGACTGTACCAAGAAATAGGTCCCAACATGAGATTTCTTGAAATGTAGTTCATTGTACTTCCATAAACCCCTTCAGGAATCTTGTCCACTGGTAAACCAAGCTTAAAACCCGGCACTGAAAAAAAGCCAGGTGGTTGGAAATAATATACCGAGAGGATGTAATACCTAATTAATCTGAATGACTCATATACTTAATGTCAGGAAAAAATGTTCTTTTTATGCAAAATGAAACTCCGCCATTCTTAAAGTAAAATCCTTAAACCCAGCTTTCAGCTGACAAAAGCAGAAATAACCTTGACCCAGGGTGCTTCCCGAGAAACGAAAGCTGCCCTAGGTTCTGTAGCTACAGGATGTGGACTGGTACGGTCTGCACAATGGTTCACCAAAAGGCTTTACCTTTTTTGGAGGGACGTCCTGGCTTGTTTAAAGACACAAAACCCCTCCAGCATAAAAAAACTAAGGCCTAGGGGAAAGTAGATGAGTTTCCTGTTGGGAAGGATTATTCCATCAACTCTTGTCTTCTCCTTCCTATGCAGACAGTCTTCTCCCTTGCCATGGGCTTTTTTTTTTTTTTTTTTTTAAACTAGATATGAAGATAACTGGGGCTATTCAGAGACCTTAGAAAAGTACTCATGATTTTCATGTCTTTGGAGGACCAGAAATGGACTTACCTCTTTTGCCACAAAAACTAAACTCAGGAGGAGATTGTTTCTGAGTTGTAAGCTTCTTACTACTCTAGAGTCACAGGCTCCATCCTCAGGTTGGTTGCGATCTGTTTCTACTGAATGGCCTCCGTGGAAGTTCTCATTTTGTTCTTTGTACACCTTGAATTATTTGTGGGAAAATAGATACATGAGTATGTAATTTTTTTTTTTTTTAAATCTTAGCTATGCAAATGCTATATTCACAATATCGTATAAGAAAAGTCTAGCATCATGGCTTAAATTTTAAAGAAAGAAAAGTGCTGAATTTGGTTTCAACAAAAGCTGTGCTTAATTTAGAAAAACATGGAGCCCCATTTTTCCACTTTTACTTATTTATTTAAAAATAATTGGCTTATGTCCCACATTCCATGGATTAACCATATCCTATTTTCTTTTTGTCCTCATGACCTTTTAGCTCAGTTTAGTCTTGGTTCCCAATAACTTATCATTTGTTTATAGATGTGTAAAGGCAATGCTATATTTGACCTACAGAAACTATTCATATTTTACAGACAAATACATACCACAAAAATATTGAGATAAGACCCTGAGTTAAGCACACAGTTCTGGTTTAAGAGGCCTTTTTTCTTAAGTATTTTAAATAATTCTTGTCCAAAGACTGCATTTGCCCCAGCGGTGTAAATTTTCCATCTGAGTTGGCATAATATCTGTAAATATCTTACTAAATGCAAAATTGAGTTGCCATTTATGTGCATACTAGTGGAAGAGAAGTGAACTATTCTCATTTGCATGTAGCTCTGCTGTTCAAATGTCGCCAACTGAGATTTCAGAAAGAATTCGTTCTCACCCAGCAACGTATATCACTTTCCTCTTGGCAAGGAAGCTGGTGTTAACATTAGGTTTAGGTTTAACATTTACACCAATGAAAATGTTTATGGATATTATGGAAAACTTATTTTACAATCTTGATTTCCTTTCAGCACATTTACATACTGTGTGCTGATTAATAAATTAGGCACCAATCAGGTGGAAATCAATGTAAATCACTAGTTTATGTACATAATATAAACTATGTAAACTTCATTTTTCATGCAGGGCCCAAGTTCAGCTAAACCTATGAATCTTAAACAAACAAACAAAAGGGTTGGAATAGAAGCCAAAAAATTCCAGAGGGTGAGTATGGGAAGAAGTATGACTAACAGCCCAAACACAATTTGACCTCAGCAAAAAGAAGAAGCCTACAGGAACTGTTAAAAGGTTCATATCCTGCTCAAGTCACACAATTAAATGGCCACTTCTTTGTTCCTTCAGGACCTAAGTTGAGATTCTCCCAACTGTTGTCAAATTTGCCTCACCTGACACCAAAGCTCCTCAGACTTTCCCTGAAAATGACAGAAAGGGAGGGAGGGGTTTTAAGACTCAGTTGACTATGGCATCAACTCTCAAGCCTTTTCTTGTCACTTCCTATTTACTATCTTTACTGTCTTATTTAAATAGCTCCAAGGAAGTCATCTACACCTCGATGAACAAACTATTACTCAGTGTTTATTTTCCCATTCAACGAAAACACTGGGAAAGCTTGTCATCTTGATCCTAAGAAATGATTGGATATATGTTCTCTGTTAGATCATTAAGAAATATCTTGCTGAGTCTCATCCTAGGAAATAACTACTTAATCTTGTAGCTTGGTTCCTGCATATCTATCTTGAATATAATAATTGAGGGACAGAATCATTTTAATTGGAAGTTTCTCATAGCCATGTCCTCTTGGAGTCTTATTGAAGTACCTGATGTGTTTAATAGAATGACTTATATACCTTTTCCACAGTCTGAACCACTGGTAAGTAAATAGTCATCAAAGAGATGACTTCAAGGAGTGCATGGATTTTCTTCAATGACTAAGTTATAGAAAGAAATTAGGTCAAATTAACATTAGGTTCAAAGAGTACTCCTCTAGCCAAGATAAATTAAAACCCTGAAGTGAGAGGGAAAGCGTATTGGATTGGGAGTCAGGAGAATTGGGTGTTAGCCCTGGGTCTGGCCACAAACAAGTTGGGCGACCTTAGGCAAGTCATTTGAGTCTTTTTTTTTTTTTTCTCAACCCAAAAGTGAGGAATTTGGATGATATTTTCTTTAAAATCTCTTTCAACTTTTAAGCTGTCAGATTCTGAGTGAGAACATAATACTTACACGGTGCTAAGCCCAGCAAAGTGGTCCAAGTAGCTCCTTGTCTTCTCCAGTTTGGTCTCTGTACTAACTCACTTATTGGAAACATCGCTCCATCATCTCCATTTCAAAATCCAAAATTCTCTAGAACACAGTGTCTGTCTGGACTGATTCACTAATACTGTTCCAATCAAGACTGCTTAGCAATGTGGAGAAGAGGTACATTCAGATTGTAATTCAGATTATACGGAGGGCATTGAAATAACTGGAGATTGTTTTCTTGTTTAGGTTATTATAAAATCTAACTGTTGAACTATATTCTAATAACCTTTTGCAGGAAGGAAAACAGCCAGATTGGGTATTAGTCATGTAACAAGTGAGGAAGTTGTGCAAATGAAAGGAAACATCAGTTTTCTCTCATCCTGGGCCAAGTGCCTCATTGTAGCAAATGTCTGTCCTTGGAAACTCTTTGCTTGCACTGATGGCAACAACCACGTGGTCCCAGACAGGTTCAAAAGGTTATTCTGTGAGAAACAGCCAAGATAATATATTCTGTTGTGGAAGAAAATTCTTATGGCATAAGTCTCCCTAAAATTGACCTATAGGCTATGGGATCAAGCGAGTATATGGAGGGAAAACAGGCCTCATTTTCAAAAAGTCTAAGTTGATACCATTTAGAGAAGGCAAGTTGAAAATAAGACAAAAGTAACCATGTTTTAGGAGGCTACAGATGAAGCCAGTAAGAATTGTTATGAAAAACAAAATGAAACGTGAACGTTAAATTTGCTGCCAACACGGTGAGCAGAAAGATAGCAGCTCAGGGAGATAACGAGGACTTATTTTCTTGTTATGTTCATGATGGATTCAGGACAAGCCCAATTGTCTTGACCCATTAAAGTATAGCCCTCCACTATCCGAGAGACCCAGCTTAGCATCTGTCCAAAGTTGTCTTTTCATGCAATGCCTGAAAGATCAGAAGGATTTTGAGTCTCCTGTCCTGTAGTATCACTCTGAGTCAGAATCAACTCAACGGCAATGGGTGGGTTGGATACACTGTACAGCTGGGTTCATTCAGAACTTCCCAGCATTAGTATTAACACTTTGTATAGATAAGGCAAGACAATGTGTTTAGAGTACTTAGAAGGCTCTCTTTATGTGGGAGAATGACTTACCCATGCAGCAGCTCCCCACTTCCATGGTTATTTCAGAGATGCCTCTTTTTGGGTGGTGCTCCTGAATCTAATCCTGCAGCTACACTCTTCTCTGTGCAAGCCCTCTCTAAATAAAGACAGGTTCAGCCTAAGAACCTGTTCTTGCAAATGAAGAAAATGCTTCATACTACCAGCTTTATGACACTCAGCTCCAATTCCAACCTCCTTGGAGCTGTTTTGAATCCACTTCGCTGCCTTTACTCTTCACCAGAGAATATAAATTTATTGGGAGGGATGGAAAGGGGAGGTTAAAGGGAGGAGATGGTGGGGGAGAGAAGGCTGGAGGAACTTCCAACTCCCTTCCATCTACCGCTCCCAATACCTACTTCACCCCTTCCTTCTCACTGCCCTATTGAAGGATATATAAATCCTGCTCTTGGTTAGAATGCTCCTTATTAACCATGTTATATACATACAAATATATATATTCCTTTTTTCAGCCCTGTAGACATGAACTGAACTTCCTTTGATGTTTCAAACAAATGGCCATTTTTAGGTTTGAGTTTTATGTTGCTCAACATATTTTTGTTTGTTAGTTTGTTTATTGGATGGATTATTTTTCCCCTGAATACTAGCTCTGTGGAGGAATTAAAATAAACAAAAAAGCTTTTTTCCTTTTCTTTTTAAATGTATATAAGTTCTCTTTCTCTCTTCTGTTATTTCACACGCATGAATGCTCTGCTTTTCTGTGAACTTGAAACAAAATGAAATAAATGTGAAAAGGAGCTGTGTCTTCATTGACCTGATTTGGTGATCTTGTAGTTGACTGCACGGTTTCTTGGAGGTTTTCATGAATAATATAGCAAATAAAGCCAATGGTAACAAAAATCATCTGAGAAAGGGGAGGATGACATACTGAAGATTTGCTTGAAGGCTCTCTACCAAGTCTCATCTACCAGAGGAAGGAATGCAATCTTTACAATAATAGTCTTCACCTAAGCAAAGAGATTCTCTGAAAGCAATTTTCTTTTTCTTCAACAAAAGATCTTAAGGAATAATAGATAAAGCATTAAGAAGTTTCTGATTGCTAGACTTGAGTGAGATCTTGGGGACATGATACCAAAAAAATGATGGAGTGTACCCTTTCTTTAAAGTCTTCATTATAGGGCTTATCTTTAACGATTAGTTTTAATGAGCTCCCCCCCATCTGTCAGTTTGTTGTACTGTGGGGGTTTGCACATTGCTGTGATGCTGGAAGGTATGCCACCGGTATTCAGATACCAGCAGGGTCACTGATGGTGAGCAGGTTTCAGCTGAGCTTCCAGACTAAGACAGACTAGGAAAAAGGACCCAGCAGTCTCCTTTTGAAAAGAATTAACCAGTAAAAACCTTATCAATAGCAGCAAAACATTGTCTGATATAGTGCTGGAAGATGAGCCCTGCAGATTAGAAGGAACTCAAAAGACAACTGGGGAAGAGCCGCCTCCTCAAATTAGAGTCGGCCTTAATGATGTGGATGGAGTCAAGCTTTCAGGACATTCATTTGCTGATGTGGCACGACTTAAAATGAGAAGAAACAGCTGCAAATATCCATTAATAGTTAGAACCTAGAATGTATGAAGTATGAATCTAGGAAAGTTGGAAATCATCAAAAATGAAATGGAATGCATACACATCAACATCCTAGGCATTAAAAAAAAAAAAAAATTTTTTAGTGAGCTGAAAAGGGCTGGTATTGGCCATTTTGAATCAGATAATCATATGGTCTACTATGTCGGAATGACATCTTGAAGAGGAATAGTGTTGCATTCATCATCAAAAAGAACATTTCAAGATCTATCCCGAAGTACTATGCTGTCAGTGATAGAATAATATCCATACACCTACAAGGAAGACCAGTTAATGTGACTATTATTCAAATTTACACACCAACCACTAAGGTCAAAGATGAAGAAATTGAAGATTTTTACCAGCTTCTGCAGCCTGAAATTGATCAAACATGAAATCAGGATGCATTGATAATTACTAGTGATTGGAATGTGAAAGATGGAAACACAGAAAAAGGATCGGTAGTTGGAAAATACGGTCTTGGTGATAGAATTGATGCCAGAGATCACATGATAGAGTTTTGCAAGATCAATGACTTCTTCATTGCAAATAGCTTTTTTCACCAACACAAATGGCAACTACACACATGGACTTCTCCAGACGAAATACACAGGTATCAAATCGACTATATCTGTGGAAAGAGACAATGGAAAACTCAATATTATCAGTCAGAACAAGGCCAGGGGCCAACTGTGGAACTGACCATCAATTGCACATATGCAAGTCCAAGTTGAAAAGGAAGAAAATTAGAACAAGTCCATTGGAACCAAAGTACAACCTTGAGTATATACCACCTGAATTTAGAGACCATCCCAAGAATTGATTTGACACATTGAACACTAGTGACTGAAGACCAGATGAGTTGTGGAATGACATCAAGGACATCATACGTGAAGAAAGCAAGAGGTCATTAAAAAGACAGAAAAGAAAGAAAAGACCAAAATGGGTGCCAGAAGAGACTCTGAAACTTGCTCTTGAACACTGAGTAGCTAAAGCAAAAGGAAGAAATGATGAAGTAAAAACTGAACAGAAGATTTCAAAGGGCAGCTCGAGAAGACAAAGTAAAGTATTATAATGACACGTGCAAAGAGCTGGAGATAGAAAATCAAAAGGGAAGAACACGCTTGGCATTTCTCAAGCTGAAAGAACTGAAGAAAAAATTCAAGCCTCGAGTTGCAGTAGTGAAGGATTCTGTGGGGAATATATTAAACAACACAGGAAGCATCAAAAGAAGATGGAAGGAATACACAGAGTCATTACACCAAAAAGAATCAGTTGATGTTCAACCATTTCAGGGGGTAGCAAAAAATCAGGAACCGATGGTACTGAAGGAAGAAGTCCAAGCTGCTCTGAAGGCAATGGTGAAAAACAAGGCTCCAGGAATTGATGGAATATCGATTGAGATGTTTCAACAAACAGGTGCAGTGCCAGAGGTGCTCACTTGTCTATGCCAAGATATTTGGAGGATAGCTAGCTGCCTGGCCAACCAACTGCAAGAGATCCATATTTATGCCTATTCCCAAGAAAGGTGATCCAACAAAATGTGGAAATTATCGAACAATATCATTAATATCTCATGCAAGTAAAATTTTGCTGAAGATCATTCAAAAGCTGCAGCAGTATATCAACAGGGAACTGACAGATTTAGAATTTAGAAGAGGATATGGAACCAGGGATATCATTGCTGAAGTCAGGTGGATCCTGGCTGAAAGCAGAGAATACCAGAAGGATGTTTACCTGTGCTTTATTGACTATATGCAAAGACATTCAACTATGTGGATCCTAACAAATTATAGATAACATTGTGAAGAATGGGAATTCCAGAACACTTAGTTATGCTCATGAGGAACCTGTACATAGATCAGAGGCAGTTGTTCATACAGAACAAAAGCATACTGTGTAGTTTAAAGTCAGGATAGGTGTGCGCAGGGTTGATCCTTGCATCATACCTATTTAATCTATATGCTGAGCAAATAATCCAAAAAGCTGGACTATGTGAAAAAGAATGTGGCATCAGGATTGGAGGAAGACTCACTAACAACCTGCATTATGCAGATGACACGACCTTGCTTGCCGAAAGTGAAGAGGACTTGAAGCACTTACTAATGAAGATCAAAGACCACAGCCTTCAGTATGGATTACGCCTCAACATAAAGAAAACCAAAATCCTCACAACTGGACCAATAAGCATCATCGTGATAAACAGAGAAAAGATTGAAGTTGTCAAGGATTTCATTTTACGTGTATCCACAATCAACACCCATGGAAGCAACAGCCAAGAAATCAAAAGACACATTGCATTGGGTAAATCTGCTGCAAAGGACCTCTTTAAAGTGTTGAAGAGCAAAGATGTCATCTTGAAGACTAAGGTGCTCCTGACCCAAGCCATGGTATTTTCAGTTGCATCATATGCATTTGAAAGCTGGACAGTGAATAAGAAGACCAGAGAAGAGTTGATGCCTTTGAATTGCAGTGTTGGCAAAGAATATTGAATATACCATGAAGTTCCGAAAGAACAAATCTGTCTTGGAAGAAGTACAACCAGAATGCTCTTTAGAAGCAAGGATGGTGAGACTGCATCTTACATACTTTGGACATGTTGTCAGGAGGGATCAGTCCCTGGAGAAGGACATCGTGCTTGGTAAAATATGGGGTCAGCAGAAAAGAGGAAGACCCTCGATGAGATGGATCGAACACTGGCCGCAACAATAGGTTCAAGCATAACGATTCTAAGCATGGCTCAGGGCCGGGCAGTGTTTCATTCTGTGGTACGTAGGGTCGCTATGAGCCAGAACCAACTTGACTGCACCTAACAACAAGAACAACCTGATAGCAGTAGGAAAAACTGAATTATCTTCTAAAGAAACTCCTTATTTCTAATTATGAAAAAGCAGTTTGTTTTCTGTTCTTGGTGAGAGCTATTATCTTCCCAAAATGTTCTAAGAATCTCTGTAGAATCTCTACAGCATCTCATAGGACCACCAGGAGATGACAAGAATGAGAAGTAAGCAACCCCTAATCCAAACAGGTGAGGCTGGCTTATCATATATCAGTAGGGGTGGGGAGGGTCTGAAGTCTGACTTTTAGGAGTTAAATTGGGTCTAAAACACGTCTGAGAGGACTAATCAGGAATGAGGTGGCTGGAGGAGGAGAAGGGAGCACACGCACTCATGCTCACCTTCAGTAATCAGTGAAGGATCTCAGAGAGAACTGAAACCCCTGATCCCTTTGGTTCATAGAGACAGCTTATTGGCCCAGTGTGCCCAAATGTGAATTTTATATAGAACACTGAAAATGCCCTTCCATTACTAATCTTGTGGGGGAAAAAAAAAAAAAAAAACTCACTTGAAGTCTCAAGTAGCATTTTTCCCAGCTGGCCTGAAATTCGGACAGTAAAACCTGTGAAAGTCGGAAACTGTGTAAGGCAGAAACCTGTCAGAGAAGGAAAATTCAATTATTTTCCACTAAATAGAGAGCAATAGAAAAGTAGTGACTGCATCCTGTCAAAGGTAGAAAACTTATGAGACCTGGAAAAACAAGGCAGTCTCATTGAGTTCCAGCTCTCACAGGTTTCACTGTACTTCTTTTAAGCCACAGAAGCTTCAGATTTAGAAAATTAAACCACCCTGAGGCTTTGCTCTCATTAGTTCCTTCTATTACAATCCCACTTTCTATTTCCTTGTGTGTCCATATACGTAAACAGCACTTGAGAGCTGGAAAGAAAGTGAGCCTAGGTTAGAAGCCTAGAAGCCTAGACTCACTTTCTCTCCATCTCTCTCTTTCTTCTTAAGGAAAGAACTATGTCTTTTTCACTCCTGTGATCCTTTCAGATCTAGCATGGCATCATGCTCATAGCACAGGTTTAACAAATATTTATCAAAATAGAATTGAGTTGTATTCAATTCAACTGAAAAACCTACCACATGTGGAATTCTTTTCTGTCAATCAATGTAACCTCACCATAGCTGTGGAAATTTTCTAAATCTGAGTCTATGAAACAAATAGTAGCTTCCTCCTTCCCTAAAAAAAAAAAAAATTGCTACACAGACATGGAAAACTTGCCTGCCTGTAAGTCTGAAACTGAACTCTTCATGTGTGATTGGTGTGAAGTAGGAAAGATCTTTCCCTCCCATGTTCTCTTCTACTCTTCAGCCTGGCTATGTTAGCTGATTGGAGCAGCCTTCCATCAGCCCAAGCTACGTCTTGACCAAAGGATCTCAAAGTGTTGAGGATCTATGGAGAACCCTGGGAACTGTCTGAGAACATGGATTGGGGTGCCTCTTCTAGCTTTTTTCTCCTTCTACAGGCCCAACCATTCTCAGTGAGAAGGCACTGGTTCACTTGCCATGTGCTTTTAAAGCATGATATTAGTTTTTACCCCTTAAGACAGTGCAAAATGTTGACTAGCCATGTTATCTTTACTTTGTGTCATGCCATCTGCTCACTCTGCTCCTGTTTGGTTTCTCAGATCAAATTAGTAATCCAATGATCTAGTAGCAAAGTCTCTTATTTCCCAGAGCATCCAAGAAGTTGCTCCTACTAGTGGGAACCAATACTACAAGTAGACCCTGATTAGAAACCCGAGACTGGGGAAGGGATGCAGTTGAGGGAAACAGTGCAGTTACAGCCCTGGGAAGCCCCAGCTTAAGTCATCAGAAGTTCCCAGGCAGTTGACCAAAAAGTGACATAGCACTCTCTCAGCTGCTGTGACCACAGGCTCCATCCAAAGACCTCTACTGTGCTAATCCTTTGACTCCGGATCCTTGAACTGTGAACATACCTCTCTGTTCTTTTATTATTTTATGTCTCCTAGTCAGAATTGACTCGATGGCACTGGGTTGGTTGGTTTTTGGTTAGACAATTAGCATGGAAACCATGGTGGTGCAGTTGTTAAGAGCTATGGCTGCTAACAAAAAGGTCCGCAGTTTGAATCAACCAGGTGCTTCTTGGGGATTCTATGGGGCAGTTCTACTCTGTCCTATAGGGTCACTATGAGTCGGAATCAACTCAACAGCTCAACCTGCACGACTGAGTTTTTGCCTTGTTCTTAATGGTTAAAGCACTCAGCTACTAACCAAAATGTTCAAGATTTGAGTCCACCCAGAGGTGCCTTGGAAGAAAGGCCTGGTAACCCATGTTCAAAAAACCAGCCACAGAAAAGCGTACAAAGTGCAGTTATACTACGACATGCATAGGTTTACCATGAGTCGGAATTGACTCAAAGGCAACCTGTTAGTTGGTGTTCATATATAACCCAAGTCCTATACTAGCAATCATGAGGTTGTACAGACTTCAAGTAGCACTGATTCACTCAGATATAGTAATAGTTGACCAAATTCTTGAAGGCGGCGGGGGGAACTCACTGAACCGAGAGGATTCAACAGAGAAAGGACTGAGAATCCCTTCTGGGAGGACACATTACCTAGGTGCATGACAGCTGGCTGGACACTTGAAAAAGCTTCTCATAAACATGATCCCTAGGTCTGGTTGATCCCTCCCTACTTTCTCTTCCCCAACCCAGGCCAGCTACACTGCCCTGAACCTGCCTAGAAGTTAGGCAAGTCCTGTAGCCCAGCCAAGAAGTAAATGAGTCAAGAGGAGGTATGAAATGTTTCCCTACCCTGCCCCCCACTCTCACTATGCTTTCATGTTCTAAGACCTGGAGAACCTGTCTCAGAGTATAACTGCTGATGTAATGTGGAAAGACACAGAGCTCTTGTTATGCCTCTGTTCATTCTTTGTTTTACAAACACTGTCTTTCAGTGAGAAACCCAGACCAGGGTTCTTCTTGTTCTGGAAGGTAAGATTCTTATTCCTAAATAGCAACATTCTGGTATTTCTCCCTCTTTAATCCCATTCTGTGATAGAATAATGGTATTTTCAGGAAGACAAGATAATTTTGTATCAACTAGTGCGCTCCTCGGAAACTCTATGAGGCAGTTCTACTCTGTCCTTTAGGGTCGCTATGAGTCGGAATCGACTCGATGGTACTGGGTTTTTTTTTTCTTTGTTTAGTTGGACTCCCAAGAACCCCAAATGCCCCACTCTGCCTCACATCCTAAATGAACACTAAGAAGAAAAGAGATGAGTACAAAGGAGAATTAGTCTCCAAGCATGATCAGTATGCAGGATACAGTCCTGTAGTCCCTGGGCTGCTGGGAACAGAAATACCAGCTTTCCCTGTGAGTCCCTTTTTTTGTTGCTCTTGCCTGTACACACCAAATCTTAACCAGAATGAACTGAACATTTTTTTTTCCTGTCTATAGCACCTGATATAGGCAATAGACTCCTTACCTTCTCAAAATCCTTTGCGAGAAAGACTAAAGCAGAAGTTAAAACAAAAATTCCTGGTGGTTTTCATTAACATCTTAAATGTTTTTTTTTTTTTTTTAATGGTACATTTAACCAAAGCTAACTTATCCATGGGAAGAGGATGTGGCCATTATGATCGGCATCTGTTGGACAAGCCGAGGCTCCACGTTTGGTGATGCGTGATTATAACACCAGGGATATTACATGCTAAACAGCAGGCTCATTAGCATTAATTTCTGCATTTAGTCCCACTCAAAATCTCCTGTGTATCTACGCAACCAAGGAGAACCAACCCAGTGCCGTCGAGTCGATTCCAACTCATAGCGACCCTGTAGGACAGAGTAGAACTGCCCCATTGAGTTTCCAAGGAGCGCCTGGAGGATTCGAAACATGGTGTATCTATAACGTTTGCTAAAATAAGTGTTTTTAAAATAAGTACACCCTCAAGTATTATCACATAAGTAACAATGGAACTAACTCGAGACAAGCAAGTGTGATGTAGTTATGAGAAGAAGAAAGGAAATCTAAGGATGTTAACCTCGGCCCACAATTTGGAGATGGAAAACCACCACCTGTTGACATGGTGTAAAATTCAGCCTGAAAACAGGGGCACAAAGCAGGGTGTGGCAGAGAAGGGAACAATTTTTTAAAGGGGAGCATTGCAAAGGCTCTGGAAATGCATGAGTCATAGAGATGCCAACTGCCTTGCAAGGAGCCCTGGTGGTGCAATGGTTAAGCCCTCAGCTGCTACCCAAAATGTCAGTGGTCCAAATCCACCAGCTGTGCCATGGTAGAGAGACGTGACAGCCTGCTTCCGTAAAGATTACAGCCTCGGAAATCCTATGGGGCAGTTCTACTCTGTCCTACAGGGTCGCTAGCACTGGGATTCAACTCAACAGCAATGGGTTTGGTACCTACTATGCTATTCCTTCACCCATTTGTCATTCATTTACAATTCTTTACAAAGAGACTGGAGTCCCTGGGTGGTATAAATGCTTAGTGTGCTCAGCTGTTTGGAGCTTTGAACCCACTCAGAGGCTCCTGGGAAGAAAGCCCTGACAATCTACTTCTGAAAATCAGCCATTGAAAATCCTGTGGAGCACAGCTCTACTCAGACACACATGGGGTCGCCATGAGTTGGAGTTGACTCAAAGACAACTGGTGCAAAGAGATTACTACGTACCAGGCACAATCTTATTCAGTTGCTCCTTGAGGAGAAGCTCCTGCCCTCATGGAGCTCACTATGCCTGAGAAAACAAAAACTAAAAAAAGATTTATAAGGCAACCCTTTCATGATGCAAATAATGACCTTTTCATAGTCCTGCCATTCAGCCAAACAGACTATGCCTAGAGCTGGGTTTGCATCGTCAAGGTGGATCACTAAAAGGTGGGGTTTGAGAACCCTGCTCTGTGAATCCTTTACTATGTGCATTGCCCAATCCGTCCTTTTCTTCATAAACTATTTCATTCTGAAGTGTACTTTCTGCTCCTGCCTCTTGGATGTGCGTAGTGGTGCACACATACACACATACTGGTCTCCATAGCAATGTGTCCTCAACTGTAGGCTCCATACCGTCCTTCCTTGTTTTTCCCTTTGGAATTCTCCACACCCCAGTTATTATCAGTCACTGAAAAACAGGTTTGAAGTGTTGGCTACTCTCTTATCAGGATATCATTCATTTAGTCATCCATGACCCAAACATGTGTGGGTCCTTACTATTTCCCAGGCATTGTGCTAGGTGCTGGGATACCCTCATGAGTGACAATGAGTATTGTTTCTCTTCATCTCCCCAACCTTACTTAAATTTCAGATTGAAAAGGGTGTTTTGCAAAAGTGTAAGTGAAAGGAAATGGTGGCAGCAGATCAGCATTGCATATTGAAAGAAATGAGGGGAAGGCTGTAATGGAGAGGAGATGATCGGTCTGCCAAGAAAAAATATGTGAAAGCTGATTCCATCCTTACAAAGGTACCACAACCTGTTGAGGCAAGAACAATCTAACTCTCCCCATTTGAGAATGACCTTGTTACAAAAAGGTTTTGTATTTTGAGGGCCCAACATATTTTTCTCTTCCTGTTGCCCATCTGTACCCACTAACCAAAATGATAAATGGTTTCTCTCCAAGCTGCATTCCTACCCTTGAAGAATAAGGGTGTCAACATGGAGGATGGCCGCTCCCTGACAGCAACCTCTGAGTGAACTAAGTAAAGCTGAAATGCCATCCTCTCCTTTCGATCACACAGATAGACAATCAGACCTCCATATGGCAAAATAAGCTGTATTGGCCAAAACATTTTCATGCAATCATCTGCTGTGGTTACAAGTTTGGCCATTATTGCCCATGCTGATATGTGCTGATTTACCTCTGACTAAAACAGTTCCTATCAACCTGTTTGGGCTTGCTAAACGTGACCCCCAAATCTGGAACAAGACTGGGTCATATTGGCAAAATAGTAGCAAAAATTGGCTGGGGTATGGGAAATTCCTTTCAACCTTTTCAGCCGGGTAGTACAGTGGTTAAAGTGCTCAGCCACTAACCAAATGGTTGACGGTTCGAATCCACCAGTCAATCTACAGGAGAAAGATGGTGGCTGTTTGCTTCTGAAAATATTTATAGCCTCCGAAACCCTGTGGGGCACCTCTGCTCTGTCCTAGAGGGTCACTATGAGTTAAAATTCGACTCAATAGCAATGAGTTTGGGGTTTGGGGACAGAGAGATAGCTATAGCTGGCACAGGCACTGGAAATCTCTCTCTCTTTTTTTTTTGTTCTGGAGATGAAAGGGATTAGGTCAAGAGTTACAGACATCATTCAAAAGAACCCATTGTTTTGGCTATTTGTTTCTTTTGGGGTTTTGTTTTGTTTGTTGATGAGTAGGTGGCAGAAGCCTCTGCAGAAGTGTTTGTCACTTACATTAGGGTTCTGAGCAGCTACCAGTCTGTTTCCCAAAGGACAAGTGAGCCCACAGAGGTCAGTGGAGAGAAAGACAGCGCGAAACCTGGATCAGAATAACAAAAGCAGACGGCGCTGGGCAAGGCGGGAGTTAAGAAGCCCGGGTGCACCGCGAGCTCTGTCAGGCGCAGGGAATGTATGGGATAATTGTTTCTGCCTCTAGGGTTTTTTTTTTTTTTTTTTTCTAATGACCTTAGAAATGGTGATGCGGGAGACATGAGAATACTAAAACAAGACAGAAAAGATGAAAACTCATTTCTAGCAGCTGCCAAGCAAAATGGGATGTAAAATAGGAGAGGTACACTGAAATGCTCTCAAGGTTCACTTCACCAAAATGAAACTACCTCTCAGAGACATCAAATCTTAACTCTCCTCCCATTTTCCATCAGACTGTTGCTCACTGCATTCTTTCTGCATCTTTGGCTGTCATTCTATTCCCTCATCACTGTCACTTTGCCTCTCTGGCTTTTTAATCGCTTTGTTTTTTTTTTCCTATTCCTTTCTCTCCTCCCCATTAGCCTGCCACAAATAGGCTCTTTAGTCTCTCTTTCTCTCTCTGTCATACACACACACACACACACACACACACAGATTCTCATTCATTCGTAATGAAATAAACCTGGGACCCACATCTCTTTTCTCCAGCTGTTGAATGGAGGTGTAAAAAGCGCTCCCTTTGGAAAACGCCCAGCAGTGGCCCTGAGGGTTGGGGCTGGCGATGATGTCAGGCTGCTGCAATGTTGGCACCCACCACGAGGAGGCAGTGGTAAGCGCACTGGAGCGCTTGGAAGGCGGGCTTGGGCGGCTCCTCCGTGGTTGTCACTCGTCGCAGCAGCTGACAGCTGCGTAAACATTCTGTCTGCATCCCGGTTCTGTCTGCATCCCGGGCCAGCACGGATGAAGAGCTGAGAATAAGCAAAAGATTCCTGATGGGTGAGGGAGGGCTGAATTCCGCCTCAGGCTAAGACAGATTTTCTTTCCAGAAACAAAGGAGTGAGTCCTGCTGCCTCTGATTAGGGGAGGAAGAAGGCAAAGCTAGGGAGCCCGCTGGTCCCCAGCAGCCGTGCGCCCTCGCCCTGCGCTCCTGCTCTCTGCCATCCTTGATGGCCCCTGTGGCCCCGCGCCCGGGCGCTCTGCCCCTAGTCCCCTCCTCTGGCAGCTGCTCCAGTCACCCCGGTGGCCAGGTCAGGAGGAATCCCCAAAGCAGCACGTTTGACCACTGTGGGGAGGACAGCGACGGAGCCGCCCTGCAGAATGTGTGTGTTTAGGAGGAGCTCCGAAGGGGCAACCCCGGGAGCGGCCCGCCCCTACTGCAACAATGACAGTTTGGTGAACTCGGCGGCAGGTGGCGGTGTCAACCCGCACCCTCCGCTGGCATTGGAGCTCTGGAAATGTGATTTTTTTCATAGGCCAGTGCTCCTGCCACACGAAACACACACACACAGAAAAGCGCAAACAAGACCCCAGTGTCCCTCTGGGATTCTGCTCCCTCTCCAACACTCTGAAATCAGGTGGAAATGGGTAATCAAATCAATAGTAATAATAAACATTTATCGAGTGCTAACCACATGCCTGGGTGGCACAAATGGGTAAGCGCTGGACTACTAGCTGACACACTGGCAGTTGGAACCTACTCTGGAGACGCCTGGGAAGACAGGACCGGTGATCTGCTTCCCAGAGATCACAGCCTGGAAAACCCCTATGGAGTTCAGTTCTACTCTGTAATGCATGGGGTCCCATCCGATGGCAATTAATATCACAACAACTCTATGCCAGGCAAGTGCCATTTTGACATGATTGTTGTTGTTGTTAGGTGCTGTCGAGTCGGTTCCGACTCATAGCGACCCTATGCACAACAGAATGAAACACTGCCCAGTCCTGCGCCATCCTCAAAATCATTGTTATGCTTGAGCCCATTGTTGCAGCCACTGTGTCAATCCACCTCGTTGAGGGTTTTCCTCTTTTCTTCTGACCCTGTACTTTGCCAAGCATGATGTCCTTCGCCAGGAACTGATCCCTCCTGACAACATGTCCAAAGAATGTAAGGCGCAATCTTGCCATCCTTGCTTCTAAAGGAGCATTCTGGCCGCACTTCTTCCAAGACAGATTTGTTCATTCTTTTGGCAGTCCATGGTATATTCAATATTCTTCACCAACACCACAATTCAAAGGCATGAATTCTTCTTCAGTCTTCCTTATTCACTGTCCAGCTTTCATATGCATATGATGTGATTGAAAATACCATGGCTTGGGTCAGACTCACCTTAGTCTTCAAGGTGACATCTTTGCTCTTCAACACTTTCAAGAGGTCCTTTGCAGCAGATCTGCCCAATGCAATATGTTTTTTGATTTCTGGACTGCTGCTTCCATGGCATAATTAGTAATAAAATAATAATAATAAAAATAATAATTAACAAAAAATGCTAAAATAATGTTGATGGAAAAGTTAAATATGTTCTGTTTTCTTGGTCTCAGGTAGAGATTATGAAAGTTTTCTTTTTTTTCCCTCTTCTAAGAAGGTAGCTGGGCATCCCCATCTCCAGAGAAGCAACAGGCCTTTTTATTATTATTTTCTTTAGAGAAGCTAGGGTAAACCAGATGGAACCCTGGTGGCACAATGCTTAAGGGCTCAACGGCTAACTGAAAGGTCTAGGGTTCAAACCCAGCAGTGGCTCCTTGGAAGAAAAGACCTGGTGATCTGCCCCCCTAAAGATGACAGTCTAGAAAACCTTACATATGGGCCAGCTCCACTCTATCATATCGTACTGTTATGAGTCAGAATCGACTTGAAGGCACCCAACAACAGGGTATACCAGGCAATTTTGCTGCCCCTGAACAGGATTCTGCCTCAGACTGTTTTCCTCCGTGGTGTATTTTTTCAAAACTGGAATTTTCACGTGATCTTATGGGGCTTGCAGTTTTACTCTGCAACATCTGGGGGCGCCATGAATCGGAATCAACTCCACGGCTACTGCCTTGGGGTTCTTTGTTTTCTTGTGCTAGGGAGTCCCTGGGTAATGCAAATGGTTAACTGTAAGGTTGGAGGTTTGATTCCAGTTGAAGGGGCCCTGGAAGAAAGGCCACTTCTGAAAAATCAGCTATAAAAACCATATTGTGTGCAGTTATATTGTACAACACAGGGTGTGGCCATGAATTGAAATTGACTGTACAACTATTTTTTGTTTTTTTTCATATGCTAAGTTCAATTCTTATATTAACACATTGAAGTGGGCACCATTATTATTCCCATTTTACAGCCAAGGAAAATAAGAGGTAGAGAAAGTAGATAGCATGCTCGAGTCACAAAACTAGTAAAGGCAAGGTTCAGCCAGGTTCTGAATCCTTGGAAGGGCCAGATAGCAAATAGTTTAGGCCTTGTGGGCCACACAGGCTCTGTCATAACTCTTCAGCTTAGCTACTGTAGCATGAAACCAGCCATAGACAATACGTAAATGAGTGAGTCTTTGTTCCAATAAAACTTTATTTATGGAACTGAAATATGAATATCATGTGTCAAAAAATATTCTTCTTTGATTTTTGTCAACCACTTAAAAATGTAAAAGGTGTTTTTAGCTTGTGGCTAAAACAGGCATGGAGGGCAAAAAAAGAGAAGCAGGTGGCCAGGTTTAACCAGTTTGTCAATCACTGCTGAAGAGTCTTTACACTTAATTTTATACTATATAGGCACCTTCTACCCTTGGTCCCAAGGCCACTGGGTGGAACAAATGGTTTGTGCTTGGCTATAGCCAAAAGGTTGGTTGTTCGAATCCACCCTGTGGTCTACTTCTGTAAGATTCCGGTTAGCTGTGGAATCAATTCCAACTCACGGTGAACCCATGTGTTGCAGAGTAGAACTGCATTCCTGAAGATTTTCGTGAATGTAAACTTTCAGAAGCAGATTGCCAGGCTTTTCAAAAATGAATGAGTGCCTCTGGGTGGTTTGGAACCACCAACCTTTCAGTTAGCAGCTGTTTCAGTCATCTAGTGCGCCACAGCAAAAATACCACAAGTGGATGGCTTCAGTAAATAGAAGTTCATTCTCTCACAGTCTAGTAGGCTAGAACTTTAAATTCAGGGCATCAGCTCCAGTGGAATGCCTTCTCTGTCAACTCTGGAGGAAGGTCCTAACCATCAATCTTCCCCTGGACTAGGAGCTTCTCAGTGCAGGGACCCCGGGGCCAAGGGGTGAACTATTCTCCTGGCTCTTGTTTCTTGGTAGTATGAGGTCCCCTGTCTCTCTGCTCACTTCTCTCTTTTATATGTCAAAAGAGATTGGTTTAAGGCACAATCTAATCTTGTAGACTGAGTCCTGCCTCATCAGTATAACTGCTGCTAATCCCATCTCATTAACATCATACCCAAAACCCACTGCCATTGAGTCAATTCCGACTCATAGTGACCCTACAGGACAGCTAAGAACTGCCCTATATGGTTTCCAAGGAGCGTCCGGTAGATTCAAACTGCCAACCTTTTGGTTAGCAGCCTTCGCTCTTAACTACTACGCCACCAGGGTATCCCAATAACATCGTAGAGACAGAATTTACAGGAAAATCACATCAGATGACAAAACGGTGGACAATCACACAATACTGGAAATCATGGCCTAGCCAAGTTGACAGATATTTTTGGAGGACACAATTCAATCCATGACAGTAGCCCAGAGTTTAACCATTTACACCACCCAGCGACTCTCTTCTTAAGGTAAAAACCAAACCCACTGCCATCGAGTCAATTCAGACTCATGGTGACCCCGTGTTTTACAGAGTAGCTGATCCATAGGGTTTTCTTGATGGTAATCTTTAGGGAGCAGATTGCCAGGCCTTCTGTGGTACTGCTGAGTGGGATTAAACTGCTAACCTTTCAGTGAGTAGTTGAGCGCAAACTGTTTGCACCACCCAGGGACCTTTCCGTAAGATTACAGCCATTGAAAACTCTATAAAGTGCAATTCTACTGTGGAACACATGGAATTGCCATGAGTTGAAATTGACTGTGCAGCAAGGCAGCAGCTAACTCCTAGTCCAAAAATAGCCACTTGCTAGTGGAGAAAACTCAAAGGCATTTTGCCTATTCCTATTTCAATAGGCATTAAAAACTGTCCACCCCCTCAAGAAGTAACTCTTAGACCCCAAGCCATCATCACATCAAAGTTCTACTCCATGAAGAAGCAGTGGGTTTGATGTCAGAAAAGCTGGATTCACATTTCAGGCTATGCAATGCTGAGAAAGTGACCTAAGCTGTCAGAGGTGCAGCGTCTTGTCAGTCAGAGTCCTTGTCTCAAAGGTTGACTGTGGCAGTAGATGAGATAAGGCCCATCAAGAGTATAGTATACCCAGGCAGATCCAGAATATTGGAGGCCTAAGCCTTATTCCATCTAGATGGCCCTATCTAGGGAAAAGAATACAAAATTTTGATTAAAAAAAAAAAAAAGGCTAAAACTGTTTATTTAGAATGAAAAAAAAAAAATCCTAACAAATAATGGGAACCTTGAAAATGGTGTGGTGGACGTGGCATCTGATTTCCTCTAACCCTACAAGGAAGGAGGAGAATCAAGATCAACAGACCAAGACTGATTCCTAGGAGGCACACGTCAGATATGTCTCCTCTGGCTGCCATCTTTACCAATTCTGACCCCAACCATCCCTCCCACGTCACTCTCTACTTCTCTGCTGGGTTTGATAACTCATTGCAATGGCCACAGAACTCACAGACAATACTTAAGATTATGGGGTTTGTCATGAATTGTATTGTGTCCCCCCAAAATTTCTGTCAACTTGGCTAGGTCATGATTCCCTTGTATGATTGTCTACCATTTTATCTTCTGATGTGATTTTCCTCTATGTTGTAAATCCTATCATTATGATGTAATAAAATGGATTAGCGGCAGTTATATTGATGGGGTCTACAAGATTAGGTAGTGCCTTAAGCCAATCTTTTTTGAGATATAAAAGAGAGAAGCAAGCACAGAGACATGGTAACCTCAGACCACTGAGAAAGCGGTGCTAGGAGCAGAGTGTGTCCTTTGGACCTGAGGTTTCTGCACTGAGATGCTCCCAGACCAAGGGAAAACTGGTGACAAGGACCTTCCTCCAGAGCCGACAGAGAGAGAAAGCCTTCCCCTGGAGCCAGTGCCCTGAATTTGGGCTTGTAGCCTACTAGACAGTGAGAGAATAAATTTCTCTTTGTTAAAGCCATCCACTTGTGGTATTTCTGTTATAGCAGCACCAGATGACTAAGCCAGGACTTGTTAGGGAAGTAACAGGCTACAATTCAGGTTGAGAAACACTCAGGATATAGTTCTTCAATCAGAACAGCCTCTTCCCAGCTGCTCCCACAAACATGCCTCTCTCTGACCCCTTGGCCTCTCCCCTATTCAGGCAAGTGTTACAAAGCTCTTTCAGCTCTGCCAATAAGTGCCCCAAGGCATCCCACTCTACCCGTAAACCTCAGCCAGAAGGTACTCAGCTGCAGCTCCATGGGTGGGTAAATCTAGCTCTGTCAAGTGCCCAGAGGCACCCTACTCTGCCAGTAAGCCTCCTGCCCAAAGGTACCCAGCTTTCTTGCTCATTGGGCTGGGTAGCCCATGATGCCAATTCCTGCCAATCTCTCCTGCCACCATTTCTTTGCCACAGGTTCTCACCTTCTTAAGTGTTACATCTCTCTCTCTCATGTCCTGGTTCCAGGAACTTCTCAGAGCAGCGATCCTGGGTCCAAAGGGCATGCTCCACTCCTGGATTTTCTCTCTTGTTGGTGATAAGATCCTCTCCTCCTGACTCTGGGATGGCTCATTTTTAGCCTAGCGGGGTGGAAAAACTGACCAATCCCTTCTTTAGGGTTCCACCCTGCTCGCACAGGTTGGCAATTTGAATCCACCAGCAGCTCCTTGGAAATTCTATAGGGAAGTTCTACTCTGTCCTATAGAGTTGCTATGAGTCAGAATCAACTCAATGGCAATGGGGTGGGATACCTTATTTGTATAGTCCCACTTAGTCATTTTGTGTGAGCCACAAAGACTATGGCTAGAAGGACCAGATTAAGCAATTCATTGCACCGCAGCTATTTACCAAAAATGCTCATATGGAAAATTGTCCTGATTGTGACCTGATTTCACTCCCCACCAGGAACGTGCTAGAACACCCCGCAACTTGCAACATTCACATGAGTCCACACAAGTGAGGTAACCTTAAGCTTAGCATCACAGTGTAGCAGTAGGAATGGAAGAGTGGTTACAAACAGGGCTATTGATTAAATAAGTAAATATGTTATGGATAATGAGAGCCAAATTTTTCATTGTCAGAGAGCAGAGGTGTAAATATTAAAAGGGAGAAAATTAGAGCAAACCCTATGGTGTTGAATTAGAATTAGAGTGGGAACTAATTATTGGTGTGAACTCATAGTTTTCAAGATAGACATATAGATACAGAAATAAATGTCGATGTGAATGTGTGCATGTATGGATACATATAAATACATACACACATACATGTGTAAGTCTGTGTGTGTGTGTACGTGTGTGTACATATACATAAGCCCTAGCATTGTTCACTAGGAGGACTGGGAACAGCAACACCCCAAACATAACGACCTTACCTTGAAAATTGGATCTTACTTTCTAAATAGCATCCTCCAATAAAAACAACCAGGGTCCTTGGAGAAATCGCTGATGCCAGAGCTGGGGCAGATAAAGTCCAAACTAAGTCTGGAACATTTAATTGTGACCGAAAAGTAAGAACAATGCTCAAAGAATGAAAGAGACATACCTAAATGATACAGAAGATAGCTCGAAAGGGCTATCACTGGCCAAATCTGGGACAATTTACCGCATTAAAATAAATAATGGTAGTAACAGATGACAAATCATTGAATAAAATTGGTGAGTCCATTCTGAAATGAACAAATGGAAAGCGTAATGAGGAAAGAGATAGTTTCAGAGTAACATCTCTCCCCCATACATTTATGTAAGAAATACTCATTAATTACAAAGAAGAGTAGCTTTACCATGGAAAAGCCTGATTGATACCACCTTAATCAGTGATCAAAGTGAACATCATCAGTAATGGAACAAATCAAAATCATCCACCACCTGGTAGGATGCAGTGAGGGAGGCTAGCGTCACTTCTAAGATTTTCCTGCTCAAGATGCAAAAACGTGCATAACGAATGCATAATCGATAGAAAGCATAGGATAGTCCAAATTGGTGGACATTCTATAAAAAAAAATTGCCTATAGTCTTCAGAGTTAAAGTCATAAAACCAGGAAAGACTGAGGAACTATTCCAGCTTCAAGGAGGCATGGCCACAAAAGGCAACACACGTTTTTGAACTTAATCCTTTAGCCATAAAAGACATTATTGGGGTAACTGGTTAAACTTGAATGAGGTCTGATAATTGCATGGGAGTGATATATCAGTGTTAATTCTTGATTTGGATGATTGTAGTGTAGCTATGTAGAAGACTTGTCCCCGCCCCTCTTTGGAAAAACACAGTAAAGGATTCAACAGTGATAAGATTTATGTTGACAACTCATTCTGAAATGGCCCAGAGGAAGAGCTCTTTGTACTGAACACTCACATTTTCTGTAAATATGAAATTGTTTCAAAATTAAAAATGCATATTTAGCATAAAAATAAAAGTAAATATTAGAATATAAACTCCCCGAGAGCAGGAATTATGTCTTAAATTTGTTTTTAATCCCTCATAGAAATTCACAGGTCTGGACATACTGTAGGCACTCAGTAAATACTGTTAGATGGGAATTTATTGAATGAAATGGCAATGGGATGTTACTTTAAAGGGTCAGCCTGTCACAAATGTTGCTCCTATTATTACTTAAGACTGAGAAAGCATTCATACAAGACACACAACCATCTTCATAATACATATATGCATGAACAAAATTCTGTGTTGAAAGCAAATAAATCGTAAAACAAAGTTAATATACGTGTAATACGGTTGCCACCAAGTTGATTCTGACTCATGACAACCCCATGCATGTCAGAGTAGAACTGTGTTCCACAGGGTTTTCAATGTCTGATTTTTCAGAAATAGATCACTAGGTCTTTCTTTCCAGGCACCTCTGGGTGGACTCCAACTTCCAACATTTCAGTTAGCAGCCAAGCGTGTTAACTGTTTGCACCACCCAAGGACTCCAATGTATATGTACATAATTATAAAAATAACCATTTTGTGTTCTTTGATTATCAGACATAGTAATAGTCTAGAGAATAATTAAAAAGTAATAGAAATACTCTTCATGGGTATTTCAATCCATAGAAAGTTTTAGCCCTACCGTAGAGGTAAAACAGATACTTTTACACCAGTGTTCATTGCAGGATTATTCACAATAGCCAAAGAGTGGAAACAGCCTAAATGTCTGTTAACAGATAAATGAACAAACAGATGTGGTACATACATACAGTGGAATATTACTCAGCCATAAAGAGAAATCATGGCCTGATTTTCTACAACATGGATAAACCTTGAAAATATTATGCTGAGTAAAATCAGTCATTCATAAAAGGACAAATATTATATGGCACCACTTATACTAAATAGAATAGGCAAGTGTACAGACACCCAAGTTTATTAGTGGTTAGCAGGCGCAGCCAGGAGGGAGGGGAAAAGGGGAATCACTGCTTAAGGGACACTGAGCTTCTGTTAAGGGTGATGGTATACCCTAGGAACAGACAAGGGTGATGGTTAAACAACATGATGGACATAATTAATGTCACTGAATTGTACATGTAAAGATTGTTGACATGTCAAATGTTTTACTACATATATATTTACCACTATATATATACACACACACAAACAAGAAAATATCCTCCACCGTGACCTCTTATTGCACTTAGGACAAAGTCTGATCTCCTCAAGGCCCAGTGGTCCAAGTCAGTGGTCAAAAATTCAAGCATTTTCAGAGAATCACTCAGAATAGTAGCAGACTGTCAGAAGACATATGCTAACCTCCTCATATTAAGACCAAATAGAACATCTGCTGGTTACATTAACTTGTAAAATTCCTCATGAAAGGGGATCAGTATATCTCTTGCTAAAAATAAAATTGTCACAAGATTAAATTTGTGTAGGAACTCATAAGGTTCATTTGCAATTCATGAACTGGGGTGGGGGGGAATCTTTTCTGGAAGTCAGACAAGGGCTCTGAAAGACAAGTGAAAGAGTTATATGGACAAAGTGGTGTAAGAACAAGGAAGTAACAGTGGGCAAAAAGTGATTGCTTCGTTCTCAGTTACTTTCCTTATATGGCATGTTGGGAACTTTTGTAGCCAAGCCATACCATAGCTGAGGTGGCAATCATGGATAGGCTGACCTAAGTTTCAGCCTTTGGGAAGGTCAGGCATTTACAGGAAATGGGAACTAGATAGGTTTCAGTTGGCTAACATGGGGCTTAGCATAAATGACTCCATCTTTGGGGCTGGTATATGAGTAGTCAGGTAAACCTTGACTTATCACTCAAGACTTGGTTCCTGACTTTTCTCTAACCTTTTTTGTAGCATGAAACAGAGTCCTCAGTCTGCAACGATTAAAATCAAAAAGTTTTTTGAGGACTGTAACGGCTTGAGTAGGGAACACAATATAATGTGAGGCTACAAAGTCTTCCAACATTCTGAGGGAAAGATGAGCTTTTTATACAGAAAAGTGGAAAAGGGAGTATATGACTACAATAATTAGGGCTTGAGATTACATATAGTTACAAGACACAAAAACCAAACCCACTGCTGTCAAGTCAATTCTAACTCATAGTGACCCCTTTAGGACAGAGTAAACTGCTCCAGAGGGCTTCCAAGGCTGTAAATCTTTACGGAAGCAGATTGCTACATCTTTCTCCTGTGGAGCCACTGGTAGGTTTGAACTGCTGACATTTCAGTTAGCAGCTGAGCACTTTAACCACTGTGCTACCAGGGCTCCTTTACAAGACAATAAAAAAGCCACTGGTAGGTTTGAACTGCTGACATTTCAGTTAGCAGCTGAGCACTTTAACCACTGTGCTACCAGGGCTCCTTTACAAGACAATAGCAAGTTAAAATTTACAAGGTTAGCTAGTTGTCTTAGTCATCTATTGCTGCTATAACAGAAATACCACAAGTGGATGGCTTTAACAAAAAGAAATTTGTTCTCTCACTGTCTAGTAGGCTACTAGTCCAAATTCAGCACACCGCTCCAGGGGAAAGTTTTCTCTCTCCGTCGGCTCTGGAGGAAGGTCCTTGTGATGCATCAGTCTTGCCTTGATCTGAGAGCATCTCAGCACAGGAACCTCAGGTCCAAAGGACGCGCTCTGCTCCTGGCACTGTTTTCTTCGTGGTATGAGGTCCCCTTGTCTCTGTGCTCGCTTCTGTTTTTTATATCTCAAAAGAGATTGGTTTAAGACACTACGTAATCTTGTAGACCTCATCAGTATAATTACCACTAATCCATCGTATTACATCACGGTGATAGGATTTACAACATATATGGAAATCACATCAGAAGATAAAATGGTAGACAATCATACAATCCTACAAGCGAATCATGACCTAGCCAGGTTGACAGATATTTTGGGGGGACATAATTCAATCCATGACATTCCACCATTTGGCCCCCCAAAATTCATGTCCTTGCCACATGTAAAATATATTCACCCCATCATAGGAAAAGTCTTAAATCAACTCCAAGTCCAAAATCCAAAAATTCTACTTCACTGTGAAATCTAGAATACAAGTTATCTCTTTCCAAAGGTACAATGGCAGAACAGGTACAAGCTAGACATTTCCATTACAAACAGGAGAAATTGGAGGGAAAGAAGGGATAAAAAGCATCAAGCAAGTCAGCAGAACACATTACAACGTTAGCCCTCAAGGCTTTCAAAATAACCCTTTGTTCTCTGAGACAATTTACACAATTGCCCTGCCTTCTAGACTCTAGGAATTGGCCACACTCTCCTGATTTTGAGTGGAGGCCCCTTAGCTCTGGGCTTCAGTTCCATCTTCCAGGCCCACAGGGATGGCAACTCTGCTCCCTTGGCTTTAGGCGCACCATTCTCCTAGTCCGTCTGAGTGGCAACTCCACCCTTAGAAACACCAGAGGCCATGACTCCACACTTTTAAACCCCTGTGATCATGGCCATACCTTTTGAGACTGAGGCATCTTGGCTTCTTGTGTTCCTTGTCTCTTCAGCTTCTGATTCCTGGTTTCTTGGCCTCTTGGCTCTTCGGGCCTTATACCCGCATCTGCCCTGCTGAGGCACATGTTCCCAAGCTCTGTAGCTCCACCAATAAGTGCCTGGGGGCACCCCACTCCACCAGTAAACTTTGAGCAGAACACACTCAGTTCTCTTGCTTTATGGGTGGGCAAGCCTAGCTACACTGATAGGTGGCCAGACGCACCCCACTCCACCAGGAAGCCTCCTGTGTACAGGCACTCAGCTCTCTCGCTCCATGGATCAGCTCCAGTGCTGTCTGGCACTGGTCTCCTGGTTCTGCTGCTGCCACTTCTCTGCTCCTGCTGCTGCCAGTTCTCTGCTGCTTCCGGTGCTCTGCTGCTGCTGGTTCTCAGCCACTGCCACTTTTCTGCTATTGCCAGTCCTTTGCTGCTGCTGGTCCTCTATACATTCAGTTTCAAAACTGCTTCCACATTTTAGGTATCTGTTAGAGCAGCACCCCATTCTGGGTACCAAATTCTGTCACTAATCTATTTTTTTTTTAAACATAGACTTCCTAGAGCCAACCTAACAAGTGATTTTCTGAAATATGTACATATACATTCTTGCCGGTTCTGACATTTTTTTCACAAACTATACTCTTACCCCCTCCATTTTTTGCTGAGGGTGGTTAAAGTTATATAAGAAGCTACATGCCACAAGACTCTAAATCACAGGTTCTATTCTTAGGACAGCAGAAAGGAAGATTTAGGACAAGCTAAAAATTAAAAAAAAAAAAACATTGCCATGGAGTCAATTCCGACTTATAGTGACCCTGAAGGACAGAGTAGAACTGCTCCACAGGGTTTCCAAGGAGCACCTGGTGGATTTGAACTGCTGTCCTTTAGGTTAACAGTTGAACTCTTAACCACTGTGCCACCAAGGTTTCCTAATTCAAAAACGGGCTTTGATTATGACTGAGGTCAGTCATTTTCAGTCATGCCTAGCACCTCAGTTTTAGAGTCCCCTCATATAGTCTGCTCTCATTTTTACAGCTCTCCGCTCAAACTGAGAGTGGTGAAACAGCGTGGTGCTCTTTCTCAAATACACACATTTTTTCCTTCATTACAGGCTTTTTTCTTGCTGTTATGTATCTTTTTGCAAGGATGGCTCCTTCTCATCATGAAGGATTAAGTTCAAACATAGCTTTCTCAGAGAGGCCTTCCCTGACCACTTGATCTAAAGTAGCTTCTTCCCCCAACACACAACATTCCAATACCTTCATCACATCATTTTATTTTATTTCTTTCATAGTAGTACTTAGGATTATGAAACATATCTTATTTATGGATTTTTTTACTTATTTATGGTTTTCTTCTTGACTACACACTTTCATATTCATCACTGTCCTCAAAGTTTGTGCCTGTTCCTGGAACATAGTAATTAATAAAAATACATGTGCTGCATAACTGATCACGTACGTTACAGAGCCATCAGAGCCATGTGAGCTGAAAAATCAGGTCACTGCATTAGTTTCCTAGAGTCCCACCTATCAAACTACTACAAATGAGTGCTTTTAAACAACATAAATTGTCTCACAGTTGAGGCTAGTCATAACTCAGGGAGTTGGCAAGACCATGTTCTCCCTGAAGGCTCTAGGGGGAGGTCCTTTATTGGCTCTTTCAGCTCCTGGTAGCCCAAGCATTCCTTGGCTTGCAGCTGCAGCATAACTCCGTGGTCACATGGTCATCTTCCCTCTGACTATCTCTATGTGTCTCTTCTCCCCTTTTATAAAGAGATCACTCAGATTAGGGTCCACCTATTCCAGTAAGACATTATGCTAATTTAACTGATAACATCTTCTAAGACCCTATTTCCAAATAAGATCACCTTCACAGGTACCGGAGGTGAGGACATTAACATCTTTTGGGGGAACACAATCCAATTCATAACAGTGACTCAGCTCAGGGCTATTTTATACACCTTCAGAGCACCATACAGAGGCAGTTTATTGGTACTCCTAGTCATTCCATTTGGGATGTATTAACAGAGAATAAAGGTGCTATATTGGATGGGCATTAAAGTCCCAGAGTCATGAGTTTAAATCCTGACTCTACCACTTACTTGCAGAGTAACCTGATATAAGAACCCGTGGTGGCACAATGGTTAAGCACTCAGCTGTGAACCAAAATGTTGGAGGTTTGAACCCACCCAGTGGCTGCATGGAAGAATGATCTGGCCACCTGCTTCCTTAAAGATTAAAGCCTACAAAACCTTATAGGGTGCTTGTACTCTGTCACAAGGGGTTGTTATGAGTCAAAAATTGTCTTGACAACACCTAGTAGCAACAACAACATAGATGAGAAATCTGATGATTTTAGAAATGCAGTGACTTATCTAATGCAGATAATGACATCAACCTTGTAGGGTCTTGGTGAGAATTAGATGTAAAGTGCTTATCTTTATGCTTGGAGCATACTAAGTGCTATTCTCACCCTTCTTCCCATATCCTACCTGCCCCTCTACTCTCCATTTCCTTACTAACAGCTGAAACAGTCACCCTTGAGTCCTCTGATCTCCAGCTCACCAAGTTCAACAATCACTGACCATATACTATATATAACGAATTGTACTACATTGTCAGCTTGAGAAGACAAAGTAAAGTATTATAATGAAATGTGCAAAGACCTGGAGTTAGAAAACAAAAAGGGAAGAACAGTCTCAGCATTTCTCAAGCTGAAAGAACTGGAGAAAAATTAAAGTCCCAAGTTGCAGTATTGAAGAATTCTATAGGGAAAATATTGAATGATGCAGGAAGCATCAAAAGAAGATGGAAGGAATACACAGAGTCACTGTTCCAAAAAGAATTGGTCGACATTCAACCATTTCAGGAAGTAGCGTATGATCAAGAAATGATGGTACTGAAGGAAGATGTATAAGCTTCACTGAAAGCATGGATGAAAAACAAGTCTCCAGGAACTGACAAAATACCAACTGAGGTGTTTCAACGAATGTATGCAACACTGGAAGCACTAACTCATCTATAACAAGAGATTTGGAAGACAGCTGCCTGGCCAACAACTAGAAGAGATCCTTATTTGTGCCCATCCCAAAGAAAGGTGATCCAATAACATGCAGAAATCATCAAACAACATCATTAACATCACAGACAAGTCAAATTTTGCTTTAGGTAATAAAAAAATGGTTGCACCAGTACATCGACAGGGAACTGCCAGAAATCCAAGACAGATTCAGAAGAAGATGGGTTCTCTAAAGAAGCAAAATGAGAGGTGCATATATATATATACACATATACAGAGAGAAATTGATATCAAGGAAATAGCTCACACAGTTGTACAGGCTGGAAAGTCTCAAGTCCGTGGGTCAAGCAGGAGGCTTGTCTTGACTCACGTAGCTGCAGGGGCTGGCAAACCCAGGTCAGACAACAGGCTTCTGGCTCACAGGCTCAGAGGCCAACAAGTTCCAAGATTAGCAGGTAAAATGGCAGGTTGCTGGCCCATAGGCTGCAGAGGCTGACAAATCCTGATATCAGCAGATAAGCTGCTACCTCAAGTCCCAAGAACCGGAGGTCAGATGAGGAGCCAGCTGCAGTACCCAGAGCAACAAAAAAACAGCAAACTTCGCCAGAAAGTCCACATACATTCAATGCAGGCCACACCCCCAAGGAAACTCCCTTTCAACTGATTGGCTGCTCATAGCAAATCACATCATGGAGGTGATTACATTATATCAGATCTCATTATGGAGGTGTTTACATCATTACATAGCTGCCACACTACATCATAACTGCCAAACCACTGAGAATCGTGATCCAGCCAAGCTGACACACAACCTTAATAATCACAATGTGGAATGAAGTATATCATTGTTGGTGTCAAATGGGTGTCATATGGCTGAAAGCAGAGAAAACCAGAAAGATGTTTACCAGTGTTTTATTGACTATGTAAAGGCATTCAACTGTGTGGGTCATAACAAATTATGGTTAGCATTTCAAAGAACGGGAATTCCAGAGCACTCGATTTTGCAGAACCTGTTCCTAGACCAAGAGGCAGTCATTTGAAAAGTACAAGGGGCTGCTGCATGGCTTAAAATCAGGAAAGGTGTGCATCAGGGTTGTATCCTTTCACCATACTTATTCAATCCATACGCTGAGAAAATAATCCAAGAACTTGGGCTATATGAAGAAGAACACAGCATCAAAATTGGAGGAAGACTCATTAACAGCCAGTGATATGCTGATGACACAACCTTGCTTGCTGAAAGTGAAGAGAACTTGAAGTACTTACAGATGAAGATCAAAGACCACAGCCTTTAGTATGGATCAACCTCAACATAAAGAAAACAAAATTCCTCACAACTGGACCAATGAGCAGCATCATGATAAACAGAGAAAATATTGAAGTTGTCAAGGATTTCATTTTACCTGGATCTAAAATCAACACCCATAGAAGCAGCAGTCAAGAAGTCAAAAGACATATTGCATTGGGCAAATCTGCTGCAAAAGACTTCTTTAAAGTGTTAAAAAAGCAAAGATGTCACTTTGAGGACTAAAGTGCACCTGACCCAAACCATGGTATTTTCAATGGCCTCATATGCATGTGAAAGCTGGACAATGAATAAGGAAGACTGAAGAAGAATTGATGCTTTGAATTATGGTGTTGGTAAAGAATATTGAACATACCATGGACTTTCAGAAGAACAAACAAATATGTCTTAGAAGAAGTACAGCCAGAATGCTCCTTAGAAGTGAGGATTGCAAGACTTGTCTTAAGTACTTTAGACATGTTATTAGGCAGGACTGTACCCTGGCGGAGGACATCACACTTGGTAAAATAGGGGGTCAGTGAAAAAGAGGAAGGCCCTCTATAACGTGGATTGACACAGTGACTGAAACAATGGGCTCAAACACAGCAGCGATTGAGAGGATGGTACAGGACTGGACAGTGTCTCATTCTGTTGTGCACAGGTTCCGCTATGAGATAGAGCTGAGTCGATGGCACCTAATAACAAGAACAACTACATGTCTAAGCCCTGTATAATACAGTTCGAGAGCTTGAAGTACATATCGTCTAAGTGGATAGTCACAGGAAACAGAGGCCTGCATTTCCGGTTCACTGTTCAGAACTTCACTGTTTTAACAAAGATTCCAAGAAATTCTGTAAGCTGCTATAACCTGATACTCAGAGGCTGGTCCTCTCCCTGTGGTGACCAAGGACTTGTTGTTTCATACTTTCTAATTCAAAATTAAACACATAAATAAATTAACATAATCCAATCTGCCTCCTGGTGTTTCATACTAAATAAATATTTAAATAAAGAGTGAGTGGTTTGAAAGCACAAAGTACTGAATAATGCAATGTGCTTTGGGACCAGGCCCTTATGAGGAAGTTAGAATCAGAACTGACCGCAAGCCCCAAATGGAAAGTGTTAATGTTTCTGTAGAAATAAAAACTATGATCCTGTGTCATTGAGACAGTAGAAAACTTAGTCCTAAATACTACAGAATGAGCATTTACACAAGTAAATCCTCCTGAAATAAATACAGAGTTGCCATCGAGTTGATTCTGATTCGTTGCAACCCCATGTGTGTCAAAGTACAATTGTGCTCCATAGAGATTTCAATGGCTGATTTTTTGGAAGTAGATTATCAGCCCTTTCTTCAGAGGCACCTCTGGGTGGACTTGAACTTCCAACCTTTTCGTGACCAGCCTGTTTTAGGCTGGGTTCTCTAGAGAAGCAAAACCAGTAAAGTTCATAAACACATATATATAGAGAGAGATTTATATCAAGGAAACAGCTCACGTGATTGTAGAGTCGGGAAAGTCACAAATCCGTGGATCAGGATAGAGGCTTCTTCTGATTCACGTAGCCACAGAGGCTGGCAAACCCATGATAGGCAGGTTGGAGAGCAGTGCTCTCGTTCACAAGCTGTGAAGATTGATGATTCCCAAGATCAGCAGGCAAGACCACAAGGCTTCTGCTGATTCATGTAGCTTCAGGGGCTGGCAAACCCAAGATCAGCAAGGTAAGCTTATAGCTCTTGTCCCAAGAACTGGAGGTCAGACAAACAGGAGGTGGCTGCAGGATTCAGAGCAGGCAAAAGCCAGAATATCCACTTATATTTGGATGCAGGCCACATGCCCAAGGAAACTCCCTTTCAAATGACTGGCTCCTCACAGCAGATCCCATCATGGGGGTGATCACATATAAACACAGAGAATCATAACCCAGCCAAGCTGACATACAATCTGAACCATCACACAACTGATCACATTAACTGTCTGTACCACCCAGGCACTCCGAATTCTCTGAGTTATACATCACAAAGGAGAAGAGATGAGAAGGAACAGCGGACCTGTGACCTTTCTCCCCATTCCCATCACCCACTCCAGGTAATACAAGGCAGAAGTAATAAAAGCAAAAAGACAAGAACAGGGAAGGTTGAACACAAAACCCCTTCGAACATAAGGTGTTTACTCTTTCTATAACTAGTTAATGAGCAAGAGCTCAGTTTGAAGAAATGGGCTAATAACTCAATTTTGATAATAATTTGTATTAAGACTGTGGCTACTCCCACTGCCTTTGGTCTTAAAAGATACCGCAGAGCCTGGAATCTGGCTTCAGTCACCTGCACCACAGCCTGGGTAACATGAATTAGAAGTGTGGGGTAACTCACAATCTATGGGGCTAATTTTGACTAAGGAGAGAAGATGAAAAGGAGTCAGCAGATAAATCCCTCTCTCTTCCTCCCTTCTCTGTTCAGTTAGTGTGATCCAACATGTCCTGTCGAGATGACATTCTGCGTGCCCAAGCAATAATCCATGTTTTCTTAAGAAGTATGGCTAGGTGTGTAATACAAGACAATTGGAGTGACGGTCACATTTGGAATCTGCCCTGTGCAGAGCCTTTATGCTGAAGGGTTACACCCAAGATGTGTACAAGGTATCTCCACATCTCCAGCCACATTCTTTGAACCAAAAGACACCTGATTCAAAGACCATCTCTTTAAAGCTCCCAGACCCAGTGCCGTAGAGTCAATTCTGACTCATAGCGACCCTATAGGACAGAGTAGAACTTTAAAGCTGTCTTTAAAGCTAGACAGCTATTTATGGCAAGTCAAAAAAAGAGCTGGGCCAAGTTTCTTTACTGGGAATTTGGGCTTTGAAAATTCAAGTGAATGATGTTTATTATCTGTGCTGCTGGAGTTGTTAGTTGTGAGGGCTGAAGTGGCTGTTTTGGGCAATGGAGGCAAAGCCTCTCCTAGAGAGAAGAAAAGAGCAGTCACACAGGGAGAGATGTAGAGACGACCATGTAGGCATAGAGACAGAGAGAGATAGAGAGACTGAGAGGCTAGTTGCTTTTGTTTCTTTCCAATTCCCAGATACACTTCTCATCAGGGGACACTCAGAAGCAGTCCAATGAAACACATTGCCTCAAATATAAGAATGTTGTTGAGGAATTTATTCACAACATTTTGGTGCCCATTTTTATGAGACTGTGTGGGATAAAATGTCTTTTTAGTCTAAGAAAGAAACCAATTCTTCACTAAGAAAAACATACATTTGCTAAGACATTATAGTTTTAGAATTTATATAAATGGATGCTAGAAAGTTTAGAATGAGAATCTATCTTTGCATTAGCTTCATTTCTGATTCTAATTTATGTCTTGATCCACTATTTAACTTTTTACTTTCTCATTTGCTTCTAATTTATGTTATCTTGCTGTATAGTATGCACTTTGAAGCCATTTTCAATTCTTTCTACAGTTAATGCCAATGTTAAATAAAATATCCCCAATACTGATAACCCAGAAAGCCAAAATGGTAATATTATTATGATAATACCCTTGAAAAAATCAGAATGGTTGAACTCATAAAGTATTAACTAGTTTTAACATTAGACAAGCATTCTAAGAAACAAGATTTGTGAATTAGCTAGAATTCAAAATTCAATATCTCTACATCAGGGAGCTATCGAAGCTAACATCCAGTACAAGAAAGAGTCATTACAATATAAACTCTTAGAGAAAATCAAGATCCTAGTGACAACCCATCACAGTTTGTCTCTCATTGATCTGGAATTTTGACATCAGTCTGGGACTCTCCTATAAAGCATAGTGACATTCAGTAATAAAAAGTAAGCAATATAAAATTATTTTATCAATATGGTCTAGCTTTTAAACTACATTTCCTAATAGAATTGAGTGAATTTAGGAAGCCCTGTTCACTGCTGATCTGAATACCCTTTTATATTTCTCTCCAACACCTGGTGGAAGGAAGGATAAAGCTGGTATTTCTGATGCCTCTCTGATTCATGGTAGAACAATGCTTCTTACATTTTTTATTCAATTTATTGACACTCTCTCCCATTTTTTTCTGATTTTCCTCTGAAAATCTCCCCATTCTTTTCTGTCTACCACTGTCTTTGAACGACTAAAATTCAAGGTACAATGAGAAAGGAGCTTTGGCTTTATTGCTGCCTACCCATGCCAAACTCTACAGTGAAATGATTGAATTCTGTTATCCATTCAATGCAGCTGAGTCCAAATTTGAAGCCATCTGTTTTAGTCATCTAGTGCTGCTATAACAGAAATCACAAGTGGATGGCTTTAACAAAGAGAAGTTTATTTTCTCACAGTAAAGTAGGCTAAAACTCCAAATTCAGGGCGTCAGCTCCAGAGGAAGGCTTTCTCTCTGTCAGCTCTGGAAGAAGGTCCTTGTCCTCAATCTTCCCCTGGTCAAGGAGCTTCTCAGGTGCAGGGATCTGGGTCCAAAGGACACACCCTGGTCCAGGTGCTGCATTCTTGGTAGTATGAGGTCCTCCTGTCTCTCTGTTTGCTACTATCTTTTATATCTCAAGAGATTGTCTAAAGACACAATCCAAAGGTGTAGGTTGAGTCCTGCCTTACTAACACAACTGCCTCCCATCTTCCCTCATTAACATCATAGAGGCAGGACTTACACCATATAGGAAAATCACACAATACCAGGAATCATGGCCCAGCCAAACAGATACACATATTTGTGGGGAGGACACAAGCCAATCCATGACACCATCTTTCTTCCTGATTGTTGTTGATTAAATTGTGCCCTCCCCAAAATATGTGTTAGGATTCAATCTCTATACCTGTAGATGTTATCCACTTGGGGAAGAGGGTTTTCTTTGCTCATGTGGTATTTCTGCTACAGCAGCACTAAATAACTAAGACATTGATAAATCAACTCTCTTTTCTCATATACCCCATTTTTGATAGGAGACACTGAGGTTGGGAGCAGCTGGCTAATTAGGTTTCTGCCTCCTGTTCAGTTGAAGCAGCTGGGATTGTGACTATGATTTCATGGCAGGGTAAGAGAAAGTGCCCTCATGGGACAGATTTTTAAAAACCACTAAGCTATGGACTTTGGAGTCCTCTACAATGCCATGAAAAGACTCAGTATGTTGCCAATTCGCAGAATCACCAAATTTCATGAGTGAGAGGGAACTTTGAGACTCTCTAATGTCCTTCTATACAGATAAAGATAAAGGCCCTAAGAAGTAGACTCCCCCCCCCCGCAAAATCACAGTTTGTTGGAAATTGAGGAAAATCAGATTTATGAAAAAAGGTCCAATTGTTCCTGCAAAGGATCCAAGGCCTGGATGATCTTCTCATTTTCTCCATGCATGCAACCAACACATCATTTTCCCTAAATACAACACGCATTCTCAGACCTTTGAGCCTTTGCAGATACTATTCCTTCAGCCAGGAACACTCTTCTCCCTCATTTCTATCTATTCAAATCTAGCATCTAGTTTCAGCTCAAATGCCATCTTTTTTTTTCTTTACTTTAATTTTTATTGTGCTTTAAGTAAAAGTTTACCAATCAAGTCAGTCTCTGATACAAAAATTTATATACACCTTGCTATGTACTTCCAGTTGCTCTCCCCTTAATGAGACAGCACATTCCTTCTCTCTACCCTGTATTCCCCAGTCCATTCAGCCACCTTCTGACAGCCTCTGCCCTCTCATCTCTGCTCCAGACAGGAACTGCCCACATAGTCTCATGTGTCTACTTGAGCCAAGAAGCTCACTCTTCACCAGTATCATTTTCTATCCCATAGTCCAGTCCAGTCCCTGTCTGAAGAGTTGGCTTTGGGAATGGTTCCAGCCTTGGGCTAACAGAAGGCCTGGGTACCATGACCTCCAGCATCCTTCTAGTCTTAGTCAGACCATTAAGTCTGGTATTTTTACTAGAATCAAATGCCATCTTTTTTTTTAATGAACAATTTCTCTGATTCCCCAATAACAATTATTATGATTGGGCAAAGTATAAAATGGTAGATAAGAGCAGATCCTTTGTTGAGGGGAAACAAGTTATTAGCACAGTATCGAATTATATCCCCCAAGATATTTATCAATTACAAAGGAAAAAATAATAATTTTGCAGGACAGAAATTCAGCAGACACCACCTTAACCAAGTGATCAAGGTTAACATCACCGTAGTAAGATGTATTGACATCACGTGCCTCTTGAAATGATCCACTGAGAAGGGCAAATCGCTTCTGCTGTATCCCTGCCAAAAATGTAGAACCTCCATGTGATCATGCAGAAACACCAGCCAGGTCCAAACTGAAAGGCATTTTACAAAGTAGTTGACCAGTTCTCTTGAAGAGTGTCAAGTTCATAAAAGAAAGGGAACGGCTGAGGAAGTGTCACAGATTGGAGGAGACTAAGGAGACATGACAACTAAATGCAATATGGGATCCTGAATTGGATCCTGGGCCAGAAAAAAGACATCAGGGTAAAAATTGCTGAAATTCTAATAAAGTGTGTACTTTTGTTAGTAGTATTAGACTAATGCTTATTACCTGCTTTGGATAATTATATTATGCTTATGTAAGATGTGGAAACCCTGGTGGCGTACTGGTTAAGTGCTATGGCTACTAACCAAAGGGTCGGCAGTTCAAATCTGCCAGGAGCTCCTTGGAAACTCTGTGGGGTAGTTCTACTCTGTCCTGTAGGTCACTATGAGTTGGAATCGACTCGATGGCACTGGGTTTGGTTTTGGTTTGGTATGCAAGATGTCAACATTAGGGGGAGCTGGGTGAAGGGCATATGGGAACTCCATGCTATTTTTGCAATTTTAAGTTCAAAATTATTTCTAAATGAAATGTTTAGGAAAAAAAAAAAATGCACACTCCTGGAGTCAGTCTGCCTGGATCTAAATTCTGTTTCACTGCTTGTGAGCTGTATAATCTTGAGCTAGTTACTTTTCTGTTTCTCAATTTTCTCATCCAGAAAATGGTAGTAATAGTAGTATTTACCTTATTGAATGCTTATGAGGATTACAGAAGTTAAAACCTCTTAGTGCCTTGATACAGTATCTGGTAAGCAATAAGCTCAGTAAGTATATTTTTTATTGTCTCTCCTATTATCTCTGCTTTCCTCCATGTTTCTATAATACTTTTTGTCTTTACTGGGTGATTATCTAATAGCCTAATATTGCAAAATATTCCCGGGATTTAGAAACAAGTTTACCTAACTTCAGATTTGTGCTCTCACATGATCTTAGATAAGTTACTTAATCCTGATAAGCCAATTTTCACACATAAAAAATGGATATTAATACAACTTCCACATTGCTTTATAAGATTAAAAGATACATATGAAGTGCCTAGCAAAAGTCAATGACTCAAAGTAGGTGTTCAATAAATGTTAGTTGTGTTTCCACTTTCCCTCCTTCTAGTAAACTATAGACACATTCATTTTTGTTGACCCCACTCCCCCCACAGAACCTTCACTTCCGACACACACACACACACACACACACACACAACCACAGTGCTATGCACATGTTGTTATTATTGTTGTTGTGGGCTGTTGAGTTGATTCCAACTCATAGCGACCCTAAAAGACAGAGTACAACTGCCCCACAGGGTTTCCAAGGCTGTAATCTTTATGGAAACCAACTGCCATATTTTTCTCCCATAGAGCGGCTGGTGGGTTCAAACCACTGACCTTTCAGTTAGCAGTAGAGGGCTTAACCACTGCGCTACCAGGGTTCCTTTTGGTAGCTGTTAAATAAGCATTTTTATCATTGTCGTTGGTTGGTTTTGTTTTGTTTTTAAATGAATAAGTGTACCAGAGGTTGTATGCTATCCCACTCTAACCCTGAGCTTTTTTCTTAGGAAGTGGGCCTGCATTTACTATGTTAAGCCCCAGGGGCTTCAATACTACTTACTATATGATTTCCACTTCCTGTTATCCCCCAAGCTATGGTTATACATTTGTAGAGGAGGGGAGGGTGAGGACAAGACTGACATGGCCAATCAGACAAGCTCTCTCCCAATAATCTGCAATGTGGAAACAGAGAGATTGATTTAATTAACTCTAGAGTCTGGATCTGGAGTAGCATATTACTCAGAGACTGAGAGTACCTTTTTAGAACAGTCATAAGTGGTATAGTGGAGCAGAGAAATCCAGCCTGCAGTGAAAAAGAAGAGTGAGGAAATCAGAGACTGAGTGCTCAGGAAGAAAAAGAGGAGCATGTGAGTAGTGACAGAGAGAAAGAGAAACTGGGAGTGGTGAGTTGCTTTCTTGACCCCTGATGACTTTGTAGTTCTCAGTATCTATACCTTGTAAGTAAACCCTGGTGGTGTAGTGGTTAAGCACTACGTCTGCTAAACAAAAACGTCAGCAGTTCAAATCCACCAGGCACGCCTTGGAAACTCTATAGGACAGTTCTACTCTGTCCAGTAGGGTCACTATGAGTCGGAATCGACTTGAAGGCAATGGGTTTGGATTGGGTTTTTTAATCCCTTGTAAGGCCTGGCTGTATATCCTGCCCTTCAAAGGATATAGGGAAATATAATAAAACCCAATACATCCCCCCTTTTTGCTTAATAAGCTAATTTGAGTAAGCTTCAAGTCTTTCTAACTAAATGATGCCAGGCTAAGATAAAACCAAGAATAATAGCCTTCCCTATACATCTAGCTTTCAGTGTAGTATAAAAATGCATTTATTTATTTCTGGACCTGTTTCACCTTTATTCTCTTATGGGATGATCATAAACTATTTCTATAAAAATCAAATAAAGATTGGCAAATTTTAATTTTAAAATGTCACAGAAAGGGCTTTTATAATTCACATATGAGTCAGGGCCCCAAACATCCAGTCTTACATAGATGATAGTCAAAGGAACCACAAATCTGACTCTAGAAACCTTGAAAAATGGTGTAGATTATTTACCATGGATTTTCACATAGGGCCCAGCCAAGGGGTTTTAGATAGTAAGGTAACCATATAATCTACTGTTTAAACTGGGATGTTTTGAATAAGAGAAGTTTCTCTTAGAAACCATGTTGGGCCAACATGTATAAACCAGGACTAACCAAGGCAAACCTAGACAGAAGGTCATCTTAGTAATACGCCATCCAACACAGACACCCCCCCCCACCCCACCAAATACTCTATTGAGTCATCTTTTTTCCAAAGATCCAGACTCACAGCAACCACTGAACATTGCTCCCTCTTACTCAGTCCAAACAGGGCCTTCTCTGCCCTGCTGCTCTTTTGATCTCCTTTCTTTCCTCTGCACTCTGCTGCCCCATATGCCAGCTAGAAGTTCCCACAGGGATCTCTGTTCCACCTGTACTAAACCTATCTAGGAAACCCGATGACACATTCACTTCCTGTACCCATTCCTCCATTATTTCTCGGTGAGAAAAGCAAATGGAACCCCTGGAAAAAGTAGTTTGTCTGGATGACTTCCTTGCAAATATCCAAGAAATAAAACTCTCTAAAAAAAAAAAAAAATTTTTTTTTTTTACCTTGTTACATTTTTCTCCTACTTAGCTTTTTCACTTCTCAGAAAATCTATGTTTGAATCCCCCAAGGGTCTTGATCAAATAGCATGTCCTCAAAGAGACATTTTTTAGTTGCCATTTGACTAGCAAATCAACCTATTTTATTTTGGAGTTTTTAATACTTCTCAAATTTTCTTGATTTTTTAAAAATTCTTTATGGTTTATTTCCTATCTCTGTCCACTAAAATGTAAGCTCCATAAAGGCAGGGATCTTGTCTACCTTACTCTCCTCCCAATGCTTAGAACCATGACTGTGCACCAGGTCTGAGACCATGCCTTCCTGGCCCTTTACTCCACCATCAAGGGAGAAGAAGAGGTCTACGCTCTTTATATTATACCCAGCTTCCCCAACAACAGAGTTTATGATTGGGCATTCAGAGAAAGATCACCTCTCCACCAGTAAGGGAACAGAGTTGAATCTGAACAGTAGGTCTAAGATCACATCTTTCCTAAGACTTCCATCCTGGCATCTGAGGTCAAGGGAAGAATTGTAAATGGAGACTAAGTTCATCATTCTTACGGGTCTTCCAACCCTTTTTATTAGTAAGTGAAGAGCAAGCCCCAGAAACATACTCTTCCCCACTCGACAAAACACAGAACCTTCTCACCCCAGGACTGATCTCATCAGGCCCTTCATCTCTCTTTATACCTGTGACTGCAAGAACCTGGGAGGTCCCCAGGTCACCTCTGAGCTCTTCCACACAAATCCACATAAAGCTCTGCACCCTCCCTATTTTGTCCCTCTTTCCCTTCATCCCCCTCCACTTTCTGAAAGTCTTTCACCATGTCCTGAGGAACTCATGGTCATTATTAGCAAAAGTCCTTATACCATCAGCCTAGTCTATGAATGCTTCCTTTCCCTTTTTCCCTGATGTAAATCTTACTCTCTCGAGGACTCTTCTCCCTCTACTGCACTCTAAGGTGGTGGATATTTTTTCTCCCACAGAGCTGATAACACTGAGCTTGGTGTTTGAGCAGCTCTTTTTGGTGTTGTGTTTACACCATTCTCCCTCCCTCCTCCCTGAAACTCTCTGATTTCTAATCTCGTGCCGTCAGATTACATCACCCTTTACTCTTTGTACTCTACCAACATCTAGGTGATTTCACCTCATTTCTGGATGATTTTGACTTCTGGCTCGTTATAACTCTCTCTATTAATGTGATTGCCTTTATTCTTGGTGATTTCTATAGACACATACGTGATACTTCCAAGACCCCTTCCCTCAATTATCTTGTTCTTTTACCCCAATTTCATCAATTCACTCCCACATTAGCTTTCATTACTAGGAACAGAAGCTCCTCTTGCCACCCATGCTCTGATCATCATTTCTTAAATTTATGGATGACTTCCTCTAGTGCTGTGACATGCCCTATGCACAGATCCAATGAGGATCTCCAAATTTTTGATGCTACCACCTTTTGGCTGTTCCTTTCCTTCTTGAAATTCTCACTTATCTCCTTGCCAGATGAGTCCTGTAGTGAGTTATGAAGATCATTCTGTTGCACACACCTCAAGTCTTCACGTTTTGGCTTCCTTGTACTTGCTTAGCTGAATTCCATGCTGGAATCTAACATTTTGATTCCTCCACACTGCACCTGTCCTACTGAACATAATTGGAGAAAAATACATGGTCATACTGACTTCAAACGCATCATCTTGAATCCCAAGTGGATCCTTATTACTGGCAAACAATCAAACTGTATGATTCATTTCACTCTTCCACTTTCCCCCACAATTATTTCAGATTTTTCTTCCCCAACCTCCAGCAACTCTTCACCTATCCTTAATCTGAGCTGAAAATTTATTTACTACTACCCTGAGAAAATTGAAGCAATCAGTAAACAAAATCTGTAGGCTCCCACTACTTTATCACATTTGCCCATTTACCAGCGTCTTCACCCACATACACTATCATGATAGATGTTACAATAGTTGTTCTATACTCCTATCTGAATTTATTTCCTCCATTTGTGCACCAGATTCTATTCATTCCTGTCTACCAAGGACATTGATCCAACAAGCCCCTTCTCTCTCCTAATTCATCAAATATTTGCTCTGTACTGGATTGTTTTCATAGCCACATAGACACAATGTTTCTTCAATATTAAAAAAAAAAAAAAAAGCAACGTTTTTTGACCCGATTTTCCCCATCAGCTAACTCTCCATTCCTTTGTGTGTCTTACAGCAAAGCTTCTTAAAATTACCTGTACTCATTCTAATTCCTCTCCTCCAATGCTCTCTTTGGAAACCCTGGTGGCTAGTGGTTAAGAGCTACAGCTGCTAACCAAAAAGTCAACAGTTCAAATCCACCAGGCACTCCTTGGAAACTCTATGAGGCAGTTCTACTTTGTCTTATAGGGTCGCTATGAGTTCGAATCAACTCGACGGCAGCAGGTAGCGGGTACTCCACCCAAAAAGTCCTTGTCAAAGATACCGATGATCATGATCGCTATGTCGATCCATACAATGGTTGTCAGTCCCCGTGCTACTGGCCATGGTCTCAAAGTTGTCAAGGTTACTCTCCTCCTTGAAACTCTTTTTTCACTTGGCTTGCAAAATCCTGCCCTCTTTCGGTTTTTCTCCTACTTCACTGCTTGTAATTTTTAGTCTCTTTTTTTGGTTTCTTCTCTTCTCCAGGTCTGTTAATATTGAAGTAATCCAGGTCTCAGTTCTTGGTCTTTTTGCTGTCCAAATGCACTCCCTTGCTGATCTTATCCAGTCTCATGGATTTAAATACCTTCTATGTGTTGACAGGAGCCCTGGTGGCACAGTGGTTAAGAGTTTGAATCCACCAACCGCTCCTTGGAAACCCTATGGGGCAGGGCTCTGTCCTATAGGTCTCCTATGAGTTGAAATTGACTTGATGGCAAAGGGTTTGGTTTGATTTTTTATATGTTGACAGCTCTTATGGATTGAATTATGTTCCCCCAACCAAAAAAAAAAAAAAAAGGTGTTTATCAACTTGCTTAGGCCATGATTCCCAGTATTGTGTGGTTGTCCTCCATTTTGTGATTGTAATTTTATGTTGAGAGGGTTAGGGTAGGATGGTAACACCACCCTTAGTCAGGCCTCCTCCCTGATCCAATGTAAATGGAGTTTCCCTGGGATATGGCCTGCACCAACTTTTATCTCAAGAGATAAAAGGAAAGTGAAGCAAGCAGAGAGTTGGGGACCTCATACCACCAAGAAAGCAGCACCAGGGGCAGAGCATGTCCTTTGGACATGGGGTCCTTGTGCCTGAGAAGATCCTTGACCAGAGGAAGATTGATGACAAGGAATCTTCCTCCAGAGCCAACAGAGAGAGAAAGCTGTCTCCTGGAGCTGACACCCTGAATTTGGACTTGTAACCTACTAGACTGTTACAGAATAAATTTCTTTTTATTAAAGCCATCCACTTGTGGTATTTCTGTTGTAGCAGCACTAGATGACCAACACAATAACTGCCAAAAAAAAGTCCAAAATTAAATTCCTGTTCTTTCTTTCTAAATTATTTCACCCACATGCTTTCCAGTTTTCCACGTTTTGATATATAAGCCTATCAGATAATATCTTCCCCAGATGGAAGTTGTTGCTTTAGGTGCCATTGAGTTGGTTTTAACTCATAGTAACCGTATATACAACAGAATGAAACACTGCCTAGTCCTGTGCCATCCTCACAATCATTGCTATGTTTGAGCCCATTGTTGTAGCCGCTGTATCAATCCATCTCATTGAGGTCTTCCTCTTTTTGCCTGACCCTCTACTTTACCAAGCATGACGTCCTTCCCCAGGGACTTGTCCCTCTTGGTAACATGTCCAAAGTACGTGAGACAAATCCTGGCCATCCTTGCTGCTAAAGTGTATCCTGGCTCTACTTCTTCCAAGACAGATTTGTTTGTTCTTCTGGAAGTCTACTGTACATTCGATATTCTTTGCAGACACCATAATTCAAAGACATCAATTCTTCTTTGGACTTCCTTATTCATTGTCCATTTTTTGCATGCGTATGAAGTGATTGAAAATACCATCATTGGAATCAGGTGCACCTTAGTCGGCAAAGTGACCTCTTTGCTTTTTAACATTTTAAAGGGGTCTTCTGCAACAGAGTTGCCCAATAAAGTACATTGTTTGATTTCTTGACTGCTGCTTCCATGGTCATTGATTGTGGATCCCAGTAAAATTAAATCCTTGACAACTTCAATATCTTCTCTGTTTATCATAATCCAGGGGGTAGGCATGGCCACGCATCTCTCCTTCCCAACCCAGGCTAGGCTGAAAAGAAGTGACAGTTAGGTGGGCCCCTTGGGTCTATGACAAACTCCGAAGTTGTTTATAATTTGTACCTATTGATTCCTTCTATACAACCTTGTCTTAGGAACATCTGAACCTAAACACGTTTCTTCTCACTGACACACAGTTGCAATGCAAGGTGTGAATCCTGGCTACTGCGCCTACCTTCTATATGCTTGGTCTAAGTCAGAGTGGTATTCCTCCTCAGAAATGGAACTGTTTATGGATGAAGGCTAACAGTAATATCAAGCTGTGAACACTGAAGTCATCATACAGACTTTTGAATTTTCTTTCCTGCACCGTATCAGTGGAATATTCTAATCATGGTTCAGAAACTTACCCTCAGTTTCTGGCATGGCACACCTCACAAATTGTTTTTAAATTTCTTGCAGAAATTCTCATGTTTACTGGCCCCACAGAAGGAGCCTGGTGTATCTCTCTCTTTTTAATTGAGATGTAATTCACATGCCATAAAGTTCACCATTTTAATGTGTATAATTCAGTGGCTGGGCAACTATATGACTATCCAATTCCAGAATATTTTTATTACTCCAAAAGAGAAATTTCATGGCCATTAGAAGTCACCCCTCCTTCTGCCTCTTCCCAGATCCTAACAACTAGTAATCTATTTTCTTTCTCTATGAATTTACCAGTTTTAGACATTTCTTATAAATGGGCGTGATGGTTAATGTTATGTGTCAACTTGACTAGGCTATGACTCTCAGTGGTTTGGCAGACACTGGACTGGCAGCTTTTCCATAATGTAATATAATGTAATTTTATTCCATGATGTGATCTGTCAATCAGTTTAGAGGGGCAGTTCCTTGGGGTGTGGCCTGCTTCCAAAATATAAATTGATGTTCTGGCAAAGCTCACTCTCTCTCTAAACCCTACACTCTTCTTGTCCTCTAGTTCTTGGGATGTAAGCCTGCTGAAGTCTCTGGCTTGATGCCTGACCTGCAGATTTTGGATTCGCCAGCCCTTGCAATCCTGTGACCTAACGAAGGTCTCCAGTCTGCTGCTTGACCTATGAATTTGGGACTTGCCAGCCCCCACAATTCCATGAGCCATTTCCTTGAAGTAAGTCTCTCTATATTTATATATTTGTGTCTCACTGGTTTTGCTCCTCTAGACAACCCAGAATAAGACAGTAGAATAATACAATGTGTAGCTTTTTATCTCGATTAGCATATTTTCGAGGTTTATCCATGTTGCAACACGCATCAATAATTCATTCCTTTTTATGGCTAATAATACTTCATGTCATCGATAGGCCACGTTTTGTTTATTTATTCATCAGTTGAGGCACATTTGAGCTGTTTCCACTTTTTGGCCGTTATGAATAATGCTGCTATGAACATCCATGAACAAGTTTTTACATAAACCTACATTTTCAATTCTCTTGTGTATATTCCTGGGATTGAAATGCCTGGGTCATGTGGTAACTCTACATTTAACTTTTTGAAGAACCACCGACATGTTTTCCTCAATGGCTGCACAATTTTTTGTTCCCTCCAGCAATGAATAAGGGTTCCAATTTCTTCATATCCTTGACAACACTTGTTATTTTCTGGTTATCATTATCACTGTCCTTCCTACTGGGTTTGAAGTGATATCCGATTGTGATTTTATCTGCAATTCTGGGTGGTACAAATGGCTAAAGCATTCAGTAACCAAAAAGTTTGGCAATCTGCTTCAAAAGATCACAACTTTAAACATCTCGTGGAATGCAGTTATACTCTGCACACATGGATCACCATGAACTGGAATCGACTCGATGGAAACTTTTTTTTTTTTTAATGGCTAATGATGTCCAGCACTGGAGATTACAGCCTTGGAAACCCTATGGGACAGCCCTACCCTGCCCTACAGGGTTACTGTAAGTCAAAATCAACTCGACAGCAATGGGATTGGTTTTGGTTTTTTAATGATGTTCAGCAATTTTTTAATGAGCTTATTGGCCATTTGTATATTTTCTTTGAAGAACTATCTATTCAGCTTCCTTTTCTTATTTTTCTATTTGTGTATTTATCCTTTCATTGTGAAGTTGTAAGGGTTCTTTGTATATTCTGGATATTAAACCCTTACTAGATACATAATTTGCAAATATTTTCTCCCATTCTCTGGGTTGTCTCCTCACTTAATTGATATTGATAGTGTCCTTTGAAGCACATTTTTTTTTTAATGAACTCCAATTTATTCTTTTATGAATTGTGCTTTTGTTGTCATATCTAATGAAACTTTGCCTAATCCAAGGTCACAAAGATATATACCTATATCTTCTAAGAGTTTTATAGTTTTAGCTCTTACATTGAGGTCTTTGAGGGTCCCTTTTGAGACAGTTTTTGAATATGCTGTGAGGTAGGAGTCCAACTTCATACCCTTGCATGTGGATATCCTTTTGTCTCAGCATCATTTGTTGAAAAGACTGTTATTTTCCCCATTGAATGGTCTTAGCATTAATGTTGAAAATCAACTGACCATGAATATATTAATTTATTTCTGGACTTTCTCTTATAATTTATAAATATGTATGTCTATCCTATACCAGTACCACATTTTTGATTATCATAGTTTTGAGGTAAGTTTTAAAATCAGAAAGTATGAATTCCCCAACTTTGTTCTTCATTTTCAAGATTGTTTTGACAATTTTGGGGTCCCTTGTATTGCCATATGAGTTTTAGGATCAGCTTTTACATTTCTGCGAGAAAGGATATTGGAATTTTGAAAGAGATTGCCTTGAATCTGTAGATCAGTTAGGGTGGTACTGCCATCTTAAAGATAGTGAGTCTTCCAGTTCATGAATATAGGCTATCTTTCCATTTACTTAGGTCTTTTTAAATTTCTTTCAATAATATTTTGTAGTTTTAAGAGTACAAATCTTGCAATTCTTTTATTATTTTTTGATAAAATATACAAAATAAAATACACATCTGTTCAATAATTTTTACATGTACAGTTAGTTGGCAATGGCTACATATTTCACATTATGTCACAATTCTTACTATCTCTGCCCATACTGTTTCACCACTTCTAAATTAGACTCTGCCTCTTAAAGTCTTCATCTGTGTTTTAGGGTTACTGTTGTCTATTTCAAGCCCTGGTGGCACAGTGGTGAAGAGTTTGGCTGCTAACCAACAGGTCAGCAGTTCGAATCTACCAGCTGCTCCTTGGAAACCCTTTGAGGGTTTCCCTACTCTGTCCTATAGGATCACTGCGAGTCAGAACCAACTCAATAGCAATGGATTTTTTTGATTGCCTATTTAATCATATATATATATATATATATAATTCTTTAAAAAAGCACAATATTCAATGTGAACATTCTTTACTAAATGACTCCCTGGGATAGTTTTAGTTCAAGACTTAAAAGCTGTTTCCAGGCACTAGATTTGGGGTTTCCTCCAATCTCTATGTATCTAGTAAGTCTGGTTTCCAATAAGAATTTGAAGTTATGTTCCACATTTTTTCCTCCTTTTGATCAAGATCCAACTATTGAGTTCTTGATCAAAATGTTCAATAATGGTAGCCAGGCACCATCCATTTCTTCTGGTCTCATGATAATGAAAGTAGCAGTTTATGGAGACAATTAAACCTGCAGTCCATTTTCTTCTTCAATTCCTGGGTCTCCTTACACTGTTAATCCCAGTGAACAGAGACGAATTGCTGCATCTTGGGTAGCTGCTCACAAGCTTTTAAGACCCCAGGCGCTACTCACTGAATTTGGAGGTAGAACAGAAACTTTAAAAAACATTAGGCCAATTGACTCCATAGATCCACAAAGCAATGACCTTAAACCTTTAAATCAAGAAAACTAACGCCATGACAACTATTTCATTAAATATATTTTTAGGCATTTTATTCTTTTTGATACTATTGTAAATGCAATTTTTTTCTGAATTTCATATTTGGATTGTTGATTGCTAGTTTATAGAAATACAACTGAATTTTGTATATTGATCCTGCATTCTGTACCCTTGCTGAATTCATTTATCAGCTCTAATAGTTATTTTTTGTCTTCTTTCTCTTTTTTTTTTTTTGTGGATTCTTTAGGGTTTTCTTAATATAACCTATAGCATTATGTCATATGCAAATAGACAGATTTAGTTCTCCCTTTCCAATCTACTGCCTTTTTATTTCTCTTTCTACCTGATTTCTCTGGCTAAAATCTCCAGTACAACGTCGAAAAGGGGTGATGAGCATGGACATCCTTGTCTTGTTCTTGGTACTGGTTGGGGAGCTTTCAGTTTTAAGTATGATGTTATCTATGGATTTTTTGTAGATTCCCTTATCAGGTTGAGAAAATAGTCTCATCACCTATGTATTCTCATTTTTTTACATTCTCATTGGCTATGTATGAGTGTTCCAATTTCTCCACATTCTCACCAATACTTATTATGTTCAATTTCTTAATTAGATTGAGAAAGTTCCCTTTCGCTCCTAGTTTGGTGAGTGTTTTTATCATGAAAAGTGCTGAATTTTATCAAATGCTTTTTCTGAGTTTATTGACATAATTGTAGTATTTTTTTTCTTTCCTTCTTTTATTTTATTAGTATGGTGTATTACATTGATTTTTATATTTTGAACCAACTTTACATTCCTTGGGAACCCTTGTGGCCTAGTGGTTAAGAGCTATGGCTACTAACCAAAAGGTTGTCAGTTCAAATCCACCAGGCACTCCTCAGAAACCCTGTGGGGCAGTTCTACTCTGTCCCATAGGGTCGCTATCAGTCAGAGTCGGAATCGACTTGGCAGGAACAGGTTTGGTTTTTTTGGTTTACATTCCAGGGATAAATCCCACTTAATCATCTGCATAATCCTTTTTATATGCTGCTGGATTTAGTTAGCTAATATTTTGTTCAGGGTTTTTTTGTCTATGTTCATAAGGAACATTGAACATTTTCTTTTCTTGTGGTATCTTTACCTAGTTTTGGTATCAGGTTAATACTGACTTCATAGAATGAGTTAGTAAATGTTTCCTCTTTCATTTTTTTTTCAAAGAGTTTGGGAAGGTTAGTGTTAATTCTTATTTAAACCTTTGATAGAATTCACCTCTGAGGCCATCTGGTCCTGGACATTTTTTGTGGGAAATGCTTTTATGAGTAACTTAGTCTTTACTGTAGATCTAATCATATGGCCTATTTATACTTGAGTCACTTTTGGTAGTTTGTGTCTTTCTAGGAATTTGTCCATTTCATCTAGGTCATCTAATTTATTGTTCATAGTATTCCTTTGTGATGCTTTTTTAATTTGTTAAGGTCAGTAGTAATATTCCCTCTTTTATTCCTCATTTTAGTAATTTGAGATTTTCTTTTGTGTGTGTGTGTTCAGTCTAACTATAGGTTTGTTAATTTTGTTTACCTTTTCAAAGAACTAACATTTGATTTACCTGTTTATTTTTTTCCTATTGTTTTTCTTATTCTCTGTTTTTATTTCTGCCCAGGTTTTCAATATTCCCTTTCCTCTACTTGCTTTGGCTTTAATTTGCTCTCCTTTTTTTAGATTTTTAAGATGGAAAGTTAGGTTTTCGATTTGAGACCTTTCTTCTTTTTTAATGTAGGCATTTACAATTACAATTTTCCCTTTGTGTATTGCATTTTATACATCCCATTAGTTTTGGTATATTGTGCTTTCATTTTCATTTGTCTCAAAGTATTTTCTAATTTCCTTTGGATTTCTTCTTTTACTCATTGGTTTTTTTGGAGTATGCTATTTAATATCCACATATTTTTGAATTTCCTTCCATGACTGAGTTCTAATTTTATTCCTTTGTGGTGAGGTAATACAGTTTGTAGGACTTCAGTCCTTTTGTATTTATTGAGGCCTAATATATGATCTATCCTGAAGAACAATCCACATGTACTTGGAGAGAAAAGCCAGTGCCGTCGAGTCAATTCTGACTTATAGTGACCCTATAGGACAGAGTAGAACTGCCCCATAGAGTTTCCAAGGAGCGCCTGGCGGATTCAAACTGCCGACCCTTTGGTTAGCAGTTGTAGCACTTCACCACTATGCCACCAGGGTTTCCAAAGAATGTTTATTCTGCCGATGTTGTTTTGCAAATGGCAGAATCCATCAATGGCCAGGGTAGTAAGGTCATGGTGTGTTCTATAGATGTTATTACATCTAGTTGGTTAATTGTTGTTCAAGTCTTCTATTTGTTCACTGACTTCTATTTGTTCTATCAATTATATGAAGTAGAGTATTGAAGTTTCCAACTATCATTGCTGAATTATCTATTTCTCCCTTCACTTCTGTCAGTATTTGCAGTTGTTATATCTTCTTCAGGGATTGACCATTTTATCATTATTAAATATCCTTCTTTCTCTCTAGTAATAATTTTTGCCTTAAAGTCTATTTTTGTCTGTTATTAGTATAGCCTCTCCAGCTTTCTTTCATTTACTGTTTCATGATATATCTTTTGCTCATTCTTTTACTTTCTACCTAATCTTAGAATTAAAAGTGAGTCCCTTATAGACATCATGTAGTTATAATGTGGTGTTGAATCTATTCTGCCAACCTCTTTCTTTTAACTGGGAGTTTAGTTCATTTACATTTAATTTTATGCTGATAATTGCTAGAAAAGAGCATCATGATTGGTAAAGTAGAGCGTAAGTGAAAAAGATGGAAACCTCACTGAGATGGATCGACACATATTCACAACAATGGACTCACACTACCAAGAACCATAAAGATGGACAGGATCAGGCAACGTTTCTTTGTGTAATACAAAAAGTCACAATGAGTTGGAGCCAACTCGATGGTAAAACATAACATTGACCTTATCTAGCATATCTGACATTCACCTACTCTCATTGTTTCTAATTTCACTTCTTCTACTTGGACACAAAACTATACATCTCTAGGGTTGGCATAAAATGAATTTTCAGTGTGTTTAGACACATTCCATTTAGTAAATTCATAATATAGCAAAAATGCAATTTTTTTTTCTGAAATCATCCAGTTCTGACTCATGCATTATTCTCAAAGTTGTAATTCTGATTTCCTTATCAACTCTGTGGTATCTTTTTTATTTGCAGTTTTATTATGAAATTTACTTCTGATTGACCCTCATTCCCTTTAACAGGCAGGCTGTTGACTCAGGCAGCAAGTGATACTTTTCATCTGCTGTTCGATTTATAATCTCACCTGAAGTCTAAAATGTCAGTTAGTAGAATACCTCGTGTAATCTCAAAATAAAAAGAAGTAGCATTCAAAGTAAATACAAAACTCTCTCCAAAAACATCAAAGACAACATAGAACTTTACTGTAGTTTTATAAAAGGCCAGGCCCAGGAATTTTACTCTGCACACCAAAAGTAGACCTACCTACTATAACGACAGACTGTAAACATTCCTTTCTGTCTCTGTCAATCACTTAATCTCTTCACTACCTTGCTGCTTCCTTTATTTTCCGAGTCCTTCGTCCATACTGTATGTCTTAGTCACCTAGTGCTGCCATAACAGAAATACCATAAGTGGGTGGCTTTAACAAAGAGAATTTTGTTTCCTCACGGTACAGTAGGCTAAAAGTCCAAATTCAAAGTGTCAGCTCCAGGGGAACGCTTTCTCTCTCTGTCCACTCTGGAGGTAAGTCCTTGTCCTCAATCTTTCCTTGGCTGAGGAGCTTCTCAGGTGCAGGAACTCCAGGTCCAAAGGACACGCTTTGCTCCAGGTGCAGCTTTCTTAGTGGTATAGTGGTATGAGGCCTCCAACTCTTTGCTTGCTTCCCTTTTATCTCTTGAGAGATAAAAGGTGGTGCAGGTCACACTCCAGGGAATCTCCCTTTAAAAAAGGATCTGAGTAAGGGTAGTGTTACAATCCCACCCTAATCCTCTCAACATAAAATTACAGTCACAAAGTGGAGGATGACCGTAGAATACTGGGAATCATGCCCTAACCAAGTTAACACACACATTTTAAGGGGCACACAATTCAATCCATGACATCATACTCGTGGTAAAACAGACTAAAAAAATCATGTGAAATGAAAAAAAGAAGTGTATTACTAACGGAAGTCACTATAAGAAACTAAACAACAAAGGCCATTCTCCTCCTTGGTTGTTGGTAGATTTTAGCACAAATGGTAGAAATTTGGACAAGTGGAGTCACACGGTAATCAGGATGATATCAACAACCGAGTTACAGCAGCTATAACAGAGCCTGCGGATATGCCTATAAGGCAACAGGAGCATTTATTGCTGAAAGGCAATGTCAACATAGTAATCAGAGAGCTACTTAGTGGTAAGAGTTTTACGGCGAGTTTCAGTGAATAGATAATTCTGATAATAATAACAATACTAAATATGGTCAATATTTACTGAACATTACAATGTATTAGCAATCTTAAATGCATTATTCATTTAATCTAATCATCACCACAACTCTATGAAAAAGATAAATTATTATTCCCATTTTACTGTAAGGTTCACAGAATGAGTCAGTGAGAGCGCCAGAAGTCAATCCCAGGTAGTCTGACTGCGATAAGTGTTATCAAATCTTGTGCTGCCCAGAAGATGGTTTCTTGAGAATCATTTGGCACTCATTAAGGGTATGGGAAACAAGACTTATAACCATCATATTAAAAATTGTCTTTCATAAGATGATTTTGTATGTTTAAAAGGATACTGGAGGGTCCTGTGAAGTGTAAGAAAGTGTTAAGTAACAAGGGTTTGGAAGGGGCTTATACCAGGGCAACTCACAGAACCTCAACTGCAGGAGTTTTTAGACCTTTCCTAGAAGCTTTTATCATAACCCACATCCAGCTCCCACTCCCTGTAACCCTTGGTTCAAGTTCCCAAAAGATAAAGGATGATTGGGTCAGCTTGTATTGGCTATCCATCTATGGCCAAGGGAGCAAGGTTATAGAGTAAAAATCTTGCTTCCAGAAGTCTAGAGAAGTACTAATATATCTATTACACGACTATTTTTCAGGAAGACTTTGCGTAATACCTGGGGCACTTTCAGGACCTGGCAGATTAGGAGAAAACAGAAATGGGATATTTGATAAATAAGAGGGTTGAGCAGTTACCACAGGCCTAGAAAGGTAGGTTCCAAGTCCAGGGAGTCATGGAGTAGTGTTAGAAATAGTATATCAATTCTAAGGAGCTCTGGTTGCACAGTGGTTAAGCTCTTGGCTGCTAAGCAAAAGATCGGCTGTTCAAACCCCTTAGCTGATCCAGTGGGAGAAAGATGTGGCAGTCTGCTTCTGTAAAGGTTATGGACTTGGAAACCCTGTTGGACAGTTCTACTCTGTCTTAAAGGGTCTATATGAATCAGAATGGACTTGGCGGCAACAATTCTACACATACCAGCAAGGATCAGGGTTTAAAAGGGCTGAAAAGAGGCCCCAGCAGAACAAGTGGTAGAATCATATCAGAAATCTTTAATAAGATTTTTACAAAATTAAAGATCTACTAGATGAGAAAGACTTACGAGAAGTGATATTTTAAAAAAAAAAAAAAAAGGAAGTTCTAAATGTAGTGAATCTTAGAATCAAAATAATGTCTGAGATCAAATAAGACTTCTTCCTCTGAGGTCTCTGATGAAGGAGAAATTACTACAACAACCAGTTTCAAAACCAGTGTGGAATATAACTGCAAAGCTGTCAGGGCAAAATTGGGGCCAAACACCGAAACCATGTAACTCAGCAGGTTTCTCTAACACCCAAGATAAGAGAGAAAATGAAATTGCTCTGCAGCACAAAACAAGATCCATGAAAATAAGGGGAAATGAGTTTCAGCCTGAATCAATGCAGACTAAATCACCTGGAGAAAATACCCAAAGTACCACGTATTCAGTGACCAGGAGCACACGGAACAACGAAGACAATGAAAGAGACCTTGAGATGAAAGTAGGCAGCAAATTCAGGGTGAGCTGGCAATCTGAAGTGGCTAGTTTGGGCTGCACAAAGCAAGAGGAGGAGCAATTCCGTGGCCCTTTTCTACTCCACCCAAGGAAGCTATGTCTGGAAAAGCACGCTTCATTCTAGACCTTTATTGTTAGTTGCAGTCAAGGCGATTTTGACTCATGGTGACCCCATGTGTGTACAATAGAACTGAACTCCACAGAGTTTTCAAGGCTCCTCTTGGGAGCAGATCACCAGGCTTATCTTATGAGGAGCTTCTGGATGGGTACTAACTTCCAACCTTTCAGCTAGGGCTTGAGCACTTAACCATTTGCATCACCAAGGGACCCCAGATCTTTAAAAATTCTAAAATGTGATCAGTGGGCTACGGCGGTCCAGTGACAGAATCATCACCTTCCATGAGGGAGGCCAGGGTTCGATTTTCAGCCAATGCACCTCAAAAGCAACCACCATCCAATTATCAGTGGGGGCTTGCGTATTGTTATGATACTGAACACTGTGTGTCATTGGAGCTTCCAGACCAAGATGGGCTGAGAAGAAAGCCCTGCTGATCTAGTTATGAATGTCAGCCAATGAAAACTCTATGGGTCACAATGGTCAGATCCCATTGTGCATGGGGTACAACAACAGGATGGGGTCATGGAATTACATAACTAAAATAACTTGAAAATTAAGCTCTGGTAGAGAGGTAGGGGTTGAGAGTCAAGTCACTGGTCAAACACGGACTAAAGACCTAAGATATAGTTCAACTGTCTCAAAGTCCTTTTAATTTGCTGAGTTGATGTCTTCCTAAGTATGAATGAGTTTTTTTTTTGTCCTTTCTTCTTGTGAAACAAGATAAAACATTTTCCTGTTTCTTATCTTATGAATAATTGATGTAAAGATTCAGTAGATCACAATACCTGAACTTCTCCTGGCACTTTCAGATGGGCATTTTGCTGAAAGCTATTTCATCATGAGAGCAGACTGATTATGGGAGTGTGGACAGAAGAAATGGCTTTTGAAGTGAATGGTGAAGAATGAGAGGAGGGTTGAGAGCATTTCCGAAAGGTGGCGTGAGAAATCGCAAACGTTTTTCAGACATGCAAGAAAGCTGATCTGGCTGTCCCTATGAACTATTTCACAGCCAGAGGCTGTTTAGTTACCAGAAACAGAAATCCATGCAAACCAGTTTAAACTAATCAGGATCTAATCTAAAAGCCAGAGAACTCCAGGGAAACCCAGGGCAGATTTGGCCTCATGATTGTGTAGAACTGAGAACAGGAATGCCTTCAAGAACTAAAGCATCTGCTTTCTATCTCTCTCTCTCTTTCTTTCTGGACCTCTAATTTCTACTCTTTTCTGGATTTAAGCTTCACTTACCTGTTTCTCTCTGTAGACTGTTTCTTTCTTCCAGTTCATCAGCATGAAAAACAAAACAAAACAAAAAAACCTGTTGCTGTCAGGTTGCTTCCAACTCATGCTGACCTCATCAGTGCGAAGTAGAACTGCACTCCACAGGGTTTTCAGGGCTGTGATCTTTTGGAAGCAACTTTACAAAGCAGTGGAATTGCTTTGTTGCAAAGGAATTTCTTCTGAGGTACCTCTGGGTGGGTTCAAACAACCAACCTGTCAGTTAGTAGTGGAACGTTTAAATGATATACCAAAAAAAAACACAAAAAAACCTACGGCTTTCGAGTCAATTCTGACTCATGGTGACCCTAAAGGACAAAGCAGAACTGCCCGCTAGGGTTTCCAAGGCTGTAAATCTCTGCGTAAGCTGACTGCGTCACCTTTCTCCTGAGGAGTGGGGTGGGCTCAAACCACCAACGTTTTGGTTTGCAGCCAAGTGCTTTAACCTCTGCACAACCAGGAACATGCCCTAAATAATAACCAGCTGCCATTGAGCCAACTTGGCTCATGGCGACCCCATGTGGTCGGGATAGGACTGTGCTCCACGGGGCTTTTGGTGGCTGGTGTTTTAGAAGTAGGTCTCCAGGGCCTTCTTCTAAGGCACTTCTGGGTGAACTTGAACCTCTATCCTTTCAGTTAGCAGTCTAGTGTGTTAACTATTTGTACCACCAGGGACTAGGCCCCAAGTAGTGGTGGCAAAATGACAGAAACACCCCCTTGCATCTACATTACCATCCAGGCCCAGCAGTACAGGCAGCCCTGGGGTTATGAACGTCTGTCTGTAGTACAACCCGTGGTTACAAGCCAACCCCCATAAAGTCTGTTATATTAAAAATTTGATGTACATACATGGTTCATAATAACAAATGGGTGCTACTTTGTAACATGGATCAAAACCATTGTTATTATTATTACCATATTATTATGTTTAAGATGTTTTAGTGTATTTGAAAGTGTTTCTTTAATGTTTTGCACATAGGAAGGTATACTATGTACTACATACTAAAACAAACATTTGGCTGACGTTAGATATGAACTGTTTCAACTTATGTACAAATTCGACATAAAGACAGATTTAGGAATGGAACTCATTTGTAATCTGAGGACTGCCTGTATTAGGTAACCAACTGAGTTTCTGTGTCTTAAATCCAAATTTCTTCAACGGAAGATACATTTGGTTCAGTTGGCCCTGGTCTACCCGTCACCCAGTTGGGTGTGGTCAGATGACAGGGCCACACAACTACTCAGTAAGATCTGGTGAAGTGAACTCCTCAAAGACCTTCTTACAGAAGTATAGGCCCCCCAAAAAAGCACAGGCCTGGTATCTGGTGACCAAACCCAACCCAACCCATTGCTGTCGAGTCAGTTCCGACTCACAGTGAAGCTATAGGACAGAGTAGAACTGTTCCATAGGGTTTCCAAGGAGTGCTGGTGGATTGAACTGCGAACCTTTTGGTTAGCAGCCAAATGCTTAGCCACTGCACAACCAGGGCCCCAGATGTGTAGGAACAGGTATGAAATGGGCATATTGAAGGGGAAAAAGAAAGGTAACCTGGGTCTTTTTCATGGAGGGCCGTAAATGTTAAGCTAAAGGACTTATTTATATACAGCAAACAACTTAAGCTATTTACTTAAGCCACTTAAGCCAAAGGCAGTTAAGCAAAGCATTGCTATTATAAGATTAGCAGCAAGAGAAATAGAAGACAAGAGACTGTAGACACAAAGGCCAGAAAAAAAGACTGCACTATCTTTAGCTTGGGATAATAAGATTTGAAGACAGGTGATGGCAGTGAGAGTAGAGCAAGGTAAAGGATTTGAGAGACATTCCAATGACAGGATTTGTTATACCCCAGTTGTAATAGTCAAGATAATGTATGTGAATGTCTGCTAAAAACAGAAGAGGATAGATCAAGGCATTGATAACTGCGTCTAAAAGAAAAGTTAAGGATAAGAAGCATGAGGATGGTTTGATTTTAGACACACAGTTGAATGAAATCCATGGGATAAAGTCTAACAGATGATTGGAAATGCAGATCTAAAGCTGAAGAAAGACTATAGGCTGGGGACAGGGACTTAGGGCAATCTGCCTAGACTTGAACCTTGATCATAATAAAAGGGAATATGGGAAAGTTTCTTTAAAAAAAGCTGGTAGGAACACAGGAGAGTCTAAGGGATATAAAATTATTTTTACCTACTTATAAAATCTGACTCTTCCACTTGCTTTCTCCTCCAAAAGAATTTAGGATATCTTTCCTGGTCTGTTCATGAGAGTTTAGCTATGACTATGAAGCAAAAATATTTCTTGCTGGTGTTAGAGTACCAATCCCCAGACCACCTCCGCCACCCCCCCAAAAAAAAAGGACCAGCAGAAATGAGCATGACCTCACATAGCTGCCTTCATGATCCTTTGCTGAATTTTTGATTGGGTAATTTCCCTCTTGCCAGATGATTATGCATGGTGGGCTGATTCAGAAGCTATTGTCTGTTTGGAAATGAACCCCTGGAGTGCGCTAATGGGATTTTATGCCATTAATGCTGAATGGAGCGGGATGAGAAATCGCTTTTCCCATCCGTCTGCTCCTTGGTCTCAGAGCTCACTGAGAGCACAAGTGGCTGCCATGAGAAAAAGAATTCCCTGTGACCAGGCCCCTTCCAGCCTTCGCTAAAGCCCCTACCTACAGATGAATTAATGTGGCCTTACCTTTCCTATCTTTTTATCTTTTCTTGTTGACTTGAAGGTACCAAGTCATCAGCCCCATTTGTCAAGTAGAAGGGTCCTCAGCCACGCTCACTATAGCCTGATTCATCAAGAACAAAACAAAAACAAACAAACAAAAAACTCCTGCTATGGGATCATTTGAAACCAAGAAGATTCGATTCCTTTTCAAAGGGTTTCGTTTCCAGATTTTCTGTCTCTGGCCCTTCTAACTCATTCTCTCTTAGAAGAATCTGACTGTATTTGTATTCTGTGAGCAGGGAGGAAAGATGGATGGAGCCATAGCTGAGCTGTTTATACTTCTTTAGTCTAGCTACCATGTAAATCCTCCTCCAATTCTACTCTTCCAGAAGAAGAAGTGAAAAGTTTGACACTCAGAGCGGGGAGTGATGACATGGAGTTCAGGATGCCTCCTTCTCTGCAGGGCAGCTTTTCAGTTGTGAATTCACAACTTGGGCTGAGATTGCTGTTTCCTCTCTTCCTGCTGCAGTCAAAGGGCTTGTTTGCTTTTTATGGGTCCACATGAACAAAACTCCTTTGCAACTAAACCATACCACTGCTCTGTAAAGTATCTTACATAGTAGTTTTATTTGAGTCGTCCTTCCCTCCTTCCATGGGAGGGGAGGACGAGGAGAAAGTAAATGGTGGTTCCTCATTGTCATCCACAGCCATTTGTGAAAATCAGAAATCAGGGTAGAGAGGAGCGAGAACTGCAACGGCAGAGAGGTGAGCACAGGTCAGCATTGCGACACCAGCAGAGGGGAGACTTTGAGCAATGCTCAGACTGGAGGAGTCGGAGGTAAATCAAACACCTGTGACCTTGGCTTGGTGAGAACACTACTGGGCCAGCACAAAGGCATCTCAGCCTTAGTTCCTGCCCCTAACATTCAATACAGCCACACTGAACACATGAAGAGTCACTTCTCCTGTGGAGTGGTGAGGGGCCCCAAAATGACCTCTATGAGGTGTTCAGTTAATCCTGGAAACAACCCTGAGAGGTAGGCATTGCTATCCCTGACTTACAGACAAGGAAGATAAAGCCAGAGGATGCAAAGCAATTTGGCCAAGGTCGCCCAGCTACTAAATGCAAAAAAAGTTTAAAATCCAAGCATTGTCTGACTTCCACCCTTTCAATTACGCCACATTCATTTCAAGCTTTTAAAATTAATGTAGAACTTTACATGTAAAAACTGAAAACCTGATGGAGAGATAAGTTTTAATGCTATAATAAATGCTAACCCATGTTGTTGTTGTTCCTAGGTGCCGTCAAGTCTGTTCCGACTCATAGCGACCCTATGCGCAACGGAATGAAACACTGCCCGGTCCTGCGCCATCCTTACAATTGTTGCTATGCTTGAGCTCTTTGTTGCAGCCACCTGTGTCAATCCACCTCGTTTAGGGTCTTCCTCTTTTCTGCTGACCCTGCATTCTACCAAGCATGATGTCCTTCTCCAGAGACCAATCCCTCCTGACAACATGTCCAAAGTATGTAAGACGCAGTCTCACCATCCTTGTTTCTAAGGGACATTCTGGTTGTACTTCTTCCAAGACAGATTTGTTCGTTCTTTTGGCAGTCTGTGGTATATTCAATATTCTTCGGCCGACACCACAATTCAAAGGCGTCAATTCTTCTTCGGTCTTCCTTATTCGTTATCTGGCTTTCACATGCATATGTTGCAATTGAAAATACCATGGCTTGGGTCAGGCGCACCTTAGTCTTCAAGGTGACATCTTAACTCACAGAACAGCTGGTGGGTTCAAACCAGTGACCTTTCATTTAGCAGCTCAACACTTTAACCACTGTGTCACCAGAGCTCCTAAAACATAGTAAGCGCTCAATAATTGTTCTGTATTTGTTGATGATGATATTGTTATAATTATCACATGTAAGCAATTATGAGCACTGGCTTCTTTAAATTCCCATTTCACAATCAGGGCTCAGCAGGAAAGAACCAGCCCAGGAGAAGAAGAGTTCGTGCAGACCGTGCTTGACTGAGGCACTAAAATCACAGTCATAAAAGTGTTTAGCTAGTAGTCAATGTTGTTGTTGTTAGGTGCCATTGAGTCGGTTCCAACTCATAGCGACCCTATGCACAACAGAAAAAAACACTGCCCGGTCCTGCGCCATCCTTGCAATCATTGTTATGCTTGAGCTCATTGTTGCAGCCACTGTGTCAATCCACCTCGTTGAGGGTCTTCCTCTTTTCTGCTGACCCTGTACTCTGCCAAGCATGATGTCCTTCTCCAGGGACTGATCCCTCCTGACAACACATCCAAAGTATGTAAGGTGCAGTCTCGCGATCCTTGCTTCTAATGAATATTCTGGTTGTACTTCTTCTAAGACAAATTTGTTCATTCTTTTGGCAGTCCATGGTATATTCAATATTCTTTGCCAACACCACGTGTCTGTCAGTTTGTTGTACTGTGGGGGCTTGTGTGTTGCTGTGATACCGGAAGCTATGCCACCGGTATTCAGATACCATCAGGGTCACCCATGGAGGACAGGTTTTAGCTGAGCTTCTCCAGACTAAGACAGACTAGAAAGAAGGACCCGGCAGTCTACTTCTGAAAAGCGTTAGCCAGTGAAAACCTTATGAATAGCAGCAGAACACAGTAGTCAATAAGTTAGCAAAAACTTTAAGCATCGACCTCTCGTGCCATGCTCTTTCTCCTAACCTTGCTTTGCTGTTATTGTTATTATCGGCCCCTGACTCATGGTGACCCCATGCACAATGGAATAAAACATTGCCCGACCCTGCGTTATCCCCACGATCAGCTGTAGATTGAACCCTTGAGATCCACGGTGTTTTGGTTGTTGATTTTTGGAAGCAGATCAGCAAGCCTTTCTTCCCAGTCCTTCTTAGTCTGAAAGCACCAGTGAAATCTGTTCAGCATCACAGCAACAGGCAAGCCTCCAATGACAGACTGGTGGTGGCTCTGCAGGAGGTGCTTTGGCCAGGAATGGAACTGGGGTGTGTTGGTTGAGAAGTTACATTAATCTAGATTTCAAATAATAAAGGGAAGGCTATGTTAAGACCCGTGTATCACATCAACACACTGGATTAGTGAGAATGCTGGCACTTTAATGAAGGCATCTACTCATGATAATGCTTATGAAGTTGGACCACCATCAACCCAGGCTTGAACCAATCCAGGCTATGGCAAGATCGTTCTTCGTTCAATCACACTAAAATTGGTCCTTAAATCTCTGCTCAGGTCTCAGTATCGACAGTAAACTTAATACTATGCACTTATACTGTGAAAAATACTCCCAGAGTAAGAGTACATTTCTCAAAAGTATATGCGTAGAATATCCATTTCCCTGATCATACAGTCTTGCCAGAAAAATCAATGTGTTTACAATTTAAGAAGAATTCAGCCAGATTTCTGTGTCCCCTGGTTCCTTCAATTTGAAATCTGGTTAGAATAAAGACAGGCTGTTGAAAAATGATGTCAACTGAGTTACAAGGCTTACTGAAAAACAGGAAATTGGAGCCATCTGAGGGAATGTAAATGACTCATAGTGACCCACACATACCTGTTTTGTTTTTTAATGTTTTTCTTAACTGGAAACAGAGCAGCACAGCAAAATTTAGAGTTGTGGTTCTCAAACTTGGCTGCCTATTAGGATCACCTAGACAGCTTTTAAGAATTCTGATACCCAGGCCACACTCCATACAAATTAAATCAGTTGTCTGGGGCTTAGACTTAAAATATGGGTATTTTTTTTAAGCTCCCCAAGTGATTCCAGTGTTGCAGCCAAGCTTTGGAAACAGGGTCTTAGAATCTCGCCACTCGGCCTTGCCAGAATTTGTCATCAATTTTTATATATGTAAAGGTGTTGTCTTAATTTCCTAGGATGGCTATAACACAAATACCACAGATGTGGTGGCTTTAAATACAGAAATTTATTGTCTCAGAGTTTAGAGGCTAGAAGTTCAAATTCAGGGCACTGGCTATAGAGGAAGGCTCTCTCTGTCGGCTCTGGGGAAAGATCCTTGTCTCAGCTTCGGTAGCCCCATGGTTCCTTGAGGATCTTCGCGTGGTGTCTACCTGCCCCTGTTTATGCTTGCTTGTCTCTGTATCTGTGCTGTTCCATATAACTCATAAACAATGAGGTTTAGGACACAGCCTACACTGATAGAACCTCATTAACATAACAAAGAAGGCCTTGTTTACATACAAGACTACATCCGAAGGTGTAATCCATTGCCGAAGGTGTAATCCATTGCCGTGGAGTTGATTCTGACTCACAGCGACCCTATAGGGCGGAGTAGAACTGCTCATGGGATTTCCAAGGAGCACCTGGTAGATTTGAACTGCCAACCAAAAGGGTTAGCAGCCTGAGCTCTTAACCACCGCGCCACCAGGTTTCCAACACAGGTATAGGTGTTAGGATTCCAGCATGTATTTTGGAGGGATGAAATTCAATTCATAACAGGTGTGTATTTGTAAACTATTGCATAGGTTTAGCTGTGAAGGTTTTTCTTTCTAATTCAATTTAAAAAACCAAAAAAAAAAAAAACCAAACCCATTGCCCTCAAGTCAATTCTGACTCATAGAGACCCCATAAGACAGAGTAAAACTGCCCCATAGTTTGCAGGGAGTGCCTGGTGGATTCGAACTGCTGACCTTTTGGTTAGTAGCTGTGGCTCTTAACCACTATGCCATCAGGGTTTCCGATTCAATTAAAAAAGGACACGATTTTTAAGTCTTATGACCCTAACTAGATAGAGATGAGTTCACTCAAAGCATAGTTCTCACCTAAAGTCTAAGAAAGGCTACCTTAGAGCACCAATTCTCACCTGTAATTCAGGCTCACCTGAGAAACTTAAACATGGAAATTCCAAAGCCCTTTATCTCTAATTTCTGATTCAGGTCTGGCGAAGAGCCTAGAAATGTTCATTTTTTGTGAACATCTCAGCTTATTAATCTGCAGAGACACTAAAAAAGATGAAAGAGATGGGAAAGGGAATAAATAAGACAGAATGTGCGATGTGTTGAATGTCAGAATCTGCCACAAAATTGATAAAGTTATGGAAACCTAGGCTTCGCTTCTGCTTCTTCTGATTCAGAAGACTAATATTCAGTAGGTTAGAGGTAAGACTTAGTATATCGGTAAGCTCTTGCTTCATAACCAGTCACCCCAAAACATAGTGACTTAAAGCAGCAGCCATGTATCGCTGCTCACGAGTCTATGGGTGATCCTTCTGGTCACAGTTGGCTTCACTCCCATATCTGTAGTCAGATGGGTATTGGCTTCACTGAATTTGGCTGGATTCTCTTATGTATTTGGGGGCTGGCTGTCTGCTGGATGCTGGTTGGGTTAGGACAGCCTTGGTTCTTCTCCATGTTTCTCCTACACATCTCAAGCAGGCTGTTGTTCTTAAAACCCAGACCCAAACTCTCATGTATTTGGAGGCTGGCTGTCTGCTGGATGTTGGTTGGGTTAGGACAGCCTTGGTTCTTCTCCATGTTTCTCCTACACATTTCAAGCAGGCTGTTGTTCTTAGCTGACCTCAATTAAGCTCCCAACTCATGGTGACCTCATGCACAACAGGATTGGATCATTGTGATCCACAGGGTTTTCACTGGCTGATTTTTTGGAAATAGACCACTAGGCCTTTCTTTCTAGTCTGTCTTAGCCTGGAAGTACTGCTGAAACTTATTCAGCATCATAGCAACATGCAAGCCTCCAGTGACAGACAAGTGGTAACTGCACTTGAAATGCATTGACTGGGAATCAAACTTGGGTCTCCCACATGGAAGGTGAGAATTCTACCACTGAACAACTACTGACCCCTCCATTAGGCTAGCCCAGGTTCATTCTCACAGCAGAGGCGGTGGAGCAATAGAGAAAGCAAAAGCTTACCAGACATACCGTCTCTTCTACCATACTCTACTGACCAAAGCAAGTACAAGGCCAGTCCAGGTTTCCAGACTGGGAAATCAACTCCACTTCTTAACGAAGGAGCTCCCATGGACATGGGCACAGGGAGGGGTAAAGAACTGCAGCCATTTTTACAATAAATCTACGACACCCTGTCATCAATTTCTTTTAAAGCTTCATTTTAACATAAATTGCATAATTTATTTCATGTAATTGTCATAATAATCCCATGAAGTATGTATCATGAGCTACATTTTCCTAGATACAAAGGACTGTAGAGATCCCTGAGGACAGTAAGATGGCAGCTAATGCTGTAGGAAAACAGGTTTCAGGTAGACTTTGCAAAAAAATATTTTAAGTTAAATGAGCAGTAAAAGATGAGGTCATTTCCAGCTTGGGAGTGAGGTGGATTTTAAGGGTAAATGGGCTAATTTTGGGAGATGGAGGTCTTTTATGAAAGTAATGGTAGTCAAGGTTCCTTTTCATTTAGGTCTTACAGCCCTCTTTTGGACTCTAATCCTAATTTATTTTATGGGACTCTGACACAGTGCAGTGGAAACCCTGGTGGCATAGTGGATAAGTGCTATGGCTGCTAACCAAAAGGTCAGCTGTTTGAATCCATCAGGCTTTCCTTGGAAACTCTATGGGGCAGTTGTCCTCTGTCCTATAAGGTCGCTATGAGTTGGAATCGACTCTATGGCAATGGGTTTGGTTTGGTTTGGACACCGTGGGGCATAAACTATTGATGCGTGATGCTTATGTTCACCTTCACCTCAGGCCTTAGAGGTGGCAAACTGGAGGATGATGCCCATTTGACCTTTGGGGAGAAATTGCCTGGGGCTCTAGTTAATAGAGAGTGCAGGGAAGACTACCGAACTTCTATCCCAACTGGGATGATTAGGTAATACTCTTTTGTATTTTAAAGTCTATGCAAGAGCAGTGAATTTTTGTAAAGGGGGAAATACATAGCACTGAGAGATAGAAACCAGGACCTGGCCCTGCACCAGTACCCTTTAGCCTGCTGTGCTGTTTCTCATCTCCGCTTCTCCTATCTCAGTAGCCCTACCTCCCCCACCCCCCACAGAGCTGAGGGAGAAAAGCTCCATTTCTATATGGCCAGGCAGAGCTGCCCTTCAGCCTATCAGGGCCAACCAGGCCAAATGGTTTCGCAGATAAAATCAGAGCTTATTTTAGATCTAAGGTCAATTTTGACTTCTCTACCTTAGGAAGTGAGTGACAGGAGAATGATGTAAATAAAATCCTTGAATGGTCTTTTACATTTGACATCTTTTACCCACATCACGACACAGCACTTCATCATTAGCTCTTTAAGGAGGAGTGGACTTTTTTTTTTTGAGGCGGGGCGTGTTTCTAGGGCTGTTCTTCACTGAAATACCAACTTAGCACTGTATATTGGAGGCCCTGGGTCAGAGGTCAGAGGTGAGAGGCCTGGATGTTTTTCTCCATTTCCTTTGTAACTGTGAGATGCTTAGGAGAGTGATGTCTGCATCTTTGTCATCTTGTGGCCTAGTTCAGTGCCTGACACTTGGTCGAGAAGTACTGTAGGGTAGTGAATTAGAGACTGGGCCCTGGAAGTGGACTTTCTGAATTTGAGTTCTGTTTCTACCACTTGCTCAGGGACCTCGGACAAGTTATATAATCTCTCTGTGCCATTTATACAGATAAGGTATGCTCATGTGTAAATAGAAATTTAAAAATACTTACTTCATAATAATTTCGTGAGAATTACATTTGCTAAGACATATAAAAGGCTTAGATCAGTGCCTGGGATGTGATAAGCACTTAATAAATGTTAGTTATCATTATTCAGTAAATATATATTCAGCAAATAGAAAGATAGTATGTAAATATAATACAATTTATAGAAAAATTCCTAGGGGAAGGGAGAACAATTTTTAGGGCCTAAAGAAACTGTATGAAGAGATAATCTATTATTTTTCCTAGACACTGTTTTCCTGTTTTCCCTGCTTATTGCATCTTTTTAAGTTTTGTCTAGCTTTTCCTTTATGAACATAAGTACAGTTTCATAATCTCTTCCTCTAGAAATTCTTCCATTTAACATGACTTTTAGGATATTTGCAGGATATTTATATTAGCTTACAATGAGCAATTATTATGGTTTTTATTTAGTTTATGCTTTTCATTTATTTTTAACTTATTCATGTAATGGGGGTTATTCAAGGATCCCCCCAGCTTAAAATTAGATTATCTCCTTTCAGCTTGAAAAACAAACTTTATTATTTTTTTAAATACTATTTTGGGTTTGAACTTTCAAACTTCCTTTAGGAAAAGAGGTGGAAAATTGAAGAGAGCTTGGGATTTGGAGTCAGAGGGAGGGTCAAATATTAGCTCTTCCAACCCAACCCAAACCAAACCCATTGTCATTGAGTTGATTCCAACTCATAGTGGCCCTATACAAAAAAAAAACCCGTTGCCTTCAAGTCAATTCCAACTCATATATACAGATGAGGTATGCTCATTTGTAAATCAAAATTGGAAAATATCTACTTCATAATAATATTGCGAGAATTACATGGCAACTCTATAAGATAGAGTAGAACTGCCCCATAGAGTTTCCAAGGAGTACCTGGTGGGTCCAAACTGCTGATCTTTTGGTTAGCAGCCGTAGCTCTTAACCACTATGCCACCAGGGTTAGACAGAGTAAAACCGCCCCGTAGGGTTTCCAAGGCTAAATAATCTTTACAGAAGCAGACTGTCACATCTTTCTCCCACAAAACAACTGGTGGATTTGATCCACTGACCTTTTGGTTAGCAGCTGATTGGTTAACCACTGCACCACCAGTGCTCCTTTCAGCACTTCCGATACCGCTTAAACAAGGTACTGGTTTTCTCTGAGCCTCAGTTTCCTTACCTCCCCAAAAGGATTAGGTTTACCTAACAAGATTCTTTTGTTACCTGGTACATAGTAGGTACTCAATAAATTACAGCTATTGGAAGACTGGAATCAATTCGACTGCAACGGGTTTTTTATTAGAAGACCCAGACTTTGCTCCGGAAAGGGATTCATGTTGGTAAGTCAGAAGTGGTTGTTAAATGAAAACACACACGAGATGTATTTTCTATTACGTTATCAATCACTTTAGTAAACCAAGGTTAAATCATTGAGGAGCTGTGTAACGTTACTATGTGATGGCCATGTTACTCCTATGATTGTGACGGTCAGCTGGCATCATAGCAAGGAAAAGAGCTGGGTGAACGAGTCTGAAAGTAGAGCAGGGGCCCAAAGGAGGCAATATCTAGGTGCTATTATGAGAAGTGTGAGGTCAGTTAATACTTTATTCGTATTTGCTGGCTCTTCACCAAGCTCTTTTCCATGGAAGCAGTTTCTCATTATTCTTTCAAGCCATGGTTAACTCTTAACTAATAGAGAAGGCAGACAGAGGCGGAAAGATGGCAGGGCCATATCCCTTTTCCCAGGATGTGCCATTTCTATACTCCATCTCTTTCAGAGCTAGGGAAAGTAGGCAAGCTCCTTGGGGAATGAGTACTTTCAATCTGTTCCTAGAGCTGGGAGTAAGCACCTTCCTTCCCGCACCACACACACACATCTCCCCCTGCACTGGCTTCCTCGCCTTTAGCTCCTTGAAGCTTTATTCCTAATGGAGGAGAAAGTGAGAGTGAAAGAAACTGCTAAAGGCCCATGAATATTTCAAAGACAAAAGCCAAGAGACTCCATTAGACTTGTGCACTCTTCTGTAAATGGAGAAAGAGGCTGAATAATGAAGTGCTCAGAGGTACTGAGGCAATTTCAGAGCAAAACGGGCAGGTATAAATAAAATGCTTCTCACCACGATGAAATCTTGTTTCTTCCCCGGGCTTCTCTGTTAGTTAATGCCTTCCCGGCCCCCAAGATCCTTGTGCCTATAACCACACAAAGACACGTGCAGCCATATAGTGCTATGGTTACAGACAGAACCTTTCTAGCCCAAGAGACCTGGTTTGGAACCTGGTTTTTTCCACTGACTGGCTCATTACCTTGCACAAAACACTTATCTCTATGTCAAAATGAAGAAACCAAGGGTCAATGAGCTTGAGGCCTAGTACCTATTTTAGGGTAGTGTAACGAGAACTAAGTCTGCAAAGCACACAAATCTCAGAAGCTAGGCTAACATTAGCAACTGTTATGTTACGTTATTTGCAATCGAGATGGCTCTGACTCGTGATGACCCCATGTACAACAGAACAAAACTTTGCCCAGTCTTGTGCCATCTTCATGATTGTTGGTATGCTTTAGTCCACTGATGTGACCGCTGTGTATTTTGAGTGCCTTCCAACCTGTGGAGATCATCTTCCAGCACTATATCAGACAACATTCTGTTGCGATCCATAGGGTTTTCATTGGCTGATTTTTGGAAGTAGATCACCAGGCTTTTCTTCCTAGTCTGTCTTACTCTGGAAGCTCTGCTAAGATGTTTCGAACCTGGATGACCATGCTGGTATTTGAAATACCGGTGGCACAATTTTAAGCATCAAAGTAACATGAAAGCCACCACAATAGGACAAACTGATGGATGGGTGGTCAACACTAATAATTAAGAAACATTAAATATTTCTTATTAACATTAGATGTTAATAATATTAGTTTATTGTTACGCATTCCTATCCAGCCTCCACACTAATTTTTTCCCCCTACCTTCATAGAAACCATCTTTTTATTCCACGTTCTCTCTAAACCGCTGTTGTGCAAAGCCTGCAGCCCATCGGTCCAGTGGGAGGCCAGCCCTGGTGTTTCCAGGGGCAATCAGCAAAAGACAGTCTGACAGTCGCATATGTTGCAGCAGACTGAGTCCTCCTTCTAATGGCCCTGAGGGAGAAGGGCTTTTAAGCCTACACATGCATGCTACAGGCTAGAAAGCCTTATTAATGGCCAGGGTGTTGTCAGGATCAGTTATGTCAGCTGGTGTGTAACCCCAGGAGACCTTCTGCCATCTGGCCTGATGGGAAATTTGCCTCTTTTTTTTTCCTTTCTTTAACTACCTTGAAAAAATATAAAATTTGCTTTGAGTTTCAGATCATTCATGTTTTTCAATAACAACTCAGAGCCCACGTGAGCATTTCTCATAAGCCCCTGGCATTGCTTGAGTAAGAGAAGAGAGTAATATTTTTCTCCCCAGTAATCTTGGTGTAAACTCCTTGAGGGCAGAGATGGCATTGGCACTGACCAAGATGTGTTGGAATAAATTAATCTGTAAAACTCTCCAGATGAGGGAATTTTCTCTGAGCCCCTGAAAAGTACTGCAATTTCTACTCACAAACATTATGGCATGCCTACTTAATTGTCAGTCTCAGTGCTAGAAGCTGGCTGTGCAAAGAAGAAGCCATAGTCCCTGCCATTGGTGTCTTGGTGTCTAATTGGGAAAGTAGGCAACAAAACCAGTAACTATAATACCATGGAGTGCTGTAGTGGAAGTTAAGTACCATGCAAGGCATACACGTGAGGAGCCCTAAAGTTGATGTGGCAATCAGGGAAAGTCCCTTGGAGGAGGTGGCATCTGAACTAATCCTGAAATGTGAGTAAGTATTAGCCAATTGTTTAGTATAAAACAATTTCTAGCTTCATAAGAGCAAATTCTTTCAAAGAAAATGCTAGATGCTTGATCTCAAATCTCCTCTTTTTACAAAGACTCCTGCCCAACTAACTAAAAAACTCTAGCCCAAATGAATTTCACCCATTTTTAATCTTCTATAGCTCATTCACTCGTACTTATACCTTAGGACCTAAACAGAACCAAATTTAGTATGGCCGTTTTGTAACTACTTTGAGTTTTTCACCCCCTAGTGAAACTGTGGGCTTCTCAAGAGCGTGTGTTTGATCTGTGTGAATTTAACATTTCCAATTTTTCCTGTGTGATTTTGTCAAAAGACCTGCTATCTGGAAGGCAAAAATTATGGATTCTATTCCTGACTCTGAAAGTATTTAGTTAATTGCTGAAATTCTCATGGGTGACAATTGCCAACTTGAGTTGCCTTATTTATAAAATGGGAATAATATCCTGCCTCCAGTCACCTCACAGGATCGTGTAATGTTCAAGTGATATATTATTTATGAAAACGCTTCTTAAATAGTAAAATTGGTTTATTGAGCATGCCTCCTGATAATTGTTCTTTACCAAATACAATGCTAGACATTCTGTTCATTGCTGTTTTTATCAGTCAGGGTAGGTGAGATTAGGCTATGATAATGAACATCCCCTGAATCTCAGTGACTTAAATAAACTAAGGATCATTCCTGATCATACAACTTGTCCCTCTCTTGATAGGTTGGGGTGGGAGGTGGGAGCTCTGGTGATTGTAGTCACTCAGAGACACAAGTGATTGGCCAGCTACCATCCTGAGTACTGGCAGTTGCAGTGACAGAGAGAAAACACAAGTATCACAAGTGGGCACATACTTGTTTCTACCAGGAAGTCGCATCTACTTACAACACGTTGGCTAGAACTGGTCACATGACCCTACACAATCACAAGGAGAACAGGAAGTACAATCCTATCATGTGCCCAGAAGGCAGAGAGCCATAAAGATTTGGTGACCAACAGGAGTGTCCTGGTGATACAGTGTATTAATAGACAAAAAAGACCACAAGATGACCATAAGAAGAGATGACTTTGTGGTGCTAAGGTTACACAAGGTAGATTCATTCATTCATTCAAGAAACATTCATTGAGACCTACACTATGCCAGGAACCAGGAATCCCAAGATGCATAAATCCCAGTCAGTCCCTGCCTTTAAGGAGCACATGGTCTGGACAAGAGGACAAAGAGGGAAAACCTGCATGAATTGGGTGTCAACTATGTGCTAAGCTCAGGGGTATTTGTTTCACATTTAATCCTCTCCACAAGCCTACAAAATTGCTATTGATGGCCCATCTTACATGTAATCTAGTTCTATCTGACTCCACAAGCAATGCTTTTTCTACCGTAGCATGTTGACTCATCTGTCAGAGAGAGAAACATATAAGCAGCAAATTACAACATAGGAAATATTATCATGGCACATAGACAGTGTGTGAGATGTATACTCCCTGGGCCTAGAGAGGTGACTAAATGCCTTGGAGCAGCTGACATGCTTCTTCACAGAGGTGACATTTCAGCTGGGGCTTTTGAGAATGAGTGAATGCAGAAATCAATTTAGTCTAGATGGTAATAAATAGGGCCTAAAAAAGAATGGTACAGAACCTGACAGTGTTTCATTCTGTTGTACGTAGGGTCGCTATGAATCAGAACTGACTCCACAGCACTTAACAACAACAATAGGCAAAAGGCCAAGATGTTTACCTAATGTCAGATATCCCTGCAATCACATATTTGCACCTGTTTTCCTCGCTAACAGCATCCTTCTAAAATCTCAGACTCATAACCCTGAAGTCTCCTTCAACTGGCTCTCTCTTTAACCCTTTACATCCCAATGCTAATCTAGCACCAAGTCCTGACAGTCCTGCATTATATCTTAGGGAATCTCAGGGACTTGACCAAATCCCAAAAAGCCTGTTTATCTGGAGGAAAAGAATGTTGTCTGTTGTATTCATGGGCCTTCTATTTGCTTACATAGCTAAAATAGATGCATTTCCCCATCGTCAGCAGAGCTAAAGTCCGTATCACGGGAGTAGAGCAAAACTGCTCTGCCCACGCTACTTCAGCAACTGCCTGCTAAGCTCTGCCTGGTGCTGGCAAAAGAAGGAAGAATGCAACGTGATTGTTTCTGAAGGTATAGGGCTAAAGCTGGAATAATACTAAAGTGAACCATACTTAGACTAATGATGCTTCCACACTTCCCTACAGATGTTTCTGTCTTTTAGCTCCTTAAAGAAATGTAAAGGAAAATTTCTACCCTCTAGCCTTTCTTATTTTTATTTTCACTTTCATCTGCTAAATAAGCCAACCTGACATACAAGAGATTTGAAAAATAAGTAAATATGGAATAGTAATACACATTTCAGGGACTCTGGATTTATGCTCTGCTCACTCTCTTAACTACTCAACCTGTACATACCAACCAGAAGGTGTTCTGATTGCTTTTTTCCATGGTCAGCATTATAAGTTTTATCCATCAGCAGAAAATCCAGTTATGCTTTATTTGTGAAGAAATATAAAAGAGAGACTGAGCAATTAGAAATGTTCTGGAAATTTTGTCACTATTGCATGACTCAGCTTTGTATAACTTGAGAAGACTTTCAGGTAAGGACTTTTTTAAGGACTTAGTTTAAGGAAGATTTATGAGACAGGGTGTTAAAGACATGGAGGGGGACTCAAGGCCAGTTGTCAGTCCCCCGGTTTGCTCAGCACATGATCCCATACTGCAGCCAGGTACCTGTGCTTACACCATTCACCCCTACTCATCTAAGACTGTAGGTGAAAGCCTGTACCACACACTTGGTGACCGACTACCTGGACACCTGAGCTGAATCCATACAAGAAAAATAAATGGACCCCTGGGATCATATACCTAGTAACAGCTCTAACCACTTGGTGACAGGATGTTAGCGATTCAAAGGCACCAATAATCAAACTAGATAATGTGAGTAGCCTATTTGGGAATATCAAAACAAAACAAGAAGCTAGGACACAGTAAGCAAACAAAAAATAAATAAACACAATAAATTATTGATGGCTTGAAGAAAGCAGTCAATATCAAATCACATAAAGAGGCAGACCATGATGACTTCAGTAAGCTCCCAAAACAAAGATCCAAGAAATCTTCCAGGTGAAGAGAATTTCCTGGAACTACCAGAGGTAGAATACATAAGCTTGATATACAGAACTCTTCAAGAGATCAGGAAGGAGATCAGGCATAATGTAGAACAAGCCAAGAAACACATAGATGTAGCATTAGAGGAACTTAAGAAGAGTAGAAAAGATCATAATGACAAAATTAATAGGCTGCAAGAATCCATAGAGAGACAACAAACAGAAATCAAGAAGATTAACAATAAAATTTCAGAACTAGACAACTCAATAGAAAAGTCACAGGAGCAGAATTGAGGCAATGGAAGTCAGAACTAGTGAGATTGAAGATAAAGTGCTTGAGAACAATATATTAGAGGAAAAACCAGATAAAAGAATTTAAAAAAATGCAGAAATCCTAAGAATTATTTGGGCCTCTATCAAGAGAAATAACCTACATGGGATTGGAGTACAAGAACAGGAGTGGATAACAGAAAATACAGAGAGAATTGTTGAAGATTTGTTGGCAGAAAACTTCCCTGATATTGTGAAAAATGAGAAGATATCTATCAAAGATACTCATCAAACCCTATACAAGGTAGATCCCCAAAGAAAGTCACCAAGACATATTATAATCAAACTTGCCAAAACCAAAGCAAAAGAGAATTTTAAGAGTGGCTAGAGATAAACGAAAAATCACCTACAAAGATGAGTCAACAAGAATAGCCTCAGACTACTCACCAGAAACCATGCAGGCAAGAAGGCAATGGGATGACATATATAAAGGCTTTAAGGAAAAAAATTGCCAGCCAAGAACTATATATCCAGCAAAACTGTCCCTCAAATATGCTGGCAAAATTAGGACATTTCTAGATAAACAGAAGTTTAGAGGATTGGCAAAAAACCAAACCAAAATGACAAGAAATACTAAAGAGGTCCTCTGGTTAGAAAATCAATAACATCAGATAACAAAACAAGACTAGAACATAGGACAGAGCTACGAGATATCAACCCAGGCAGGGAAATCACAAAAATAAATCAAAGCTAAAATGCTCAAAACAGGGAAACAGAGACATCATTATGTAAAAGACGACAACATTAAATCAAAAAAGAGGGATTCAAAAATGTAGTCATAGATCTTTCATACAGAGAGGAAGTCAAGGCAATACAAAGAAACAAAAGATGGGCTTAAGCTTAGAAAAATAGGGGTAAATATTAAGGAAACCACAAAGGAAACTAACAATCCTACTCATCAAAATAAGATACAAGAAAAACATACAGACTCAGCAAATACAAAAACAACAAAAATGAAAAAGAGGAAAAGACAATATATAAAGACAAAGTACTCAGCACAAAAATTAAGCAGAAAGAAGACAAAAATACAGTAACAAACTCATACCTGTCAATAATTACGCTGAATGTAAATACACTAAATGCACCAACAAACAGACAGAGAGCGGCAGAATGGATTAAAAAACACGATCCATCTATATGCTGCCTACAAGAGACATACCTTAGACTTAAAGGCACAAACTAAAACTCGAAGGATGGAAAAAAAATACATCAAGGAAACAACAATCAAAAAAGAGGAGGAGTGGCAATATTAAGTTCTGACAAAATAGACTTTAAAGTGAAATCCACCACAAAGGATAAGGAAGGACACTACCTAATGATTAAAGGGTCAATACACCAGGAGGACATAACCATAATAAATAGATATGCACCCAACAACAGGGCACCAAAATACATAAAACAAACTCTAACAGCATTGAAAAGAGAGATAACTTCACAACAATAGTAGGAAACTGCAAAACGCCACTTTTAATGGATAGAACATCCAGAAAGAAGCTCAGTAAAGACATGGAAGACCTAAATGGCACAATCAACCAACCTGACCTCATGGACATATATAGAACACTCCACCCGACAGCAGCCAAGTATACTTTCTTTTCCAAAGCACATGGAACATTCTTCAGAATAGACTATATATTTGGGTTATAAAGCAAGTCTTAACAGAATTCAAACACTGAAATATTACAGGGCACCTTTTCTGACCATAACGCCATAAAAACAGAAATCAATACCTGAAAAAGCAAGGAAAATCAAATCAAACACATAGAAACTGAACAACACCTTGCTCAAAAACTACTGGGTTATAAAAGAAATTAAGGATGGAATAAAGAATAAAATGAAAATACTTCCTACCAGAACCTTTGGGACACAGCAAAAGCAGTGCTCAGAGGTCAATTTATAGCAATAAATGCACACCTCCAAAAAGAAGAAATCAAAGACCAAAATCAAAGCATTAACACCACAACTCAAACAAATAGAAAGAGAGCAGCAAAAGAAGCCCTGGGGCACCAGAAGAAAGAAAATACTAACAATTAGAGCAGAATTAAATGAAATAGAGACTAGAAAAACAATGGAAAGAGTAAGCAAGACCAAAAGCTGGTTCTTTGAAAAGATCACAAAAATTGGTAAATCACTGGCCAAACTGACAAAAGAAAAACAGGACAGGAAGCAAATAACCTGAATAAGAAATGAGATGGTGGTATCACAACAGACCCAACTGAAATTAAAAGAATCATAACAGAACACAATGAAAAATTTTACTCTAACAAATCTGAAAACCTAGAGACATGGACAAATTCCTGGAAACATACTACCTACCTAAACTAACACAAACAGAGGAAGAACACTAAATAAGCCTGTAACAAAAGGAGAGATTGAAAAGGTAATTAAAAAACTCGCAACAACAACAAAAAAGCCCTAGCCCTGATGGTTTCATTGGAGATATTAGCAACAACTGTGATATGAAGTGAAAATACCTTCTTTAAAAAAAAAAAAAAGAGAGAGAACTCCAGGTACTGCTAGAACCACTGTGACTTGTTTGCTAATTTTATAATTGAAGGAAATGCTAAATTTCACATATACTCATTGTATACCTATTGACGTAGAGTCAATTCTGACTCACAGCGAGCCTATAGGACAGAGTAGAACTGCCCCATAGTGTTTCCAAGGAGCGGCTGGTGGATTTGAACTGCTGACTTTCTGATCAACAGATGAACCCTTAATCCCTGCACCACTAGGGCTCCAAATTTCACATTGGCGTTGTTGTTGTTATGTGCCTTTGAGTTGGTTTCTACTCCTAGCGACCTTATGTACAACAGAATGAAACACTGCCAGGTCCTGCACCATCTTTACAATTGTTGTTATGTTTGAGCCCCTCGTTGCAGCCGCTATGCCAATGCACCTCATTGAGGGTCTTCTACTTTTCTGCTGACCCTGTATTTTACCAAGCATGATGTCCTTCTCCAGGGACTGATCCCTCCTGACAACATGTCCAAAGTATGTAAGACACAGTCTCGCCATCCTTGCTTCTAAGGAGCATTCTGGTTGTGCTTCTTCCAAGACAGATTTGTTCGTTCTTTTGGCAGTCCGTGGTATATTCAATATCCTTCACCAACACCACAATTCAAAGGCATCAACCCTTCTCTGGTCTTCCTTATTCATTGTCCAGCTTTCACACGCATATGATGCGATTGAAGATACCATGGCTTGGGTCAAGTATGCCTTAGTCTTCAGGGTGACATCTTTGCTCTTCAACACTTTGAAGATGTTCTTTGCAGCAGATTTGCCCAATGCAATGCATCTTTTTATTTCTTGACTGCTGCTTCCATGGCTGCTGATTGTGGATCCAAGTAAAATGAAATCCTTGACAACTTCAATCTTTTCTCCGTTTATCATGATGTTGCTCATTGGTCCAGTTGTGAGGATTTTTGTTTTCTTTATGTTGAGGTGTAATCCGTACTGAAGGCTGTGGTCTTTGATCTTCATTAGTAAGTGCTTCAAGTCTTCTTCGCTTTTGTTTGTATCATCTGCATAATGCAGTTTGTTAATGAGTCTTCCTCCAATCCTGATGCCCCATTCTTCTTCATATTGTCCAGCTTCTTGGATTATTTGCTGTGCATACAGATTGAATAGGTATGGTGAAAGAATACAACCCTGACGCACACCTTTCCTGACTTTAAACCAATCAGTATCCCCTTGTTCTGTCCGAACAACTGCCTCTTGATCTATGTAAAGGTTCCTCATGAGCACAATGAAGTGTTCTGGAATTCCCATTCTTCGCAATGTTATCCATGATTTGTTATGATCCGCACAGTCAAATGCCTTTGCATAGTCAATAAAACACAGGTAAACATCCTTCTGGTATTCTCTGCTTTCAGCCAGGATCCATCTGACATCAACAATGATATCCCTGGTTCCACATCCTCTTCTTAATCTAGCCTGAATTTTTGGCAGTTCCCTGCCAGTATACTGCTGCAGCCACTTTTGAGTGATCTTGGAAAAAATTTTGCTTGTGTGTAATATTAAAGATATTGTTCTACAATTTCTGCATTTGGTTGGTTCGTCTTTCTTGGGAATAGGCATAAACTTCCTCTCGAATGTCAACCAGCTAAAGCAAAAGGAAGAAATGATGAAGTAAAAGAACTGACGATTTCAAAGGGCAGCTTAAGAAGACAAAGTATTATAATGACACATGCAAAGAGCTGGAGATAGAAAAACAAAAGGGAAGAACACACTCGGTGTTTCTTAAGCTGAAAGAACTGAAGAAAAAATGCAAGCTTTGAGTTGCAATAGTGAAGGATTCTATGGGAAAAATATTAAACAATGCAGGAAGCATCAAAAGAAGATGGAAGAAATACAGTCATTACATCAAAAAGAATTAGTTGATGTTCAACCATTTCAAGAGGTAACATACGATCAGGAACCGATGGTACTGAAGGAAGAAGTCCAAGCTGCACTGAAGGCGTTGGCAAAAAACAAGCTTCCAGGAACTGAGCAAATATCAACTGAGATGTTTCAACAGACGGATGCAGTCCTGGAAGTGCTCACTTGTCTATGCCAAGAAATATGGGAGACAGCTTCCTGGCCAACTGATGGGAAGAGATCCATATTCATATATATCATTCAATTTCACATAGAATCAATAAAATAAAAATGTATTTTATTTTCCATCCAAGTTCACAAACCCCTTGAATCTTAACCCAAATGGATCCTAATAGTAGAGAGTTTCTGCATACCATTGTCTATACAACAAATGCAAACTCCTTAGTTAGGAGTCTATACTTTTACGGATATCCCTAACCCTTCCCCTCCCCCCGCCCCAGCCTCTTCTGTGCATCCCTTGGTACTCTATAGACATCCAGAACTCTTGCCATTACCAATCATATCATATTATTTTATATCTTTGGCCCTGTGTGGGATGTCCCCTTAGGCTAGGATATCTTCATCCTACTTTCTGCTTGACAAACTCTTCCATGTCACTTAAGGCTTATCTTTTCTGACTTCTTCTCTTCTCCAGGAAGTCTTCCTTGTTCTCTGCACAGCTCAGGTGCACCTCTACCCAGTTCTTACAGTACTGTTTATTCCTCAGTAGTAGCCATCACAACCTTGTACTGCCCGTATTTCACATTGGCATGCATCCCTTAATTTTATGGACTGGGCCCTGTTTCTCATGCTATCTCCTGTGTCTAAAATTGTATAGGTGTTTAATAATTTTTGTGTTATTTATTCATTTGAGATGATGTCTTGAACAAGTCATAGCTTCCAGGCTTCTGTGGAGTAGCCAGAAAACAAATATCAAATATGTATAAATAGGGGACATATCTTAGTTCCTAGGACTGCCACAAAAAAAAAAAAAAAAAAAAAAATGCCACGAAGTGGGGGGCTTTAGAGAACATAAATTTGTTTCTCACAGTTCTGGAGGCTTGAAGTCCACATTAGGATATCGGCCATGTCATGCCTTCTGAGGAACTGTTCCATGCCTTTCTCCTAGCTTCTAGTGGCTGCTGGCAATCCTTGGCATTCCTTTGCTGCTTGTAGATGTACCTTCATATAGCGTCTTCCCCCTGTGCACCACTCCCTGTCTCCCTGTCAGCTCTCCCCATTTGTAAGATACCACTCACCAGGGGTTGGGGTTAGGATCCACCTTACCTCAGTATGAATTAACTGATAATATCTTCAAAGAAAGGCCTCAATTTTTCCAGATGAGGTCACAGCCACAGATACAGGAGTTAGGACACAGTTTTGGGGCACAGTTCAACCTATAACATGAAGTGAGTTGGTCTGAGCTGCCCTAGTCATGTCTTTAAACAGCAGGTAAGGATTTGGGCCTAGAAATGGGAAGCATGATGCCATATTTCCAATTTAGGGTTCACAAACATTATTTGGAGAAAAGGCAAGCAAAGGAGAGAGAACAAAACAAAACAAAAAACATGACTTTGCCTCTTCTGGAATACAATGAAACCCCCTTCCCAAGAGCAGGACTTGGAATGTTGGCTAATGATGCCTGTGACGGTTAAAGTTGTGTATCAACTTGGCTGGGCCATGATTCTCCAGGGTTTGGAGTTATGAGGTAGTTTGGCAGCTGTGCAATGACATAATCACCTCCATGATGAAGTCTAATATAATCACCTCCATGATGAGATCTGCTGCGAGCAGCCAATCAGTTGAATGGGTGTTTCCTTGGGGGTGTGGCCTGTATGCAGTATATATGGACTTTCTGGCAAATCTTGTTGGCTTTTGCTCTGCTCTGGATCCTGCATTCAGCTCATTATCATCTGAGCTCCAGTTCTTGGGACTTGAGCCAGCAGCCTATCATCTTACCAGCTATGTGAGTCAGGAGAATTCTGCAGCCTGATGCCTGACCCACAGACTTGGGACTTGCCAGTTTCTACAACTGCGTGAGCCATTTCCTTGATATAAATCTCTCTGTCTTTCTCTCTCTCTATATATATATATTTAAATATATATACGCTTCACTGGTTTTGGTTCTCTAGAGAACCCAGCCTAAGACAATCCCTATTTTAGGTGATACCCTGGTCAAACGAACTCTTTGTCTTCTAATACCTTTGAACAGGATCCAGGATGGCTACCAGTTAACAATGATTCTGTGTTATAGCTTTTAAGGTGGGGTTCTGGTATTTTTGTTTTTATTTTCCAAATTTTATTTCTTAGCTCAATTTTTTTACCTTATCAAGTTATTATATACATGTGTATTGTGTACGTATGAATATATGTATGTATAGTTGTGTATATATGTATATATGTGTGTGTATATATACATATACATACACACACACATTGTGTATATATATATACATACACACACACACATATATTGTTCTACTTTAGGAAACAAAACTATACTAATTTTAATATCATTAAACACCCACACTATTGTATCACAACAGTAGCATACCCAAAGTAAATATTTTAAAAATATTTGTTCAACATAGTTTGCCAATAGAAAAGGATTCATGTTCATTAAAATGTGTAATTACTGTCATACCATATGCTGTTCTGATAATAAGGTTAGGTTTTGGAAGACGACAGCTATGATTTCAAGATTAGATCACATCCAATATCCTGTTCTTCTAAGCATAAAATATGGTTTATGACTTTCACTCAGAATTTGGGGATTGGGGTGTGTCATTATGTCATTAACATCACTTAACCTCAGTTCCAACGTTACTATATATTACCACGTTTTATTACTCTGTAGATATAATGGTACTATTCCCCTCAACATTTTTCAATTTGTGGATTAAATCGTGAAAATATCTAGCAAACTTGTGAGTAAAATGAGGACCTGCCATACCCATTAGACAATAAATCATCATACGGTGCCATAGGTATTGATGAAAATAACCAGGGCCACAATACCTGGACCCGCATTGTGGGAGCATCACCCAAAAGTCCACCTATGGGTAGGAGACTGGGCCTGGGGCACAACGGGAGTGGCTGATTTGTCAGGGAGCTTTTCAGTTGTACATGACAGAAATTCTTGTTCAAACAAGATTAAGCAAAAAAGGATATTAACACACATAACTAAAAAGTGCCAAACAATGTTACCAGCATTCTGTCTCTTTCCATTTCTTGGCCAGGCTCTGTTCACAAGGTGAACAAATATCCAGTATCTGTGGGAGACTATATCTACTCGTTTAGAAATCCTACCAAGAAGAAAAATTTTTCTGTTTCGGGTGCAAAATTCCAGGGGAGGACCTGGCTTAAGTCACATGCCCTGGTGGCGCAGTGGTTAAAAGCTTAGCTGCTATCCAAAAGGTCAGTTGCTGGAATCCACCAGTGGCTCCTTGGAAACCCTATGGAGCAGTTCTACTCTGACCTACAGGTTTGCTGTGAGTCAGAATCAACTCAGTGGCAATGGGTTTGATTTTTTTGTTTGTTTTTGTTTTATTACCAGAGAAATGTGAAAAGATGCTAGATGGGCAAGAACAACAGATGTTCAGTGCTAAGGAATATTAGGGGACAGAGGCCCATGGATGAATGCCACAGTTAGAAGGGACCAGTTTAAAAGTGAAAAGCTAAAAAGGCACGTGTCAAATTCAAGAAACAGGTAAAAGACTTAAAGTAAAATTTGTGGTTGGAGTTTTGAAAGAAATTTATTCATTTGCCAGATATTTGCAGTCCTGCTTGATGCCAGGCAGTGTTTTACAAGCTGGAGATAGGAACAAAACAGGAAAAGTTCTTAGTCTTATGAAGCTTATATTCTAAAGAGAGAAGACAGGTAAATAAAATAATTGAGTAAAAAATATGGTACTTTAAATGGAAATAAAGCTTACCTCCATTTAAAATACATTCACAAGATATACACCAATGTTCGTTGCAGCACTGTCCATAATAGCCAAAAGATGGAAACAACCCAAATGTCCATCAATGCATGAATGGGTGAACAATGTGGTACATACAATGGAATACTACTCAGGCAGAAAAAGAAATTAAGTCCTGATACATGCTACAACACGGATGGAGCCTGAGGACACTATTTGAGTTGCCATTTGGTGCTCCTATGGGGAGTTGGCAAAACCAAAGGAAGAGGAAAGGAGGTAGAGACTGACAGGCAAGAATTAGAAGTCAATTTATTTATTTACTGAATCATCCATTCATATGTTCATTAAGTAATTTATTCATTATTTGCCTGCTGTTTTCAGACACTCTGAGGTAACCAGAGTTCATAACCAAACAGGACAAAAATCTCCACCCCAAGCAGCTTGCAGAGCCCTGGTGGCACAGTGGTTAAGAGCTTGACTAATAACCAAAAGGTCGATGGTTTGAATCCACCAGCTTCTCCATGGGAGAAAGATGTGGCAGTCTGCTTCCATAAAGATTAACAACCTTGAAAACCCTTTGGGGCATTTCTACTCTGTCCTCTAGGGTCACTATGAGTTGGATTTGACTTGATGGCAGTGGGTTTGTTTGTTTTGGTAAGCAGCTTGTGGCCCAGCAGGAGTGGCCTAAGCAAGCAGGGTGGGCTATATCAGGGAGAGTAAGTTAGGATTTACAGGTCCAGGCTGGTGGTGGGGTCCAAAAGTAGGAAGTCAGAAGGTTGGCAAGGGCAGCACTGTGGAGCTCAATGGGTGACCACTGATGCTAAGGCTGGGTCTGCTGTACCTTCCACAGATGCAGACAATGGTTACAAACCCTCACTGAATCCTGCCTGTGCCAAAGCAGGGTTAGAGTGCTGCCTCTCTCGTGCTGCCTTTCCACATCTTCCCTTGCTCAATAAACTCTCCAGTGTTTCTAAGATGCTAGAGGCCTCTCTTTTCCCTTACTTTACTGAAAAAAAAGGGTGGCAGGGGAGGATAAGAGAGGGTAGAGGAACAAAGACAGACAGACTCAATGTTTCTCCTTTTTGTCTTGGTCTTCCAAGGTGGTGGAAGAGAAATGTAAAGAAAGCATTATTCTCCCTCCCTGCTTTTTTCCATTTTAAATTCTAAGAGAGAGATAACTTCTTTAATTTAAACATAATTCTACAGGGGGCATCCATTCCATACCTCTCCTCATTCTCTGTTTTCCGTCAGTTTCTTCTCCATTCAGTGTTTGATCTAGTTCTTTATCCCTTCATTTGATGCTCAGGGTTCCAGGATTGATATTTGTATCTGTTTTATTTAGTTCTTCGGGTCTTTGCTGCAGAGGGTTGGTATGGTGCACCTGTCTACGGTGCCATGTTGGCTCTGTCTTCTTGGTTATAATCTTAACGGCAGCAGACCATCAGGCCTTTTCTTCCACTGTACTGCTGGGTGGGCTCGAACCGCCAATGTTTGTGTTGGGAATTGGTCTGCCTCGAAACCTCCCATTCAGCCACCCAAGCAGAGACCTTGGGCCCAGAACATTCTGTGATAAAGAGACTAGGAATTGGATAGCTCTCTCTCTCTCAGTTCCTTCTTATCAGAGGAGCATTTCCCTCTGTTCTGGGTACACTGTAACTTGCTCTGTTCCAATCATTCATGGACATCATATGGCAACCTGGCCAACCTTCTATATCTGTTCCCAGTGGGGAGGAAACAGAGTCTCTCCTTTGACCATGACATGAGAGGGATGTGAGAGGCACATCTGCCCGGCATAGACCACCTGGGAGGACTTGCTGGCCATGGGAGACCAGTGTCCATGATGGAAGCTGATCTTGCTCTGTTTCATCTCTTGTGAGTAAGTAAAGCTTTCTTCTGTGTACTAATAGAGCACGTGGTTTGTATCTTTTGTTGGCGAACTCAAACCCTGGTATGACAGTTTACGCCACCAACAGACCTTATAAAGCACAGTAAAGCTATTAAAATGCATTGTTGTAAATGTGTCTTTATTGACAAGGAAGGATTGCAATTTGCTGTTGAATGACTAAAGCAGTTTGCAAAATAATACATACAGCATGAACCCATTTTCGCTTCAAACATCTGTGTTGTTGTTAAGTGCCGTTGAGTCGGTTTCGACTCATAGTGACCGTAAGTACAACAGGACGAAACACTGCGTGGCCCTGAGCCATCCTCGTAATTGTTACTGTTTGAGTCCATTGTTGCAGCCACTATGCAAGTGCCAATCCAGTTCACAGAGGGTCTTCCTCTTTTTTGCTGACCCTCTACTTTACCAAGCATAATGTCCTTCTCCAGGGGCTGGTCCCTCCTGACAACATGTCCAAAGTACTTGAGATGAAGTCTCTCCATACTTTTTTCTAAGAAGTATTCTGGCTGTACTTCTCCCAGTGCAAATTTGTTCCTTCTTCTGGTAGTCCATCGTATATTCAATATTCTTTGCCAACACCGTAATTCAAAAACATCAATTCTTTGGTCACACACACACACACACACACACACATATATAATTTATTATATATGACTGAAGGAGCCCTGGTGGCACAATGGTTAAGCACTTGGCTGTTAACCTAAAGGATAGTGATTTGAACCCTCCCAGTGGCTCCTTGGATGAAGGTTTGGCAATGTGATTTCATAAAGGTTACAGGTTAGAAAACCCTATGAGGCAGTTCTCCTTTGTCACATGGGATTGCTGTGAGTTGGAATAGACTCAACAGCACCTAACAAAACAAAATACATATGACTATAGATAAATAGGTAAATGGATAATATGTGGGAAGGAAAGAAGGCAGACAGGCAGGCAGGCAGACTATATAAAGCTATATCTCTAAATGTTAACACTCAATTCTGGGTGGTAAACTCTGGATTATTTTTATCTCCTTTTTTCTTATTTATATTTTCTACCTTTTTATAGTGAAATGATATTATTTGCATAAATAAACTGTAAAATTTTTTTAAAGTCTTATGACAATCCCAAGTGCTTTCATAGCCTGATCATATATGATGCAAGGTTAACTGGGAACATTTTGATTGCATCTTAATTCATCAAGAACGTACTTAGGAAGATAGCATCTGTGACACTAAGGATGTTGCAGTTATCAACAATGACACCTGTACAAAGACAAATCAGGTAACCAATCTGCTGGAAAACGTACTTTCAAATATCTTTGCCACTTTAATAATATTCTCCACGAGCATTTAATGACTCATCATTCTCATAGCTAAAATCTTGTCCTTGTTCCCAAGGACTGTGAATTACTTTCCAGCAAGAAAGGGGAAAATTCGAATTATACAGGGGTAGACATGTGACTGTGAGGGGTGATGGGCCTGGATATAGGCCTCACCCACATGATAGGCAGGAATGGGGTTAACTCCCCAGGAAAAAATTTAGACAGTTATATTTGAAATGAAAAAGCCCACATTGCTAATATCCATTAGCTGACATTTAGCTAGAAGGATCACCAATCATTAAATTATTTTTATAGCCAGCTTAACAGAACTGTGTTTCCATGAGAAGAGATAATATATGGGAAGGTAAAAAAAAAAAAAAAAGGAAAGAAATTTGTGGTAATCTTAATAATACTCTATGGAAATCACTCATTAATCTGGTTTTCCCATTGTCTGAGCTTCCATGACAACTGAAGAACTGGCTTTGCTGAGGCTGGTTGATGCTGGGAATAACACATTTTTGGGAATTCCAAGTGCCTTTTCCTAGTTTCATGGAGATGGGAAGTTTGGTAATTTCTCTCAGCTCTCTTATGAGCTGAATATGGAAAGGGAACACTGTAAAACACCCTTAGATCGTCTCAGCTTACTAAGGAAAGTGGAGAGTTCACCACAGCAGCAGGCCCAAGATTTATAGTCACTCTTTCCTGGAACCTGCAACAGCAAGCTTGTTCATGAATTAAATGTGATATGAGAAAAAGAAAGAATTCAAGACTGTTTTCTAGATTTCTGACTTAAACCACTGGGTAGATGATGATGGTAAAGATTGGGGAATGAGCAATGTATGGGCAGGGTTATGGAAATCAACAGCTCTGTTAGAGAAATCCCTTCACCTTCAAAGAGACTCAGATCACACAAACCATGACTGAGATTTTTAGACCCAAATAACACAGCTCATTCAGAAGACTACTTCACGCAGACAAAGCCATGGTTTTGCTATCAACTGGTTGTTGGATCTGAAGCCAACCCAGAATATGAACTTATTACCATCTGAATGAGTCATAGGTCAATGTTAAGGCCTTTCTTACTTACCTTGAACCTAGTTTATACGCACACAAACATATATGTAAATGTTTTAAAACCAATAACTAACATTATTTTCTGAATAGAATTTAGAATCTAAATATTTCCATGTTGTGAGTAATCTATGCTCTCCAGTACCATCCTGACTTTGTGTGTGTTATATGTAAGTTTGAGTTACACTGTTTTGCATCAGTATGTCTTTTGGGATAATTAAGAGACTCTCTAATGTGAAATCCCCCACCTTTAAAATTCTGCTAAGGAGGAGACTTCCTAGGCATTTCCAAAAGCCTCATGGTATTGGTTTACTGGGTTAAACGGCTTGGGATCATAATCTCGTGGCAATTCAGTCAACTGGTATAACAGTTCATAATATTTTACATTCTAGTCTGGTGAGTAGTGTCTGGTGTCTTAAAAGCTTGTGAGTGGCCATCTAAGAAACAATTACTTGTTTCTTTCTGTCTGAAGCAAAAGAGAATGAAGGAAACCAGGATTCAAGGAAGAAACTAGCCCACAGGACTAAAAGGCCATAGATAGAATGGGAGAAAAGTGTAGAACTAAACTCAAATTCCTAAAAAAAGACCAGACTTATTAGCCTGATGAAGACTAGAGGAACTCCTGAGACTATCATCCTAAGATAACCTTTTAACTTGGAACTGAAGCCACTCCTGCAGGTCTCCTTTCCGTCAAGTAACAGATTGTCCTATAAAACAAACAATATCACCCGTGAAGAATATGCTCCCTTAAACAATCAAATATATGAAACCAAATGGTCAAAATTACCCAAACGCAAAGATGAGAAGACAAGGAGGGACAGGGAAGTTAGGTAAATGGAAACAGAACAAACAGAATGGAAATAATGGGAATGTGGGTACACTGCAGAAATTGTAACCGATACTATGGAAAAATTTGTACAAAAATTGTTAAATGGGAACCTAATTTGTGACATAAACTTTCACCTAAAACATATGAAAATATTAAAAAAAAAAATTCTATTAAGAAGCCAAGATTTCTATTATACTACCATGGCAGTCAAAACAGACTGGTACTGGTAGAAAAACAGACGCATAGATCAATGGAACAGAATTGAGAAACCAGATGTAAATTCATCCATCTACGAGCAGCTAATATTTGACAAAAGGCCCAAAGTCTGTTAAATGGGGAAAAAACAGTCTCTTTAACAAATGTTGCTGGCATAACTGGATATCCATCTATGAAAAAATGAAACAAGACCCATAGCTCAAACCATATACAAAAACAAACTCAAAATGAATCAAAGACCTAAATGTAAAATCTAAAATGATCAAGATCATGGAAGAGAAAATAGAGACAATGCTGGGAGCCCTAATACATGGCATAAACAGAATACAAAACATAACTAACAATGCAAAAACGCCAGAAAAGAAACTAGATAACTAGGAGTGCTTAAAAATCAAATAGTTATGCTCATCAAAAGACTTCACCAAAGGAGTGAAAAGACAACCTACAGACTGGGAAAAAAATTTTGGCTATGACATATCTGATCAGGGTCTAATCACTAAAATCTACAAGATACTGCAAAACCTCAACAACAAAAAGACAAATAACCCAATTAAAAAATGGGCAAAGGATATGAGCAGACACTTCACCAAAGAGGACATTCAGCTGGCTAATGGATACATAAGGAAATACTCACAGTCATTAGACATTAGAGAAATGTAAATCAATACTACAATGAAACACCTTCTCACCCCAACAAGGCTTGCATTAATCCAAAAAACACAAAGTAATAAATGTTGGAGAGGTTGTGGAGAGACTGGAACACTTACACACTGCTGGTGGGAACGTAAAATGGTACAACCACTTTGGAAATTGATTCGGTGCTTCATTAAAAAGCTAGAAGTAGAAGTACCACATGATTCAGCAATCCCACTCCTTGGAATATATCCTAGAGAAATAACAGCCCTCACACCAATAAATACATGCACACACCATGTTCATTGCAGTAGCAAAAAGATGGAAACAACCTAGGTGCCCATCAGTGGATGAATGGATAAACAAATTATGGTATACTCACACGATGGAATACTATGCAAGGATAAAGGACATTGATGAATCCCCAAAACATCTCACAACATGGATGAATCTGGAAGGCAGTATGCTGAGTACAATTAGCTGCAGAAGGACAAATATTTTATGAGACCAATATTGTAAGAACTCAAGAAAAGTTTTAAACACAGAAGAAAACATTCTGTGATGGTTATGAGGGTGGGGAAGGAGGGAGATGGGAATTCACAGTAGACAAGAATTACCTTAGGTGAAGGGAAGGACAACACACCATACAGGGGATGTCAGTACAACTGGACTAAACCAAAAGTTAAGAAGTTTCCTGAACACAACCAAATACTTCAAGGGACAGAGTAGCAGGGGCAGGGGTTGGGGAACAATGGTTTAGGGGGGCATCTAGGTCAATTGGCATAATAAAAGTTATTGAGAAAACTTTCTGCATCTCACATTGGTAAGTGGCGTCTGGGGTCTTAAAAGCTTGCAAGAGGCCGTCTAAGATGCATCAATTGATCTCAACCCACCTGGAGCAAAGGAGAATGGACACCAAAGACACAAGGAAAATACTAGCCCGAGAGACAGAAAAGGCCACATAAACCAGAGACTCCTTCACCCTGAGGCTAGAAGAACTAGATGGTGCCCAGTTACCACAAATGACCGCACTGACAGGGAACACAACAGAGAGTCCTTGACGGAGCAGGAGAAAAGTGGGGTGCAGAACTCAAATTCATGTAAAAAGACCAGACTTAATGGTCTGACTGAGAATAGAGGAACCCCCAAAGACATGATCCCCGGACTCTTTGTTAACCCAGAACTAAAACCATTCCCAAAGCCAACTCTTCAGACAAAGATTAGACTGGACTATAAAACATAAAATAATACTCATGAAGAATGTGCGTCTTAGTTCAAGTAGATACATGAGACTAAATGGGCAGCTCCTGTCCAGATGTGAGATGAGAAGGCAGAAGGGGATAGGAGGTGGTTGAAAGGACATGGGAAACCCGGGGTGGAAAGGGGAGTATGCTGTCACATTATAGGGGTTGCAACTAGGGTCACATTACAACATGTGTATAAATTTTTGTATGAGAAATTAACTTGAGCTGTAAACTTTCATCTAAAGCACAAGAAATTGAAAAAAAAAAAAGGCTGAGACTTTATGGAGCAAATAAAATCAGATACTCATAAGTTAAAAAAAAAAAAAAAATCCAGCTCTGTTGTACTAGTAAGACCATTCGACAGTGTGTGTTAGTGTAGGCTTAAAATTACCTGCTACTGATTTTACTGTAACTGTGGATTCAGTGAAAGGAATTTAGAAGAGTGCTTTGAAAAAGATGTTGAACTATACCATGTCATAGGAATGTTGTTTAGGATTATAGATTTAGGTGAGAAATTAAATGTCATCTGACCAAAAAAACTTTGTCATAAAACAGAATTCCTAAAGAAATATAATGCCATACACCCTACACGATCAGGCTCTAATCCATGTGGTATGGGTTCAATTGTCCCCCAAAAAGATATGTTGAAAATCTGACCTCCAGAATCTCAGAATGTCACCTGATTTGGAAATAGAGTTTTTGCAGATTGTCATGGATTGAATTGTGTCCCCCCAAAATATGTGTCAACTTGGTTAGGTCGTGATTCCCAGTATTGTGTGGTTGCCATCCATTCTGTGATTGATGTAATATTCCTATTTGTTGTAAATCCTAATCTCTGCCTGTGGCTAATGATGCAAGATTAGATTTTTAAAGAGGATTAGGATGGGATGTAACACCCGTACTCTGGTCTCATCCCTGATCCAATGTAAAAGGGATTTTCCTAGGGTATGATCTGCATCACCTTTTATCTTACAAGATATTAAAGAAAAGGTAAGCGAGCTGAGAGTGGGAGACCTCAGACCACCAAGAAAGCAGTGCTGAGAACAGAGTGCATCCTTTGGACCCAACGTTCCTGCACTGAGATGCTCCTATACCAGAGGAAAACTGATGACAAGGACCTTCCTCCAGAGTAAACAGAGACAGAAAGCCTTCTCCTGGAGCTGAGACCCTGAATTTAGACTTCTAGCCTACTTGATTGTGAGAGAATAAACTTCTGTTTGTTGGAACTATCCACTTGTGGTATTTCTGCTATAGCAGCACTAGATAAACTAGACAGAGAGGTAATTTGTTAAGATGAGATCATTAGGTTGGGCCTTAATCTTTTTGCGACTGGTGTTCTTATAAGAGGCGGAGAAGAGAAACACACAGAGAGACAGAGAGATGAAGAGGAAGGACAGCCGTGTGAAGATTAAGGTGGAGATTGGAGTGAGGCTCCACAATGTGTGGCGCCACCAGAAGCTAGAAGAGGCAGGGATTCTATCCTAGAGCCTTTAGAGAGAGTATGGTCCTGCTAAAACCTTGATTTCAGATTTTAGCTTCCAGAACTATAAGAGAATACATTCCTATTGTTTCAAGCCACTCAATTTGTGGTAATTTGTTATGCAGCCTGTGTTAGTCACCAAGTGCTGCTATAACAGAAATACCACAAGTGGATGGCTTTAACAAAGAGAAATTTATTCTCTCACTCTCTAGTAGGTTACAAGTCCAAATCCAGGGCATCAACTCCAAAGAAAGGCTTTGTCTCTTTTGGCTCTGGAGGAAGGTCCTTGTCATCAGTCTTCCCTTGATATGGGAGAATCTCAGCACAGGAACCTCAGGTCCAAAGGACGTGCTCTGCTCCCGGCACTGCTTTCTTGGTGGTATGAGGTCCCCCTGTCTCTCTGCTTACTTCTCTCTTTTGTATCTCAAAGAAATTGGCCTAAGACACTATCTAATCTTGTATGTCTCATCAATATAACTGCCACTAATCTATCTCATTTCATCATAGTGATAGGATTTACAACACATAAAGAAATCACATAAAATGGTGGACAATCACACAATACTGGGACCCATGGCGCAGCTAAGTTGACAGATATTTTGGGGGGACACAATTCAATCCATGGCACAGTCCTAGGAAATTAACACTACAAATGAGTATTTCCAACACTCTATCCCAATTCTTAGTGCCCTGATCAGATCTTGACTGAGTCCCCAGATAACAGCTCCAAATCTTCTGTGGAAATCACACCAATCCAGAATGAAGCCAGAACTGTTAAATTGTTTTATTATTGATGTTTTCTGACCCTTTTCATTGTGTTTACTTCTCCCAGTGAAAATTCCACTTAGTATAAGTAGCCTTGCTCTAGTGAGGACTCATCCTTCATGTGGCACCAGTTTCTCTGAAGCATTCATTATGTACAAGCTCCACACAGAACTGAGCACAGTTACCAAGGTGAGTGCCATACCTCCTTAGACAACTTACTTCCATGATGTTCATTATTTTGAAGGCTTTCTCTTTGACTCAGTTTTCTCCACCCTCTTAGGAAATTCTCTATGCAGAAGAGTATAGAAGCTGAAAGGGGTCCACTAGCACTGCTTGTCTATGGGATGGGACTCATGGCCAGGGTAGAGTATGACCTGTTAGGTATTGGCATTAGGATTTATTTAAGAAGTTTATGGGGGGAAAAATTAGCGTCAGATACTTCAGCATTTAGGGACTTTGTTTTTCATGGAAACTCTTTACTTTCTAATAGAGAATATTTAGAGAACAGGAACAAGAAAGACATTTAAAAAGTGTTAAAATGGATATACTAGATGTACACCTTTTCTTTATATATCATAACCATCAGCAGAAACAATGGTTCTTACAGCTTAAGAGTCTGACAGCTGCCTTGTCTGGGTATAGCAAGCCCAGCAAAAATTAATAAGGTGGAAAAAAAAAAATAGGTTGGCATGATGTTTCGTTTTATGTGTCAACTTGGCTAAGCTATAAAAAACCAAACCAAACTCATTGCCATTGAATTGATTCCAACTCATAGCTACCCTGTAGGACAGGGTAGAACTGCCCCAAAGGGTTTCCAAGGAGCACCTGGTGGATTCAAACTGCAGACCTTTCGGTTAGCAGCCATAGCTCTTAACCATTATACCACCAGGGTTTTCAGCTAAGCTATAGTACTTAGTTAATAAAACAGTTAAGTTAGGTGTTGCTGTGAAGGTATTTTGTGTATGTATTTAACAAATTCACTAAAGATGGATTAAACTGAAACCAAAGCAAATCCGTTGCCATAGAGATGATTCTGACTCATAACGACACTGTAGGACAGAGTAGCAATGCCCCGTAGAGTTTCCAAGGAGTGCCTGGTGGATTCAAACTGCCAGCCTTTTGGTTAGCAGCAGTAGCACTTAACCACTACATCAACAGAATTTTTCAAAGATGTGGTTAACATTAATTAAATAAAATAAAGGAGATTACCCTAAATAATGTGGATGGGCTTCATCCAATCAGTTGAAGACCTTAAGAGCAAACAAAGAACTAAGCTTTCCCAGAAATTAAGAAGTTCTGCCTTAAGACTGCAGAATCGACTCTTGCTCAGTTTCCAGCCTCTAAATTGCAAGACTTAGCCCCAGAGTCTCATGAGCCAATTACTTGGAAAAAATATATATATATAAGTACATATTGTGTGTATATATATAAATACATATTATGTATATATAAACATATATTCTGTATATATATAAATATATATTGTGTATATATATATATAAAATATACATACACAATCTCCTATTGGTTCTGTTTCTCTGGAGAACCCTGACTGACAGAGAATGGCTGGGTCAATATTTGGATTAAAATAAATCAAAAGCTTGGCAGTGTTATCGAACCCTAGAAGGTGGGTCCTTCTCCAGTGGGCTCAGACTTGCTGATTGTCTGGACACTGGTCTTTGAGAAAGAGAAAATAACTTTATTGCAATGCACAGAGCAAGGAGTCGGGAGGGAGTGCCTCAGATCCTGCTCCCTGAGCTAAGGGGAAGCAGGGCTAAAACGTCATTTGAGCAGCAAGGTGGCAGCCACACAGGCATACTGGGGAAGGAAAATTCTAGAAGGTGGCCAGGAAACAGGAAGTGATGTGGTTCTCTTTGGACGTTTTGCTTGGAATAGGGCCTGGGTGATGATTTTCCTTCTGATTCATTCCTCCTGTTGCTGTATCCTCCACTGAGGTCAATTAGCAGTCACAGCTGGCCCTTCTGAGCATACAGGGTGGGTCAAATATGGCTTGGACTGATTTAAGGACTAATGGAAATTTACTGGCATTCATATGGTCAGGTTACAATCCCCTACACCCCTCCCCACAATTGCAGCAATTCTTGAATTCTTGAAGAAAGCAAGAGGTCATGGAAAAGACAGTAAAGAAAGAAAAGACCAAGATGGGTGTCAGAGGAGACTCTGAAACTTGCTCCCAAATGTCGAGCAGCTAAAGCAAAAGGAAAAAATGAGTAAGCAAAAGAACTGAGCAGAAGATTTCAAAGGGCAGCTCGAGAAGACAACGTAAAGTATTATAATGACATGTGCAAAGAGCCGGAGATAGAAAACCAAAAGGGAAGAACACGCTCAGCATTTCTCAAGCTGAAAGAACTGAGGAAAAAATTCAAGCCTGGAGTTGCGATAGTGAAAGATTCTATGGGGAAAATATTAAACGACGCAGGAAGCATCAAAAGAAGATGGAAGGAATATACAAAGTCATTGTACCAAAAAGAATTAGTTGATGTTCAACTATTTGAAGAGGTGGCATATGATCAGGAACCGATGGTACTGAAGGAAGAAGTCCAAGCTGCTCTGAAGGCATTGGTGAAAAACAAGGCTCCAGGAATTGATGGAATATCAATTGAGATGTTTCAACAAACAGATGCAGTGCTGGAGCTGCTCACTTGTCTACGCCAAGAAATACGGAAGACAGCTTCTTGGCCAACTGACTGGAAGAGATCCAGATTTATGCCTGTTCCGAGAAAGGTGATCCAACCAAATGTGGAAATTATAGAAAAATATCATTAATATCACAGGCAAGCAAAATTTTGCTAAATATCATTCAAAAACAGCTGCAGCAGTATATCAACAGGCAACTGCCAGAATTTCAGGCTGGTTTCAGAAGAGGATGTGGAACCAGGGAAATTATTGCTGATGTCAGATGGATCCTGGCTGAAAGCAGAGAATACCAGAAGGATGTTTACCTGTGTTTTATTGACTATGCAAAGGCATTCGACTGTGTGGATCATAACAAACTGTGAATAACACTGCAAAAAATGGGAATTCCAGAACACTTAATTGTGCTCATGAGGAACCTTTACATAGATCAAGAGGCAGTTGTTCAGACAGAACAAGGGGATACTGATTGGTTTAAAGCCAGGAAAGGTGTGAGTCAGGATTGTATCCTTTCACCATACCTATTCAATCTGTATGCTAAGCAAATAATCCAAGAAGCTGGACTATATGAAGAAGAAAGAGACATCGGGATTGGAGGAAGACTCATCTGCATTATGCAGATGACACAACCTTGCTTGCTGAAAGTGAAGAGGACTTGAAGTACTTACTAATGAAAATTAGAGACCACAGCCTTCAGTGTGGACTGCACCTCAACATAAAGAAAACAAAAATCCTCACAACTGGACCAATGAGCAACATTATGATAAACGGAGAAAAGATTGAAGTTGTCAAGGGTTTCATTTTACGTGGATCCACAATCAACAGCCATGGAAGCAGCAGTTAAGAAACCAAATGATGCATTGCATTGGGTAAATCTGCTGCAAAGGACCTCTTGAAAGTGTTGAAAAGCAAAGATGTCACCTTGAAGACTAAGGTGCACCTGACCCAAGACATGGTATTTTCAATTGCATCATACACATGTGAAAGCTGGACAATGAATAAGGAAGGCCAAAGAAGAATTGACGCCTTTGAATTGTGGTGTTGGCGAAGAATACTGAATATACCATGGACTGCCAAAAGAACGAACAAATCTGTCTTGAAAGAAGTACAACCAGAATGCTCCTTAGAAGCAAGGATGGCGAGACTGCGTCTTACATAATTTGGACATGTTGTCAGGAGGGATCAGTCCCTGGAGAAGGACATCATGCTTGCCAAAGTACAGGGTCAGCGGAAAAGAGAAAGACCCTCAATGAGGTAGATTGACACAGTGGCTGCAACAATGAGCTCAAGCATAACAACAATTATAAGCATGGCTCAGGACCGGGCAGTGTTTCATTCTGTTGTGCATAGGGTCGTTATGAGTCAGAACCGACTCAACGGCAGCTGACAACAACAACAACAACGAATAAGAGTCAGCAACTCATCTGGCTACTTCCTGCTGACGTAGAGCAGAGCTTTGGGGCCTAGGAACAGGCAAGTAATGATTAGTTCCTGGAGGTAGCAGACAATAATATTTAAAATCAAAGACAAGGGAAAGATTAACCCAAAGGACCACAACTACGACAGCCTCCACCAGACTGAGTCCAGCATGACTAGATGGTGCCCTACTACCACCACTGACTGCTCTGACAGGGATCGCAATAGAGGGTCCTAGACAGAGCTGGAGCCCGAGCTTCACCCTTCAGCCAAAGATTAGACAGCCCCATAAGTGGTAACTTTGGTAAGGGGAAATACTGGGGAAACCAGCCTAACTTGTCCAAGGCAAGGTTGTGGAAGCTCCACAGACACATCCAAACTCTCTGAGGGACCAAATTACTGGGCTGAGGGCTGTGGGGATTATGGTCTCAGGTCACATCTAGCTCAACTGGCATAAAAAGAATAAATGTCCGGCAATGAGCTAAGTGGTTTTCAGTTTCTTTTAATCTGCACAATAACCCTATAAAACAGCCACTATTGTTTACCACTAATTTGCAGATAAGGAAACTGAGCCACCTGGAGTTCAAGCCCCTTGACCCAAAAATTAAAGGCTAACAGAGCCAAGATATGAACCCAGCCAGAGAGTCCCCAGGACCCTTCTGTTATACTGTCACCAGAAGCTTTATTGGCTTTCTACTGCTGCCAGGCCCTTTCATACACTCAGAGGTTTTCCCCTTACTCTAATTAACAACCTCTCTTTAAACATTGTACACACAAATGGCTTCCAACTTCTAGGCACCAGTGCTATTCACCAGCTTCTGCCAACTTGCTCCACCCCTAAAATTTAGGAGGGCAAAAAGAATGGAGATGCCAAGAACCATTGAAATGCAAGTCAGCCTCACCCCCCGCCCAGGAGACTGACATAGAAATAGAACAGGGAACGGGGAGCCAGGATGCAAAAGTGTTTCAGCTAATGCTATATTTGGACTACTTAAGGGTCATCTGAAGAACTACTTCCCCAGGCTGCCTGAAGGAAAGTTCTCCCATACAGCATTTCATAGGTGCTCAATTGGAGCCTGTTTCTAGGGGCCACCCAGACTCTCAGCAGGGCAATGTAGCAGCTTGATCCAGGGCAGGTTTGTGTCTTAGAATAAAAGTATTCACCCACGTTGCCCACACTAGCTTGGAAATTGTACAACCACTCATCTTCTGCTCTGTTATTAAGGTCAAAGCCCCATTCACAAGCTCTGTGTATATCACATTCAGTGCACTAGGGGTTTTCTGGTAGCTGAAGAGACCCTTCTGGTGCCCGGGGCAGTGTATGACTGCCATCTCTGTTGACCATATTACATTATTCAAAAAAGGCATCTCTAGTAGGCTTTCTTTCTTCAAGCCAAGATTCTCTTTGCTGTCATGGGCCTGCCAAGGTTTAGAGTGAGGTAAGGATGGTGACCGTCTCACCAGGCCCTGAAGCTGCATGTCACCTCTGTCTGTGTTTGGCAGCTCTCCACCCTGCCATTGAAGCCAGTCAAGGGCCGGGACTGCAGACTTGTCCCTGCCTGGAGTGGCTAGAGAGTCCACTATGTGCCTGGGACAGCACCAGAGGCCATGTTCTCCAGCTTTCTGGTCTGTTGTATCAGTAAGTTTTCCCCCCACTGTTATTGCAACCTGGGGCTCCTCGAGGGTTGCAGGGGAACCCCTGGGCTCCATCAGTCCAAGTCATCCGCTGACGGCTGCAGCAGCTGTTATGGTTTACTGAGTTGGCTGAGGGGGCACTCTTATTTCCAGTGGCCTTCTTGTTTGCGGCAGGCACACTGTCTAAGGCCTAGCTTTAGGGGGCCTTGAGTTGGCCACTGGCCATTTTGGGGCCAACAAAGACTTACTTCACATGAGGTCTGCCTGGGCGGCGGGATACCTCTGAGAGCTGCTGCAAGGAACGTGGCCTTTTTCCTTATACCTGGTCATACCTGGTCCCCATTATTGAAGAACTTGAAGACAATCTCAACAAGTTGTGAAGAATTCATTCTTAGACCTCCTTCTAACTTTTGAAGTTTCTACCTGATGTCAGGGGTGCTCAGGCTGATGAAAGTCATATTTATTAACCTGGCATTCTCTTCAACCATTTCAGGAGGTAGCATATGATCACGAACTGATGGTACTGAAGGAAGAAGTCCAAACTGCACTGATGGCATTGGCAAAAAACAAGGAATTGTCGGAATACCGATTGAGATGTTTCAGCAAACAGGTACAGCACTGGAAGTGCTCACTTGTCTATATCAAGAAATTTGGATGACAGCTGGCTGGCCAACCGACTGGAAGAGATACATATTTATGCCTATTGCCCAAAAAGTTGATCCAACCAAATGTGGAAATTATCAAACAGTATATCACATGCAAGTAAAATTTTTCATTCGAAAGTGGCTGCTGCAGTATATCGACAGGAAACTGCCAGAAATTTAAGCCGGATCCAGAAGAGGACTTGGAACCAAGGATATCATTGCTGATGTCAGATGGATCTTTGCTGAAAGCAGAGAACACCAGAAAGATGTTTACATGTGTTTTATTGACTATGCAAAGGCATTCGACGATGAGGATCATAACAAATTATCAATAACACTGAGAGGAATGGGAATCCCAGAACACTTAATTGTGCTCATGAAGAACCTGTACTTAGGTCAAGAGGCAGTCATTCAAACAGAACAAGAAGATATCACCTGGTTTAAAGTCAGGAAAGGCGTGTGTCAGTGTTGTATCTTTCATCATACTTATTCAATCTTTATGCTGAGCAAATAATCCAAGAAGCTAGACTCTATGAAGAAGAATGGGGCATCAGGATTGGAAGAAGACTCATTAACAACCTGTGTTATGCAGATGACACAACCTTGCTTGCTGAAAGTGTTGAAGACTTGAAGCACTTGCTGATGAAGATCAAAGGCCACAGCCTTCAGTATGGATTAAGCCTCGACATAAGAGAAAACAAAAATCCTTACAACTGGACGAATAGTCAACATCATGATAAAGAAGAAAAGAGGGACGTTGTCAAGTATTTAATTTTACTTAGGTCCACAATCAACACTCATGGAAACAGCAGTCAAGAAGTCAAAAGATGCATTGCATTGAGCAAATCTGCTGCAAAAGACCTCTTAAAAAAGGTTGAAAAGCAAAGATGTCACCTTGAAAACTAAGGTGCACTTGACCCAAGCCATGGTGTTTTCAATCACCTCATATGCATGTGAAAGTAACACAGGGAGCAAAGGCCCTGAGTTCAGAGGGTGCCTGTTTGAGAAATAGCAAAGAGACTGGTGTGGTTAGAGGAGAAGCAAGTAAAAGAGAAATAGACTATACTGTAAGGGAGGTAAGACAAGTAACCATAAGGGAGGTAAGACAAGTAACAGAGGGGCCCCCAAATCTGCAAACAAAATAACAAGAAATGGCCAGGACGCAGAAACAAAGCCATTCCCCAGAACAATGGGGCAGGGTATCTAAAAATAGCCTGCAAACTTCTTTAAAGTTGCCTTTCAGAAGCAGCTAGAGAAAACCGGGCCCAGGGACATGCGCAGAACATCCACCTGTGACCGCTGTATGACCTCCCACCAGGGGCAGTGAGGGGCTACAGCCCCAGCCGGGGAATTGAACCCGGGGAGTGAGAAACTGCACAGGCATGACACCCCATAATAAGTCCTGCTACAAATCCCAGAGGCCTCCAGGACAGAAGCCATCTTGCAAAGCTGCTGCATGCACACGTTAGTTAATATATCCCTGCCTGCCCCATGAATAAACATGAATCTTTTCCCCACCCAAGAACTTTTAAAAACTTGGGCCCCTCTTTTGTTCTGTGAGATGAGGATATGCATTGCTCTAGGCCCTCCTCGCCTCTGCTTGCAAGCCTCTTCAATAAAGCTTTGCTCACATGGAAAACTACGTGCCTTACCTGCTCATTCTTGACCAGTGAGAGGCAAGAACCTTATTCTGGTAGCAAAAGCTGGACATTAAATAAGAAAGACTGAAGAAGAATTGACACCTTTGAATTGTGGTGTTGAAGAAGAATACTGACTATACCGTGGACTGCCAAAAGAATGTCTTGGAAGAAGTACAACCAGAATGCTCCTTAGAAGCAAGGAGGTGAGACTGCATCTCACATACTTTGGAAGGATCAATCCCTGCAGAAAGACATCATGCTTGGTAAAGTGGAGGCTCAGCAAAGAAGAGGAAGATCCTCAATGAGATGGACTGATACAGTGGCTGCAACAATGGGCTTAAGCATAGCAACGACTGTGAGGATGGTGCAGGACCAGGTACATAGGGTCGTTATGCATCAGAATTGACTCGACAGCACCTAACAGCAAGAAGTATTCCCTGGGTCTTCAGGGTTTATATCAGTAAACAGCCAGTATGCTTCAAACACTTATTCTGGGAAGCTGGAGGAATTTTCCTTGGGGCCTTGTTGTACATCCTGAACTTTCCTAAGGCTCTTCTGTTTTGAGGTCCCTTGCTGTCAAACAGTTTTTATAATGTTCTAGCTGTCCTGCCCCTAGCCAATATCTGTGTCAGGTACAGCCTGGGCTGCCGGGAATCTAATACCATTTTGAGGGCTGAGGTTATGCAACCTGTTGGCCTCTTGGCATGCTTTTTCTAAGGCCATCTTCTGTTCCTCTAGAGCTAAAAGAAAGTTTAGGAGTGACTGCAAGTCAGCCCAATTACGGTGATGGCAAAGATGGACAGAAACAAAGTTGTACATTTTGGGTCATCTCTGTTCTTCCAGTTATACAAGTCAGAGTTGGAGAACGGTGTATGGACCCAGATAAACCCTCTAGGCTGGCCATTGTGATCCAGTCCGGCAGGCCATTTGTCTCAGCAGAAATTGCCCTGAGGATACTTGGTTGGATCCATGGCAAAACTCCCCCCCACAACAGGTGTGTGCTGGGGAGACAATTCCCTGGGCAGAACCAGGAATTTCTGACTCATTAGGAGCTGGCTAGTAATTCGCCAGAGGGGTGGCAGAGGGTTCTGCCAAAGGGCTGCTGGGCCAGGAACCAGGCCTACACCTCCAGGTAGAAGGGATATGGTATGGATAAATGCAAATCTGGGTGGGGCTCAGGTTTTTGACCTAAACCCCCACTCTATACACAGGGCTACTGGCTTGAAACAAAAAGCCTGTGTTTCTCCCAGGCAAATCATGTTCCACTTTTAGTATATCCAATTATGTATTGGCTAAAGGCAGAGTTACATGCTCTCTGTAGTACGTTCAGATAAAAGCATAATTCTAAATACATAAACCACAATTTAAAAATAAAACAGTCCAGATTTGCCTTCTCTTCACCCCCTATCTTCCCATTTATATGCATATGGCCTTGGGTCCCTGGCTCGGTGGAACCCAAAGACCCTGGCCTCCTATCAGTCATTCCATTTATCTGGCCTGGCTTTTGCCCCAGGCCTCTCCAGGTAGGCCTTTTCTTCCCTTCTTTTCCTTTCTGCCTCATTAGCTTACCCTGTTTTTGTAGGTTTTTATTTTGCCAGAGAGACATCCCTTTCTTTTGTCATAGTTAAGACTCACACTCAGAAACAGAACCTGAACTTAACCAAAGTCAACAGCCATAAACTAGTTTGCCCATTCTCTGCTGTCAGCTAGACGGAATGGTGGGGCAAGATAATAAGGAAGATCTTAGTAGGGCTTCAATCCCCCCCTAATGAGGAAGTATTAGTTCTACCTCCATCCTCCTGGTACCTCCTCACCTCAGAACCAAGGAGTGGCAGAGTAATGAGGATGACTTTAGCAGGGCTTTAATCCCCCCTAACGGGGATGTTGGAAACCCTGGTAGCATAGTGGTTAAGTGCTATGGCTGCTAACCAAATGGTTGGCAGTTCAAATCTACCAGGTGCTCCTTGGAAACTCTATGGGACAGTTCTGCTCTGTCTTATAGGGTCGCTGCGAGTTGGAACTGACTCAACAGCAATGTTTGTTGTTGCTGTCATTGTTAATGGGGATGTCTTAGTTCTACCTCAACCCTCCAGATATCGCCCTACCTCAAAAGTAGAACCAGGACAGTGGTCAACCAGAAACTAGGGTGCCCATTCTCTGCTGTCGGCTAAATGGAGTGGCAGAGTAACAAGGATGATCTAGTTAGGGTTTCAATCACCCCTAATGGGGATGTCTTAGTCCTACTTCAATCCTCCAGATGCCTCCCCACCTCCAATCCGAAACACACTTAACAAGAGAAATTCCCGGGGCACTTAGCTAGTGGATGTCCACACCAGAGTTAGTTTCTAATTCTCAAAGTAAAAGCACCTCAGGCCTGTCACCTCCTTGGTCATGGTTAGGAGACCTACCTGATCGTCCTGAACAAGAGCCTTGCCGTGCACCGAGGGCCAGTGGAGTTTCAGCTCCAGTCGAGAGGGTGTAGGGCTCCAGACAGAGGCCCCACATTGGGCGCCAAAATTGTTACTGAATCCCTAGAAGGTGGGTCCTTGTCTGGTGTGCTCAGCCTTGCCTACCTATTATCTGGACACTGGTCTTTGAGAAATAGAAAGTAACTTTATTGCAATGCACAGAGCAAGAAGCCAGGAGGAAGCTCCTCAGATCTGCCCAAATTACATATAAGCCCCATAAGGGTAAACATGGCCTATATGTGATTTGGGCATCAAGATGGCAGACACATAGGCATACTGGGGAGGGAAAATTCTACAAGGTGGCCAGGAAACAGGAAATGACGTGGTTCTTGTTGGCCCTTTCGCTTCAGAATAGGGCCTGTGTGAGGATTTTCCTTCTAATTTATTCCTCTTGTTGCTGCATCCTCTGTTGAAGTCAATTAGTGATCACAGCTGGCCCTTCTACCTATATGGGGCAGGCTGAATCTGGCTTGGGCTAGTTTAAGGACAAATGGAAATTTACTGGCATTCATAGGATCAGGTTATAGTTGTTTGTGAGAGTTGTACATGTCTCCACAATATTTAACTTAGACAAGCCTGGAATAATCTTCCAGTGAATAAACTAAATTTCTCCTGAAATATGAACATACTCTGGGATGATGTTAGTTAAAGCAAGTCTTAGTGCCTAACTTTCCCATCAAGATCTGAAGGCATTGGCTCTGACTAGAGTCTTAAGCTCCAACTATATTTACAGGATGTGGTTGTCAAACTGGGAGGTCAGAAAGATGAAATTTAAGACCCTAATGTTTCACACAAGTTCATGAGAGAAGGTGGAACAGAAAGACAGAGCCATTGGAGTTTGATTACTCTCATGATTTATTGATATTCAGATTGAAAAAGGAGCCTTAGAGCCGCAAGTTACACTAATTGGCACATTTGCTTTATTTATTTATTTTGAAAACAGACTGGGTTTTTGAATTTTTTTCCTTTTTGTTCATTCCATCACATTGAAAAGGAGAAAAAGAAAAATGGTTTTGAATTCACTTGATATTTTGGACTCCTCAGATGAACGGAACGTTGCACACACACTTGGAACAGAGAGATAGAGAGGAAAGTGGACTCCCACAGGGCCACACGCACCAGATGAGAAAACTTGGATACAGTGCAAGAATTTCCCCAAATGACTGGATCGTCATCACCAAAAACTCGCCATAACAACACCAAAAAACAAAAATGTTTAAGCCACACTGTTTGACTTGGGATCTTTCCTGCTTTTTTTTTTTTTTTTTTTTAAGTTTGCCACACAGAGAGAAAGAGGGCTAGTGGGTGGGAGAGGACAGACTCACAGACGTGAGCAGGACAGGAAGGGAAACTTTAGAGTGGAGCTGAGTAGAGGGTGGGAGAGACAGGGGTCAGGAGAGGGGAGGGCGGGTACGTGGAAAGCCATTTCTTAAAGTTCAGGCATGTTCTTGGTCCGCCTCGAGTTCTTCTCCTTTACCCTCATCCTGCCGGGCACTTTCCTTAGGTTTGGTCTCATCTACAGCTTCTGAGGAAGAAAACAAGATGGGGTGGGTGGGGTGGGGGAGGAAAGAAGTGTTAGTATTTTATCTTGCTTTTTATCGTTCATAAGATGGTACGATGTATTTCTTCTTTTCAAACCATTTCCTAAGAGCTTTAATAAGGGAAATAACAACAACGAGTTGTCGTCGAATCGATTCCAACTCATGGCAACCCCATGTGTGTCAGAGTAAAACTGCTCAATAGGGTTTTCAATGCCTGATTTGTTGGAAGTCGATCTCCAGGCCTTTCTTTCAAGGTATCTGTGGGTGGGCATGAACCTCCAACCTTTTGGTTAGCAGCAAGGCACTTTAGCCATTTGCACCACCCAGGGACTCCTAAGACAGAGATAGGTTATGCTAACCCAATAATATAATTTCAAAGCTTAGAAGAGTTTACTTCCAGGAGGCTGTTCAGTGACACATATGGAAGAGCTCGGGAACAAAAGAAGATATTAGGGGTAAAGAAATTACTCTCGTCTTAAAAAAAAAAAATTTTTTTTTTTTTTAATCTCTAAATCTTACAATCAAAGTATCCACACCCAGGCTCTTAACACAGGGAATCAACAACGATCTTGTATCTCTTTTCCATTGAAGTCAGACTAATTACGACAGATAATTTCTGTGGGTTGTTCAACATCACGTCCAACTCTCTTATACCTGGATTTGTAGTACTAAAAGGGTTAGAAAGTAAAATACTGTACTTGAATTTCCAGCTCCCCTTGGAGCTACAGGGGGTCAACGTGACACAGTTCTGGCCAATTACATAGAAACAGAATTCCTTGGCGAGAGCTTTACTTCCCAAATAAAAGCAAAGGCCCCAAAGAAGCTTGTTTCTCTTTGCTCTCTTCCCTTCTTGATGACTGGGGCATCGAACAATATGTAGTACTGTCGTATGCTTCTTATGACCATAAAGACAAAAAGTATACACTAAAGCCGGTAGAGCAGAAAGAAAGTTTTCAGTTTCTTCCAGCCAAACACATTCCAACAGAATATACTTAACCGCAGGGCAAATGTTCTCTTTTTGAAGGGTCATTTTTTCCTCAGCAAGTGGGGGGCTTTTCTAATAATCTGTCTAGTTTTTTTTTTAATGGAATTTAGCTTATTTCATGCTACAAAATAGTTTACCAATATGTCAGCTAGTAGAAAGACAATTTATTGGCCCTGAAGTCATTTGTGTTAACAACCAATAAATTCCCTATTTTGGAGTCTTCAAAACCACATCTAGGTTTGATGATTCCCAAGGAGGAATCATCTTTTCACAGGACTCAGCATATAGTCCTACTCATGGCTATGGTTTACTACAGTAAAAGAATGCAAAGCCAAATAAGCAAAGGAAAAAGTTGCATGTGGCAAAGTCTGGAAGAAATCAAGATACAAGCTTCCAAGAGCCGTGGAGTCGCACGGGACATGTTTCGTTCCACCAGCATCAGATTACAGTCTCAGTGTCCCAGGTTTTTATTGGGGTTAGTCGCATAAGCATCCTGTGCCTAGCATATACCGAGATTCCAGACTCCCAGAAGTAAAGCGCATATTCAACACAAACCGCATTGTTCGTACAAACAAGTTTGGGCACAGTGAGCCCTTCGTTAGTTAGGGAGTGGTGGGAACCCTCCAGAAATCCAAGTTCCCAGGTCCAGCTAAGGGCTAACCTTGCAAGCAGACCTTTCTAAGGATAGCAGTCTCAAGACTGCTATGTTAACTCTCGGCTGCACAAGCCTTGGTGTTTAAATGCTTGGACCCTTTAAAATGAAGCTATTTGTACACCTACTAGTTGCTGACATTTCTTGGAAAGGTAGATTGGAGTCAAAAGTATCTCGTAGGCCAAAGAATTTGTATTTAATGTGAAGACAAGAGAGCCTTTGAAAGTTGCTGGACAAGGAAGCATAATACAGCTGTGGTTTGAGAAGATTAAAGCAGCCGTACTATAGAAGGTGGACTTGGTGTTGGGAGATGTGAAAGCTACAGAGATGACAGCGATTTAGGAGACCATTAGAACCAAAAAAAAAAAAAAAAGAGAGAGTTTATAAAAATACGCATCTCTTTCAAATCAGTCAGCTATATTTATATTGAGATAAACCTGAACATTTATATCTAAATAAGACTACCACTGCTAAATACATTTTTTTCCCCCAGTCCTTCTTTGGAACACCAATCTAACGTGAATCTTTCTAATCTCTTCAGTGGCAGAAAGCGTTTATCTCCTTGAAAATGAATCTGATTTTTGGAATCAAACTCAACTGGTCTGGTAAATACGGTAAGCTGCTACAATGAGCAATTTTACTTTACAATGACTCATTTTGGACCAAAATGTATGTCTGATTTATTCTGTGGAGTTCATAACTGTCTCTGTAGGCAATTTCTAAAAGGTAGTAATTTTAGTGTTGCTACTTACTGCTATTCATAAAGCTTTTAAGGCTGTACTTAACTAAGGCACCATTATTAATTCTTTAAGAACCAGGACCCCAATCACACATTCCAGGAAAAATTTTTGGATGAAACTAACTCAAATCTGATGATCTTAATACCCTATGTACTAGTAGTCTTCCTCATGGACTACAGAATTTTGGTGTGCTAATGAATGTTACTTTTCTGCCAGAGGAAAACTACCGCGTTTTTACACAAATAATGAGCACCTTCTGCATTTGTTTGCCAGCCACGCCCTGCCCTTGCCCCCCAAGCCACCCTCACAAGCACGGCCAGCCAATCCTCTTCTACGTGTTGCTGTAGAAAAATTTAGCATAGTGTGCTTATGAAAATGCCTTTTGGGGAGGGTGGTGAGGAGCCTGGCCGGCACACAAATGCCGAGGGCCTGCATTATTTGAGCGAAAATACGGTACTAGATTTTTTTCAATCAGGTCCTTGTATAGAAATGGAATTCTTGCAGAGAATTTACTTAGCTCCCTAGCCCTGCCCAAACATTTGGGTACCACAGGTATGTTTAAGGCAGTTTACTTTTCTGATCAGCTCCAAGGAAGGACATCTTTAGTGGCCTCTTTGACGTGCAAAAGAAATAATATTGGTTTAAATGATCCAGAAGCATATACAAGGATTAGTTGTAAAAACAAGAAAAGACTTCAAACCTGTCTACTAAAAAAATGTGGGAGCTAGTATGTATAATGTGAGGGAGATTAGGACATTCAAGAGAAAAGATGGGAGGTAGGTGAGAAGAATGGTAAAATTTTAAAATAAAGGGAGCAAAACTCAAAAAGGGGAGAAAGAAACAAAGATCCAGAGGACTCTGAGACATAACCATACTCCTACCCCTTGTTTGAGTGGGATCAAGTTAACTCCTCCCAGGTTTCTCCACTTTCTGTTGCCATTCTTTGCCTCAGCCTAGGAGAAAAGGGGAGGTCCCTGGCTGGCACAAATGCTTAAGTTATTGACTGCCAGCCAAAAGGTTGCTGGTTCAAACCCACCCAGAGGCACCTAGACAGACAGGCTTGACGATCTGCTTCTGAAAGGTCACAGCCTTGAAAACTTTATGTAGCAGTTCTGTTCTGCACACGTCGGGTCACCATGAGTTACCAAATCGACGGCAACTAACAACAACAACAGGAGAAAAGGCAAAACTTGGCACACATGTACTTAATGTGACAGGAAGTCATTACTGTCTGTTCCCTATTGAGAGAGCTTCAATATCTACATATTCTGTCCTCAAAATACCTCAAAGTATATTAAATACAATTACTCATTGATTCATCCAATAAATTGTTTTTGAACCTGCAATATTCAGGTATTCTTCTAGGTGTTGAGAAATAGCAGTGAATAAAAGAGTTCAACTTAACAATATTATCAATTTTTGCTAACCCTGTGTCCAGTACAGAACCTAGTGCAGGGAGGGCCCTCAATAAACATTTGTTGCATGAAAGAATGAATGGGCATCCTCATTTTAAAGATGAGGAAACAAACCCAGGTAAAGAGACTTGTCCTAAATCATACAGCTTGCTCATGACCAAACCAAGACTAAAACCAAGATATTCTACTTGTTTAGGTTTTCCCATTATATCAGGTGGCCAAAGTTGAGCAAAGGAGGCCAAGGCTAAACCAATTTTATGAATTCAGCACTAGAAAGCAAGTAATTAGAGCCCAGAAGTTTAAGGACCTACAAAACTTCTGAGATTAAAAAATAAAATAAAATTTGTTGGCTCCAAAATAAAGCAAAAACCAAACCTATTGCCATCAAATCAATTCCGACTCACAGCGACTCTATAGGACAGAGTAGAACTGGCCCACAGGGTTTCCAAAGAGCAACCACTGGATTCAAATTGCCGACCTTTTGGTTAGTAGCTGTACCTCTTAACCACTGCACCACCGGGGCTCCAAAATACAAAACAGAAGCCGTAAAATTAATGAAACTTGATGAACGTTCAACTAGATGGCCACAAAGGTAATACAGGAATCGGTTAACTGGAACTTAATTCAGCTTAACATATACAATTCTACATGCGTTCTATTTTATGTGAGTTGTGTGTGCTTTTTTATTTGTTTGATAATTGTTGGATATTGACCAAAGGGTTCATCTTTGTGTTAGATAAAGGGATGGCTAATTAACTGGAATAACATGGGTAAAGGCAGTGAATTCAATAACATTTTTATAGACCACTAAGAAATTACCGAAAACAAAATATGAGAGAGGAAACAATCTAAAGTAGCAATCTTACACAATCACAAACATGAGGTAAGCTAAGACCCCATCTGAATAATTATAATATCATGAGGGAAAAGAGAAAAAAAAAAAAAAAACTACAGTATAGGAAGGGGCCACACACCTGATCTATCTAGATCAATTTGATGGAAGTCAGAGGGTGATATTGAAAATGTTTTGACCTCAGACAAACGGCAACTTATTAGGGAGAGGTTCTGTGTCTTGTATAAATGGGTTCTTTTGAACCTGAACACCAGGGACTGCTTTGGTTTACTGCTAATTTTTTCCTTTTACCACTGATACCAACTCCATACAAGTCATTGTAATTAATTAATTATTTTGACCATAAAGTTGCAAATTTACTTTTTTTTCCATCTCTTCTATTTGGCAGCCTCACTGTCTGGAAAGGACCATAAATGATGACTCTCTTGGCCTCTTGTATAAAGTATCCAGCTATAGTGAATATTTTTTGATCTCTTACTGTATGCTCGGAAGAGGTCTATGTGTACTTACATCATTTCATTTACTACACTTACCTTATTCACCCCATTTTAAAACTGGAAAAGCTGGAGAACAGTGATGTTAAATAACTAAGGCCACACTGTTAGTAATTGGCAGCAGCCAGTTCTGACCTAGAATAAAGTCATTCAGGCATTCTCTACTTTAGATAACTCTCTTGCCCTTCCCATTGCCTAGGAGGATTGGGCAGGCCCAGAGTGTGAAGCTGGGTAGGGAGTCCACAACTATGTAGGCTTGGAGCCTGCAAAGTCTACAAAATTGTGTAGTGCCTTGAGTCTTAAAAGTTTACAAGCAGTCATCAAAAGTGCAACAATTGTTTTCTATTTGCCTGGAGCAACAGAGAAAAAGGGATAGTCGGGAATAGGAGGAGGAAATGGAATGTGCGGATAATTGCCTCCATGAACAGCTCTCTCCTTTGCCATGAGACCAGAAGAACTAGATGGTGCCCAGCTGCCATTACTGAATATTTTGGTTAAAGACTCTATAGAAGAATCCTTATCAAAAGGGGTAAAATGTGAAAGAAAATTTCAAATTCTCAAGGAATTCATATTTTGAGTCATAGAGGAGGGATGAGCCCCTGAAACTATCACCTTGCCTTTAAATTTTAAATAAAAAATATCTCCTAAAGTCTTTAAAACAAGCAATAGTTTAGCTTAATTAGTAAAGTACATCTGCCCTGAGCATTGTGCTCTTTTTAAAAAAACTATCTGTATGGGATCAAATTGGTAACAGCAACCCAAAAGGTTAGAGAAGACTTAGGGGCCAGTGAGTTCATGTTAATGGAGGAGGAATGCTTCAGAAAAGGAGGATGAGCATGGTTGCATAACTTAAAGAACGCAATCAATGTCAATGAATTGCACACGTAGAAATTGTTGAACTGGTGTAGGTTTTGCTGTGTACATTTTCAACAACAACAACAAAAGAATAAATTATTTAAAAAAAAATAAAGTAGTTCAAAATGAAGAGAAGAACCCAGGAGAGTCTTCAAAATATGAAGTCTTGTCTTCACACTTTCTGGCACTAATTACATAATTTGTAAATGCTTCAGATGAGTTAATATGTAATCCTTCATATTCATACAAAAACTTTGATCATCAAGATGAGTGTCAAAGATGGATGAACGGCTGAGACCAGGTGGTCACTCCAATTACCACCATCCACTAGGGGTAAATAACCATATTCCCTATCTAGAGGATCAACCTCCCTGTGAGACAATTATTACTTAAGAGGAAGCTGTAGAAGCTAAAGGATGGAAGTGAGGTTTTTAATGCCAAGTGGCATTGGAACAAGTGACTGGAAGTGAACAGTCCAGGAAAGAGCAAATGGGGAAGGTCTGGAGTTACTGGTGTGACACTTGAAATTCAGCAAGTTGAAGAGTTGAAATGTACTTTTTCTTTTTTTGATTTAGATCTGTGTAATAATTTTACTTACATTATACATGAAGACCTGATATTAATTGTTATTTTGGTTAAGATATTTTAAGAAAAAGAAGATTAAATGAATCACATGTTGTATGTATTGTCATGGATTGAATTACATCCCCCCAAAAATGTGTGTACTAACTTGGGTGGGCCATGATTCCCAGTATTCTGTGGTTGTCCTCCATTCTGTGATTGTAATTTTATGTTAAGATTAGGGTGGGATTATAACACCACCCTTACTCAGGTCACCTCCCTGATCCAGTGTAGAGGGAGTTTCCCTGGGATATGGCCTGCACCATCTTTTATCTCTCAAGAGATAAAAGAAAAAGGAGGCAAACACAAAGTTGGGGACCTCACGTCACCAAGAAAGCAGTGCCAGGAGCAGAGCCACATCCTTTGGACCCAGGGTCCCTGTGCCTGAGAAGGTCCTTGACCAGGGGGTGATTGAGGACAAGGACCTTCTTCCAGAGCTGAAAGCTTCCCTGGAGCTGATGCCTTGAATTTGGACTTTTAAATAAATTTTTCTTTGTTAAAGCCATCCTCTTGTGGTATTTCTGTTATGACAGCACTAGATGACCGAGACATATATCATGGGACCAATGAGATTATTCTCACTATGCATCATTACTACTATCTACCCATGGGTAAATTTCCCCCCAAATCAGACATTGCCAGGAGAAAATCAACCCTACAAATTCAGTTTTATTGTGAGACGGTGTCTATAAAAAAAAAAAAAAAAACTCTGATGTTACATTTTAGTTGTTCAGGCTAAAGTTTTTTTTTTTTTTTAAGATATGAGATTGGGTCATTTTTCCAATGAACATGTTTCCAGGAAAAAGCAGTCATATTCTTTTTTTTTTTTTAATTTTTTATTGTGCTTTACGTAAAAGTTTACACTGCAAGTCAGTTTCTCATACAAAAACATACACACTTTACATGACCCTAGTTGCTTTCCCTGCAATGTGACCAGGACACTCCTTCTCTCCACCCTGTATTTCCCGTGTCCATTCAACAAGCACCTGTCCGCCTCTGCCTTCTCATCTTGCCTAAAGACAGGAGCTGCCCTCATAGTCTCATGTGTCTACTTGAGGTAAGAAACTCATTCCTCACCAGTATCATTTTATGTCTTACAGTACAGTCTAATCTTTGAAGAGTTGGCTTCAGGAATGGTTTTAGTTTCGTGCTTACAGAGAGTCCAGGGGCCATGACCTCTGGTGTCCCTCTAGTCACAGTCAGACCATTAATCCTGGTCTTTTTACTGGAATTTGAAGTCTGCATCCCACTTTTCTCCTGTTCCATCAGGGATTCTCTGTTTTGTTCCCTGTCAGGGCAGTCATTGGTGGTAGCTGGGCACCATCTAGTTCTTCCAGTCTCAGGCTGATGGAGTCTCTGGTTTATGTGGCCCTTTCTGTCTCTTCGGCTCACATTTTGCTTGTGTCTTTGGTGTTTTTCATTCTCCTCTGCTCCAGGTGGGTTGAGATCAATGGATACATCTTAGATGACTGCTTGCTACTTTTTAAGACCCCAGACACCACTGACCAAAATGGGATGCAGAACATTTTCTTAATATACTTTGTTATGCTGATTGACTTAGATGTCCCCTGAAATCATGGTCCCCAGACCCCCGTCCCTGCTACTCTGTCCCTCAAAGTGTTTGGTTGTATTCAGGAAACTTCTTAGCTTTTGGTTTGATCCAGTTGTGCTGACTTCCCCTGTGTCATGTATTGTCCTTCCCTTCACCTAAAATAATTCTGGTCTAGTATCTAATTATTGAACACCCCCTCCCTCCCTCCACACCCTCATAGCCATCAAAGGATATTTTCTTCTGTGTTTAAACCTTTGCTTGAGTTCTTATAATAGTGGTCTTATGCAATATCTTTCCTTTTGAGACTTCACTCAGCATAATGCCTTCCAGATTCATCGATGTTGTGAGATGTTTCTCTGATTCATCAATGTTCTTTGTTGTTGCATAGTATTCCACTGTGTGAATATACCATAATTTGTTTATCCACTCATCTGTTGATGGGCACTTAAGTTGTTTCCATCTTTTTGCAATTGTCAACAGTGCTGCAGTGAACATGGGTGTGCATATACCTATTCATGCAACCACTCTTATTTCTCTAGGATATATTCCAAGGAGTGGGATTGCTGGATCATATGGTAGTTCTACTTCTAACTTTTTAAGGAAGCACCAAATTGATTTCCAAAGTGGCTGTACCATTTTACATTCTCACCAGCAGTGTATAAGTGTTCCAGTCTCTCCACAACCTCGTCAACATTTATTATTTTGTGTTTTTTGGATTAATGCCAGCCTTGCTGGGGTGAGATGGTATCTCATTGTAGTTTTGATTTGCATTTTTCTAATGGCTAGTGATTGTGAGCATTTCCTTATGTATCCATTAGCCACCTGAATGTCCTCTTTGGTGAAGTGCCTGTTCGTATCCTTTGCCCACTTTTTTTTTCTTTAAATTGTATTTTACATGAAGGTTTACAGAACAAACTAGTTTCTCATCAAACAGGACACACATTGTTCTATGACATTGGTTAACAACCCCACATGTCAACACTCTCCCTTCTCAATACTGGGTTCTCTATTATCAGCATTCCTGTTACCTCCTGCCTTCCAGTCTCTGTACCAGGGCTGGTGCACCCCTTTAGTCTTGTTTTGTTTGATGTGCATGTTCAGTGTTCCCCTGAAGGGTGAACCTCAGGAGTGACCTCATTACTGAGCTGAAAGTGTGTCCAGGGGCCATACTCTCAGGGTTTCTCCAGCCTCTGTCAGGCCAGCAAGTCTGGTCTTTCTTTTTGAGTTAGAATTTTGTTCTACATTTCCCTCCAGCTCTGTCTGGGGCCCTTTATTGTGATCTCTGTCAGAGCAGTCAGTGGTGGTAGCCAGGCACCACCTAGTTTTACTGAACTCAGTCTGGTGGAGGCTGTGGCAGATGTGGTCCATTAGTCCTGTGGATTAATCTTTCCCTTGTATCTTTAGTTGTATCTTTGTATCTTCATTCTTCCTTGCTAAGATATGGTCTATTCTGGAGAACATTCCATGTGTGTTAGAAAAGAACGTGTACTTTGCAGCTGTTGGGTGGGGTGTTCTATATTTGTCTATGAAGTCGAGTTGGCTGATAGTGCTCTTTAGCTCTTCTGTATCTTTGTTGATTTTCTTTCTAGATATTCTGTCCTTTACTTAGAGTGGTGTATTGAAGTCTTCTACTATTATTGTGGAACTGTCAATCTCTCTTTTCAGTGCTCTTAGAGTTTGTTTTATTTATTTTGGAGCTTGTCATTGGGTGTGTAGATGTTTATTATGGTTAAGTCTTCATGATGGATTGTTCCTTTAATCATTATATAGTGCCCTTCTTTGTCCTTTATGGTAGATTTTGTTTTAAAGTCTATTTTATCTGAGATTAATATTGCCACTCCTGCTGTTTTTTTGTAGTTATTTGTGTGATATATTTTTTTCCATCCTTTGATTTTTAATAAATTTGTATCTTTGTTTCTAATGTGTATCTCTTGCAGACAGCATATTGATGGATCTTTTTTTTTTTTTTAATCCGTTCTGTCACTCTGTGAAGTTGCTTTCCTGTGCTTCCTGTCAGCCAATTTCCAGCAGGCGTCCAAGATGGCAAATCCGTGCCGCATCAGCTGGTAAGGAGCTTCTGCACATATCTCTTCTCACTCTCTGTCTTCTCTCAGCTTCTTATTCCATTCGGTGTTCGGCTGAGTTCTTCTCTTCATTTGACACATCAGGTTCCAGGAATGATGTTCGTCTCTGTTTTACTTAATTTTTCAGGTCTTTGCTGTGGAGGGACAGCATGGTGCTTCTGTCTATGGAAGTCTCCTTTGCCCATTTTTTTACTGGGTTATTTGTCTTTTGTTGTTGAGGTTTTGCAGTATCTTGTAGATTTTAGAGATTAGACTCTGATCGGATTTGTCATAGCCAAATTTTTTTCCCAGCCTGTAGGTTGTCTTTTTACTCTTTTGGTGAAGTCTTAGGATGAGCATAAATGTTTGATTTTTAGGAGCTCTTAGTCACTAGTCTCTCTTCTGGTGTTTGTGCATTGTTAGTAATGTTTTGTACACTGTTTATGCCAAGCAGTCTTATTCTTATGAGAGGCTTAAATTAGGATCTAAAAAATTTGTTTAAGCTACCCTCTTGATATACCAAAACTTAAAGGGCATGCATACCATTTAGTCTAAAAAATTGTATGCTGTGAACTTGAACGGATGATATTAGAATCTCACAGAGCTGAAAACCTCCCAAGCCATGGCGTTTTAGCCTTGACAAAAATATTGCCTTCTTCCAGGCCCAAAGACCTCTGAGAAATCACCATGTTCACTGACGGTCCCCATAAATCTTTTTTCTGTAACTTAAAAATTGAAAGTTAACATCATAGACAACAAATTCATGTGTTTTTAATGTTCTAGAGTTGAAGGATGCTTCAAAAAAGCAGAGAAAATGTGTTTTTCATTCATTTATTCATTCAGTGAAATGCACTAAGCCTTATTATGTGCCAAGCACTGTTCCACACACTGCAAATATTGTAGGGTGATAGAGCAATGAAAACATCAGGCAAAAATCTCCACCTTCTTGGAGCTTATATGCAGTAACTATTGTAATGAGGTACTGTCTGGTGGAGAATGGATGGAGGAGGAAAGGATGGTTGATAAACAAGAAGGGCTTAGTCCAAAGGAGCATGATCTCCTCTGGCTACTTTTCTTCATTTGCCAAGTTGGGTATTGTCTTAGTCATCTAGTGCTGCTATAACAGAAATACACAAGTGAATGGCTTTAACAAAGAGAAATTTATTCTCTTACAGTCCAGTAAGCTAGAAGTCCAAATTCAGGGCACCAGCTCCAGGGGAAAGCTTCCTCTCTCTGCTGACTCTGGAGGAAGGTCCTTGTCATCAGTCTTCCTTTGGTTTGGGAGCGTCTCAGAGCAGGAATCTCCAGTCCAAAGGATGTACTCTGCTCCCAGCACTGCTTTCTTGGTGGTATGAAGGCCTGATGTCTCTCTGCTTGCTTCTCTCTTTTATATCTCAAAAGAGATTGGCTTAAGACACTACCTAATCTTTTAGACCTTATCAGTGTAACTGCCACTAATCCATCTTATTACATCATAGTGATAGGATTTAAAACACACAGGGAAATCACATCAGAAGATAAAATAGTAGACAATCATACATTCAAACAAGGGAATCATGACCTAGCCAAGTTGACAGATATTTTGGGGAGACACAATTCAACCTATGACAGGTATCTTTAATGAATCTCATAGGTTTCGAAAAATGGAAACCCTATTAGCTTTTGCATTGATCTCCAACCATCGTTTCTAAGAAAGAGTAAGACCACATTTCCTTTTCCCATATTTCTCCTTTCCAATAAAACTGTGGAAAATTATTTTCTTAAAATTTTCCCAGACACCTAAGGTTTTCTCATTCTTCTGCGGTGGATCAAAAAGATAGAAAATCATGTTCTCTAGAGGCTTGCATATAAACTTCAGGAAGGTGGAGATTTTTGCTTGATGTTTTCATCGTTCTATCACTGTTGCTATATTTGCAGGGTGTGGAAGAGTGCTTAGCACATAATAAGGCTCAGTGCATTTCACTGAATGAAGAGATGAATGAAGAACACATTCCCCCACCCCACTTTTCTGAATAAGTAAATACAATTAGAATTGAACAGTCTAGTATGTACGAACAGTCTAGTATAAGTTGGAATCGACTCGACGGCACTGGGTTGGTCTGGGTAGTATGTGAAAATAGTTTACTGAGATTATCTATGGTTTTAAGCTTCAACCTATGTATAGGTATCCTGCCATTAATAACCCAGTGGGTCATTGATAATGTCTCCATGAATAAGACATTAAAATGCACTTGTATCTTTGGTCTTTCTATTTAACAGACAACTATAATCATTGTACTATCGGACATCTACTCATCACCACAAGGTACATTTATTCTTTTCACATAGATACAATAGGGCTTTCCCCACACTGCTCAATACTGAACTTTTCCTTCTCATCACTAACAATATGTATATGCATATTAGATCAAATCTATAATTCTCTGAAACAATTAGTGATGTCCAGACTCCTGGACTTTTCTCTCATTTTTATAACAGCCAAAACCAACTGATAACATTGTCTCTAATTGGAGTGGTCTGAGCTGTGTATACTCTTCAGTATCAGGGATAAAACTGGTCTTAGTCATTACTTCAAAACTGAGAAGTTATTTGGGACCCCTTAACTGCTATGCAATTTAATGTAGCGCGTGGCAGGAATAAAGATGCAAGTTATTTCTATAGCCATTCGAAACAGTGTGGTGGTAGCCTTCAAAGAATAACGGGGCCTGGGTGGATAATTTCACAGTGGTCCTTGAAATACATATACCAAACTGGCGCTCTAACTCTGGAAGCAGCTCTTGTCTTTATGCATTCCATTCATTTCCTCAAAAGGGTGAGAATAGCATGTCTGTACATTCTGTTGGTGAGCAAATACCAGTAGCATACACAGCAGTGACTGCGTGTGGGCTCAGCCAGGCAGTCAGGCTGCATTTCTGCTGGAGAGATGGCGGTGTTCCCAGCTGCCGTCGCCTACACTGAGCTCTAATGGCCCCATTTACTGGCTCTGGTCCAGGCCCTTCCATGGCCCTCCATTACTGAAATTAGGTTGAGTGAATTTCCGAGTAAAATATTACCTCCTGGGACCTGCCCAGCTCTCCCCAGTCTTGTCAACATTGATTAAATAGAAGCTATCATTCTGGGGCCATGCCCACAATTACTCTACCAATCATCACTGGGCTGGGCATTTGCTTTCTTTTTCTTTTCATCTTTCTTGCATATTAAGCATCAGCATCTAAAAGGTTCAAAGGTAAGCAATAAAAAAAGATAAAATTCTGCAGTGAACTCACATAGGTGCCTTTTGTTACTTACATGGTCTTTCTCTTGAGCTCTAAACCGGATGTCCATCCAAAGCCTGGACCACAGCTTTTGGTGGTCATTGTGACCTACATTTTACCTCTTTTCATTAGCATATTTTAAATTCTTTTCAAAGCACTGAACGAGTATACGCCATTTTGATGTTCACAGAACGGTGCAAATATCAACTATATCCCAGCTCTTGCTTTCTAAGCATTTTAGAGAGAGAATAACTCTCCCATTTACAACACTACTCACTTAAGTGTTGAATTAAGTAAGAATTTGAGTGTTGCCAATAGTGATGAGCAGAAACAATTGAGCCTAGAAAAGAAGTTTGTTTTCCTTTTTTCTGTAGAATTATAAGTTAAAAAGTTCAAAATCTCATCTGACAGAAGTGTGTGCGCAAACTCCAAACTTCTAAAGGTCTCAGCTGCAGAGATCTGTTCTTTTGACCTTTTCAAAGTCTCATGAGCTTGCCGTAGCTGATTGCAGGTGGTCATTACCACAGTCACAATGTTGACTCATAGCACTTTGCCTTCAAACAATTTCAAAATTTCCTTTTGAAACAAGAATTTCTCTCCAAGGGAAATTCTAAACACATGGAAACATACACACATGCACACACTTTTGGGGCTTTTATGCTTTTATTTAAGGACTTTAAGAGATGTAGACTCATAGTATCCTAGTATTTGAATGGATGTAAGAGGTATTCTAACCATCCCAAGATCCCTTCATGAGAAAATTCAAGCTGAGAGAGGTGAGGCAATTTGCCTATGGCCACAAAGTTGAAAAAAAAAAAAAAGGCAGCACTAAAATCCAGAACTCCTGACTCAGTCCAGTACTTCTTCCTCTATGTCTTGGTTATCTACTGCTGCTATAACAGAAATACCACAAGCGGATGACTTTAACGAAGAGAAATTTATTTCTTCACAGTAAAGTAGGCTAAAAGTCTACATTTGGGGTGTTGGCTCCGGGGGGAAGGCTTTCTCTTTGTCAGCCTTCTCACCAATCTTCCCCCCAACTAGGAGCTTCTCTGCGCAGGGACCCTGGGTCCAAATGATGCACTCTGCTCTGGCACTGCTTTCTTGGTGGTATGAGGTCACCCTGTCTCTCTGTTTGCTTCTTTCTTTTATATCTCTAGAGATTGCCTCAAGACACAATCCAGTGTTGTAGACTGAGTCCTGCCTCACTAACACAACTGCTGCCCATACTCTCTCATTAACATCATAGAGGCTGGATTTATGACATACAGGAAACTCACACAATACCGGGAATCATGGCCCAGTCAAACTGATACACACATTTTTGGGAGGACATAATTCAGTCCATAACAATCTATATATCTCTAGGAGACAGGCTAGATGATGTTAAAAAAAAAAAAAAAAAGTGTGCTTTGTCTTTACTCTTTGGAAAGTAGGATTAGCCTCAAAAGTGAAATTAATAGCTTGGCCGAATTATTTTATCAAACACAAGATGAAAGAGAAGGAAAAGAAACCAAAATAAAAACATAACTGTGTTCTTAAATTATTTGAGTGCACATAAATTATAAATTCTTTGGGTTCATTTTATTACGTGTTTATTATCATGATGGTATTTTATTATTAATTAATTTTTTTATACCTAGTTTTTCATTCTAAAAGATCATTGATAATAAAAATTCCTTGCCTTGAACTGTAGTCATGGGCCAAAACGGGAGGCTGAAGAGGCTAGTCAGTCTCAGCAGAAAGGGCTTATGTATCCTGGAAATTTTGTTCAAAACCATATTTAATGAATTTTATAAGGGATTTGAACCAAACCAAATTGTGAAACAAAGACTAAAATGAGCAGAATTATCTTATTGAAATACAACACTAGTAGTTTTTGTTTTATATTGAACCATGAATCAGAAAAACACTTGGTAGTTGTTTTCTCTCCTTTAGTCTACAAGTCAGTTTTAAGAAGAAATAAATCAGCAAACATATTTTAAACTTCTGAGTAAAAAAAAAAAGCCCCTTTGCTGTCAAGTCAATTCTAACTTCCAGAGACCCTATAGGACAGAGTAGAACTGGCCCATAGGGTTTCCAAGGAGTGCCTGGTGGATTTGAACTGCTGACTTTTTTGGTTAGTAGCCAAACTCTTAACCACCACATGACCACGGCTTCCATTTGAGTCAGAATTTATCTAAACAATATCCTAACAGAATTGGGATTAAACATGCATTTTGCTCAGTTAAATACCTCATTTTTCACGCAAAAAAAAAAAATAGGTTGAGTTATTTTCTGTGACATTTACGGTAGAAATGTAAAAGGGTAGAGGAAAACTTTTCTAGGTTGCCTTTAGAAAGCAAATTTTTGAATACTTGTATTTTATAGAGACGGAGGAAGCTCCTGATTTAGGAAATTAGTTTTTTTTTTTTTTATCGCGGTAGTTATTCCCTGTCCTTGAGCATAGAGAATGTGACCTAGCTGGAGTTGGACTCACAAGAGCTCACAAGGACTCACGAGGACATGTCAACTGGGCCCTGAGATAAAGACAATAGATAAAATAATCTTGGAAAATATCTTTTACGGAAACTTTCGCTTAAGCCAGAATGCAAAAGACTTCCCACTCTTATCTTTTTCTATTAACATTCAATGAACAGAAATTTGTTGGACTAATGAAGACCCTCCTGACTGTCTGTTACTGAAACCTGTACCAATGATTGTTGAGAGGGACAATTCAAAATGTAAGATCACACTTTCTAGCCAATCTGTGAAAAGGTGAAGCTTTCAATGGCGTTGCCCATTTGTAATGTTAATATAGACTGAGGACTCTGTAATCTTCCTTGGATTTGGGCAGACATGGCTGTGGCAGCAGGCTTGTCCACTTCCCACTTTTGTCTTTTTGAATATATGCCGAATAAACTTTCTTTTTGCTTTACTAAACCTTGTGGTTTTTTTCCCCCTACCTTGCTTGGCTCACTATAGTGAATCAGCGTTTTAAATCCATAGCTCCCAAACTTGATGAAACACGTTTGGGTGTTAACAGTGAATTCACAGGGGTGCTAAGAATTATTTTAAAACCTGAGCGAAGCAGCAATATCTGTTGAATATTGGGCAGCCTACTACTATTAAATTGTTTGCACTTAACTGTTAGGTGTGTCTTTTGGCCTAGGCCTAGGGGTGCCATGAAAAAAAAATCGCTAAAACACTAAGGGCATCGTGACCTGAGAAAGCTTGGGAACTATTGTTTGAAATCAATATAGAAATCAACTGCTGAGATAAGTATGTTCATACATACTGGCAAAATACAGTAAAAATTGAGAACTCTGGGATTTTAGTTTGCTTTTTTTTATAAATGACAGTTACATATGACTGATTATTTAATAACATCTTTTTTCGCGTTAGTTTTTAGCGGGTTTAGTAGTTAAAAGCTAATTAGCAAATGCCTGTACATGAAACATGAACATGAAAAAGTGTTTTATGATTCAATTCATGAACGTATATTCTTTGACCTAGGCCTTAGGGTGAAATAATCAAATTATATAGCAAATTTATATTGTTATTAGAAGAAATAAATTTATCCCAACATTTAAGTATAGAAGGTCAACGTCAATATGTTTAACATTCAGAAGACAAGTTTACAACAAACAGTGAAGCAATTTTAACTCTGCATCTCCCCTTTTCCCTTCATAGGATCCCAGGTGAGAATCCTAGCTAGGAGAAAATCTTAGTTGTATTTCTCCAGCCTTTACAAACTTGATTGCCTAAGGGGCCAGGCAGATAACATTACCGTGAAAATCTGGCCATGGGGTGGAGTCTATTGTGAAAGAAAGAGTGCAGGCTTTGCCTAAAAGCATTGAAAAAGTTTAAGCTGCCCTCACTGGAAAAATAAAAGAGGGTAGGTGGGCTAAGGGAGGGAAAAGTCTCGAGCAAGTTACTTAAACTGGTTTGTACCAAACCAGCTGTCCTTGGAGGACCCCTGGTGGTGCAATTGTGAAAGTGATCGGCTGCTAACCAAAAGGTTGGCAGTTTGAAACCACCAGCCACTCCTGGGGAGAAAAGACCTGGCAATAGGCTCCCATAAGATTAAGCCTAGGAAGGTCTATAGGGCAGTTCTACTCTGTCTTATAGGATCACTAAGAGTCGGAATCGACTCGACAGCACACGACAACAACAGTTGCCATTCAGTCAATCCCAGTTCGTGGTGACCTCATGTGTGTCAGAGTAGAACTGTGCTCCAGAGAGTTTTCAAGGACTGATTTTTCGAAAGTAGATCACCAGCCCTTTCTGCCAAGGTGCCCCTGGGTGGACTCGAACTGTCAACCCTTCAGTTAGCAGAAGAGTGTGTAAGCTCTTTGCATCACCCAAAAAATCACCCAAGGACTCCTTAAATTTTACCAGGAAGTTACACTGTAGTCTCTGACTTCAAAATGGAAGGGGTTCTCTTTAATCAAAAGATTGTCCCATAAGGTTTAAATCAGCAGTCCTGAGTTACAGCACTGTCTTTTCTATTTTGCAAAGTTAAAAGTACCCATATTCAAGATTGTTTTCCCTTTTCCACTTCATAGGATTGTAGGTGAGAATCCTAGCTGAGAGAAAATCTTGGTCACATCTCTTCAGCTTTTACAAACTCAATTGCAAATTAAGTAGAAAACAAACAATGCCTGTTTTTGATTTTATAAATGGCCTGCCAAAGCAGGTAGCCCTGGTGGAGCAGTGGTTAAGAGCTTGGCTGCTAACCAAAAGGTTGGCAGTTCAAATCTACCATCTGCTTCTTGGAAACCCTATGGAGCAGCTCAACTCTGTCCTGTAGGGCCACTAGGAGTTGGAACTGACTCAACGACACCTAACAACAACAACCAAAGCAAAAGATATAGCAAAAAATCGAGTTTTAGGGTTATCTGTCTTTATACTTGTCAATGAAACATTTGCTACATCTCTGACTATGCCTTCCAGGTGACCTTTGTCCCCTGTAGTGGCTGCTGTCGGGCCAATGCCTTTTACCGGGCCAATGCCTGTTACCAGATCAATGCATCCATCTCCCAGTTGCTGGAGTAGTTGGCTGCCAATGGCCCACTCCTGTCCCTGGTGGGGGATGTGAATTGAGATTCACCTCAATCTAAGGTGCCTGGTAGGTCATGTCCTCCTGCAACCCCCACCCCACATGATTTCATCCCTTGCTTTTAGGCAAGGTAACCTCTATGCTGCAATTCGGGCTTCAGAGCCCTCTGTAGGGTCTCTGCGGAATCGAGCTGAGACTAGACTCCTGAATCCACCTCTTTGTATGGCTTCTTCCCCTGCACTATCTTTTTTCCCATGGTGACCCCATGAGTGCAAAGCAGAAATGCTCCATATTGTTCTCAAGGCTGTGGCTTTTTGGAAGCATATCTCCAAGCATGTCTCCTGAGGTGCCTCTGGGTGGGTTCAAACCACCAGCCTCTTGGCTAGTACTCTAGAGCTTAACTGTCTGAACCACCGAGGGACCCATGAGTCAGAATTGACTCGACTGCAACTAACAGCAACAAAATTCTCTTTCATTACACCTTTACAAGTTTCCACCAAAGAGCATATTCTCAATAAATGATTTGCACAAAACTTCACTTCTCAGGCTCTGCTTCTAAGGAACCCAACCTAACGCCTCAAAAGCAAAGTTGTTGTTCTTATTTTTCTATTCTGTTCACTGATAAATCCCAAGGGCCTAGAACAGTGCCTGGCAAATACATATTTCTTGAATGAATTAATCCATGTAATATACCCCAACACTTAAAATTGTGCTCATCACAAGATAGGTATTTAATATTTATAGAAGAAAACAAAGCAATGGGAAAATGGAAAAATCCCAAGAACACGTTGTGACAGGTAGATAAAACCTCAATTACCTCAAGCAAAAAAAAGGGTGGACTTGTAATGTTACAAAACAAAATTAGCAGAGGTTTGTCTGAATTTCAAAATATTAGATTCTAAAAAGGCACCCCAATATTATTCTTGCTCATAGCCATGGAAAGCATTACACCATCAACTTCCATTTCATTGCTAATTTTTACTTTATATGTGTCTTCTAATTTAATAATAAATTATTCATATTAAGAACCCCAATATAAAAAATGGATGTCTACTATAAGCATTCCTCTTATTAGACAGCAAAGATAGCTGGTTCTGGGGCCAGACTGTTGGCATCTAGATTCTATCTCGGACATGTTGGGTTAAGTTATTTAACTCTTTTTGCTGCATTTTCCTTATATGTAATTGGAGATAATATTGGTACCAGCTTCTGGGGGGATGTTGTGAGAATTAAATGTTACCAATTTCAAGTACTTAACAATCAATGCAACGTTTAAATAAGTGCTTCAGAAGAGTTAGCTGTTATTCTTGGTTGCCGGAAGCAAACTAACATTGGTTTGATGTTCACTCTGTGTCAAACATTAGGCAAGGGGATTTCACATACAGGTATTCAATATGCATCTTCAATATGCCTTTCCATTTCTTCATCAATGAAGCAGGAATTATAATACCATCAGATCTGTGATGAGCACTAAATGAGAAACAAACAAATACAGTGCCACTGTCTTGCTCATTTGGTGCCTAATAAATGGTAGTTATTTTCTTCCTGCCCCCTACCTACTCATGCTTATCCAGTATTATGATGGTCAAAGAGAAACTTTATTCAAAATATTCTGAGGAAAGGAGAGAAAAGTTTGTGACTTATGAGATTTTTGTTTATAGAGTGGGAAAAAAAAAAAGTTATTTGAAAAAAAAGGCTTTGAGGGCAAGGGCAAAAGTCCAGAAAGGATTGCAAGGGCAAAGGTGACCACTGAGCAAACTTGAAGGGCAGCAAAGAAGGCAGGTCATGGTCTGTGATGTAAGAATGAAGGCTGCTAAACAGGAACGTCTTCAAAGCCAAAGACCTCTCTGTTCTTGCCTCTGCTTAAGGCTAGGAAAATCTTCTCTGTTTCAGAACCAAAGAACAGCAGCAGCCAGTTGATTTCAAAAAGAAATAACCTTATTCTTGGGTTTAGCTCAGTTTGATTTCCTAAGTTTTGTAGAAAAATTGTGCATATCCTAGTCAATAAGCTAAAGCCAAGTTCTTCCTACCCCCAGCTGTGTAGTAAATCTTGCATCCAGTCCGCAGGTTACAGAGGGAGTGATAATCCTGCAGGCTTAAGATAGCATAGCCAATTTTAAGAAAAGAAACACTTTTTTGGTCTAACTGAGATACGTGCTTGACTGCTGACCGAAAGTTCAGAAGTTTGAGTCTACCCAGAGGTGCCTCGAAAGAAAAGCCTGTGATCAACTTTTGAAAAATCAGCCATTGAAAACCCTGTAGAGCACAGCTCTACTCTGACCCACATGGGGCCGTCAGGTGTAGGAGTTGACTAGATGGCAACTGGCTAGACTTGGAAGAGTTTACCTTCAGGCTTCTAGTTATTTGGCCCCTTACCCTTATGGGAAACAATCAGATACAGTGTTTTTTTTTTTTTTTTTTCCTCAGCTTTATTATGAGACAGATCCTTTCATTTTCAGGAAGGTTTACAGTCATCAAGGACAGGGGTGGAGGGCATCTATGGAGGTAGAGAAGGGGAGATCCCAGGGGATGTTGTGGGAGGCTGTACTGATGGGGTCATTCTTTCAATCTATGCATTTCCTGGTTTCTGGACCTTCTCAATCACAGAATCCCAGCAAACTGAAAACATTTAAAGAGTCAGGATAGGTAGGAAGTGACTGTATGTTCAGCATGGGTGACAGCATATATCAGGAAGAGTTGTTCCTCTCCCTTAAAAGATTTACAAACCAGAGACTACATCAGCCTGAGACCAGAAGAACTAGATGGTGCCCGACTATAACCAATGACTGCCTTGACAGGGAACACAACAGAGAACCCCTGAGGGAGCAGGAGAGCAGTGGGATGCAGACCTCAAATTCTCATAAAAAGACCAGATTTAATGGTCTGACTAAGACTAGAAGGACCTCGGAGGTCATGGTCCCCAGACCTGTTAGCCCAAGACAGGAACCATTCCCCAAGCCAACTCTTCAGACAGGGATTGGACTGGACTATAGGATACAAAATGATGCTGGTGAGAAGTGAGCTTCTTGGATCAAGTAGACACGAGACTATGTTGGTATCTCCTGTCTGGATGGGAGATGAGAGGGCAGAGGGGGTCAGAAGCTGGCTGAATGGACACAAAAATAGAGAGTGGAAAGAAGGAATATGCTGTACTATTTGTATGAGAGACTGACTTGATTCAAAAATTTTCACTTAAAGCACAATAAAAATTAAAAAAAAAAAAGATTTCCAGGCAAAGAAATGTCATACTTCCTTTGGAATCTTGTCTAAATTTTATTAAAGTTAGCCTTTCCTCTACTAAGGTTTATTTATCATTCTTCCCGCTGCATTTTGGAGGGTGTTAATAATTTTTCAAAATCTGACCTCATATATTGGATGTTAATTTTATTTAGGCTCATCCTGAGAAAAATTAAATCGGCTAATCATGGGTGTGGGTCATCTTTCATTGAATGTGTGCCCTTCACTTTTCTTTCACTGTTTTTCACATTTCTTAAGCCTGTCTGTTTAGGCATTGCACCAGTCATTTCAAAGTTTGTTTTTCCTTAGGTGTTTATACTATCAAGGAGCACTGGTGGGCAGCGGTTAAGTGCTCTAACCTTTTGGCTACTAACTAAAAGATCGTTGGATGGAGCCCACCAGCCACTCCTGGGAAGAAAGATGTGGCAGTCAGCTGCTTCCATAGAGATTTACAGCCTTGGAAACTCTATGGAGTGGTGCTACTGTGTCCTACAGGGTCGCTATGAGCTGGAATCGACTCAATGGCAGAAGATCTTTTTTTTTTTTTTTAATACTATACCCATTGTCGGGGCCCTGGCGGCACAGTAGTTAAGAGCTCAGGCTGCTAACAAAAAGGTCAGCAGTTCAAATCCATCAGCTGCTCCTTGGAAACCCTATGGGGCAGTTCTACTCTGTCCTATAGGGTCGCTGTGAGTTGGAATCGACTCAACAGAAACAGGGTTTCTTTTTTAAATATCCATTGTTTTCATCAATGGGTTGCCCTAAACCATATCTATGGATTATAAAGGTGTTAATGTAGTAATTTGTATCTGTCAGACCTTGAGAAACTTAATTAACTAGCTTCCTGGTTATACTGAATTTAATTAAAAAATTCAATTAATCATTTTTAATATATATTGAGTTAATATAAGTTATTGAGTGAATGTGTCTTAATACATAGTGTATATTTTCAACATTCATTTTTAAAAGAAAAAGTAAGTCTGGATTTGTTAAATCCAATGATCTGATATTTATTTAAATAATTTGAATATCTGATTTCAGATAGACCAAAACTAGATATAGTCTAACTCTGTAAGAGTTACACCAATTGTGACTATAGCTGTCTGAAATTTTGAATATCTATTGCTTGGCTAACATTTAAATTTTCAAATGAAAGCGCTACATTCATGAGTCATATTCAGCTTGTGCCTTGCCATGACTCACCATGATGTGTTTGGATAGTATCTGAGATTAGCCAGCAATTATTTATCTTTGTTGTTTAATTTTCCCTTATGGTTCTATCTACACAGCACAAAAAACAAAACAAAACAAAACAAAAACTAGAGACTTGGCAGTTGTCTTGCTAATTTTATCAATGCAAATGGCTAAGCCACAGAATTCAGGACAAAAATACAAAATCTGTATGTATTGTCCCAGGCTTGGCTTGTAATTGTTCATAAAATTACAGAGTAAACTAAAAAATACAAAACCCAAACCCATTGCCTTCGAGTCAATTCCAACTCATAGCAACCCTAAAGAGACCTTACAGATTATCTAGTTTTATCCTCTTATTCTGTATTAGAAAAACTGAAGACGGAGAAGTTTGGTGGCTTGCCCAAAGTCACATAGCTAATTAGAGTTCGACAATCATTTTATCATACTATAATGCCTTCCAATGCCTTGGGGAATGAATAGGTTCAATATCTTGATTTTAACTTTAATTTCTCTTCCATCACCTGAAATACACTGCTCAGCTTCCCCACTTCCCTCCCTCCATTTTGCCCTTCTTTCCTATGTGAAGTAAAAGGTATTTCAATATAAAGTTGCTTTAAGAGATACCAGAAGTAATTTCAGACACTCTGGAGACTTGCAGAGCCAGAGCTGAGGATTATTGTTCTATCAGACTTTAACATGCTATATATACACATTGTGGGAGGCGAAGTGAATATTCTATGCAGAAAGGGAAAAAGAAAATGGGACCACTAAAATTAGCACATTAGACTCCTGAATAGTTATCACCGATTATGGTAGGTTTCATAAACTAAGTCACTATTTTAAAAGCAGATGATGAAAGCTCAGAAGCAGCTAAAATTACTACAAACCCAAACCAAACCCACTGCCCTCGATTCTGACTCATAGCGACCCTATAGGACAGAGTAGAACTGCCCCAGATGGTTTCCAAGACTGCAATATTCGCAGATGCAGACTGCCACATCTTTCTCCTGAGAACTGGCTCATGGGTTCTGCGGACCTTTCGGTTAGTGGCCAAGCGCTTTAATCACTGTGCTACCAAGGCTCCTAAAATTTACTATACGTGCTGTCCTACCCAGGAATCCATAAGAGATCATCTGAGTATAATAAAGAAGAGGAAATCAACGTTTATGCTGTTCTCCACGACTACAACTCCCTCTGCTTCCCAATGCTAGCAGAACATTAGATAGCTAACTGAGAAGGTTTAGCTCAACTGTAAAGTTATTTTAAAAAATTGTATCATAACAAGGAAGTCTTATAAAAGGTGATTGTATTATGTTTGTGCAAGGGTAAGTAAATACAATCCCCATCTCTTACTGAGACAATTCATGTTGCATTCATTGTGTGCCTTGGCTCCCTGGGGCCTGTCAAATTATGTCACAGCCTTTGAGTGAAAAATTGCTTTAAGAATCAATAGCACTCACTGGAACATAACCAGAATGATATTGAAAAAGTAATATTAGTATTTGTACTGATTTTTCTCTTTTGAGTCAAAGATCCCCAAGCTCTTTACTTAAGTTGAGGGCTAAAGAATGCTACAGCTTTGGCTATTTAGGAAAATTTGAACAATAAGCAGTTAACGAACAAACATTCCTGGTGAGTCTGTACCTTATCTTGGAGAAAACTATAGAATAATACGCTCTGCCCATCACACAATACTGCTACTTTGAAAAATCATTCCTCTGAAGGTTTCTCTCTCTTTTCTCCACCCAATGTTCTGTCTCCAATAAAGCCATTTTTCAAGGCATCTAATGCCTAGAATCTACCTCCTACTATCTTCCTTCTTTAAAATCCAATATATTTGAAAGTAATCAGAGCATAAACAGAAAACTTACAGTAAAAAGAAGCCTTGGAGGCCCTCCAGAAAGCCCCCACATAATGCAGGGAGCACGTGCAACACCCCTAGCAGATAGTCAACTTCTGATTCAACAGTCTGCTTCAGCTCCAACTAAAAATTATTCCTGATATTCAGTTGAAATCTATCACTCCTAAGTTTTCATAGAGCTCTTTCTTCATTAAAAAAAAAAAAAAAAAGGCCAAACCCATTCCTGTCCAGTCAATTCTGACTCATAGTGACCCTATAGGACAGAGTAGAACTGCCCATAGGGTTTCCAAGGAGCAGCTGGTGGATTCGAACTGCCGACCTTTCGGTTAGCAACTGCGTTCTTAACCATTATGCCACCAGAGCTCCTCTTTCTTCATAGAGCAAATATATTATTAATATACGCTCTCTTACATAAGACAGCCCTTCAAAAACGCAAAGGTAACAATCTGTCCTCAAGAAGTTTACAAACCTGTTTTTTTTCCTCTTCTATCAACAAACTTCATTAAAAAAATAGACTGCAATTACACCATCTTTTCCTTACCTCACTTTTCTTATTTCTGTATGAGCTGATCTTTAACCTTATCATTTTTCTAACAGGGCTGTCTTCAAATTTATCAAAAAATTTTATTCAAAATTCTACAGGCTTTTCTCGTTTACCATTGTGCTTGATTTTTCTCTGACTACTCTTTCTGTGTCAGTGTTGACCATTATCTAAGTCCTATGCTCCAGAAAACAGCAAGAGCTAAGAAATCCCACTACTACCACCATTTTGTGCTCCAGGAAATGGCTTACCACAAAGGTTTTGCTGCTCACTTTTTCTCATGACTGCCAGAAGACCCTTGTTTACTTGTCATGAGGCCAAACACTGACCTTTCCCTTTTTACCTGAACCTGCAGACAAAGCCAGACACAGATCCAGGAGCAGATTAACCAGTAAGCAAGTTACACACGGGCTTACTTTTACTTACTAATCTGAATCCCACCTGAATTTAGAGACCATTTCAAGAATAGATTTGATGCGTTGAACACTAATGACTGAAGACCAGATGAGTTGTGGAATGACATCAAGAACATCATAGATGAAGAAAGCAAGAGGTCACTAAAAAGACAAGAAAGAAAGACCAAAATGGATGTCAGAAGAGACTCTGAAACTTGCTCTTGAACGTCAAGTAGCTAAAGCAAAAGGAAAAAATGGTAAAGTAAAAGAGCTGAACAGAATTCAAAGGGCAACTCGAGAAGACAAAGTAAAGTATTATAATAACATGGGAAAAGAGCTGGAGATAGAAAATCAAAAGGGAAGAACATGCTCTGCATTTTTCAAGGTGAAAGAACTGAAGAAAAAATTCAAGCCTCGAGTGGCAAATAGTGAAGGATTCTACAGGGAAAATATTAGATGACACAGGAAGCATTAAAAGAAGATGGAAGAAATACACAGAGTCACTATACCAAAAAGAATTGGTCAATGTTCAACCATTTCAAGAGGTACCATATGTTCACGAACCAATGGTACTGAAGGAAGAAGTCCAAGCTACACTAAAGGCATTGACAAAAACCAAAGCTCCAGGAATTGACAGAATACCAATTGAGATGTTTCAACAAATGGACCTAGCACTGGAAGTGCTCACTTGTCTATGCCAAGAAATTCGGAACAGAGCTACCTGACCAACGGACTGGAAGAGATCTGTATATGCCTATTCCCAAGAAAGGTGATCTAAATGAATGGGGAAATTATAGAACAATATCATTAATATCACAGGCAAGTAAAATTTTGCTGAAGATCATTCAAAAGCAGCTGCAGCAATATATTAACTGGGAACTGCCAGAAATTCAGGCCAGGTTCAGAAGAGGACTTGGAACCAAAGATATCATTGCTAGTGTCAGAAGGATCTTGGCTGAAAGCAAAGAATACCAGAAAGATATTTACCTGTGGTTTCTTTTTTTCCCTTGTGTTTTTTAATTTTATTGGGCTTTAGATGAAAGTTTAGAGCACCAATTAGTTTCTCATTCAAAAATTTATATACTTTTTTTTGTGTGTGTGACATTGGTTGCAATCTCTGCAATGTGTCAGCACTCTCCCCCTTTCCCTTTACAGTCTGGGTTCCCCAGGTCCATTCTCCAGTTTTTCTGTCCCTTTCTGCCTTCTCTGTCTCTGTTTTGTGGCAGGTGTTGCCCATTTTGCCAAACCAATTTTTTTTTTATTGTGCTTTTTAAGTGAAAGTTTACCTATCAAGTCAGTCTCTCATACAAAAATTTATATTCATCTCGCTATGTATCCCCAGCTGCTCACCCACTGAGACAGCACACTCCTCCTGTCTTATACTGTATTCCTGTGTCCATTCAAACAGCTCCTGTCCCCCTCTGCATTTTCATCTCACCTCCAGACACATACTCTCACGTGTCTACTGGAGCCAAGAAGCTCACTCCTCAGAAGTATCATTTTATGCCTTATACTCCAGTCCAATTCCTGTATGAAGAGTCGGCTTTGGGAAGGGTTCCAGTCTTGGGCTAACAGAAGGCCTGGGGTCTATGGCCTCCCGGGTTCCTCCCATACAAGTCTGACCATTAAGTCTGGTCTTTTTATGAGAACTTGGCGTCTGCATCCCACTGTTCTCCTGCTCTTTCAGGGGTTCTCTGTTGTGTTTCCTGTCAGGGCAGTCATCGGTGGTAGAAGGGCACCATCTAGTTCTTCTGGTCTCAGGCTGATATAGTCTCTGGTTTATGTGGCCCTTTCTGTCCCTTGGGTTCATATTTACCTTGCGTCTTTGGTGCCCTTCATTCTCCTTTGCTCCAGGTAGGTTGAGGCCAATTGATGTATCTTAGATGGCCACGTGCTAGTGTTTAAAACCCCAGATGCCACTCACCAATCTGGGATGCAGAATGTGTTCTTAATACATTTTGTTATGCCAACTGACCTAGGTGTCCCCTGAAATCATGGTCCCCAGACCCCCGTTCCTGCTACTCTGGCCTTCGAAGCGTTCAGTTGTATTCCAGAAATTCCTTTGCTTTTGGTTTAGTCCAGTTGTGCTGACGTCTCCTGTATTGTGTGTTGTCTTTCCCTTCACCTAAAATAGTTCTTCTCTACTATATCATTAGTGAATACCACTCTTCCTCCCTCCCCACCCTTATAACCATCAAAGAATATTTCCTTCTGTGTTGAAACTATTTCTTGAGTTCTTATAATAGTGGTCTCATACAATATTTGTCCTTTTGCAACTAATTTCACTCAGCATATTTCCTTCCAGATTCATCCATGTGATGAGAAGTTTCACCAATTCATCATTCTTCTTGTTATGTAGTATTCCATTATGTGAATATATCATAATTTATTTATCCACTTATCTGTTGATGGGCACCTTGGTTGCTTCCATCTTTTTGCTATTGTAAACAGTACTGCAGTGGACATGGATGTGCATATATCTGTTCATGTGAAGGCTCTTATTTCTCTAGGATATATTCCAAGGAGTGAGATTGCTAGATCATATGATACTTTTATTTCTAGATTTTTAATGAAGCTCCAAATCAATTTCCAAACTGGTTGTGCTGTTTACATTCCCACCCGCAGTGCATAAGTGTTCCAAACCCTCCACAGCCTCTACAACATTTATTATTTTATGTTTTTTTGATTAATGCCAGCCTTGTTGGAGTGAAATCGTATCTCATTGTAGTTTTGATTTGTATTTCTCTAATGGCTAATGATCATGAGCACTTCCTCATGTATCTGTTAGCTGCCTGAATGTTTTCTTTGGTGAAGTGCCTGTTCATATCCTTTGCCCAGTTTTTAGTTGGGTTATTTGTCTTTTGTTGTTGAGTTTTTGCAGTATCATGTAGATTTTAGAGATCAGGTGCTGATTGGACTTGTTGTAGCCAAAAACATTTTCCGGGTCTGTAGGTAATCTTTTTACTCTTTTGATGATGTCTTTAGATAAGCATAAGTGTTTAATTTTAGGAGCTCCCAGTTATCTAGTTTTTCTTCTGGTGTTCATGCATTGTTACTAATGTTTTGTATACTGTTTATGCCACGTATTAGGGCTCCTAGCATTGTGCCTAGGATATTGATGTTTGTGTGTTCCATTTCATTTTTGATGATTTCCAATCTTCCTAGATTCGTACTTCATACATTCCAGGTTCCAATTATTAATGTATGTTTGCAGCTGTTTCTTCTCATTTTGAGTTGCACCATTGATATCCTAGGCATTAGTGAGCTGAAGTGGGCTGGTATTGGCCATTTTGAATCAGACAATCATATAGTCTACTATGCTGGGAATGACAACTTGAAGAGGAATGGTGTTGCATTCATTATCAAAAAGAACATTTCAAGATCTATCCTGAAGTACAACGCTGTCAGTGATAGGATAATATTCATATGCCTACAAGGAAGACCAGTTAATACGACTATTATTCAAATTTACTCACCGACCACTAGGGCCAAAGATGAAGAAATAGAAGATTTTTATCAGCTGCTGCAGTCTGAAATTGATGGAACATGCAATCAAGATGCATTGATAATTACTGGCAATTGGAATGTGAAAGTTGGAAACAAAGAAGAAGGATTGGTAGTTGGAAAATATGGCCTTGGTGATAGAAACAATGCTGGAGATTGAATGATAGAATTTTGCAAGACCAATGACTTCTTCATTGCAAATACCTTCTTTCACCAACATAAATGGTGACTATATACATGGACCTCACCAGATGGAACGCACAGAAATCAAATTGACTACATCTGTGGAAAGAGACGATGGAAAAGCTCAATATCATCAGTCAGAACAAGGCCAGGGGCCGACTGTGGAACAGACCATTAATTGCTCATATGCAAGATCAAGTTGAAACTGAAGAAAATCAGAGCAAGTCCACGAGAGACAACATATGACCTTGAGTCCCGAATTTAGAGACCATCTCAAGAATAGACTTGATGTATTGAACACTAGTGACTGAAGACCAGACGGACATCAACCATGAAGAAAGCAAGAGGTCACTGAAAAGACAGGAAAGAAATAAAAGACCAAGATGGATGTCAGAGGAGACTCTGAAACTTGCTCTTGAGCATCAAGCAGCTAAAGCAAAAATTAATGAATTAAAAGAACTGAATGGAAGAGTTCAAAGGGCAGCTCGAGAAGACAAAGGAAAGAATTATAATGACTTGTGCAAAGAGCTGGAGATGGAAAAACAAAAGGGAAGAACACGCTCAGCATTTCTCAAGCTGAAAGAGCTAAAGAAAAAATTCAAGCCTCAGGTTGCAATAGTGAAGGATTCCATGGGGAAAATATTAAACAATGCAGGAAGCAAAAAAAGAAGATGGAAGGAATACACAGAGTCATTGTACCAAAAAGAATTAGTCAATATCCAACCATTTGAAGAGGTGGCATATGATCAGGAACCAATGGTACTGAAGGAAGAAGTTCAAGCTGCTCTGAAGGCACTGGTGAAAAACAAGGCTTCAGGAATTGATGGAATATCATTTGAGATGTTTCAACAAACAGATGCAGCGCTGGAGGTGCCCACTCGTCTATGCCAAGAAATATGGAAGACAGCTTCTTGGCCAACTGACTGGAAGAGATCCATATTCCCAAGAGAGGTGATCCAACCGAATGTGGAAATTATAGAACAATATCATTAATATCACACACAAGCAAAATTTTGCTGAAGATCATTCAAAAACGGCTGCAGCAGCATATCGACAGGAAACTGCCAGATATTCAGGCCAGGTTCAGAAGAGGACATGGAACCAGGGATATCATTGCTATGTCAGATGGATCCTGGCTGAAAGCAGAGAATACCAGAAGGGTGTTCACCTGTGTTTTATTGACTATGCAAAGGCATTCGACTGTGTGGATCATAACAAATTATGGATAACACTGCAAAGAGTGGGAATTCCCGAACACTTAACTGTGCTCATGAGAAACCTTCATGTAGATCAAGAGGCAGTTGTTCAGACAGAACAAGGGGATACTGATTGGTTTAAAGTCAGGAAAGGTGCACGTCAGGGTTGTATTCTTTCACCATACCTATTTAATCTGTACGCTGAACAAATAATATGAGAAGCTGGACTATATGAAGAAGAGGGCATCAGGATTGGAGGAAGACTCATTAACAACCTGCATTATGCAGATGACACAACCTTGCTTGCTGAAAGTGAAGAGGACTGAAGCACTTACTGATGAAGATCAAAGACCCCAGCCTTCAGTATGGATTACACCTCAACATAAAGAAAACACAAATCCTCACAACTGGACCAATGAGCAGCGTCATGATAAATGGAGAAAAGATTGAAGTTGTCAAGGATTTCATTTTACTTGGATCCACAATCAACAGCCATAGAAGCAGCAGTCAAGGAATCAAAAGACGCATTGCATTGGGTAAATCTGCTGCAAAGGACCTCCTCAAAGTGTTGAAGAGCAAAGATGTCACCCTGAAGACTAAGGTGCACCTGACCCAAACCATGGTATTTTCAATCACTTCATATGCATGTGAAAGCTGCACAATGAATAAGGAAGATCGAAGAAGAGTTAACGCCTTTGCGTTGTGGTGTTGGGGAAGAATATTGAGTATACCACGGACTGCCAAAAGAATGAACAAATCTGACTAGAAAGAAGTGCGGCCAGAATGCTCCTTAGAAGCAAGGATGGCGAGACTTTGGACATTGCTGTCAGGAGGGATCAGTCCCTGGAGAAGAACATCATGCTTGGCAGAGTACAGGGTCAGTGGAAAAGAGGAAGACCCTCAACGAGGTGGATTGACACAGCGACCGCAACAATGAGCTGAAGCATAACAACAATTGTAAGGATGGCGCAGGACCAGACAGTGTTTCGTTCTGTTGTGCATAGGGTTGCTATGAGTCGGAACTGACTCGACGGCACCTAACAACAACAACAACAGCATTGTGCCTATTTTTTCTTCCATGATCTTTATTTGTTTTAGAGCTTATTAGGTCTTTGATCCTTTTTGAGTTAGTTTTTATGCATGGTGTGAGGTATTGGTCTTGTTCCATTTTTTTGCCAATGGATGGATTTCCAGTTATGCCAGCACCATTTGCTAAAGAGGCTGTCTTTTTTCCCATTTAACAGACTTTAGACCTTTGTCAAATATTACCTGCTAATAAATGGATGAATTTATATCTGTATTCTCAATTCTGTTCCACTGGCCTATTTATCTGTTGTTGTAACAGTACCAGGATGTTTTGACTACTGTGGCAGTATAGTAAGTTCTAAAATCAGGTAGTGTAAGGCCTCCCACTTTCTTCTCTTACCAGGGCTTCTTTCCCTTCTCTATGAAGTTTGTGATTTGTTTCTCCATCCCCTTAAAAAATGTCAGCGGAATTTGGATCCGGATTACTTTGTATCTATAGATCTCTTTGGGTAGAATAGACATTTTTACAATGTTGAGTCTTCTTATCCATAAGCAAGGTATGTTTTTCCACTTATGTAGGTTTCTTTTGGTTTCTTGCAGTAGCGTCTTGTAGTTTTCTTTGTATAGGTCTTTTACATCTCTGGTTAGATTTATTCCTAAGTATTTTATCTTCTAGGGGGCTACTGTAAATGGAATTGATTTGATGATTTCCTCTTCTAGGTTCTCTTTATTGGTGCAGAGGAATGCAACTGATTTTTGTATGTTTATCTTGTATCCTGATACTCTGCTGAACTTTTCTATTTGTTTCAGTAGTTTTTTTGAGGATTCTTTAGGGTTTTCTGTGTATAAGATCATGGCATCTGCAAAAAGAGATACTTTTACTTCTTCCTTACCAATTTGGATGCCCTTAATTTCTTTTTCTAGCCTAATTGGCCTGGCTAGGATCTCCAGCACAATTTGAATAAGAGTGGTATTAAAGGGCATTCTTGTCTGATTCCCATTTTCAAGGGGAATGCTTTCAGACTCTCTCCATTTAGGATGATGTTGGCCATTGGTTTTGTATACATGCTCTTATTATGTTGAGGAATTTTCCTTCTATTCCTACTTTGATGAGAGTTTTTACATGAATGGGTGTTGGACTTTGTCAAATGTCTTTTCTGCATCAATTGATAAGATCATGTGATTCTTGCCTTTTGTTTTATTTATATGACGGGTTATATTGACTGTTTTTCTAATGTTGAACCATCCCTGCATACCTGATATGAATCCCACTTGGTCATCTTTTATATAATGACATCATTGTTTCCCTGTTTTGAGCATTTTTTTTCTTGATTTACTTTTGTAATTACCCTATCTGGGTTGATATCTGGTTGCTCTGTCCTGTGTTCTAATCTTGGGTTGTTATCTGATGTTACCAATTTTCTAACCTGAGGACTCCCTTTAGTATTTCTTGTAGTTTGGTTTTGTTTTTGCAAATTCCCTAAACTTCTGTTTATCTGGAAATATCCTAATTTTGCCTTCATATTTGAGGGATAGTTTTGCTGGATATATGATTCTTGGCTGGCATTGTGTTTCCTTCAATGCTTTATAGATGTCATCCCATTGCCTCTGTGCCTGCATGGTTTCTGTTGAGTAGTCCGAGCTTATTCTTATTGACTCTCCTTTGTAGGCGACTTTCCATTTATCCCTACCTGCTCTTTAAATTCTCCCTTTTTCTTTGGCTTTGGCAAGCTTGGTTATAATCAACCAACTTGACTTCATAGACATATACAGAACACTCCACCCAACAGCAGCCAAGTATACTTTCTTTTCCAATGCACATGGAACATTCTCTAGAATAGACCACATATTAGGTCACAAAGCAAGCCTTTACAGAATCCAAAACATCAAAATATTACAAAGCATCTTTTCTGACCATAAAGCCATAAAAGTAGAAATTAATAACTGAAAAAGCAGGGAAAAGAAATCAAACACTTGGAAACTGAAAAACACCTTGCTGAAAAACTACTGGGTCATAGATGAAATGAAGGATGGAACAAACAAATTTGTAGAATCCAATGAGAATGAAAACACTTCTTATCAGAAGCTGTGGTATTTTCAGTCACATCACATGCATGTGATAGCTAGACAATGAATAAGGAAGAACAAGGAAGAATTGATCACTTTGAATTGGGATGTAGGTGAAGAATATTGAATATACGATGGACTGCCAAAAGAATGAAAAAATCTGTCTTGGAAGAAGTACAACCAAAATGCTCCTTAGAAGAAAGGGTGGCAAGACTGCATCTTACATACTTTGTACATGTTGTCAGGAGGGATCAGTCCCTGGAGAAGGACATCATGTTTGGTAAAGTACAGGGTTAGCGGAAAAGAGGAGGGCCCTCAAAAAGATGGGTTGACACAGTGGCTACAACAATGGGCTCCAGCATAACAATGATTGTAAGGGTGGTGCAGGACCAGGCAGTGTTTCATTCTGTGGAACATAGGGCCGCTATGGGTTGGAATGAACTGGACAGCACCTAAGAACAACAACAACATCAGAACCTTTGGGACACAGCTAAAGCAGTGCTCAGAGGTCAATTTATAGCAATAAATGCACGTATCCAAAAAGAACAGCCAAAATCAAAGAATTATCCCTACAGCTTGAACAACTAGAAAGAGAGCAAGAAAAGAAACCCTCATGCACCAGAAGAAAGCAAATAATAAAAATTGGAGCAGAATTAAATGAAATAGAGAGCAGAAAAACAATTGAAAGAGTTAACAAGACCAAGAACTGGTTCTTTGAAAAAATTAACAAAATTGATAAACCATTGATGGAACTGACAAAAGAAAAACAAGAGAGGAAGCAAATAAACTGAATAAGAAATGAGATGGGCAATATCACAACAGACGTAACCGAAATTTAAAGAATCATATCAGATCTAACAAATTTGAAAACCTAGAAGAAAAGGACGAATTTCTAGAAAGACACTGCCTACCTAAACTAACACAAACAGAGATTGAACAACTAAATGGACCCATAACAAAAGAAGTGCTGATAATATGTCCTGGTGACTTTCTTTTGGGATCTAACTTATGTGGGGTTCTATGAGCATCTTGGATAGGTATCTTCTCATCCTTCACAATATCAGGGAAGTTTTCTGCCAACAAGTCTTCAGCAATTATCTCTGCATTTTCTGTTCTCCCTCCATGTTCTGGTACTCCAGTCACTCGTAGGGTATTTCTCTTGATAGAGTCCCACATGATTCTCAGGGTTTCTTCATTTTTTTTTTTTACATTCTTTTATCTGATTTTTCTTCAATTATATTGGTGCCAAGTGTTTTATCTACAATCTCACTAATTCTGATTTCCGTTTCCTCAATTCTGGTCCTCTGACTTTCTATTGAGTTCTAATTCTGAAATTTTATTGTTAATCTTCTGAATTTCTGATTGCTGTCTATGGATTCTTGCAGCCTATTAAATTTGTCATTATGGTCATGAATAACTTTCTTAATTTCCTCTACTGCTTTATCTGTGTGTTCCTTGTCTTGTTCTTCACTTTGCCTGATCTCCTTCCTGATCTCTTGAAGAATTCTGTATATTAGTCTTTTGTATTCTGCCTCTGGTAATTCCAGGAATAGCTCTTTGTCTGGAAGACTTCTTGATTCTTTGTTTTGGGAGTTTGTTGAAGCAATCATGGTCTGTTTCTTTGTGTGATCTGATATTGATTGTTGTCTCCAAGCCATCTATAAGTTATTGTACTAATTTATTTTATGTTTGCTTACTGCATCCTAGCATCTTGCTTTGTTTGTTTTGATATGCCCAAATAGGCTGCTTGAGTGAGCTAGCTTGATTATTGGAGCCTTTGAAGCACTAATGTCCTGTCACCAGATGGCTAGAACTGTTACCAGGTATATGAGCCCAGGAGTCCATTCGCTTTTCTTGTATGGATTCATCTCAGTTGTCCAGGAAGTCAGTCACCAAGTGTGTGGTACAGACTCTCTCCTACAGTCTTAGAGAAGCAGGGGTGATTGGTGTAGGCACAGGTATCTTGTTGCAGCAGGGGGTCATGCTCTGAGCAAGGCAGTGTGCTGACAACCATCCTCTGAGTGTCTGTGAGAAAAGTGCATCCATGTTCCCTCCAGAGCAGAGGTGGGTGGATTCTGCAGGCAGACCATGGACGCCCAATGCTTTTGGTTGTACGGACTGGGAGGCACCACATATCCTTGGGCCCCTGTCATGGGTGTCTAGGTGGCATAGGTGGAGCCACCAGTCCTCAGGTCTCTGATATGGGCAGGTGAAAATGAGGACCCTGCTTAATAGGCAGAATGGTGTCAAATGTCAAAAACCCACCTCTCCACCACACAGCTGAAACAGTTGAAGTCAGATCTCAGACAGATGCACCATTACAGTCTGCCAACAAGGGCCAAAGCTGCTGAAATAGGCCCACACAGGTCCATGCAGTGGTGAAAGGCATTCAAAGTCTATGGATTATTTGTGCCTGAACAGGAGCTGCTTCTGCCCTGAGTTCTCAGCTTAGGGGAGTTGGCAGTTTATTTTTTTCCCCTTTTGTTAATTTGTTCCTTCAACAAGGCCGGGAGAATAGCTCAGGACATGCAGCAGAAACTATCTCAGGCCCAGGGAAATCCACAGCCACTGAAGCTGGCTTCAGGGCTAGGGCAGAGGGAGGAGGGATAAGACTAATGGCAGAGAGTTATTCCACAAGGGGCGCTATCTGACTCATGTGGTAAATTAGACACAAGCACTTATGTTTTGCAGAGAGAACTATTCTTCACTGGTTCCAGAGGCATGTGGACTCCATGAGGCTCGCTCTCTCACCCTGAGGAAACCACATCCTAAACACTACTGCCAGCCCGTCCACGGTCACGTCAGGGGATTGTGCCTGAGGGGCACCAGTTCCAGCGGAGTCAGGTCCAGCAACTCCTCATTGCTTCTGAACTGTGTCTCCCTCCCCCTGCTGCTCAGTCTGATTTCCTAACTTTGCCTTTGATGTCCAAGGCTCCTAGCTTTTCATATACATAATTGATGCACTTGTTTTCTCGGGTCTTTGTTCTAAGAGGGGTCATCATAAGCATCTGACTATTTCGCCATCTGGGCACCACATTTACCTGTGTTTTATTGACTATGCAAAGGCATTTGACTGTGTGGATCATACCAATTATGGATAACACTGGGAAAAATGGGAATTCCAGGACACTGAATTGTGCTCATGAAGATCTTGTACATAGATCAAGAGGCAGCTGTTTGGACAGAATAAGGGAATACTGCATGGTTTAAAGTCAGGAAAGGTGTGCATCAGGGTTGTATCATTTCACCATACATATTGAGTCTGTATGCTGAGCAAATAATCTGAGAAGCTGGACTATATGAAGAAGAACAGGGCATCAGGATTGGTGGAAGACTCATAAACATCCTGCATCACGCGGATGACACAACCCTTGCTTGCTGAAAGTGAAGAAAACTTGAAGCATGTACTGATGAAGATCAAAGACCACAGCCTTCAGTATGGAGTACACCTCAACATTAAGAAAAGAAAAATCCTCACAACTATACCAGAAAGCAACATCATGATAAACAGAGAAAAGACTGAGGTTGTCAAGGATTTCCTTTTACTTGGATCCACAATCAACACCCATGGAAGCAGCAGTCAAGACATAAAAAGATGCATCACATTGGGAGAATCTGCTCCTAAAGACCTCTTTAAAGTGTTGAAAAGCAAACATGTCACCTTGAAGACTAAAGTGTGCCTGACCCAAGCCATGGTGTTTTCAATCACCTCATATGCATGCAAAAGCTGGACAATGAATAAGGAAGAATGAAGGAGAACTGATGCCTTTGAAATATGGTGTTGAAGAGGAATATTGAGTGTACTTTGGACTGCCAAAAGAATGAACAAATCTGTCTTAGAAGAAGTACAACTGGAATACTCCTTAGAAGCAAGGATGGCAAGACCAGGTCTCACGTATTTTGGACATGCTGTCAGGAGGAATCAGCGCCTGGAGAAGGACATCATGCTTGGTAAGGTGGAGGGCCAGCAGAAAAGAGGAAGACCCTCAACGAGATGGATTGACACAGTGGCTGCAACAATGGGTTTAAGCATAACAATGATTTTGAGGATGGTGCGTGATTGGGCAGTGTTTTGTCCTGTTGTACATGGGGTTGCCACAAGTCGGAAGTGACTTGACGGCACCTAACAACAACATATATATAAGCAACAACATATATATAATCATAGTCATACTACAATCTTGTTTGGACATGTTTGATGTCTGCTGTCTGTTGCCCTGCACGTCCTTGATCTCACTGCTGACTGAGGCCATAAATTCCCAAAAGGTAGTGAAGAGGCTTTTAAAGCCATCTTGAGTTAATTGTTGAGTCCAAAAATCAGAAAATAGTAGAGATAGGAAAAATAAGTTAGGAGTTACTTTTGTTTTCTATGTTATGTTGTTATGGATATTGAAAGGAGAATTGGTGAATTCTGGGAGATGTAATAATAAATTTAGGGGTGAGGATAGCATAGAAAATAATCAGAAGATAAGTGAAAAAATGAGAAAAAAAGACCTTCACAAAAGATAACTTGAGTGCAAATAATGGTGTAGAAAGAAATCCTATGGAATGTCAACATCCCTAGCCAAAGACTACCAGGAACACACCAGCAGTTGAACAAAGTTGGGCTTATTTACATGTTGTTGGTAGGGAGAATACAAAATATGGGGAGCCACGATGTATCTCAATATGAAGGGCTTAAAAAGGACTTAGGTGATTTGGGCTTGTGTTAGATGGTTTCAAGGAAACAGAGGCTTGGTCTTGACTGGATGCTGTTTGGAAATAGAGGTAATTCTGTGACTGGGTACCTCCATAAATATTATCTAGAAGGAAAGAGGAATGAAGGAAGGCTAAAATTTTACTTGGCAAAGCAGCACCACTGGTCAGGCTGGGGGATGTCTTGTCATTTTGTGGTTTAGACAATTGTCACGGATTGAGTTGTGACACCCCCCAAAATATGTGTCAATTTGGTTAGGCCATGATTCCTAGTATTGTGTGGTTATCCTCCATTTTGTGATTGTTATTTTATGTTGAGAGGATTAGGTGGGATTGTTACACCACCTTAATCAGGTCACCTCCCTGATCCAAGGTAAAGAGAGTTTCCCTAGGGTATGGCCCGCACCACCTTTTCTCTCTCAAGAGATAAAAGGAAAGGGAAGCAAGTAGAGAGTTGGGGACCTCATACCACCAAGAAAGCAGCACCAGGAGCAGAGTGCATTCTTTGGGTCCAGGGCCCCTGCACCTGAGAAGCTCCTTAACCATGGGAAGATTGAGGACAAGGACTTTCTTCCAGAGCTGACAGAGGGAGAAAGCCTTCCCCTGGAGCTAACACCTTGAATTTGGACTTTAAGCCTACTTTACTGTGAAGAGGAAATCCTGGTGGCATAGTGGTTAAGTGCTATGGCTGCTAACCAAAGGGTTGGCAGTTCTAATCCACCAGGCGCTCCTTGGAAACTCTATGGGGCACTTCTACTTTGTCCTATAGGGTCGCTATGAGTTGGAATCGACTCGACGGAACTGGGTTTGGTTTTTTTTTTTTTTTTTGGTTTTACTGTGAAGAAATAAATTTCTCTTTGTTAAAGCCATCCACTTGTGGTATTTCTGTTACAGCAGCACTAGATAACTAAGACAACAATGTTTACATTTTTTCTGAGTTCAGACACAATTACAGTGGTGGTGTTTTATCTCGGCCCATCACAATCACAGAATGCCCTTGTCTGGTGCTGATGTTCTGTGAAATTGTTGATGTTGCCAGAAGAACACCAAGACCTACCTGTGAGCACCAGGCCAGCTCCTGGCTGTTGGGGGCTGCTTTTCTCTTTAGCAGGAAAAATAAGGGCAATTCAAACTTGGTTTTTTCAGATCAAAGATGCTGCTAAGGTTCTTCTTTGCATTTGCCCATACTCCACTCCATAATTTTCCATCTAGTAATGCTCACAGACATGTAATTCCTGGGAGCATCATAAAAGGAAAAACTACATTGATTGCCCAGAGATTCTACCCCAATTCAGTGCCATCAGCTCAAGCCCTATCCTGCAAAGGCTTTTACTGGCTCTTAACAATGCTTATGGCTCCCAATGGACTAGTGTCTCTGTTTTCTAATTTAAAATATCTTAATTAAATAAAACGTTTGTGAGGAAGAAAGAGTGAGCCAGATTGGAGTCTGTCACCCCAGGTGTCTTCTCACTCACTGATATGACAAGGCAACAAGTTTGGGTTTTTCACCCTCTTCCTCTTCCCCTCCTTCCTTTAATGGCCTGTCAAAAGGAAACTCCATTCTGTGTTAGCAATAAACCCTCCTGGAAATAAAGAGGAAATGGGAGAAACGAGGAGGAAGGAAGTGAGTGGGTGTGTGATAGAAGCTAGATTTGCAGTTCAATTGCAAGGCATCTCTCAGAGTGTCTAGACACCAGCTGCCTGGTTCCCATGGAAACCCCTAACTTTGGATGATGGGCTGAGTAGTAAGGACACTCAGGAGATCTTGGTGGGAGCATGGTGGTGAGGGGAGAAGAAGGAAGGTTGGGGTTGGGAGGGATGGCACAGAGGGTGTTAGAGTGATATGGGGGACAGCAAGAAAAAGCAAACCTTCTTTGTGAAAGAGTGTCATTAACCTTCTACTGTTTTTCTCATGCACATTTTACATGTGGTGACAAGGTATAAATCTGCCATACCCAGCAGGTGTCAGGACACAGGTTGCTAAAGATGAATAGCAGAGCTGGAATGATATTTCCATCAACCTCCTGCTACTGCCAAAGCACTTCCTCAGTAAACCAAAGCTTTCCACAGTAAACAGACATGATCAACAATTGTCCCCTGAAGTCTCAGGAGTAGAAAATTCCAATCCCCAAGAATGGCTGCCACTTTTGTAACCAAAAACCAAACCAAACCCACTGCCGTCGAGTCAATTCCGACTCATAGCGACCCTATAGGACAGAGTACAACTGCACCATAGAGTTTCCAAGAAGCACCTGGTGGATTCAAACTGCCGACCTCTTAGTTAGCAGCCATAGCACTTAACCACCACGCCACCAGGGTTTCATAGAATCTGAGATGCATCCCTGGGTGGGCACTCTGCAATGGAGATGATCACAGCTCTTTACACCTACAGTATCCTCCCTTCCTGCTGCTAAAATTTTCTCTTGTCATAGGCAAGAGTTGGGACAGCTGTTCAAATGAAGGAGGATGGAAATGTTGATGGGATGAGTCAGAAATGAAGAGTTATCGGTTTAGAGTCAAATAATCAAGTGTATGAACATATTTTGTTCTTTTATTCGTATAAAAATTCCTATCATCAGGGATCCCCAAATTCAATGATCTTAAAACTTTACAACCACTTGCTGTCACCCTAGTTCCTTCCCGCCTCTCCTTCCTTTTGGCTTGGGGCTTTCAGGTAACACTGGCACCACTCCCTTCCCCCCATTGCCTCTCTCAAGGTTTAATTTTATGCACATTCCAATCCTATATCACTCCGCTTCCTTGACTAAGTGCTACCACACACAGATACTCCCAGGGGCCTCTAGGCTCTTCAGTAATACAGAGCAGTTCTTTCTCACTAGTTTGTCTACAGCCAGGCAGACCAGGAGTCCCTGGGTGGTGTAAACAGTTATAGCTTTTGGCTGCTAACCAAAAGGTGGGAAGTTGAAGTCCACCCAAATGTGCCTGAGAAGAAAGAACTGGGTATCTACTTCCAAAAAACCAGCCACTGAAACCCTATGGAGTGTAATGCTACTCTGACACACATGGGGTCGCCATGAGTAGGAAGTGATTCAACGGTAACTGGTCTGGTTTTAGTTTGGATATAGACTAGACGTATTGTTTAATCTCACAGTGCTTTCCCTTCACTCAGGCAACCTTACCCACCACAGAAAGAATCCAAGAGAAGGTCTGGTGGTTTTATCGGGGTTATCTCAGTAACAAAACTGTTCTCCAATTGTGCAAAGCTAATAGATGGCATGAGAGTTAATCCTTGGACTTTCATGGATCATCACCAACAGTGCTGTCTGAGATATCTCTATATCTGTCATCTATCTATCTTCTGTGTGTTTTTAAGCAGTATTTCCTCTGAAGAAATATTACTATATGAAAAAAGAGTCCTAATCACATTGGACTATAATCAACACATAGGCAAATTTGACATAATGAAAAAGGTCCACTAGTAGTTTAAATGCTACCTATAATTTATGATAATTAGAAAATTTTAATCCACCAGAGGCTCTTTATTAGACATTAAAGCTTTCATGACTGTGATTTGATGATTCAACCTGAGAGAAATGTTGCTAGCTCCTAACTAGAGGGGTATTTTTGCCATCTATCTCCAATTTAGGGCAAAATTCCCAGTGGTTTTGGATTTACCAACACGGTTCTCTGCTTTCAGAGATCTAGCTTTTGACTGGGAGATGGAATTGATTTATCCCCTGTGCCCTATATTATTTGTAGGGAGTGATTGTGAAGTGGTGAAGTTAGGGCAAAGATCTGGTCCCCTTGAGCCAGGGATACAACCCAGTTACATTCCTTGTCCAGCTGCCAACATCTTCAGACATTAGGAGGAATGGAATTATATGCAAGGACTATATGACTACCAAAGAACTTGTAGGGACAAAGGAAGATGAGGGAACATCTGCCCAGGTAGCAGAGAAGACGTTTCTCAGTGGCAAAAAGGAGTAAACCTATTGAGTGTGAGAGTGACTTGGGATCACCCTTGCCACGGAACCATTGGTTTTCAGGGTTGATTTGACTACTCTGCGTGTCTAAGTTGGTATCTTCTTCATTCATTTAATCAATCAATGTCAACTGAGCATTCACTACCTGTTCTAGTTGCTGGGGATGTAACAGTCCATAAAACAATAAAGAAACAAACAAAAAAATACCTTGTCCTTATGGAGTTTATATTATATTATAGACAAATAAGTAAAACGCACCTCCTCTCAAGTGGTCTTAAGAGCTGTGGAGAAAACAAAATAGGGAATGAGGACACGGAGTGCCGTGATAGGGTGGGGTGACAACATCAAACACAAAATGCCTCTTTGAGAAGGTAACATTTGAACAAAGAGCTGAAGAAGGTTAGAGAGTGAGCTATATGGGCATCTAGAGGAGGGAGGTTTCAAGGCAAAGGAAACCAAACCAAACCCAAACCCACTGCTGTTGAGTCACAACGATCTCATAGAGTTTCCAAGGCTGTGAATCTCTACGGAAGCAGACTGCCACATCTTTCTCCTGCAGAGCTGCTGGTGGTTTCACTTAGCAGTTGATCACTTTAACCACTGCAGTTCCAGGTCTCCTAGGCAGAAGAAACAGCAAGTAAAATGCCCTAAATGTGAGCACACCCTGTTGTTGGGCCAAAAGCAAGGAAATGAGTATTGGTGGAGTGGAGCGAGCAAGAAAGAGTAGAAGGAGATGAACTACAAGTAGTGGCCTATTGGGGGTGCTGATATTGTAGGGTCTTGAGACAATTTTACAAACTTGGCTTTTACTTAAAGTGAAATGGGAGGTAGGTAAAGTGAGAAGTCTTCAGATTCTAGATATATTTTAAAGGTGGAGCCAATAAGATTGACTGACAGATTTAATGTTGTAAAGGAAAGAATTTCAAGATATGGTGCAGTGGTTAAGTGCTCGGCCGGTAACCAAAAGGTCTGAGGTTCTAACATACCAGCCACTTGCTCTATGGGGCAAGAGATGTGGCAGTCTGCTTCCATAAGGATTACAGCCTTGGAAACCCCATGGGGTGGTTCTACTCTGTCCTACAGGGTCGCCATGAGCCTGAACCAACTTGACTGCAAGGAGTTTGGTTTGTTTGTTTGTTTGTTTTTGGCCTGGCATCTGACAAGATAGACTGGTCATTTTCTGAGATAGAGAAGAGCGGAGAAGGAGCAGGTTATGGAGAAGGACTTTAGTTTTTGTAATGTTTAGTTTGTAGTGTCTTTTCTTTCAGTGAAGGATGGCAGGTAAGTGTGAATGTTGTGGATTCAAGAGAGAATAGGAAGAAACAAACTGAAGAGAGTAAATACAGACATCTGTCTTAGTCATCTAGCACTGCTGTAACAGAAATACCATGAGTGAACGGCTTTAACAAAGGGAAGTTTATTCTGTCACAGTCTAGGAGGCTAGAAGTCTGAATTCAGGGTGCCAGCTCCAGGGAAATCTTTCTCTGTCGGCTCTGGGGGAAGGTCCTTGTCATCAATCTTCCCCAGTGGAGGAGCTTCTCAGCATGGGGACCCCAGGTCCAAAGGACACACTATTCTCCTGGCTCTAGTTTCTTGGTGGTTTGAGGTCCCCTGGTCCTTCCGCTCACTTCTCTCTTTTATATCTCAAAATAGATTGATTTAAGACCAACTTAATCTTTTAGATTGAGTCCTGCCTCATTAACATAGCTGCCTCTAACCCTGCCTCATTAACATTATAGAAGTAGGATTTACAACACATAGGAAAATCACATCAGATGACAAAATTGTGGACAATCACACAATACTGGGAATCGTGACCTAGTCAAGTTGACACATATTTTGGGGAGACACAATTCAATCCATGACAACATCTCTAGTTAAGAACACAGAGTATGGAGCTAGACCACCTGAGTCTGAATCTGGAACCCACCACTTCCCAATTGTGATAACTTGGGCAAGTTACATAACTGTTCTGTGCCTTGATTTCTCCATCTATAAAATAGGGTTATTGTAAAGTATGATACATGTAAAATGCTTAATGTGCTCAGTATAAGTGTTAACTAAACAGGCCTTACTGTCACTTCTCTTATTCCTTAAAAAGACGGAGTTCTTGTGATCAAGTTCTATTAGCAGTTCTGGAGACTAAAACGATAAAAAACCGTCATTTGAGAAACTATGATGAAAATTCCGCCAACATTGGTCTAATCTCATAGTGCCTGGATTGAACCACCTCAGGGGAGTGTAACATTTCATTTTCCACATACTATAAGGTTCTGGCATAATAAAAACACATTCTGGGGATTCAGAATATTTAATGAACTTGAAATTATCCAAGCGTTAATATATTTAACTCTGAAATACCCCAAAATATTTTATTCTGATCACATTGCACTTCAGTGTTAGCTCATATAACCAAAAACCAAACCTGTTGCTATCGAGTTGATTCTGACTCACAGCGACCCTACAGGACAGAGTAGACCTGCCCCATAGGGTTTCCAAGGAGCGGTTGGTAGATTCTAGCTACTGACCTTTTGGTTAGCAGCCATAACTCTTAACCACTGCACCAGAGTTAGAGTTCACATAAAGTACGTTGAAATGTACAACATAAAAAATTCAGAGTGTTAAGGCACTGATATTCCCATGCTACAAAAACATTTTACCTGGAATTCTGCAAACAGAAGAAGTCTTTATCAACTAGCACCACTACATTATAATAAAAATTGGCATTTGTGTAATATCCCTGAAGCATTTTATGACTATGATTACTATATTTCTAGGGTTGGATAGATTTTATTATATCTCACACTTTTCCCACCTGGAAATCCAATAATGACAAGGATGATAGTTATTAATCAAGATATTTGATTAAGCAGAATGTTCCATTCCCCAATTACATTAAATAATACAGAATGTACTGAAAAGGCATACTCTTTTTCTATCCTGAAAAAAAAAAAAAGGACACCTAAATTAAATAATAAGGGGAGAATAAAAGTAATTATATAGAAGAGGCAGAAATGAGACCCTGATGTATTCACACTTACTAGCCATATGGCCTTGAATAAGTCATTTACGTTTCTTTGCTTCTATTTCCTCATCTTTAAAAAAGAGAGAGCAAATAATACCCCTACCGTCATCATAGGAGCTTAAACAAGAAGCTCCATGTAGCTCACTTAGTAGAGAGCCTGGACACAAGACAAGTAAATGTCTATTGTTGTTATTGTCATCAAATACCATTGTTGCTATTGCAAAAAGTCTATGGTGAAGACCTAATAAGTGAACACCCATACCAAAGACTGAGTAATTCAAAGCTGTCAAATATGAATTAGGTTGACTTCACATTTTAATTAAGACCTGAGTTAATATCAGAACTATAGAGTCACCATTGTCTTTGTGAGGAAGACTCAATTAATTATTGGAGATCAATAAACATACAGGGCAAGGGCCTGAAGTCCATCAAATGGGAAAAGACAGTCTTTTTAACAAATGGTGCTGGAAAAACTGAATGTCCATCTGCAAAAAAATTGAAACAGGACCCATACCTCACACCATATATAAAAACTAACTCAGAATGGATCAAAGACTGAAATATAAAGCCAAAATCTATGAAGTTCATAGAAGAAAAAACAGGATCAGTGCTAGAGGCCCTAATACATGGCATTAACAAGATACAAACCACAACCAACAACACACCAGTTCCAGACGATAAGCTAGACAACTGGGATCTTCTAAAAATTAAATACTCATCAAAAGACTTCACCAAAAGAGTAAAAAGAGAACCTACAGACTGGGAAAAAAAAATTTGGCTATTATAAATCAGACAAAGGTCTTATCTCTAAAATCTATGAGAAAATCCAACACCTTTACCACAAAAAGACAATTAATCCAATTAAAAAAATGGGCAAAGAAAATGAATAAACACTTCACCAAAGAAGACATTCAAGCGGCCAACAGACACATGAGGAAATGCTCACGATCTCTAGCCACTAAAAAAAAAAAAAAAAGAAATGCAAATCAAAACCACAATGAAATACTATCTCACCCCTGGCATTACTGGCACAAAACAATAAAACAGGAAACAACAAATGTTGCAGAGGTTGTGAGGAGATCGAATTCATGCACCGCTGGCAGGAATGCAAAATAATGCAACCGCTTTGGAAAATGATACGGCGCTTCCTTAGAAAGCTAGAAATAGAAATACCATATGATCCAGCAATCCCACTCCTGGGAATATGTCCTAGAGAAATAAGAGGCGTCATATGGATAGAAGTATGCATACCCATGTTCATTGCAGCATTGTTCACAGCAGCAAAAAGATGGAAACAACCTAGATGCCCATCAACAGATGAATGGATAACAAGCTGGTACCTACACACAGTGGAGTATTACATAATGATAAAGAACAACAATGAATCTGTGAAGCATCTCACAACATTGATGAATCTGGAGGGCATTATGCTGAATGAAATAAGTCAATCACAAAAGGACAAATATTGTATGAGACCACTACTGTAAATACCCTGAAAAGGTTTACATACAAAAAGAAACAATCTTCGATGGTTATGAGGGAGGGGAGGGGTCAGGATGGAAAAACACTTGACAGACAATAGATAAGTGGAAAATTTGGTGAAGGGTAAGACAGTACACAATACTGGGGAAGCCAACACAACCTCTACAAGGTCATGGTAGCTCCATAGACACATCCAAACTCCCTGAGGACAGAATTGCTGGGCTGAGGGCTGTGGGGACCATAGTCTCAAGGAACATCTTGCTCAATTGTCATAACATAGTTTATAAAGAATACGGTCTACATTCTACTTTGGTGAATAGCATCTGGGGTCTTAAAAGCCTATGAGTGGCCATCTAGGACACTCCACTGGTCTCATCCCTTCAGGAGCAAGGAAGAATGAAGAAAACTAAGTACACAATGGAAAGATTTGTCCAGAGGATTAATGGACCACATCTACCACGGCTTCCACCAGACTGACTCCAGTACAACTAGGTGGTACCCGGCTACCACCACTGACTGCTCTGACAGGGATCACAACAGAGGGTCCCAGACAGAGCTGGAGAAAAACATAAAACAAAATTCTAACTCAAAAAGAAGACTAGACTTGCTGGCCTGACAGACTGGAGAAACCCTGGCAGTATGCCCCCAGACACCCTTCCAGCTCAATAATGAGGTCACTACTGAGGTTCACACTTCAGCGAAAGATTGAACAGGCCCATGGAACAAAACAAAACTAAAGGGGTGCACCAGCCTTGGGGCAGGGACTGGAAGGCAGGAGGGAACAGGAAAGGTGGTAATAGGGAACCCAGGGCTGAGAAGGGAGAGTGTTGACATGTTGTGGGGTTGTTAAACAGTGTCATAGAACAATGTGCGTACTGTTTGATGAGAAACTAGCTTGTTCTGTAAACTTTCATTTAAAGTATAATAAAAAAGAAAAAATATTTATATACAGGGCATGTGATATAATCATATGGATTTATTCCAGATGGATGGCTTTTGAGGTGGGGCGGGAAAGAACAAACTTGGCTTTGATTGTCAGCAGCTGCAGTCACTCAGGGCTTCATGGAAACACTCTCAATACCTCCTGAATGCCTGCACCCCTCCTCTCCCCCAGGTGACAGGGGGACAAATGGCTGCTGTCCCAACACACATCTCCCCTTCCCATCTCCTCTGCCCTCCCGTCAGCCTACCAGGCACGTGCTGGCAATGAGATGCCGGCCCCACCGGGGTCCTGGCCTCCATTAATAAGCCCCACAAGCTGATAAATTGGGGATTCTAGAGCCTGCAGTCTTTCAATGAGCCCAGGTTGCTATGGAAACCAGAGGCCGACCTCCCTGTCCATACTATGTAGCCTTAAAAAATAATAATAATAAAGTGGGAGTTGGAAAGGATCATTTTCACCCACCCTCTCTAGCCCCAACCCCCATTTTATTTTAGAAGGGGCTCACGTCCAATTTGCACACCTGAGAATTCACAACTCTTCGGTTTCTTTCTCGGCCCTCCCCACTCCTTAATTACAAGGGAATGTTTTTTCACCTCTAGCTGAAAAATCAGATGGGCAGGCTACTAAAGGAACGCCAGGGTAGACGCTCTAAATCTAACTTAACACCATGTCATTAATTCTGATTATTTTAGCCCAAAAAATCAGCGCTGAATATTAATGTCCTTTCCTCACCACTAAAAAAAATCACAATCTTGGAACCGAGAGAAAAAGTCCGTTCATGGGCTTCAGAGTCTCTCACGAACCTCTCAAGAGGCATTGTTCTGTAGCAAGACGGCCACCGTCCACGACGTGTCATGGTATTGTGTTCAATAAAAGTGTCCAGGTCTCCAACAGTCAGCGTGAAAGGGGGCCGTCTGCTTGACTACTTAGAAAAAAAATTAGCTGACAACCTGCTTACAATAAAAATCCGATTACGTCGTTTGGTTAATGAATTCAGGCAGAGTGCTAGAGATACCTGACTGGGAGGTCTGCAAATCGCACTCAGTGAATTGAGCCTGGAAGCTGCTGTGGGCGGGTAATCCACCTTATTCAGCTCATGCATTGAAAAGACCTGGACGCCAGCCCTTCCTGCTGAACTTCCTGTCTATGGCCAGCAGAGGGCACCAGCGTAATTCTGTTCCCAGCTGTGGAGTCTGGATGGAAAGTGGACGCCTCGGGAGACAATCACTCTCCAAGAAGAAAGGACTCCAGGCAGAGGGCACAGGGACGCAGTAGGGTAGGAACAACCTGTTGGGACTAGGTCCTACTGTTAAGCTGCCCTGAAATTAATTTTCATTTATCAGTCCTTCCTGAATAGTTAAAAATTCAGTCTAGGAATGTTGTTCATGGAAGCAGCTTTACAAATAAACTGAGACCACCATCAGTCTTTGAACTGAACCAGCAAGCGTGGAATTCTGCTTTGTGTAGACCTTGTGAAAGCATTGGAGCCACGCTTGGAGCAAAAATAATGTAATAAAGCAAAAACCTCAAACATCTTCTATTTGCTATGGTACCAAGAGTTAAGACCTCGGATCACTTCAAGGTCTTTTCATGAGCAGCTCCCATCTGACAGTTCCCAAAGACCTTCTCCTCCCTGACACACACGCTGTTGAGGCAAATATCTTCACCGTCACTTCATAACGATGTTATTTCTTTCCTTCAGATCCTACCAATCATCCTGGCTTGTGAATCCCTTCTCCACAATTGCAGGCTGCAGTTTACCAACAAGTGCTTCCCTTGTTCTTTACTGGTCCTATTTTTCTTTTAAGGGTCTTTCTCCCCGCTGCCTGACGAGATAGTAACATTCATAACAAATATTCATTTTTATGCACCTGTTTCCCTAAAGTCCTAGTACAGTGTAGAAACGATACTTACTAAAAATGAACTGAATGGCAAGGTAAATAGAAATATTACCATTGGTGTGTTGAATGGGATATCTGAGTTTATCTCCTCTACTCTGCTACCTGGAAACGCTGGTGGCACAGTGGTTAAGAGCTACGGCTGCTAACCAAAAGGTCAGCAGTTTGAATCCACCAGGCACTCCTTGGAAACCCTATGGGGCAGTTCTACTCTGTCCTATAGGGTCGCTATGAGTCATAACGGGCAACGGGTTTGGGTGTTTTTTGGGACTCCACTATTAACTCATTGTACAACCATGGGCGGGTCATGCTACTGGAGTTCCCCAAGCATGTTTCACCTTTCACTAAAACACACACACATTCGACCTCTCCTGAGATTGTTCAGGTACGTTGGATCTTGATCTTTTTGTGTCATAGTTTCAGCTCAGTATCTGCTGAAAGGTGAAGACAGTCTTCCAGGGATATCATTTATATACACTCACAGTATAACATTTTGCAAATAATTTCAGGAGATTAAGGGACCCTCCTGGTGTCCATCCAGTTCCTAGCTCTAGGTGATTTCTCAGTTTCCTTTTAGCTCTAAGATTGTAGGATTTCAATGTGAGATGTGACCGTTCATAGCTGGCATCTACCCAGAAAGAGTATATTAGCTATTTCCCTTGGGGGACCTCAACATTTTCTATTGAATCCCTAGACCACACTTTCTGAGGGACCAATTACATGAAGCCTAAATTAATCCTAATGTCACTACCTGGTGGCCTTGGCTGACTTCTAGGCCCAGTCATTCCTGATAATGTAAGGACTCTGTAACATTGCTGAGCTATAAGGTAGGCCAGATAGAATACTCTCTGACTCCCAGAAGAGACGGCCAATCATTATGTGTCTCTTTTGCAGGCTATAGAACATATCCTACTGGCACATTAATTTCCTTTATAAAGTCAGAGGTATAGTGCCAAGAAAAATAATTTCCAGTAGTTGCAGTGGAAAGGAACAGAACAGTGGCGAGACTTTCTACCATAGGAGGCACCTGACACATGACCTATATAATACTAGCAGCCACGAAGCTCAGCAAGGAGGACATTATGCCATTTCACAGATGAGGAAATTGATGGTGAACTAGTGGCATGGAGCTGGTTAGGCCTTTGATTCAAACAGACAGAAAGGCCCGGTTCTAACACCTGCGATCTTTTCCCGACATGCATTGTAGAGCCTCCCAGGAGGAAATGACTGACTCCGGGCTGTTGCAATCTTCTGTCTACTGTTACAGTGTCCGTTAAGTAATACATTCTCCTTTGTGGTACTTGATGCTGTTTGACATGCTGTACTTTGAGTCATCAAGAGTTGTTCTTCTTACCTACTGACCTAAAGAATCTCTTCCACCAGTTACCTATGAGAAAATGATGACAGATTGTCCTGGTTCATACCATCTCAAGTTTAAAGATTGGTTCACTCAGTTATGTATAAAAATCACAGTCATTTCACTAGTCAGTGCCCTGTCTTTTCATTTCTTATTGCTGGGCTCATCAGCTTTTCTCTTTCTTCTACTCTAAGTCATTCAAAAAGTCTCTATTGCACCCTTGTTTCCAGGAAGTTCCATAAGGGCGGTGCCCATGTCTATCTTGGTAGCTGTCATATGTCTAGCACTTAGAGCTGTGCCTGGCACACAGTAGGTGTTCAGTATTTATTAGTCAAGTGAATGAACGCTTCATGGTGAAAGGAAAAGGCTTTCTGTACTCATACCTCATACATCAGCCCAATAACTCCTAAATGATGTTTTGGGGCCTGGAGGGAAGGAGAAATAACTATGAATTATAAAAGAGACATATTTCCAGAAGCATCTTAGGTATAAGAGTGTGTTATTCAAGTGTCAAAGCTTTCTGGAAAGCTCGTATGTTCAGCTTAGAATATCCTTAAGTTTAGAAGGAGGACTCCTTTCTTAGGAGATCAACATCCTTTCCCCCTATAAACAAATGGGACATCTGAGAGGCCGATGATCAGTTATTCTGATTTTTTAAGTTTAAAGAGTGAAAAAGAAGATTTCTTTATACATGACTGCTCAGAGGATCCCCATATGAGGAGAGGAGAATATGAAAGCTACTTCTTTCAGATGATCAGAGGGAAGGTAAAGCAAACTGATGTTTCTTGAGGATCTGCTCAGTACCAGATTCCTTAAATATGTACCCTTATTATCTCCATCTCATAGATTTTTTTTTTTTTTCATAGATAGGAAACTAGGGGTTCAACAAATCATGAAAGTCAAATAGCCAATAAGTAAGAAACCTGGAAATGAACTCAGGATGGTCCATTTCTAGTACGGTTTCCCCATGATGTATTCTTAATAAGAAATGTTTCTAGGACATTCCCTGGAATCCATAAATTGTTTAGTATGAAAAGAGGCTTACATGTAAAGTGGTGGGGTAACGAACCTCCTCTGTCCTTTTCTTGCCTGGAAGCAAGCATAGGCAGTGCCTCTTGGTTTGCTGAGGCTGTGCTGGCTGGGGCCAGATGCTGCAGAAGGGCTCTGATGAGACGTTAGCCTGGGAAAAGGGGGTCTCTCCTCAGGGAGCCAAGCCCCACCTGTCACTCAGATCTGCTCAGAGACAGAAAATCCATTTGCCAGAGAGCCGTTTATGGTCTCCTATAGGGTTGCTATGAGTTGGAATCGACTTGATGGCAGTGGGTTTGGTTTTTTTTTTTTTTTTTTGCAAAGCCAAGGACAGAGTGTACTAAAGATAGAATATATCTTAAAACCATCTCCTTTGACCAAGTGGAAAATAACATTGCCCTATCCATGGCCAGAGAGCTTGTTAGCAGCAAAGCTACCTGGGAAGCCATGTTTCCTGTACCAAACTCAATGCCTTTATTCTTTTTATTATTATTATTATTAACTTTTATTGAGCTTCAAGTGAACGTTTACAAATCAAGTCAAACTGTCACATATAAGTTTATATACACCTTACTCCATACTCCCACTTGCTGTCCCCCTAATGAGTCAGCCCTTCCAGACTCTCGTGACAATTTTGCCAGCTTCTAACTCTCTCTATCCTCCCATTCCCCCTCCAGACAGGAGATGCCAACACAGTCTCAAGTGTCCACCTGATACAAATAGCTCACTCTTCATCGGCATCTCTCTCCTACCCACTGTCCAGTCCCTTTCATGTCTGATGAGTTGTCTTCAGGAATGGTTCCTGTCCTGGGCCAACAGAAGGTTTGGGGACCATGACCGCTGGGATTCCTCTAGTCTCAGTCAGACCATTAAGTATGGTCTTTTTGTGAGAATTTGGGGTCTGCGTCCCACTGATCTCCTGCTCCCTCAGGGATTCTCTGTTGTGCTCCCTGTCAGGGCAGTCATCAGTTGTGGCCGGGCACCAAATAGTTCTTTTCTCTATTCTTCACTGCCCCTCCCAGTCCTGCTTCTCTATACCTCATGCTTTCCTCTTTCTGTTTTCTACCCTCCCTTCTTTCTCCATTTCTTACGTTTTTGCCTCCTCTGATATTCCCATTTCTGATCCTCTTCTACTTTTCTCTTTTTTTCTCCCTTTTTTCTACTCCATTCTTCTTCTCTTCCACATCCCTTTCTTCTTTATTATTAAGTGAAGAGTCCCTTCCCCACCTAGTTGTTCCTAAGGGCCAACACTTTTTTCACACTCCAATTTTTCTTCTGAGCCAAGCACCCTAGTCCAGATTCAGAGTGTCTGGGTGCCTGGTAGATATTCAGAAGTGGTCATGGAATAGAGAGTTTCCTGATTTATAAAGTCTAAAAGACTAGGCTTCAAGCAATTAAAATGGACTCTTACCTGAAAATTTCTTAGCTTTTATTGGTGGGATTATAAATTAGGGAAATGAAATCATTCTTTCCCTTTCTCTGGCTGCTTATCAAGAGAAATAGCTCCATAGGAGAAATTCATATTGCTAAGTCAATCAGTGGATGTCAATTAAGAGCCTTCCATGTGCTGTGCTCTATTCTGAGCACTGGAGAGACAGTGCTGAAGGACGCTGAGTCCCTGACTTTAAGGAACAAAAAGCCCCGTGAGAGGGTGTTATGGATTGAATTGTGTCCCCAAAAAAATGTGTGTTGTAAATCCTAACCTCTATGCCTGTGGCTATAATCTCATTTGGGAATGAGTTGTCTTTGTTATGTTAATGAATCAGGATTAGCATAGGGTGTGTCTTGAGTTAATTTCTTTTGAGATACAAAGGAGATTAAACAAGCAAATTAGGAAGCAGAGATGGGGGAGATTGATACAAGGCACATGGAGATCTCCAAGGCATCAGGAAACTGGAGCTGAAGAGACAAGGACCTTCCTCCAGAGCCAACAGAGAAAGCTTCCCCTCGAGTCGGCACTCTGAATTCAGACTTCTAGCCTCCTAAGCTGAGAGAAAATAAATTTCTGTTTATTAAAACCATGTAATTGTGGAGTGTCTGTTATAGCAGCACTGGATAACTAAGACAGAATTTGTACTGAGAAGTGGGGGTGCTGCTCTAACAAATACCTACAATGGGGAAGTGGTTTTGGAATTGGGTGATGGGTAGAGGCTGGAAGAGTTCTAAGGTATCTAATAGTAAAAGGGAAACCCAGGTAGCACAGTGGTTAAGTGCTACAGCTGCTAAACAAAGGATCAGCAGTTTGAATCCACCAGGTGTTCCTTGGAAACTCTGGCAGTTCTACTCTGTCCTATAGGGTCGCTACGAGTAGGAATCGACTCGACAGCACCGGGTTTGATTTTTTTTTTTTTTTTGGTTTAATAGTAAAAGCCTAGATTCCCTCGAAGAGACTGTTGGTAAAATTATGGATGTCAAAGGCAATCCTATTGTGGCCTCAGGAAGAAGTGAGGAAAGCTACATGGAAAGTCTATCGTTCTAGAGAATACATATGGGTCTGGCAACAGAATGTTGCTAGAAACGTGGGTGTTAAATGTGTTTCTGGTAAGGCTTTAAAAGAAAATGATGAACGTGTGATCGGACAATGGAGGAAGGGCAATGCTTTCATACAGTGGCAAAGAACTTTTCTGAATTATGTTCAAATGTTTGGCAGCAGGTAGAACTTGTAAGTGATGAACTTGGATATTTAGCTGATGCGATTCTAAATAAGATCTGTGTGAGTGCTCCAAAATTGAGGCATGTGACTAATATCAAAATGACTAGCCTAGACCTGAACCCTGACTGCATTTTAACTTTTGCTTATTTCCCCTGCAGCCATTAACCTTTAGATAGGCTCAAGTATATAACAAAGGATTTCCCCTGAAACCATTAACCTTTAGATAGGCTTAAGTACATAACAAAGGAAACGTTTTTTTCTCTGTGGTTAAACTAACAAATGGAGAGAACGTTCCTAAGGGAAGGTCTTGGTGCCAGACCCTTATCGGAAATCCCCTCAGCAGCCCTCAGGAAATATTTTCCCAAAACAAACTATTTTTAACCCAATATTCTCAGAAAGGATGCCTTATGATTACTTTGTGACCGCCCTGTAACACCCCCATCACATATTTCTGTAATTTAGGAAACTAGCCAAATCCAAATAACCCACATACATGTTTCCAACCGATCGCTGCAAAGCCCCCCCTTCAAGTTGTCCCACCTTCTGCTTCGTGATTTTACCTCATAAATATGCCTTTGTAACTCCACCATTTTGGAGCATTTGGTTTCAGTTTGTCATATCAGATGTGTCCCTGCTTCAAACTGTTCTGAAGCTTCAATAAATCTCTTTACTTTTATTTTAACAGAGTACACGTTCTTACTCTTAGACATTACCTGGTGTCAGGAGTGGGATTCAAAGGCACATTATCATCAATGGCCCCCTGCGATATCACGAATTCAGGCTTCTGGTACCAGCAGAGCCATTTTAGCCTTGCTGTCTCCCCTGATCCCCAGGAGTCGTCCCAGGTAAAAAGCCTCCTGAATCAAGCTCCACTTCCTTGTTTTGAGTTCTTTGAGATTTATTGTTGGCCCTCTTTTCTGCTTTCATTTTCTGCTTGCTCTAAATGTTTTGATGCCTTTGCTGCCAAATTAAGTTTGGTGGGGCTGTTATCAACCCACGAGGTTTGAACCCAATTGGTTTTTTTTAAGTGCCTATTAAGGTTTTGGAGTACATTTATGTTGTGATACACATCCAGGTTTCTGTGCACATTGAGACTGGGGTTCCACTAGCACGTGCAAATTTACTGTTTTAGTAAAATAGGGAGCGCCAATTATGAATTAGTTTTTCTGAGTAGTCAATTAGAAAAGAAAGGCTCCTGAATTCAGCAAATACAATGGGATACCTAATTTTGATTGTTATTTGGAAGCCTCCAAAAGATGTCAAGAAAGTAAAACTGCCTCTATACAGGGTGGCATTTCTAAATTGACCATACAGCTAAAGGAAATGCAGTATCAGGTACCTGTTCCTATTTATCCTACCCCAGTTCCTTTTCCCATTCGGCCTCCTGACTTTATATCCTTCCCTACCTTCTTACGCCTCTACTAATACCATTTCCGAACTCCCTTTCTACCCCAAGGAACCTGCTAAAAAACAGCTAGAGAAACCAGTTACTGATGTGGTCCTGGAAAAACTTCTTAAAATAAGATACCAAGAGGAAACTAATAAACCTCCACAGGGTTCCTTTATTCTTTGGTCTAAGCAGAACTCCATGCAACTGTTAAGGAATTTCCTGACCCTCATGAAGATCCTCAAAGATTCCCCCAGGAATTTAGCAATTAATCAGTATGCTATTAGGACCAGGAGAGGCATTGAGATGGACGGACAACACTACCTGAAAACACCCGGAAACAACTCCATATTCCTAAATGGCCTACACCGTGAATTATCAGAGGTAATCAAATGCCAAGACTGGACTGGAAATTTCTTCCCAACCCTGCTAGGAATTTTATTTGACTCTGGGAGATGAAAGTTTCAATGTATTCTTAACACCCTTAATAAATGAGCCTGAATTCCCTCTACCATAATGTTGGTTTCAGGTTCATGTTTAGAAACATTATAAGATGAATATAATAGAAATAATTTGGGATTTCAATGATCACTTTGGGAAAATGAGTTTCCATCTACTCTTTTTTTTTTTTTTTTTTTTTTTACTCCTTCCACTTCAGGGAATGAGCTCCTATTCGTGTTGTCTTTTCTTTCTTTTTAGGGAACTTTTATTTGATACTCAGAGTTGTTGGAGGGTCTGAGACCCCTCCATTACAGACTATGACCAGTTAGTAAGTTTTATTTAAAATCTGTTTTTCTGTTGAATTGGAACACTCTTACCAAAGAATTGCTGTCTACATTGTAAGAAACTGGGCTATTTATGTTATGTGGTATTGTATAAGCCTGGTCTTTGAGCTGGCCTTACAAAACAGTGAGTTTATGTGGTTTTCTGTCTCATTTTGTTCTGAGAATTTACCTTAGTCTGAGAGTAATGTCTGAGTTTCTGTCTTGAATCATGTTGAAGGCCATCCTTGGCAGTTATTGTTTTCATGAGGATCTCAGTTTTATTTTTTTCCCCCTCCAAGAAAAATTACCTTTTGCTTCAGCCTTATGAGTTGGACTTTTAGTAGCTACTTTGAACTATTTGACAAGTGCACTGAAAAAGGGTAGGTTGTTTATTTTGATTGGTTTAGTAAGGCTTTAAAATGGGAAAAATTGTCCTAAATTGGTTCTCTAAAGGATCCTAGAAAGTATACAAAAGTAAGGTTATGAAAAAGTAATAATCTTCTACCTCCGGATGGTATTATTATTTTTTTAATTTTCATTTACTTTTTATTGTGCTTTAAGTAAAAGTGAAAGTCAGTTTCTCATTCAAAAGCTTAAACACAAATTTTTATGTTACCCTAGTTTCTCTCCCTACAATGTGACAGCACACTCCTTCTCTCCACCCTGTATTTCCTGCGTCCATTCAACCAGCTTCTGTCTCCCTCTGCCTTCCCATCTCACCTCCAGACAGGAGGTGCCCACATAGTCCCATGTGTCTTCTTGAGCTAAGAAGCATGCTCCTCACCAGTATCACTTTATGTCTTATAGTCTAGGCTAATGTCTAATTTTTGTCTGAAGAGTTGGCTTCCAGAATGATTTTAGTTTTGGGCTAACAGAGGGCCCAGGGGCCATGACCTCTGGGGTCCCTCCAGTCTCAGTCAGACCATTAAGCCTGGTCCTTTCATGTGAGTTTGAGGTCTGGATCCCACTTTTCTCCTGCTCCATCAGAGATTCTCTGTTGTGTTCCCTGACAGGGCAGTCATTGGTGGTAGTGGAGCACCATCTAGTTCTTCCAGTCTTAGGATGATGGAATCTTGGTTTATGTGGCCCTTTCTGTCTCTTGGGCTCATATTTTCCTTGTTTCTTTGGTGTTCTTCATTCTCCTTTGCTCCAGGTGGGTTGACACCAATTGATGCATCTTAGAAGGCCAATTGCTAGCTTTAAAGAACCCAGATGCCACTCACCAAATTGGGACACAGAATGTTTTCTTAATACATGTTGTGATGCCAATTGACTTAGATATCCCCTGAAACCATGGTCCCCAGACCTTGCCCCTGCTACTCCATCCCTTGAAGTGTTTGGTTGTATTCAGGAAACTTTTTTGCTTTTGGTTTAGTCCAATTGTGCTGACTTTCCCTGTATTGTGTGTTGTCCTTCCCTTCACCTAAAATAATTCTTGTTTACTATCGAATTAGTGAATACCACTCTCCCTTCCTCCCTCCTACCCTTGTAACCATCAAAGAATGTTTTCTTCTGTGTTTCAACCTTTTCTTGAGTTCTTATAATAGTGGTCTCATACAATATTTGCTCTTTTGCGACTGACTAATTTCTTTCAGCATAATGCCTTCCTGATTTCTCCATGTTATGAGATATATCATAGATTCATTATTGTTCTTTACTGTTGCACAGTATTTCATTGTGTGAATATATATATTATCATTTCATCCATTGATGGACATCTTGGTTGTTTCCATCTTTTTGCTATTGTAAACAGTGTTGCAATGAACATGGGTGTGCATATATCTATTCATGTGAGGGCTCTTATTTCTCTAGGATACATTCCAAGGAGTGGGATTGCTGGATCATGTGGTAGTTCTATTTCTAGCTTTTTAAGGAAGCACCAAATTGATATCCAAAGTGGTTATACCATTTTACATTCCCACCAGCAGTGTATAAGTGTTCCAGTCTCTCCACAACCTCTCCAACATTTATTATTTTGTGTTTTGGGATTATTGCCAGCTTTGTTGGGGTGAGATGGTATCTCATTGCAGTTTTGATTTGCATTTCTCTAGTAGCTAATGATTCTGAGCATTTCCTCATGTATCTGTTAGCTGCCCGAATGTCTTCTTCGGTGAAGTGCCTGTTCATATCCTCTGCCCATTTTTTAATTGGGTTATTTGTGTTTTTGTTATCGAGGGTTTCCAGTATCTTGTAGATTTTAGAGATTAGATGCTGATCGGATTTGTCATAGCCAATTTTTTTTTTTTTTTTCCCAGCCTGTAGGTTGTCTTTTTACCCTTTTGGTGAAGCTTTTGGATGTGCATAGGCATTTGATTTTTAGGAGCTCCCAGTTATCTAGTTTCTCTTCTGGTGTTTGTGCATTGTTAGTAATGTTTTATATACTGTTTATGCCATATATTAGGGCTCTAATGTTATCCCTATTTTTTCTTCCATGATCTTTATTTGTTTTAGATTTTATATTTAGGTCTTTGATCCATTTTGAGTTAGTTTTTGTGTGTGGTGTGAGGTATGGGTCTTGTTTTATTTTTTGCAGATGGATATCCAGTTATGCCAACACTATTTATTAAAGAGACTGTCTTTTCCCCATTTTAGATGGTATTACTAAATTAGATTTTAATATTTCTTCTGATGGCTTAATGACAAATAAGTACTTACATAATTTAATACGCCAAATATTTCCAGGAATTAACGAAAGTGAATTCATTCTGACAAAGATTTTTATGTTCTGTTGTATGTCTATTTTGAAAGCAAAATCTTTCTAAGTAACTTAAGCTAGATATTATACAAAATGTATTTTATTTTAAGGAAAAGGGGTAATTTTTGTCTTAAGTAAGACTAGCAGTTCTAGATTGAGAAGAGGGAGGCATAGGACAAGCCTAGGGAAAACAAACTAACAAAAAAAAATGGCTAAGAATTGACTGGTTGATTTACAAAATTGCTAAAAAGCTTTGTTATATGCTGGGTAAATAAAAGATTGTGATCAAGAGAGGGCAAAACTGCTTACCAGGAGAATAGTAAAAGGGAAAGAACTTAGTTATCTTTTGTCATTCAAAATACCTAGGCCAACTTAAATGTATGTAAATGAAATAGGAGGAATAATTCTTGTCTTTGACTTTTGTTTTGACTAGGAGCCAAAAGATAGGAAAGTTGGGACAGGATCAGACCCCCAGATTTTGGTTGGATCCTCATCAGAAAAGAACTGTAAACAAGTTCTCTCTACTGTAGAGGAATTAGGAGCCAAAAGATAGAAATCACAATGAGACACACCTGAAATGGCCTAGGCAAATGTTTTCACCCCTAGCCAGAGACTTAAGAACACAGAACATACGGTTCTATCCATATCAATGAATTGGTCAGTTCAGCAGAGACTTTGAGATTTCCAAAACCAGTTGATAAAATCTGAAAGGGCAAAAGTTAGGTTCGGAAAAATATGGGAAATGGTAAAAACTTGAGTGAAACAAGAATATTTATGTCAATAGTAACCATGTTTTATGGTATACACACTTAAAATAATTCCCAAGATCTTTAGGTAACTTACTGATATTAAATTGAGTTAATGTTTCTTATTATTTAAGTTTAAATACTTTTGTTTTTTATGTGACAGAGGAAAGATACACATTTGGCTCTGCTAATGAGCATGTTTGCTATTGCCACTTAAAGGGTTGTACTGTAAGAGATATAAAACAAAGTCTAACAATTTTACTAAAAAGGGAATTGATTTGATATAGTCAAAATTTTCGTCTGTCTGGCTGAAAGTTTGATGGGTTAATTAATGAGGATTTCTAAAAGTTTTAATGTCAAATAGCAAAGAGTTGGGTTTCTCACTGTTAAAGTAACAAAATTTGTTTAATTACTGGTTGAAGAGTAATTTTATTCTTCCATGTAATCTGCCTCAAAGGCAAGGTTTCAACATTTCATTAAAATAAATTCCTGAGTCAAAAGCCAAGTTCCATGTCTTTGAAAAAAAGCTAAGGATTTTTTACTTTTAAGACCTTTGGTTAAATAACTTAAGTATTGTTTCTCAGTAACCTATGATTAAACACCTGACAACATTGAAACTTCGTGGAAAGCCACAAATGATTTTTTTCTGAGATAAATGCTAAAAGGGTTTATTTAATATGTTATAAATTACATAAACATTAAGTTGTCAAATCAAGAGAAGTGCCCGATTCTCTTTAGGTTAAAAATTTGTGTGTCAATATTTCTTCTTAGGTTTTTGCCTGATATTAGACAACAAGCAATGTTTTAATTGCAAACTTAGTCACAACTTTGCTTCTTTTGAATCTAGCATCATTAAAGCTGATGATTTTAACTGGGAAATTCACATTGTTTACCCATGAAATTTTTATTACTGTTCAGATGTTTAGAGACTTGATAATTTTGGTATACTCTTGGTACATCCTAACTATATGGTATTATATCTCAAGATTATTGTGTTATATCTGAAACTCTTTGAAAATCAAGCTACTCATTACGTTTACAGATATTTTGTCTGAATTAACTTTATTTCGCTCTGCATTACCTTTTATAATTAATTCCCATCAGGTCTTTCACTATTAAGAAGTGTTATTTTCTGTATTAACTTTTGTTGTCTACAGACAACTTTTTACTTAGCTGAAAATGCTTGACAAAAATATTTTAACAAAAAGATGAACTACATTGGGCTTATGAAAATGACTATGGTATACCACTAAACTGAATCAAGATTTCCAGAACTTTTGTGTAGAAGCTGACAAAGTTCTCAGACTGCTGTTGATTCAGGATGGAATGGAACAAAGTTAACTACACAGAACTTAGTAAACTAAAAGAATTACTATAAGGCTTACTTCTGAAAATTGCTGAGGTTCAATGTTACATTTTTAGATATAAGAAACCTTTTTTTCCTTTTCCTCTTTTAATATAAGAACCAGTTATTTCAGTAACTAATAACATTAGTTGGGATACAGAACATCCTCTGGATTAGAAGATGGAAAAAAAATTTTTTTGCTACTTTATTTTGGAATCTTTTTTTGTTTTGTTTTTATTATCATAAAATGCTATATCTACCATACCTAATTCTGCTTTGAAAGAATATTTTTCGTGGGTTAAAGAAGCCTTTAGTGAACAGAAGTTAGAAACCCAAAATCTGCTCAACATTACCCTAGGAGAATAGGTCTATTGGAAGAGATATCAAATAGAGGATTCATTGGAATGCTGATGGAAAGGACTATACTCGGTCCTCCTTAATAATCCATGAGCTGCCAAACTACAGGAAGTTAGAACCTGGATTCATCAGTCTTAAATAAAGAAAGCCAAGCCATCTCTGCTGCCCCTGTGTGCTTCTCAAACCTCTGGAGAACTAAAAATCACTTTGCCCAGGCAGCAAGAAGAAAACGGCATTTGACATAGAGAGTTAATCCCAATTCCCAGGAACAAGATTCATGCAACTTGCTGAAATACTTAGAACTTTGTAACCATAGTTGTTCTTATGCTATTAGCTTTATTGTACACTTGCAGCCTTACTTCCTGATACTTTTTGTTTACTATGACAGCCCATTTATGTCTTATTTTTTTCTTTCTAAAAATTTCTTCTGACACGTGGAAAGAAAATATATTTATTAAATTATCCCAATCAGTAAGTAATGTCAGCAGTTATAGCTATAGATTTCTTTTTAGCCCATCAAGGTGGTGTTTGTCTTATAGCAAACATTCCTGTTGCACCTAGATTAACAATACCCATGAAGTTGCACAAGATATTGAGAAAATTCATCAAAAAGATACCTGGTTACATATAGAAGACAGATTCTGAATCCTTTTAGTTTGGCCTTTTTTTTTTTTTTTAAGTTGGTTACCTAAAGGTATTGGGTCTTGAATTAGATCTGTGTTGCTAACTGGATTAATGATATTAATTGTTGTGGTAATAATTATTCAGATAATCAAATGCTGCATGAAATGTATAACTGAAGTTATGACACAAAAGACCAAATGAATGCATTTGAAGAGAATTGTGTACATTGATGAGACCCATTTCCTAAATAGATTCAAGCGCACACCTTGAGCCAGTCTTTTGGATAGTCAAGTTGTTCCTCTAATGTGGCCTTACTTCACACACACCCCCATGTAAGGTCACAGGAGCTGAATGCTAAGCCATGGCGGGGCAAAGAGGTCAAATGGTGCCTAACCACTAAACAGTAGCATCAGGGTCTTAAAGGCTTACCTAAGTAAACAGCCATCTAAGGAATCAAGTGTCATCATTGCAAGGCCCTATAGAAGAAAGCACTCATATAACAGTGATCAAAGGATGTTACTGAAATCCTTGATCAAAAGGAGGGAATGTGTGAGAGCTCCAAAATTGAGGCATTTGACAGGTATCAGAATGACTGGCCTAGGCCTAAGCCCTGACTCCATCTTGTTGTTGTTGTTCTTGTTAGGTGCCATTGAGTTGGTTCTGACTCATAGCAACTCTGTGTGCAACAGAACCAAACACTGCTTGGTCCTGTGCCATGTCCACAATCGTTGTTATGCTTGAGCCCATTGTTGCAGCCACTGTGTTAATCCATCTCGTTAAGGTTCTTTCTCTTTTTCATTGACTCTGTACTCTACCTAGCATGATGTCTTTCTCCAAGGACTGATCTCTCCTGACAACATGTCCAAGTATGTAAAACGTAGTCTTGCCATCTTTGCTTCTAAGGAGCTTTCTGGCTGAACTTCTTCCAAGACAGATTTGTTCATTCTTTTGACAATCTATGGTATATTCAATACTCTTCACCAACACCATAATTCAAAGGCATCAATTCTTCTTCGATCTTCCGTATTTATTGTCAAGCTTTCACATGCATGTGATGCAGTTGAAAATACCATGGCTTGGGTCAGGTGCACCTTAGTTTTAAGGTGACATCTTTGCTTTTCAACACTTTAAAGAGGTCTTTTGCAGATTTTCCCAATGCAGTGCATCTTTTGGTTTCTCGACTGCTGCTTCCATGGGTGTTCATTGTGAATCAGAGTAAAATGAAATCCTTGACAACTTCAATCTTTTCTCCATTTATCATGATGTTGCTTATTGGTCCAGTTGAGAGGATTTTTGTTTTCTTTAGGTTGAGGTGTAATCCATACTGAAGGCTATGGTCTTTGATCTTCATCAGTAAGTGCTTCAAGTCGTCTTCACTTTCAGCAAGCAAAGTCGTGTCATCTGCATAACACAGATTGTTGATGAGCCTTACACCAATCCTGATGCCCCATTCTTCTTCATATAGTACAGTTTTTCAGATTATTTGCTCAGCATACAGACTGAATAGGTATGGTGAAAGGATACAACCCTGTGCACACCTTTTCTGACTTTAAACCACACAGTATTTCCTTGTTCTGTCCAAACAGCTGCCTCTTGATCTATGTAGAAATTCTTCCTGAGCACAATTAAGTGTTCTAGAATTCCCATTCTTTGTAATGTTATCCATAATTTGTTATGAGCCACACAGTCGAATCCTTTTGCACAGTCAATAAAACACAGGTAAACATCTTTTTGGTATTCTCTGCTTTCAGCCAAAATCCATCTGACATCAGCAATGATATCCCCGGTTTCACATCTTCTTCTGAACCTGGCCTGAATTTCTGGCAGTTCCCTGTTGATACGCTGCTGCAATCACTTTTGAATGATTTTCAGCAAAATTTTGTGTGTGATATTAAATGATATTGTTAGATAATTTCCACATTCGGTTGGATCACCTTTCTTGGGAATAGGCATAAACATGGATCTCTTCAAGTCGGTTGGCCAGGTAGCTGCCTTCCAAATTTCTTGGCATAGACGAGTGAGCACTTCCAGCACTGTACCCATTTGTTGAAATATGCAGTTGATATTCTGTCAATTCCTGGAGCCTTGTTTTTCTCCAATGCCTTCAGTGTAGCTTGGACTTCTTCCTTCAGTACCATCAGTTTCTGATCATATGCTACCTCCTTAAATGGATGAAAATCGACCAATTCTTTTTGGTATAATGACTCTGTGTATTCCTTCCATCTTCTTTTGATGCTTCCTGCATCATTTAATATTTTCCCCGTAGAATCCTTCAATATTGCACCTTGATCCTTGAATTTTTTCTTTAGTTCTTTCAGCTTGAGAAATGCAGAGCCTGTTCTTCCCTTTTGGTTTTCTATCTCCAGCTCTTTGTACATGTCATAATATTTTACTTTGTCTTCTCGATCTGCCCTTTGAAATCTTCTGTTCAGTTCTTTTCCTTCATCATTTCTTTCTTCTGCTTTAGCAAGCTACTGAACATTCAAGAGCAAGTTTCAGAGTTTCTTCTGACATCCATTTTGGTCTTTTCTTTCTTTCTTATTTTTTTAATGACTTCTTGCTTTTTTTTATGTATGATATCCTTGATGTCATTCCACAACTTGTCTAGTCTTCAGTCCTTTGTGTTCAATGCATCAAATCTATTCTTGAGATGTTCTCTAAACTTAGGTGGGATATACTCATGGTCGTACTTTGGTTCTTGTGGACTTGTTCTAATTTTCCTCAGTTTCAACTTGAACTTGCATATGAGCAATTGATGGTCTGTTCCACATTTGGCCCTTGGCCTTGTTCTTACTGATGATATTGAGCTTTTCCATCATCTCCTTCGACAGATGTAGTTGATTTAATTCCTGTGTATTCCATCTCATGAGGTCCTTTTGTATAGTCACTCTGTCTCATGAGGTCCTTGTGTATAGCCACTGTTTATATTGGTGAAAAAGTATTTGCAATGAAGAAATCATTGGTCTTGCAAAATGCAATCATGTGATCTCTGGCATCGTTTCTATCACCAAGGCCATATTTTCCAACTACCAATCCTTCTTTGTTTCCAACTTTCACATTCCAATCACCAGTAACTATCAATGCACCCCGATTGCATGTTCAATTTCAGACTGCAGAAGTTGGTAAAAATCATCAATTTCTTCATCTTTGGCCTTTGTGGTTGGTGTGTAAATTTGAATAACAGTCATATTAGCTGGTTTTCCTTGTAGAAGTATGGATATTATGCTATCACTGACAGCATTGTACTTCAGGATAGATTTTGAAATGTTCTTTTTGACAATGAATGTAACACCATTCCTCTTCAAGTTGTCATTTCTGGCATAGTAAACCATATGATTTTCCAAGTCAAGATGACCAATAGCAGTCCATTTCAGCGAACCAATGTCTAGGATATCGATGTTTATGTGTCCTATTTTATTTTTGACGATTTCCAATTTTCCTATGTTCATACTTAGTACATTCCATGTCATGATTATTAATAAATGTTTGCAGGTGTTTCTTCTCATTTTGGGTTATGTCACATCAGCAAATGAAGGTCCTGAAAGCTTGACTCCACCCATGTCATTAAGGTCGACTCTACTTTGAGAAGGCAGCCCTTCCCCAGTGTCTTTTGAGTGCCTTCCAACCTGGGGGGCTCGTCTTCTGGCACTATATCAATGTTCTGCTGCTATTCATAAGGTTTTCATTGGCTAAATGTTTTCAGATGTAGATGGTCGGGTCCTTTTTCCTAGTCTGTCTTAGTCTGGAAGCTCAGTTGAAACCTGAAGGCCATGGATGACCCTGCTGGTAGTTCAATACTGGTGGCATAGCTTCCAGCATCACAGCAACATGCAAGCCTGCACAGTATGACAAACTGACAGACACGTGGGGGACTCCCTCTTAGCTTTTGCTTATTTCTCCTATAACCATCAACCTTTAGAGAGGCTTAAGTATATAACAAAGGATAAGTTTTTCTTTGTGGCTAAACTAAATATATGGAGGAAACCCTGGTTGCATAGTGGTTAAGTGCTGTGGCTGCTAACCATAAGGCCAGTAGTTCAAATCCACCAGGTGCTGCTTGGAAATGCTATGGAGCAGTTTTACTCTGTCCTATAGGGTTGCTGAGTCAGAATTGACTTGATAGCAACCTGTTAAAGATATGGAAAGAATGTTCCTAAGGGAGGGTCTGGATGGAAACCCTTACCAGAAATCCCCTCAGCAGCCCTCAGGAAATGTTTTACCCAAAACAAGTTGGCAGCCCTCAGGAAATGTTTTTCCCAAAACAAACTATTTTCAACCCAGTGTTCTCAGAAAGAATGTCTTATGGTTACCTTGTGACCACCCTGTAAACCATTTCCCCACAGTAACACATTTCTGTAATTTAGAAAACTAGCTAATCCAAATAGCCCGCATACGTGTTTCCAACCAATCACTGTAAAGCTCCACTTTGAGTTGTCCTACCTCCTGCTTTCTGATTTTACCTCATAAATTTGCCCCTGTAACTCCACCATTTTGGAGCATTTGGTTTCACTTTGTGAGATCATACAGGTCCCTGGTTCAAACTGTTTTGAACTTTCAAGAAATCTCTTTTATTTTAATAGGGTGTACATTCTTACTTAGACAGATCTTAAAGTGGCCACATGGTTTCTCCTTGCTGCTTATAGTAAAGTGTGAGAGGAAAGAGATGGATTTAAAAGTGAACTGTGAAAATGAAAACAAAACTTAAAAGATTTGGAAAATTCTGTTATTCAAACTAAGGACACATGTCCTAGATTGTTCATCAAGGACATGGCTACACAATCTTCTATTAAAGAGATTAAGCCTGTGACTGATGGATCTAACCAACTACTACAGCAGAAAACCCCTCAGCTTAGACTGAAGGGGACAGAGAGGGAACAAAAAGAGAGAGTGCTGTCTGCCTTTTGGAATTCTACAGGCAGGAAACAAACCAAAGGAGCTAAATCTGTTTTTTTCCAAGAAAAAAAAAAAGGGACCATCCCTGGAGCAGCTTGGAGATCAGCAGAACTGTTGGAAGGAGTACGGAAAGCAGGGCCTTCTCAGTTTCAAAGGGCGGGGCCACAGTCTCCTGGATCTCAAAGGGTGGGGTCACAGCCTTTTAGGTTTCAAAGAGTCAGATCTTCACCAAATGAATTCTGGAGTTTGGGGCTGCCATTAAGGTGTGCCAGAGGAATGAGGCTACTGTCCAAAGCTGAGAGGGTGTGGCTGCCATGCCTAAGGGGCAGAAGAATGGGGCCTGCTGTGGTCAAGGTGGTGGGGACACGAGTCAGATGGATTAGGAGAATGGGGCTGCCCAAAGCTGAGGGAACAGAGTTGCCATCCCAGTGGGCCTGGAAGGTGGAGCTGAAGCCCAGGGCCAGAGGGCATCCACCCAGAATCCAGAGAGCATGGTTAACACCCAGAGTGTGAAGGACAGGACCTTTGCATAGATGATTTCTGAGGGCAGAGAATTATTTTCAAGCTTTGAGAGCTAATGTAATTTGTTCTACTGGGTTTTTGACTTGCCAGGTGCCTGTTATCCCTTCTTTCCTTTCAATTTCTCCCATTTGTAATGAAAATACCTATCTTATGCCTATTCTACCATTGTTCTTTGCGAACAGATAACTTGTATTCTAGATTCCACAGGCTCGCAGATGAAGAGGAATTTTGCCCCAAGATAGAATACGTCTGAAGTCTCACCCATATTTGATTTAGATGATTCAAAAGATGAGATTTTGGACTTGGAGTTGATTTAAGACTTTTGAGATGATGTGATAGGGTGAATGTGTTTTGCATATGGCAAGGACATGAATTTTAGGGGGACAAAGGGTAGAATGTTATGGATTGAATTCTGTCCCCCCAAAATATGTGTTGTAAACCCTAACCCTTATGCCTGTGGTTATAATCCCATTTGTGAATGTCTTTGTTATATTAATGAGGCAGAATTAGTATAGGGTGTGTTTTGAGTTAAACTCTTTTGAGATATAAAGGAGATTAAACAAGCAAGCTAGGAAACAGAGATGGGAGAAGATCGATGCCAAGTCACGTGGAGATTTCCAAGGAACCAGGAAGTGGAGGCTGAAGAGACAAGGGCCTTCCTCCAGAGCCAACACAGAGAGAAAGACTTCTCCTGGAGCTGGTGCTCTGAATTCAGATCTAACACCCTAAACTGTGAGGAAAGAAATTTCTATTTGCTAAAGCCATCTACTTGTGGTATTTTCTTATAACAGCACTAGATAACTAAGGCAGAGGGAGAGACAATAAACATATAAACTAATAGGTTGAGTATGGCCATTTACAAAACAAGAGTGCAATGGAGAAATAAATTGGATAATGTGGCAGAACTGTTGGTGTGACAGTTCTGGCCAAATGGTCAGGAAAAGCACAGGTTTAAAGCATTAAACATAGAGTCCCTAAAAGTGTTCCCTACTGTTACCCCCATTCCAAGTCACAAACCCATGTTCTAAAGCAATATTTCTCAAAATTTAAATGTGCATACAAATTTACCTGGGGATTTTGTTAAAATGCAGACTCTGTTTCAGCAGTTCAAGGTTCAGACCTGACATTCTGCATGTCTAGAAAGCTTGCTGGTGGTGCCGCAAATGAGGAACTGTTGAGCTCCACCACAGATTAACTGAATTTGAATCTTGGGGCAGAGGGAGAAAATAGTTGAGTCCAGGCACCAGGCACCATGCTAAGAACTACTGCCCTCGATATTTATTTTTGTTAGTGTATACTTCCACCATCCATGGATCCTAGCCTATACCATCACCCAGGACAAATGTGATCTTTCCTGCCTAAGCCCTACTCCATTGCCAATTCTGACTCATAGCTGCCCTAAAGGACAGAGTAGAGCTGCCCTATAGGATTTCTAAGGCTGTAAATCTTTATGGAAACAGACTGCCACATCTTTCTTCCATGAAACAGCTGGTATATTCAAACTGTTGACCTTTCAGTTAGCAGCCGAGCACTTAACCACTGTGCCTCTAGGATCCTCTAAGCCCTACAGTCACCCATTTTAAATTCAAACACAAATCTCAAGGGAGCCAAGCACTATACAGACTATATGTTTTAAAGAATATGATGTGTCTATTGTTTTATGCCTTTGAAGGGAAAATTCTGATACGCAGTCCCCACACCTGTATATACTGGGATTTGGCCACAGGAATTCTGGGCATTCTTTACTTGGCTCCACCTGGGGCCATTCTATTTCAGTTTGACACTGATTCAGCTCCTCCTCTTTTCTATTCCTTCAACCCCCTTCAGAGATTGCCCACTCTAGTTAGTATGGCAGGCCTTTAAGTACATAATTAACATTTTTGAAAGAACCATCATGATACGCAGGAAATACACCCAATTTTCTTCCCTTCTATTTAACATTTCCCTTCTATTTAAACTACATATAAATGTTGTCACATCTCCACTCGCTTTTGGTGTGTGTGAGGTTGGGAACCCTGGATTCACAATTATTGCTTCACGTGTAGAGTTTCTGTTTTTTAACTCCTGATGAGCAGGTGCAAGCTCAGAATAATGAAATCAGACTCTCTGGTGATAAGACATGGGTATTCTTGTTCTCCTTGTCATTCTTATTGCTCTTCTTACTCCCCTTTTGCTATAATATGTGGTGACTTAGTTGATTGGGTGATTCTAATATGCACTCATAGACATTCTAGAAAGAGCTTAGACTGAATTTGGGGGTGGACTGCAAGAAGGGAAATCACTTACTTTGAGACTGTCTTATTAGAAACTATATCTATACAACTGGGAATCATTTGCCATTGTAAGGTAGATCTTTAAATATTTGATTTAAAAGATCATTTTACAAATTACGAACTAGCCAGAGGAAGAAAATAAAAGTCCTTTAGAAACCTACTGCCCAAAGATGGCTCCTGCTTACATTTTGGCATTTATTCTTCCAGGATTTATTCTTTGTGTAAGTATATGAATCAGAGAGAGAAAGAAAGACAATTTTTTTTTGAAAAAAGAGACCATGCAGATCACCTTCATTTAAGTGTGTCATGGATTGAATTGTGTCCCCCGAAAAATATGAGTCAACATGGTTAGGCCATGATTCCCAGTATTGTGTTGTTGTCCTCCACTTTGTGATTGTAATTTTATGTTAAAAGGATGAGGGTGGGATTGTAACGCCAGCCTTACCCAGGTCACCTCCCTGATCCAAGGTAAAGAGAGTTTCCCTGGTATGTGGCTTGCACCACCTTTTATCTCTCAAGAGATAAAAGGAAAGGGAAGCAAGCAGAGAGTTGGGGACCTCATACAACCAAGAAAGCAGCGCCAGGAGCAGAGCATGTCCTTTGGACATGGTGTCCCCACGTTTGAGAAGCTCCTTGACCAGGGGAAGACTGATGACAAGGACCTTCCTCCAGAGCCAACAGAGAGAGAAAGCCTTCCCCTGGAGCTGACACCCTGAATTTGGACTTGTAACCTACTAGACTGTGAGAGAATACATTTCTCTTTGTTAAAGCCATCCACTTGTGGTATTTGTTACAGCAGTAAATGACCAAGACAAAGTGCAAGGTGAACAATTTCCTGTAATTATTTATTTTTCCATTATGCAAACCGTTAGTATTCCTATAGCAATTGAGGCATTCAGTTGAAAAAAAAGTCCTCCAATTGCCAATGTGTTAAGCCATTCAGTTGTATTAATACGGCTGACATTTCAAAATTGTCACAACTTAATTTACACACCTGTGTGTCATTTGTTCAGAACAGATTTATGGAGAGAATTTTCTGGGCCAGGAATTGTGCACGTAGCAATTATTGAATGGTGTCCGTTTAAATTAAGTTACAATGGGCCTTCTTATACACTTTTATGAGCCCTAACTTTTACATTTTGTATTCCTTCACTTTAAAACTGTCAGCCTAATTTTTAATATATACTAAATAATGTAAATTTCACTTCATCTCTTCAAGAAACGAGGGTTAAAAAATGTAAATCTTTGTTCTTAGAAATTATTTACTGCTTGGAGAAAAGCAATTAGGACTTTGCATGTGGGAAAGCAAGATGTATCTGATAAAAGTAAAATCCAAATTGTGATTTACTGCTTATGAAAATGACTTTGATTATGAAATGAAGTTTAACAATCTCTCCCAATGAATACAATAATTTAAGCAAATTTTGTATGAAGAATGAATCATAGTAAGAATTTTGTATTGTGACATTTTAAGATTTTAAAGGCTATTTGTTTTAAAGCAAGTCTCTAGGAAGAATTGGTCAAGGGCCAGAAGCTGTATCTAATGGCAAATTGCTCATGATGAATTGCTTTCAAAGAAAACACTACAATTTTTGTGTCTGAAATAAATTTGTGTAAGCACTAGACATACTCCAGTATCTGTAAATCGTCTTCTCTGACCACAAACTTAAAAGGCTCAGTGTTATCTCTCCTAGTTTGTGCCTTTCAGATCTTTCTAAACCTTCCACCTATGTATGTTCTTTACGGCAGCAAATGAGTTGAGAAACATATCATCCCTGTAATGAAACGTCACTTCTTCACATCACATGTTCTGATTATGCACACATGCAGTGGTTTGTTGATTGGTTTAAGCTTTTTAGCTCTTCAAACAGGCCATAAAAAATACTTTCTTTTGTGTTTCTTTCAGGCCGTCTTCAGAGCTTTATGATAATTCCTAAAGTAAATGAAAGAGAGCTCTTTTCCCAAACAGGATCCACATGGATTTCCAAAGATAAAATTAAAATTGTAATTGTTGGTATTCCAAATAATGTTACTTATAACATGAATCACATAAAATCAATGAGAATATGAATTAATGGTGTCCATTTTCACAAATGAGTAAGATGGCTGCCAATTTTCAAACAGCAAAACGTGTCTTCGTTTGATCTAATAGTCCTGAAGTTATGTTTATGGATTCAAAGCAAAGCAGAGAATTGGGCAAAGGGTGATCACTTACTGTGAGGCCTTAAATTCTGATTGTGACTTGGTTGCCATACTCATTTTTGACCTCTAAGCATGGATTGTGTCCAGGCCAGACCCGGGTTATGCAGGGCTTGATGTTTATCCAATTTTGGGAACCCTCTTTAAGAAAAAAGATTTCAAAAGTATTTCACTCTTGCAAAATTGACATGAATATATGACCCACCAAACCAAACCCACTGTCGCTGAGTCAATTACCACTCATAGCGACCCTATAGGACTGAGTAAAACTGCCCCATAGGATTTCCAAGGCTGTGAATCTTTACAGGAGCACAGTGCCACATCTTTCTTCCATGGAGCAGCTGGTGGGTTCGAACTGCTGACCTTTTAGCAGCCAAGCGCTAAACCACTGTGCCACCAGGGCTCCTGTATGACCACCAAACCAAAAACCAAACCTACTGCCATCAATTCCGACTCATAGCGACCCTATAGGACAAAGTAGAACTGCCACATAGAGTTTCCAAGGAGTGCCTGGTGGATTCGAACTGCCAACCTTTTGGTTAGCAGCCGTAGCACTTAACCGCTATGCCACCAGGGTTTCCAATATATGACAACACAAACTTAATATTAAGGCTCCTCACAAAGCCATGGAAGGGGTCCATTTTATGTAAGTGATGAGTCTCAAGATTAAGCTTCATTAGCTTCACTGTACACTCACCTCTGGACTTACATACACAGTAAACTGGAAAATGAAGATGTAGTGAACTACCCATCAGAAATATGATGTGATTAATTGGTATATGACTACAGAAATCAGTTTAATTATTTACATCGTGTTATGTAAAAGAAAATGCTGGGCAAACATTGTATATCCATATTGATGGATTAGTCAAAGATCTTTGCTTAGCCAATTAATGGAATCACCATCTAGTCAATCTGATTCGATCTGGAGGACTGTTGATGTCATCTATAGACACTTAGTAGTTGGCTGACCATTTACATGATTATTGGAAAAAGAACAAAAAACTAAAAAAGCAGTTAATTTTGGTTATGCTATATAAACTCAGTCTAAGATCTTCAAACTTATTGGTTGGATTGTGCTGCTAACTAGTTTATTTGATTATATTTATGAAGAGATAAATAACAACACAAGGTAGTCTACGCCATGGACAAATAAATGGCAGAGAAAAACAATGCTGCTATTATCAGAGATGGTAGAAATTCTTAAGTCCTGTTGGAGAAGATTTCATGGAAGTGGTGGTGTTGAGTTTCATAGCAAGGGTTGCACTTAATATGTTTTATTGATCACAACAGTCCTATTCACAACCAATTATGGGGTTGGCGCAGGACTGGGCAGTGTTTCCTTCCCTTGTGTACGGTGTTGTCATGAGTTGAGGGTTGACTCAAAGGCAGCTGCCTGGTCCTACACCATCCCCATGATCAGGTTCGGGATTGGAACATTGTAATCCATAGGGTCTTAACTGGCTGATTTTCATAAGTAGGTCACCAGGCCTTTCTTCCTAGTCTGTCTTAGTCTGGAAGCTCCCCTGAAACCTATTCAGAAGAAAGTTGTAACAGGCTTCTCCATATTATTCTTACGATTTTATGACAGCCTATTGGAAAAAATAGAAATAAAGCTTATCAACCACAATTTTCTATCAGATATGCCCTTGTTCTATACAAGAATTCAAGGCTTTATGTACTCTTGACGTCGTTTTAATTACTTTAATGAAACAAGATAGGTTTAAAGATGAATACTTAACTAATAACGAATTAAGCCTAAAATGAGGGTGAAACTATTGACAACCAATTATGGCTACTATAGTTGTAGTTTTCTATCTTGGAGACAAGGTTGGGAGAACTATGAAACAGGAGTTCAACCGTACCAGGAAATACCATCGTTAACTTTTTATTTTCAATCTGAAACGCAGGGCAGGATTACAAAACTCTATTGCGATTACCTTACTGTTTGCTGGGCTTCCAGTGTAACCAAAAACTTCTTTAGAACTAACTTGGCCAAGTTCCTTTGCCCTTCTGTCCAAAGTTCTCTACTATCAGCCCTACCTCCAAAAGCCACTACCTAATAGTTTAGGAAATAAGGGACTACGGGAAAGTGAGGATGGTTGGGTAAGAGGCCATATGCCCCACACTTCAGAGATCTCTTCTTGATCTACCATTGTGAATTTGCCATTTGGAACTGGAAGGCAGAGAAGACCTAGTCCAGAATGCTTATGTTACAGATGAGGAACTGAACTCCAGAGGGTGAAAACACCAGCTTGAAATCATGGCAGAGCAGGAACAACAATCCAGGTCTCTTGATTTTACAGCCTATTACACTGAATATACAGAGTTATGGCAACATATGCATCCTATAAGATAGTGGATCTGTTAAAAACATACCACTCATCATCCTGGAAACCCTGGTGGCGCAGTGGTTAAGTGCTACGGCTGCTAACCAAGAGGTTTGCAGTTTGAACCCACCAGGCGCTCCTTGGGGACTCCATAAGGCAGTTCTATTCTGTCCTATAGGGCCACTATAGGGTAGCTATGAGTCAGAATCGACTCGACAGCAGTGGGTTTTTTGGGTTATTCATCATCCTTGTGAAAACCATTTATGACAATTCTTTTAAATATGCCCAGAAATAAATTATTTGCTTAGAGAACTAAGCTTTATTGCTCCAAGATCAATAAGTGGCTAAGCTTTTTTGAAGAAGGCCCACCAAAAACACCAGTAGCCATCGAGTGGATTCTGACTAATGGTGATCCTATAGGATAGAGTAGAACTGTCTCATAAGGTTTCTAAGGCTGTAAATCTATGGAAGCAGACTGCCACATCTTTCTCCCACTGAGAGTGGCTGGTGGGTTTGAACCTCTGACCTTTCGGTTAGCAGTCGAGCACTTAACCACTGCACCACTAGAGTTCCCTTGAAGAACACGATGGTTAAAATTTTCTTGATTGTATGAATTGGTCTGGGGTGCAGCACAACATACAAACACGACTGATGACAAAAATTATGCACCCTCTTAAACATTTCCCACCTCTTTATACAGCTTATAAACCAAATAATCGCTGAAGATCGTCAAGGGCAAGGCTCTTATAGCTTCAGTCAGCGCCACTGGCTTCCTTTCCATTCACGTCTTCTTATAGGAAGCTTCTCATTCTATGTTTAATGAAACCATGGTTGTGAAGCCAGGATAAGAGTGGTGACCATGCAGTGCTTCCTAGTTCATTGGATAGAGGGCTTGGCTCTACTTTTTCTCCATGTTGAGCCAAATGGTCTGACTCTGAAACCCTTGCTACTCTTGCTTCTTTCTTCTCCTCTTTTAAATCCTTCTGCAAGAGTGTGTGTGTAGAGAAATAAGATAAAATATTTGACGACTATGCATATGAATCTGAAAATAGATGTTAAGAAATATTATATTTTCAGTTCCAAATATAATTTCACAACTTTAAAATTGGGGGGTTACTTACTTGCCTTTCTGTAGTGGTTTCTTTTATAAGGCAATGAATCCATTGGCATCAAGTCAATTATGGCTCATGGTGACCCCTGGTGTTACAGATTAGAACTGAGCTCCATAGTGTTTTCTCAAGTGTAATCTTTACAGAAGCAGATTGGCAGGTCTTTCTTCTGCAGTGCCACTGGGTGGGTTCGAACTGCCAACATTTTGGTTAGTAGTCAAGTGCAAAACCATTTGTGCCACCCAGGGACCTCTATAAAGTGACACCAAGAAGATTTAGCCCATTGTTGTCGAGTTGATTCAAACTCGTGGTGACCCTAAGGACAGAGCAGAACTCCCCATGGAGTTTTCAAGGAGCAGCTGGTGGATTCAAACTACCAATCTTTTGGTTAGCAACCATAGCTCTTAACCCCTGAGCCACCAAGTCTCCTATAAGTTGATAGTAGCTACTTTATATGAGCTATGAAGAATGGATAAAAAGCTCCAACAATTAGAGTTTTTTGACTCTAAAACAGATCTCTTCATCTTTTGTGTAATCACATTTTCTTTAATTGAAGAGACAGTAATTGCTCTCCAATCTGTTCCTCCAATTAAGTTCTTTAAGATTTTGGTTATAAATATAAAGGTCCTTTGGAAACGCACTTGCCAAAGGGGAGAAAGATTTAAACTAGGATATAATTCTGATCAGCCAAATTTACAGTCAGAATCTCAATACAGAAGCTAACTTTCGTCTGCTGCAGATCTGAAAATTTTAATTTCTAATTCTTAGTTCCTCCTGGCATACCTGATAAGGTCAGTAGCACTCCTGTCAAGAACGATCAATTTCAACTGATTCTTTCATCGCTCTCTTAGGTCTAATAAAACAACACTTGAGTCATTTTCAAAGTAGGAACCAAAGAATCAGAATTAATTGAATCTTCCCAACAAGTTTGGAGTAATAGGACTGTGAGGGAATTATGAACAGGGATTACAGTTACTGGATACACCAAAAAAAACCACAAACCTGTTGCTGTCGAGTCGATTCCGACTCATAGCGACCCTCTAGAACAGAGTAGAACTACCCCATAGAGTTTCCAAGGAGCGCCTGGTGGATTCAAACTGCCGATCTTTTGGTTAGTAGCTGTAGCACCTAACCACTATGCCACCAGGGTTTCCAGTTACTGGATACTTGTCTGCAAATGTGATCTGTGCTAATTCCTAGACAGAAATTTGGGGTATCCTACTAAACAAATAGGGGGATATTCTTAGATTAGGACACAATACTGGGGTTCTTAGACATCTCTTTGTTTCTGTCAGAATAGTACTTGGTGGGGTGTCAAGGTTCAGCATGTGACCTCTGCGTTCGGACTATCAGGGTTCAGCACCTAGTTCAGCCACTTCCTAGCTGTTGACAATGACTATGTGCTGTAATCTCTCTGAACCTCAGGTTCCTCATCTGTAAACAGGGAGAGGGAAAATTACCGTGCTTAACACTACAGAGTAGTTATGATGATTAAATGGGTAATCCTCACTTGGCACTTAGCACAAGGCCTGCCCCTTAATAAATCCTCATTTAAGTGCTACCTCTTGTAGAACCTTTGTATTTTAACTCTTGAAAAAACCTTAGAGACCAACTATCCCAGGCCTTCCTCTGACAGATAAGACAATGGAGGCCCAGAAAGAAGCAATAACTTTCCTAAAATCTCACAGGTTGGTAGGAACATTGAAAGTAGAACCCTGGTCTCTTTATTCCAGTCCAGCGTTCTTCTCCCTGGGTTATCCTACTGGGAATGTCCTAGGAAATCCTGGTTGCTATTTCCAAACAACATCAGAAATTGTCTGGCTACTGCTAAGATGAAGTAAGAAAAATATGCAGGAATTGAGATAAACATAGTACCTTAAAAGAGAGGTAAAGAAATGCTGGGCTAAAGTTAAGTTGAATATTTAGAGATCTATCAATCTGACCCCTGTTTTGTCACTAACCTTTTTTTGTTTTTTTTTGGGTGTCTGTGGGCAGAGGACCTATTTACTTTGTCTCTATTCTTAGGCTGTAAAAATAGAAACAAAAATATTATCAAATGCCACTAGGTTGTTGTCCAGAAAAGCCAATAAAATGCTTACTCTAGCCATATAAAAATGCTCCATAAAAGCTTAATAATCAACAGTATTTAAGGAGCATGCCACCGAGTGGCCGACAGTGTAACCATATTTTATGGATGGCATTTACGGACTTTCACGATCCAAATTTTCACTCTTGATGAGTTGTGTATAAATTTGAGAAGTGGTTGAAACCACGTTTTAAATCAAAACTGCTTGTGAGATGTCCTGCCAAAAAAAGTGCGAATATCCTGGGAAAGCCTCACGTGCGACAAACAGCTCCATGGAAGTGGCGCTTTCATTTGGAGAGCTAAAAAATCTTACGGAGGGTTACCCTGAGCCTCGGGAAAATACTGTTCTGGAGAACATGAGGAATTTCCCCAAATCCACAATATGGGCTGGGTATTTCATTTTATTACACATGATTGTCATTACCGCAACTATAACTTTTGTATCTATTCTCTGTTAATAATTTGACTATACAGACACACAGTGTATAAACTGCATTTAGTCACTGAAGCACTGTCTCATTCATATTTCATCCCCTAATGCCTTGGATATAGAAGTACATCATACCTGTTATGGATTGAATTGTGTCCCCCCAAAAATATGTGTCAACTTGGTTAGGCTATGAGTCCCTATTGTTGTGTGGTTGCCCTCCATTTTGTGATTATAATTTTATGTTAAAAGGATTAGGGTGGGATTGTGACACCACCCTTAACCAGGTCAGATCCCTGATCCAATGTAAAGGGAGTTTCCCTGGGGTGTGGCCTGCACCACCTTTTATCTCTCAAGAGATGAAAGAGAAGCAAGCAGAGAGTTGGGGACCTCATACCACCAAGAAAGCAACACCAGGAGCAGAGTGCATCCTTTAGACATGGGGTCCCTGAGCCTGAGAAATTCCTCAGCCAGGGGAAATTTGAGGACAAAGGCCTTTCCCCAGAGCCGACAGAGAGAGAAAGCCTTACCCTGGAGCCAATGGCCTGAATTTGTACTTTTAATCTACTAGACTGTGAAAAAATAAATTTCTCTTTGTTAAAGCCATCCATTTGTGGTATTTCTGTTATGGCAGCACTAGATGACTAAGACAATACCTATTTGCGGAACTGAATTGAATTGAAATCATTCATGTCCTTGTTTTCAGCACCATTCCTGGAATTCCATCCATTCACCACTCTCAAAAGAGAACAACTTAAAGGCAGGGACCCTATCTTACTCATCTTTGTGACCCCAATGACTACCACAGCAGAAATTTAAAACCATAGGAAGATAAAAACCAAGAGGGAGAGAAAGAGGAGGGAAGTCCGAGAGGAAGGGATCTACTAAATTTGTTTTTTCTCTTCAAGCAGAGGATGGCAAATAGAAACACCTCTCTTTCCCAGATCATTATTGATGATCTCCATTTGAAAAAGATAATAAGAACGTGAAAATAAAATGCACCCTAGATCAACCTACAGAAAATCTAGAGTGACTCAAGAGTTACTCTTCCTACTTGTGCCAGTCAATCACCCATGGCTGCCACCCAGTAAGCATCACTGATATGTCACTGCACATGTTACTTTGGTAATGTCATATTGCCAAATATGGCCACTGCAGAAATTTTAGAGTCCTTGAGCCCTGTTGGTGCAGTGGTTAAGAGCTTGGCTGCTAACCAAAAAGTTGGCAGTTCGAATCCACCACCTGCTCCTTGGAAACCTTATGGGGCAGTTCTACTCTGTCCTATAGGGTCACTATGAGTCAGAATCTACTTGATGGCAACAGGTTTGGTTTGCTTTTTTATTTTTTTTATGGTGGGAAGTCAGTTGTGTATCATGGAGAACAGAAGACCCAGCAGAGTGTTCTGTCCCTGGGAGACAAGTGAGCAGAGCGACACAGCTCCGCAGGAGACCCCCAAGAACTAATCACCAAAGGAGCTTGAGAGTTCTTGCCTCAGGGCTAAATCAGGGCAGTGCCCTCTAGATATCTTAAACACTTCTCCCCATATAAAGGGTTCATACTGGAAACACACTGAGATTTTTGGATATAGTCATAGAAGAAGATAGGGGAGGGGCAGAGTGGTGAGGCTGGGTGAGGGAAGAGATGGAGGATTTTTAAAAAAGGAAACAAAATAACCAAACAAAGCCAAAAGGCCCTAATGCAAATGACATCCACCTGTAACAAATTCATGATTAGTAAACAAATTAAAATAATTAACAAATGTATAATTTACAAAATATTTCCATTTTCCTATCCAGGAAAGCATTTTCCTAGCCACAAAACTCTGACCTTCCTATTGACAGAAATTCTTTTCTTAGATTCACTTGTTTGACTTGTTTTCCTCCCCAAACCCTGCCACCCTCTCAGATTGTCTCTGAGCACCACTTCAGGCAGCTGCAGAATCCTGAAGTAACCTATGGTAGAAATCCATTTCTGAATAGTACACCCCATTGGAAATGGCATCACTGTCACCTGGATTAGAATAAAATCCAATGGGAGGTGGAGGGAAATGTGCTATAGGCCCCTGGGAACTTGGGGCTGACGTGCCATGATGGATCTCTTTGTTGCCTCAAGTTTCCTTGACTCCGTTCCCAGGTCTGGGTAACATGTGCTTGTCAAAGAAAGCAGGCCAGTCTAGTAGATAGCTCAGTCCAGGAAGAAACTACAGGCAGCATGTCCAGACCTAACCAAGAGGACAACACTGACCCAAAGCTAAGAAACAACGTAAAATAAATTGCCGTTTGTGATTACTTTCAGGTTGAACCTTACCAGCACTTTTCCTTGTCTTCCAATGTACATAATAAAACCTGATTAATTAAAACATTGTTCAGTCAAAGTTTGTAAAATTTAGGGCAGTGCATGATCTCCATTTGCTTTCACTGACAGGACACATTTTTAATCAAATAAATGAATAGGGTAAGCAAGATTCCAGGAGAAATATATGAATGAACAAAGTGTTATCTATAAATTTAATCTAGTCAATCTTCACTCGATCAATATTTGACATTCATGGAACACTCACTACATAAAATATTATCTTAATTCATTTAGAATTATAACTTCTAAAATAATAAAACTGGATTACCTTTTAAAAAAGGATATTTTAGACTTTTTACTAATTCAGACTGTCTTTCTATAAATCCAAAGCATGAAGATATGCCTAAAATCACATCATGTCTTTTTGACTATACACACACCTTCAGAAATCCAACTTTCAAAAATATGTTGTGTTTAAAATGATGATTAATTTATAAGATTTATGAAAATGACACAATAAGTAGTCCATATGCAAAGTGACGCTGAGCCATCATTTCTGAAGTTCTAACCCGAGGCCTATAGAAAGTTGTAAAAAATATTTGCTTTGCCAAGCAATTCCAATTGCTTCACATGTGTACGAAAGCTGGACAATGAATAAGGAAGACTGAAGAAGAATTGATGCCTTTGAATTATGGTGTTGGTAAAGAACACTGAATATATCCTGGACTACCAGAAGAATGAACAAACCTGTCTTGGAAGAAGTACAGCCAGAATGTTTCTTAGAAGCAAGGATGGCGAGACTATGCTTAACATACTTTGGACATGTTACAAGGAGGGATCAGTCCCTGGAGAAGAACGTCATGCCCAGTAGAGGGTCAGCAAAAAAGAGAAACACCCTCAATGAGATGGACTGACATAGTGGCTGTAACAATGGACTTAAGCATAACGATTACGAGGATGGCAGGACCAGGCAGTGTTTCATTCTGTTGTACATAGGGTTGCTATGAGTCCCAGCCAACTCGACGGCACCTAACAATAACAACAAGTCTAAAATGATCATCTACCATCTTTCTCAGCCTCATCACCCACATGCCAAAACATTTCTCAGACCACTGTCCTGGAGTAGGTCCTCTCTCAGGGGCACACTGTGCTCCAGTCCAAATTTGGACTCTTGGGCACATCACGGGTTAAACCCACAATGTTCTAAAGGAGTAAACCCAGCCCTTCATATTGACACTAGATGCAACTTTATCTTTAAGGGTCTTTGGGGTTGGAAGGTATTTGTGGGTCATGCTAGACTAGAGAAAGCCCTTGAATACTGTTGGTCTCCTTCACCACTGTGGATGGGGTGGGCTGAGAGACAGATCTAGTCTCCAGAGGTGAAGATGTATTACATTTATCTTGCTCTGGTGGAAGTTCTATTCCAATTTTTTTCACAGGTTCTTTAGGCAATAATAGTGAAAACATTCTAACTTTTTGAGCTCCAAATAGAAGAGAGTCCAGCATTTTTTGTCATCACAGTCAACCCTCATTTATTCATGTATATGGTAGAAAGTAGTATCTTCAATAATAAACCAATAACTTGTGTTTGACTTCATAACATGTTCTATATTTTAGGTTTTCCTTTTGGCTTTGGCAGCAAGAATGGACTTATTTTCCTAATTATGTTTGACCCTGATTAATGTTACAATTAACATTCCCTGAGCGTTCACACACATACACACACTAGACATCAATTGATGGTGGGGAGAATGCCCAGAAATATATTGTAAAATAGAGAAAGGTGGTCTGAGATTATGTTTTTGCTGCTGGCAATTCACAAACTAGATAATCTGAACCAATAAGAGAGTTTTCTGTGTTTATACTAGGTGCTCCCTGTAGGTAGACACCTAGTATAAATTACCCATGAACTAAGTCTGTCCAGCACACCATTAAAACAAATAAACAGACAAAAACTGGGATGACCTGGTTTGACTGTATATATCAGTTAAATAACAATTGCCAGATCTCTCTGGCACTGGCTGCTACACAGACCTGCCTGGAGTTCCCTCTTAGGTTTGGAGATATTTGAGAATGTAACTTTAGCTCTTAGTCCCACTTTATAGGGAATTAAGCACAGCTTGCTCTGCTTTGGGGTACCTGGGTGGTACAAATGATTAATGGATTCAGCTGCTAACCAAAAGGTTAGAGGTTTGAGTTCACCCAGAGGTGCCTTGGAAGAAAGGCTTGGTGATCTACTTCCAAAAAATCAGCCACTGAAAACCCTATGCAGCCCAGTTCTACTCTGACACACAGGGGCCACCATTAGTTGGCACTGACTCAGTGGCAAATGGTTTTCCCCTGGCTTCTTGAAAACACTTTCTAGACTTTTTCCCTCTCACTCGATAGTCCATATGGCCCTGCTTTCTAGGCAGACCCCTGGCCCAGCCACCCGCTGCATCTGACCCTTGGTGCCTGCTCACCAGTCTTCTCTTCTGCGTGGCTGCTCTCTGCAGTCTCCGTTGGAGGCTGAGCTGTTCCCTTGGCAGCAGCGTCCTCTGCGGCAGGAGTGGTGGCAGCAGCAGCAGCAGTGACAGCAGCAGGCACGTCGGCTTGTTTAGGCTCCTCCTTGGCTGGGGCCTCTTCAGCCTTGGAGGACAGCAAGTTATCAGTGGAAGCTTTAGTGGCACTTTCTGTCTCAGCAGAGCCGGCCTTCTCCTCTGAGGGGCCAGTAGCTTCAGGGGCTACCTGCTCTGTGGCAGCGTCAGGGGCGCCTTCCCCCTTCTTCTCCTCAGACGGAGCTTCGCCTGCTTTGCCGGTCTCCTCCGGCTTGGGGCCAGTGGCTGGGGCCGCATCAGTGGTAGTGGAGCCGTCTCCTTCCTTCTTCTCTATCCCATCAGCAACAGGGACTTCATCTTTCTTCTCATTCACTTCAACCTCAGCAGCTTGGGCATCACCCTTCTTCTCACCTTTGAGCTTTTTCCTTGTTATATGTCCACGGAAGCTAGCCTGAATTTTGGTGGCAGCCTTGTGAGCCTTATCTTCTGGTTTGATGCCATCTTGTTCAATCTTTTGGTCCTCATCATTTTTTTCAACCTTTGTGAGAGAAAGGGGGAAATAAAAGCAGAGATTGAGCGATGTTCTTTTCCTTCAAAACAGTGTTCGACAAACATTTATTGAATGGTTTACTCTGTGCCAGGCACTAGGCTTAGAGCTGGGAAATCAAGACTACACTGGAAGTTTAAATCAAGCCTCTACTCTCTCCATGGTAGAGAACTGGGTGGAGAACACATTATTATTATTTTTTTTTTAGCCTTCCAGAATCACTGGAATTATTTTATGTGTTTCCTTTCACCAGTTAAGTGTCTCTCCATTGCCAAACTTTAACCAGCATTTTTTAAAAATGTACCTTGACAATTGCAATCATATTTGTCTTAGGTTTTAATAAAAGACTTCTAAAAGATACTGGTTTTTTTTTTTTTTTTTTTGGATTTTTGACAAGGATTCTGTGTAAATCTTTATGATTTTAAAAACTTTATGGAAAAGTCTATTTGTCCCCCTAGATTTCAATCTTTATCAGGAAACCAATGGCTTAGGGTTAAAGGCTCAGACACAGAAATTCCATCAGAGCTTTATTCCAACTGCAAAGGAGTTTCACAGTTTTGAGGGAGTTGTCCAGAATGTGACCACTCAGAAGACTGGTCAGAAAACGACACCTCCCCTATGTGCAGTCCAACACCAATAATGAACATACCAGATCTTCAAAACTGGAGTACCCGAAGTGGTCATTATTTTTGAGTTAAAAAAAAAAAAAGAATGAAAAAAATGATTTTCATATTTAGGAAGAGTGGCATATATTTACTAAATCATAATTTTTACTCCTAAAGCAATTTAAACCTAAAATTAGTTTTATATTATCATCAATACAATTGTCCTAATACAAGAAACTACAATGCAAAATTTTTACCATCTGATGGCAAATGGCAGTTTTCTACGTGGAAATTATATCAGAGGATAGGAATACAAGATACAGTCACAGTAAGGAGTTTACGGCAAAGTACATGCTGTTCCATGTAGCCTCCAGTGTTTACCATGGTGCCCCAACGTATTTACTGATAACCCTCCATTCATTCTTTCATTTAACTTTTGAGCACCTACTACGAGAATACTGTTCTAGACCCTAGGGCACTACACCAGTGAACCACACACAGTCCTGACCCTCTTACAGTTTCCATTCAACAACTTTCCTTTTTAAAGACAAATACAAAAGAGTGCTTATCATGAATCAAGTCTGGTGCTTGGCCCAATCTTTCCCTTGGCCTTGAAGTTTGCTCCAGTTTAGGAGGTAGGCCACAGCAGGACAGCATAGTCATCTGTGTTCCTCCTGTCCTACCAGCTCTGCCCCAGTGACCCAGATCCTGCTAATCATGACATAGACCTGTAGGACATTCTGTAGACAAGCATACAAGCCATTGCTGCTTAGGGCCATCCCTATGTTAGTGGCTAAAAGAAGGTGTTTTTGTACGCCAAGGGCATGTCAGAGTAAAAGCAGGAATAGCAATTTTCTTAGTAAAATTCAAGACAAGTGTTTCTTCTTCCTCAGTTAAATGTGCACTACCCATACAAAAAATGAACGCACAAACGAAGGAGCCCTTTGCTGAGTCCTGTCCCATTCCCTCTTCCCAAGCGCCAGCCTGTGACACTGCTCTGTTCTCTGAAGCACTACCACCTTGCCCACTATCCTGCTGCTCTTGACGTCTCCTACTGGGACGCACACAGCACAATCTGGGGCACCAGAGCAGCTGTCCCTGCCAGGAGCTCTCTGCTCAGAGATGGAAGCATAACCCTGTTAAATTAACAGTTGTGAATGGAGCATGGAGCCAAGATGCTGTTCATTTATTTCACTTGAACCTGGGTTTTCTGAATGAGGCACCATCTTATATGATAGGACAGTTGTGCTTGGGCATTGATGCCAAGTGGGTCTTTAATCCAAAGGGCGTAAAAGGCTACGTTAGTTAGTATCCACCGCTACCTATGAAAATAAACAAACCAATCATTTCAGAGTGGGCAGTTGTGCAAATATAGAACCTCTGGTGATGCAAAAAAGCACCAATTTACAGCCCTATTTTTTCTTTATTTAAGTACACTCAGCAACAGAGTTAGAAAGCATAAAAAGTCAGAAAGAAGCCAACGCATTCTGCATGATATAAAGAAAGTAACCTTCCGTGGGTAAAGAAAGAGCTCCCCTCAATTCATTCTTTCTCTCCCTCACTCACTCAGTTTGTCAGAGTATCTGCTGCTTTGATCAGGACTTAAGCTTCCGAGCACAACTTCAAGACTAAAATGACTGTTTAGAAAGGCTTGGACTAGACTTGGGTGTAAGACTGTGGGACAAGCCTTGACGCTTCTGCTGAAAAATCCCCCCGGCCTCGCAGCCCACCGAGCCACAGCTTCTAACTGCAGTTTGGCTCGACCATGCTGCAGCCCCACCCGCAGTTTGACTTTGGTGCCAGAGTCCCGCGCATGCGCAAACCAAGATTTTGGAGCATGCGCAGTACCTGAAGAGTTGTCTCCTCAGTCTGTCCTCGGACCTGAACATTACCGACGTGATTCAACATCCCCGGACCTCTAAATGTGGACATGGGAGGGCTAAAGGCGTAGAGTTCCGGGCACCAAACCCAACCCCCAGACGTCATTGGGAATAAAAAGCTCCCCAACCCTCTCAGACAGCGAGCACGTGGTCTTTCAGCTGCTAAGCCCACGTTGATCCTTGTTTGTGCAAACAATAAATTTCCACTTTGTGTTTCCCTTGCAACTGGTGGTATGGCATCCATCTTATTTCGATTGGCTAATAAGACAGGACAAGGACCCTCATTTGGTTATAGCCTCATCTGAACAATCCAGTGCCATAAGGGATGCAAGGGTGGGAGGGATATGAGCATGAAAGGAGAGAACCATGAAAGACCAGAGTTAGGAGGGAGTAGCGAAGAGAATCCCACCAGAGCCAGGTACCCAAAGAGGTGGTGGACACACCCAAACAGCTGCTCAACGTACTGTAGAGGTGTGCAGCTCATCCTGGAGAAATTGCTGGACCATGTCTCACATTTATTAGAGGTTTAGGAAAACGATTTCAGAAATGGGTTGGCAAAAGACAACTAAACACAAATTTTTCAGGTAGAGAGAAAGGAGAGAGGAGAGTAAGGAAAAAAAAAAAAAAAGAGAGAGAGAGAGAGAAGGGAAACCAGCCTAAGAAAAGGCCAGACTTACGTGATTGGACAGAGACATCAAGACATTAAAACAAACAAACAAAATATACATACACACACATACAGATGCTGGGTCCTAAACTAGACAGTGTTAGGTTATTTCCTGTGTTGCTCTCTATCTTTTATACCTGTAGTTATATTAATATGGTTTAACCTACACCTTATTCTCTGGTAAAATTTCTTTCACAGAACTACGGGTAATTGGACTGGGAGTAAATTTTTGTAGGTGCTGAGGGAGGAGATACCAGGAGCCCTGCTGGCATAGTGGTTAAGTGCTATGGCTGCTAACCAAAAACCGGGCAGTTTGAATCCACTGGCTGTTCCTTGGAAACAGTGTGGGGGAGTTCTACTCTGCCCCCACGAGGTCCCTTTGAGTCAAAATCCACTTGACAGCAACAGGTTTGAGGGAGGAGACAAGGAGGAAGAGCACATTTCCCAAGACTGGCTTCAGGAAGTAGCCCCAAGGCACTTAGGCCTGAATTGGAAGAATTGACCAAAGTCACAGAGGACATTTGAGCCCAAAGACACCAGAGGTCTTTCAGTAGATTCGGCACAATGCTTCCAGTTTGTAAAAGGGGCAGCCATGGCCCTGAAAAGTTCAGTGAGTTGCCTAAACTCATCGAGTGATTGGATAGATGAGTGAGTCAGTTGCATGACTTGAATTTGGACTCAGGTTCTTCTTCCTTTCCCCCTAAACACACAAGGCCAACTGTACTATTATTGGATCAATAATCTGGAATGGCTTGAACTTTCCTGTAACAGATAATCCACAAACATCATGTCAACATTCTCACCCACTTATTTATTTAACAAATACTGAGTGCTTGTACTAGGCATTGGAGACCCTAACCTAAACCTAACCTAATCCGCTGCCGTTGAGTTGATTCCAACTCATAGTGACCCTATAGGACAGAGTAGAACTGCCCCATAGAGTTTCCAAGGAGTGCCTGGTGGATTCGAACTGCCAACCTTTTGGTTAGCAACCGTAGCACTTAACCACTATGCCACCAGGGTTTCCAAAAGCATGGCCATAAAGAACAGGATACAAACTTGTGCAGGGAAACCCCATTGGATTTAGAGTCCAATGCCTTAACCAGTGGACCACCGTGACTCCTATTGGAGACCCAGAGTGGTACAAATGGTTAACACACTTGGCTGTTATCATAAAGGCTAGGGGTTCAAGTCCACCCAAAGTCATCTTGGAAAAAAAAGCCTGAGAAACAACTTCCAAAAAAATCAGCCATTGAAAACTCTACAGAGCATAGTTCTATTCTGACATGCATGAGGTAGCCATTAGCCAGAATCTACTTGATGGCAAGTCATAACTGGTATGAAAACCCTTGTGAGGGAGTGGTTAAGAGTTCAGCTGTTAAGCAAAAGGTCAGCAGTTTGAATCCACTGGCCACTCTTTGGAAACTCTATGGGGCAGTTCTACTCTGGCCTAGAGGGTCTCTAAGAGTCAGAATCGACTTGACACCAACGGATTTGGTTTTTGGTAATTGGTAGCTAGGTACCATGGACACATGGTGAACAGAACAGATACACTATCCAAATAAGCTTCTTCTTTAAATTTTTTTTTTTTTTTTTTAATTAACAATAATGTCCCAGGAATATAGCAGGCACTAATCTTCCACCTATCCTTTAAGGTAAGACCAACAGTCTAAAATCCAAACTTATTGCTGTGGTTGATGGTTTCCTTTCCCTTGGGGTGGGGATGGTGGAAAATTTAGGAATCATTCTAAAATGCCCAAACATTTGCATTTATTATGTTACAAAAGAGTTTTTGGCAAAAATCCATAAATGCCTAACTTTCAGAACTAAAAATAGGATCATTCGTTGCTTGGAACTCCTCAATGCCTTTGACTTTTTCCATTTATCACAGGCATACCTCAATCTTCCACACAAAGGAAAACTTGGCCCTGTATTTACTTTTGCTAGCTATAAAAAACATTGTGATAGCACTTCAAGACTTTTCATAAAAAGCATTAGAATTTAAATGCTTTTAAAAATCATTGCTTTAAACCAGTTCCCCCTTCTGAGAACATCTTTAATTAAGCCACAATATTGTCAATTTGATGAAGTAAGATATATTTTTGAGAGGCAGAGTGGAGGGACTGGAAATATCCTAAGCAACATTCTCTTTAACACAGGTAGTTTTCATGTCTATCAGAATCTTGTGCAACCCATAAAGGGACTAAAATGAAGTGTTGATGGATATATGTGAAATCTGGCAAATATCTACTTATTCTGTCAAACACTATTGCATATACTGTAGACTGCCAGAAGAATGAACAAATCAATCTAGGAAGAAATAAAACCAGAATGTTCACTAGAAGCAAAGATGGAAAGACTTCGGCTCACTTTGGATGTGTCATCAAGAAAGACCAATTCCTAGAATAGGACGTCATGTTTGGTAAAGTAGAGGGTAAGGGGAAATGAGAAAAAGCCTCAATAAGGTGAACTGACACAAATAGACCCAACAATGAACTCAAACATACCAACGATCATGAAGATGGCATAGGACGGGGCAAAGTTTCGTTCTGTTATCCACTAAGTTGCCGCGAGTCGAAGCCCACTTGACAGCAACTAACGACAATTTGTAAGCATAATTCATACTATGGCAGTATACTTTATGGAAAACATCCAAATATTAAAGTAGTTCACAGTGGGCTTCTGTACTTTCTTTGAACCTACTCAGAGACCAGAAATCCAGTGAAATGACCCTTATGGTGGGGAAGAAGGAGGATGGGCCAACTTGCTTCAGTTCTATAGATGAAGTGTCTTTGCAGGTTTCTGGGCAGATGTAGGGAAGGAGGTGTCATGTAAAAGACAAACAGGCACAGCTGGGATACATAAGGTTCCCTTAACACTCAGTCTGGTTTGAGGATTGTGATGGTTAAGATTGTGTGTCAGCTTGGCTGGGCCATGATTCTCAGGGTTTTGGCAGTTGTATAATGTTGTGATCACTTTCCTGTTGAAATTTGATATGTGATCACCCCATGATGGAATCTTCTGAGTGGTACCAGCAGGGGTGGGGCCGGGGGCGGCTCACCACCCCCTCAGCCTTCATGTCTTTGCCTTCTGCTGTCTACTTCCTTCCTACTCACCTTGAAAAGGTGGTTGGCTTGTTCTGGATCCAGCAGCTGTCTCTTGTCTGACCTCTGGTTCTTGGGACTTGAGCTAGCAGCTTACCTGTGCATCTTGGGATTCCCTGACTTTCAGGGCCTGTGAGCAAGTGTCCTGCTCCCTGATCTGCCTACCTTGGGTTAGCCAGTCCCTGCAGCTAAGTTACTCAGGAGAAACCTGCGGTCTTGCTTGCCAACCTTGGGGATTTCTTGACCGTCACAACCTGTGAGTGGGATCCCTGCTCCTCAACCTGCTAATCTTGGGTGCACCAGCTTCTGTGGCTCCGCGAATTGGGAAAGGACTCTCTCCTGATCCAAGGACTTGGGACGTTCCAACCTCTACAGTCTGTGAGCTGTTTCCTTAATATAAATCTCTTTATATTTGTATGCGTTACTGGTTTTGTTTCTCTAGAGAATCCTGCCTAAGACAAGGATCTAACTAAGGTGTGAGTAGGATGGGGGAGCAGGATGCAGATAGAATAGAAGAAAGTGTAGTGCCTTTCCCAACCATTGTCATAACTTTTTAAAACTGTTATTTTCAGTCCAGATAAAAGTCCTTTCTTAGTTACTGGGTGGGTGGGAGTATAGACACTATGATGATGGAGCAATTCTCCAGGGGAAATGGAGGCAGAAAGAGTTATTTTGGAAAACCTGGTAGGGTGATAGTGAGGGAGATTTCTTTTCTTCAAATGACTGGTGCAGTATATTTCAGTAGCTCCAGAGTCATAGTAAGTTGGCAAGAAATACTCTTTGATTGAAAAGACTACATAAGATAGCCAACGCTCCCATATTGGAAGCTGGCATAGTGATGCTCACTTTTCAGATCACAGCTGGTGATCAAGATATGAGTCTTCAATTCACTTTCATTTATTATTTATTTAACATGTATAGCCCACCTGCTTCTAAAAGAATATGAAGTAGAATATTCCATCCAGCATAAAGCACTTTTAGAAGAATTCAGTTTCTACCCAAAAGAGTTATCTTTTATTTTGTTTATTTGTATGTCCATTTGTCCCATGAAGTCAGATAGAGAAGAGATGAAGACATATTACAATTAAGTCCTTCTAACACACAAAAACCAGGTTACTAGAGACTTTCCCATTTTCTTTACTGCTGAACCCCCAGTTTCTAGAATGGTGTCTGACACATAGAAGATGTTCAATTAATATTTGTTGAATAAATCCAAAATTTGAAGGTCTCGGTTACTGCCGTTTCAGAAAGATGATGACAGGAAGAAAAAAGTCTGGGATTCTATTTTGTCAGCTTTTGTTAAAATCCTTCAATTCCTAGTGATAAAAATCTGACTAAGACAAGTATGTGTTTCCCTGATACCGAAACTAAACAGCTATCTTCATCTTGTGAGGAAGAACACAAAAGCAATGGTAGAAATGGATGAGGAGGAGTTAGAAGATAAGGAGAGAAGTCACAGAACTATAGAAATGACATTGGTAATACAAAAGAATAAGCACTGAGAAATAACAACATATCAAAGGTAAGGAAAACTGACATATTTATCTTATCCATGGATTGGGTAGAGTCATCAATTAAATTATTTTTCCAATATGTATCTCTTCTTCATCATTAATAAAACTGTTGAAAATATCCTTGGGGATTGTTGAAGAATTCCCTTGACCCTCATTTATATTTAATCTGCATCATGAGCCTCAGGACTCAAGGGCAGTGGATGAAGGATGACTTGTTGCTCTGTGCTGTCCAGTAGATTTAGACTTATAGCGACCCTATATGACAGAGTAGAACTGCCCTCTAGGGTTTCCTAGGCTGTGATCCTTACATGAACAGATCACCAGGTCTTTTCTCCCACAGAGCGTCTGGAGGGTTGGAATCATTAACCTTTAGGTTAGCAGCTGAGTGCTTAACCATTGCACCACCTGGGCTCCTTGGAGGATAACTACTCCCTTGATTATTCAAGGAAGGGAACCCTTCTTCCTCAAATGGGGCTGAGAAGAGCCCAGGGTTGAGATGAGGCCCATATCTGTGCTGATTGATCTATCACGGCACATGCTGGAGAGAATAATTTGGCTAAACTCTTTCAGAAAACTTTTGGTTATGGTACACATGGGTATAAGCCACGTAACTGAAACAAGAATTAAAGTCACTGACAACCAGGCAAACACCAGCTAAGAATTCAGCTCCAGGAGGAAAGGGCTCCACCCTTGAGCAGCAGGCGCAGGCCCTTTGAGGAGCCTCATCAGTTGCAAAATCTAGATTTACTACCTCTAGAAGTAGCACACTCAAAGGAGAGAAGGGTGTCAAGGTGAAGGAGAGAGTAAACTCTACTCTTTGAGAACATCTACGCTGGTAGCAGCCATTGAGCTCAGAACAAAAAGGGAAGGACTATCCATCAGGCTGCTGAAAAGGTTGAAGTCATGGACCAAACAATGAGAGGGACTGTGAGGCTTCTGCTGACCCTGGAATGAGAGGAAGAGCAGAAGGCAGCCAATACATCTGGGAAAAGACAGAAAGGCAGCCTCCCAGCAGACAACCTCCACCAGGAACAAGAATCTTTCCCAGCTGAGAGGCCTCAAGAACAAACCACACTCCGATCTCTGCTGAAGATGGTCCTAGCAGACCAAGAGGAAAAGAAGTAACTGAGTCCAGGGAATGGGCATAAAATTGTCTTTCTTCCAGAGAAGGCACTGCAAAATATCTCTTGTTGAACGCTCAAGAGTACAAGACAGAATGAGATAAATATTTAACTTATTTAAATTAACATATTCTTGCTCTTATTCTGAATAGCGATTATCGTTTTACTTTTTTCTTGACTAAACTCCTTTCATAAGTTACACTTTGATCAGTAGGTACTTGATAAATTTTGTTCAATGAAAAAAATGAGTGAGAGAGACCTTTTTCACCTACTCTGACACATACCCTTCCCAAACACAGTTGCTCTTGGTCTATTTACCTTGCTTGTCCTTCTTACTGCTGAAAATCATCTGACATGTATTTATTTATTTTATTACTAATTGAATCTTTCCATGGACAATAGACTCTCTGAGGGTAGGGTCTTGTTGGTTTATATAGTCCTTGAACCCTCAGTGGCTAAAACAGTGCTTGCACGTAGTAGATGCTCCAAAAATAATTATTTGTGGTTGTTGATAAGGGATTACGTCCCTCACTGTGCTTGCTGAGGGAACATATAAATGGATAGCACTCACCCTGCTAACTGGCTGGGTGTTCTTTCTTGGCTCTGGAGAACTCTCTAGACCACTAATGCTTGAGTCCTCCATCAAGCCACTCTACAGCACTCGTATTCCTCTATCCACTTACATTTATAATGAGTGTACCCAACCCAGGGCTGTCGAGTCAATTCTGACTCATAGTGACCCTACAGGACAGAGTAGAACTGCCCCAGTAATGAGTGTGCAGTGTATACATTTAGTATTTTAGTTCAGTCCTCTTCATAACCATGTGAGGGTCATCACTGTGAAGAAACAGAAAGGAGTTACCCAGCTTCTAAATGTCAGAGTCTACCCTCGATCCTACTCTAGCCCAGTGTTTTCTGAAATAGAGCAAGGGAGATGGTATTCCCTGGAGATTTAGAGCATGAGCTGTGGATTTAGACATGGGTAGGTTTGAATCCTGGTTCCGCCACTTTATTACGAGCTCTTGACCTTGGAAGTTTCCTTATTTGAAAAACAGAGGTTAACAAGGTTATCTCATTGGGTTATTGTGAGGATTATGTGACTGAATGTATACAAACTAGTTAGCTCCGCCCCGACACATCGTAAATGCTTAAAGGGGGGTACCTGCTATTATTTTTCTCATCATGGTCATTGTCATCATCATTATCATGTGTGTCATCATCATTATCAGTGTGTTTGCTACACTGAAGGTTTGACCAGGAGACCTTATCCATCCTCATGATTGCTGGTATTCCCATTCAGGGAACAAAGAATTCCATTCAACTCCACAGTCCTAGTGAGCCTATCTACCCTCATTGAGACACCAAACACTGTCTAAAATGTCAGGATACTCCATCCAATTCTCTTTCCTATCCTTGGGGGTAGGGGAATGTGTTTGCATTGTCAAGGGTAAATCATAACCCCACTCCCCTACCACGTTACACACCAAAGGACTCGCTTTCAATCCTCTCTAACTTTACTCATCCCCCTCCAACCTCCACATTGTCCAGCAGCTTGTTAATAGAAATTTGTTTAAACTAGAAGTCTCTTCATTTTCAAAATATGTGGCCTTCACTTGAACCCCGCTCACCCTACCAAAAAGAAAAAAAAACAACAACCTAGTTTAGCTACAATTTTAAATATTTTCCACTGGTCCAGTTATATCCCTTATGTTATTGCTGTGCACCATTGTTCCAACTCACAAGGCCTCTATAGGACAGAGTAGACCTGCACCATGGGGTTTCTTAGGCTGTAATCTTTCCTGGAGCAGATCACCAGGCGTTTTCTCTCACAGAGCCACTGGTAGGTTTAAACCTCTGACCATTCAGTTGGCAGTCGAGCCCTTTGACCATTGTGCCACCAGGGCTGCCTATATCCCTGAAATGTCCAGTAATACAATTGCCTGTCTAGTAAAAGTTGTGGACGCAGCTGCCAGACATTTGGTGGGAAGCTTGAGAGAATTTTGTCATGAGAAGAGAGGAACACTATCATCTGGGATTTCCAACTCTATTCAATTCTTTACTCACATTTTTCAATGTACCTTGTTGGATATTTAGTAAATCCTAAGTGACTAATATCAGTGAGAGAATATATATGTGTCTTCAGAGTGCATGCCATTATA